>NC_139224.1:138166461-138796939 GCF_055691185.1 Crinia signifera | reverse complement strand
CCCTGGAGGGAAGTACAGCCAGCTTCAAATCCCAGTATTTAACCCAGTGTGAGCAGCAGTAGGGGAAGTCCTGCAGAAGAGGCAAGTGTCAGTATCGTCACTAGCAGTCCCAGTGTATTCTACATCTAAAGTACAGTATTCCAAAGTATAGACAGCTACAAGCACCCACAGCCAAATTTTCCGAAAACCATAGTCACCAAAATGTACTTTTATTTTTTTATTTTTTGCTAAAAACCTACTGGCTACATCTGTAACTGGTACTACTGTGGAAATAGCATGTAACTGGCACTAAATATGTGCAAGGACATGATTACTTGGCATTAAAATTTAGTACCTGAGATTGTACACAAACTTTGTTTCATGTTTTAAAACCTTGTTTCATGCACAAATAAGATATATTTGTGTGTTATTTCATGTGTTTGATGTGCTTATAAACCATAAATGCAAGATACCTCAAAATACCTCATTGAAATATAAAAATATTCCAAAATACGGAATAATCCGTTATCCAAAATTCTTCTGGTCCCGACCATTTTGGATAAGGGATACTCAACCTGTATTCTGAGCCTCCAAGTAGTAGACGCCATCATTATACAGTGAGCTTTATATACATGCAGGTATATCCCAACTCCTTTCCCTGTTTGACATTTTGAATGGTATCTGAACGCTCTATCGGAATTCAAGCAGGACAGCCTTAAATGGCACAGTTGCTCCTTACCAATGCTACACTATGTGTTGGTATGTGATATGTAACATGTGTATGTGATGTATACTCTAATGATACTCATGATACTGATTTACTTTCAAATAGTTGAACCTAAGATGTATTTATACTTACTGCAGTAGATATTGAATTGTTAGTTAAATTTGGTGACGTACTACACTAACTAAGATTTGCTTATGGCATTGAATTGACTTGAATTATTTATTTGCATATTCTATGTTATATGTTGTGTGGACCTACTCTATGGGCAGTGTCGTTCTGTTCTCCCTTTTCTTTCAACTCCTCGCTCAAATAAAACGACCTCCCTATGAGGCCTTAAAAACGACAATACACAGTGTGAGCGTGTACTCATTCTTCTACCACTCCGAAGCAACAAAAGAAGAACCTGCAAGGAAGCAACTAATACCAGCTATCCCGGTGAGTGCATTACACTTCACACAACATGGCAGGGTATCACATTATTAATTATTATTTAATTTATATAGTGCTCTTTCTCGAACAGGACTCAAAAAGATAAACAATATATTATAGATACTGTAGTATAATTTTACCATTTACAGTATTAGAATTATGGACTCTGGGAGCACACCAACCACTGCAATCGACCTGTCACACCCATTTCTCAATAGATACTGTAGGTTACATTGGTTTCTAACTTAAATTCGAACCCCAAAAGTAATTGTGAATCTAGAATCATTTGGGGCAGGAATCCTGTGTGGAACTAAAATTGTTTGTCTAGTATTAGAATCATGCAAAAGATGTAACCATCCCCTCAATATCAGTCAATAAACTCAACAGATAATATCAGGTTTATCGTCCCTTTTTTACCCCTTCCCCACAAATAATGTCATCATGTCGGCTGTCAACTACTAACCTGTCAACATGAATGACCCGGACAGTGGTGGGTGTGGAGTATGACTGGGGTGGTACACCTGTCAAACTTTAGCGTAGGTGTCCTCAGGGAGGACATACAGATGGGGCCGGCTTTGTCCTTGCCCAGCGCCCGCCAGAACGTCCCCTCTGGCGAGCGCCGGAGGACAGGGACTCCATTAAACTCTAACGCGAGTCCCAGTCTCTCGGCGGGCTGGGCAGTGGCACCCTGCCCATCTCCACTTCAGGGAGACAGGCATGGTTGGGGGGGTTGGGGCAGCAAGGGGGACTGTTGGTGGGGGAGGCAGTGGACGTTGGTGGGGAGCTCCGTTGCCACTGGGCGTGCAAGCATCTTGGGCGCACGCGCGCCCCCTGGCAGCAGCTGGCAGGGGCTGGGCAATAGAATCGAAGCCAAGATGACAGGGGAAAGATCTGTACAGTAACCCTTCCATGGAGCTGAAGGGCAACTACACCCATCTGAATATAACGCTTGGATCCCTCATAGTTGGGAGTACACTCATTTTTCTCAGTAAGAACACATCTACAATCTGTAATTTTTACATTCAATAATACTGTCATTGGAAATCATTATACAGTATAATAAGACAACATAATATAATAATGTGCAATAAACATCTTTGCAAAGCAGCTGTCTCTTCTGTCACCCCCGGACCCTGCACTCAGCAATCTCAGAGATAGCTTTATGAGATATAATAGTTAATTCTTCTCCAGAGAATATCGCACAACTAAGAAAACCATGGGCCCATCTGTAATTTGTTAATTCCTCTATGCATGAATTAGACAGCCAGAGATTATTTGCATATGCTAATGGCTTCAAAATCAATTTGCGGTGATGTGCAGCAATTTACATCTTTCAGTACTCTAAATAAAACTACTGTCTATTTTTCTCAATGTAAATGCTGTTAGTAGTGTTACTGTTATTGTGTATAAAATAACAGTTGTGACTTTTTTGCTTAGCTGAACTACAATATTTACAATATTAAGTATTATTTCCATTACATTATATGCTTTATTTATTTTTATTCGTGAATTTTTTATGGGTTGGGTCCAACATTTATTATGTTAAAATATTGATGTTGACCATGGTGACATTCATCATGTAGACAGTGCTGAAATGCTGACATGTTGGAATGATGATATTTCATCATGGTGGCCTAGCATTGACTTTCCTCCTGCTGTCAACTTAAGCAGTGTCTTCCAGGTCCCAACAATCATCCGACTGTCACTTCTAGGTAAGAGCTATGATCCTCCAGTGTTCCATTGTTTGAGTAAGTATATTATCCTTATTGCCTAACCCTAATCTCCTGCTCCCACAGTCTAAACCTCCCACTCACAACCTAACCCTAATGAGAAGGATTTGTTTTATTCCTACGGTATTATAAACCTTAATAACATTCAGTAGTGGCTTCAGAAGCGAGGCTGCAGCACAGTTTAAAATTCAAATTGGGGAGCCACATCAGCTGCCAGTGAGACAGATTGGAATGGCAGTTGGTTATTCCAAAAATTATTATTAGGCTCAATAGGGAAGCCATGCCAGTGAATCAGATTGGAATAGCAGTTGGTGGCAATTGATGCAGTTCTCCTGTTTGAATATTGAACTGTGCTGCAGCCCCACTTCTGGAGCTTCCACTGGTAACATTAATTTCCAGTAATTTCCAGTCAATTTTGATGACCTCACAGTTCACAATATTATTTTCAACAATTTTGGCAATCGGATGCAGTGAGCTGGTTGGCTACTATGTGAGTATGGCAGAAAAAAAATAGTTAAGATTTTAGATACTAAACCAAACCAATTAAAAAGTTTCTCTGTACAAAATAGACCATCACATGCAACAAAATTAAAAGAAAAGCAGTGTAAGATGGATTTGCCCATTGCACCCACTGTTATGTTGTACATTAAAAATTACAAGCACTGTTTATCAAACCAAGCACTTCAATCACAGGGACTGCCACTTTTTATGGCTGAAGTGTTTGGTTTGTTTGGACCCCCACAAAACAATTTTTTTCTGGAAAAACTCTCATCACTAATGACGGTTGATGATGAGGGTGTTGGCAATGGAGACTGTATGGGTTGGTCCAAAAAGTCTTACTGGATGGCTTTTGATTATAATTTTGGAAAATAAATGTCATGAACACACCACAAATAATGTAACATGGAGGAGATGCCTAGATGGTTAAAGTCCTTACTTCTACTAGCTGTTGCCTAAAAATGGAGCCGATGCCTTCACAAAGTATGTCAGGATCCAGGTAAAAATAATCCCTTATCCAAGTGGTGACTTTTTAAGTCTTATATCCAGACATCACAATTACTTTCTTTTTATCATGGGCAAGATCTGCAGCCACTGGTGGTTGACGTAAACAAAAACATCATCAATAGCCTCCTTAGCATCAGTGAGTTTGCAATTTCCCCCCGCATCCTGTTGCACGTCCACACTAGCATCTTCAATTTTTATCATGTCATCATCACCATATTTAATGCTCATTCCCACCTTTGAAGAGGGTGCAGAAATTTTGGAAGGTGGCTTCTTTTCTAGTACAGTATCAGAAATGTCAAACTCACACATAGGTAAACTCTTTTCAGAGATTTGTGAACAGGCCCTTTGTTCTTCAGCCTTAGGGGTAAAGTTACTGAGCTCCCGTTAGACTGCCAAGTTCAAACTCAGCTAGTTGCAAACATACATGGTTCTGTTTTAATAAAAAAATATCCAGTAATTTACTAAGCTCCTGTGTTCTCGGGTTTTATGATGGCGAAGTGAACAGTCAGATCTGTACAGTGCTTCTTTGTGTAAAAGTAAAAGAAAGTGTTAAAAAATGGAATAAAATACTGGATGGGGTGCCACTTCCTAAGCATAACCAACCTATTTACACCGGTGTTGGTTGCAAAAATACAGGGGGAAATTTGCATGAGGTCCCCCTGTATTTAAATAACCAGCAGAGGGCTCTTGGAGTGTTCCTGGTTCCTAATATTTGAGTGAAAAAGGACGTAGATATCCCCAGTTTAATTAAAACCAACACAGGGCTCCACTATTCAGTAAGGTAAATGTCAAAGTGGGGGCAGACATGTTAACCCCTTACCCCCGCAGCCTGTTTTTGCCTTCCTGACAGAGCCCTTTTTTTCAAATCTGACATGTATCACTTTATGTGGGGATAACTTTTTATTGCTTTTACTTATCCCAGTGATTTTGAGATTGTTTTCTCATGACACATTGTACTTTAAGTTAGTGGTAAATTTTGGTCGATACAGTCTGTGTTTATTTGTGAAAAATATCAAAATGTCGTAAAAAAATTGAAAATTTTGCAATTTGCTAAATGTTAAATTTTCTGCTTGTGAGACAAATAATCATACCACTCAAAATAGTTAATAACTAACAAAGACCATATGTCTACTTTATGTTGCTCACATTATTTCAACCTCCTTTTAATTTTTTTGGACACTAGGAGGCTTAAAATATGAATAGCAAATTCTCAAATTTTCAAGAAAATTTCAAACACTGATTTTTTTAGGGACCAGTTCAGTTCTGATGTGACTTTGAGGGACTTGTATGTGAGACACCCCCATAAATGATGCCATTTCAAAAACTGCACCCCTCACAGTATTCAAAACAGCATTTTGGAAGTTTGTTAACTCTTTAGGTGTTTCACAGGAATTAAAACAAAGTGTAGGTGAAATTTCAAAATTTCATTTTTTTAGCAGATTTTCAATTTTAATACATTTTTCTAAGGAACACAGTAGATTTTACTAGAGAAATGTGACTAAAAATTGATTTCCCCAATTCTTTTGTTTTCATAAATATCCTATATGTGGCCCTAGTGTGCACGTTGACCAAACCACAGGCTTCATAATAGAAGGAGCACCTACTTGATTTTGGAGCCTCCTTTTTATGAGATTATTTTTTAGGCACCATGTAGGTTTCTAGGCACCATAAGATGCTAAAAGTTAGGAACCTCCCCCACAAGTGACCCCATTTTGCAAACTACACCCCTCAGGGAATTCATCTAGGGGTATAGTGTACATTTCAAACCCCCAGGGGTTTCACCAATTTTGGTACAACTGGGCTGTGAAAATGAAAAATTACATTTTTTTTACACAAAAATGCAGTTCTGGCTCAAAATTTTTCATTTTCACAAGGAATGAAGGAGACAAAGCACCCTAAAATCTGTGCCGCAATTTCTCCCGAGTACGGCAATGCCTCATATGTGACCAAAAAATACCATTTGGGTGCATGGCAGGACTCAGAAGGGAAGGAGTGATATTTGGATTTTGCAGCACAGATTCTGGTGGAATGAATGGTGGGTGCTATGTCACATTAGCAAGACCCCCGAAGCACCAATACAGTGGAACCCCCCCACAAGTGACCCCATTTTGCAAACTACACCCTCAGGGAATTCATCTAGGGGTATAGTGTACATTTCAAACCCCCAGGGGTTTCACCAATTTTGGTACAACTGGGCTGTGAAAATGAAAAATTAAATTTTTTTACACAAAAATGCAGTTCTGGCTCAAAATTTTTCATTTTCACAAGGAATGAAGGAGACAAAGCACCCCAAAATCTGTGCCGCAATTTCTCCCGAGTACGGCAATGCCTCATATGTGACCAAAAAATACCATTTGGGTGCATGGCAGGACTCAGAAGGGAAGGAGTGATATTTGGATTTTGCAGCACAGATTCTGGTGGAATGAATGGTGGGTGCTATGTCGCATTAGCAAGACCCCCGAAGCACCAATACAGTGGAACCCCCCCACAAGTGACCCCATTTTGCAAACTACACCCCTCAGTGAATTTATCTAGGGGTATAGTGTACATTTCAAACCCCCAGGGGTTTCACCAATTTTGGTACAACTGGGCTGTGAAAATGAAAAATTACATTTTTTTACACAAAAATGCAGTTCTGGCTAAAAAATTTTCATTTTCACAAGGAATGAAGGAGACAAAGCACCCCAAAATCTGTGCCGCAATTTCTCCCGAGTACGGCAATGCCTCATATGTGACCAAAAAATACCATTTGGGTGCATGGCAGGACTCAGAAGGGAAGGAGTGATATTTGGATTTTGCAGCACAGATTCTGGTGGAATGAATGGTGGGTGCTATGTCGCATTAGCAAGACCCCCGAAGCACCAATACAGTGGAACCACCCCACAAGTGACCCCATTTTGCAAACTACACCCCTCAGGGAATTCATCTAGGGGTATAGTGTACATTTCAAACCCCCAGGGGTTTCACCAATTTTGGTACAACTGGGCTGTGAAAATGAAAAATTACATTTTTTTACACAAAAATGCAGTTCTGGCTCAAAATTTTTCATTTTCACAAGGAATGAAGGAGACAAAGCACCCCAAAATCTGTGCCGCAATTTCTCCCGAGTACGGCAATGCCTCATATGTGACCAAAAAATACCATTTGGGTGCATGGCAGGACTCAGAAGGGAAGGAGTGATATTTGGATTTTGCCGCACAGATTCTGGTGGAATGAATGGTGGGTGCTATGTCGCATTAGCAAGACCCCCGAAGCACCAATACAGTGGAACCATATTGCCCCTTTTACCATTTTTTACTATGTTAAATGGACTCAGTTTCAATGTTAAAATAATTTAACATTGAAGCCTATGGACACGATGGACCCGATTTCTCCATAGGCTTCAATGTTAAAATAATTTAACATTGAAGCCTATGGACACGATGGACCCGATTTCTCCATAGGCTTCAATGTTAAATTATTTTAACATTGAAGCCTATGGAGAAAAATCAGGTACATCGCGTCGGTCGCGTCGTGTGCGTTTTGGTATGCACCCGACGCGACCGACACGATTTTTTCCGACACGACCACCACGATAGAAATCGTGGTGGCCGTGCTAGGAAACAAGTACCTATTATTGTGTTTAATTATTGTGTTTAATTATTGTGTCTGCATGCTAGTGATTGGAGACAAACAATTACCAGCATGTGGTGCATTATAAGGCTCACTGTACCTGTAGTTCCACCTGTAAAATAAATATTACAATGACCACAGTACACACATCATGAAAGTTTTATTAAACATACATGCACACTTACATACACTCACACACTTACCAACATTCCCTGTCACCCTTGAGTAGAATCCAAAGGTTACCTGTAAAAAAAACTTGCCTAGATTGTCCTCTTCTTTCCAAATAGGCATCCCGGGGTAAAACAAACTGCAAAGTATCTGAAGACATCGGAATGAAGATAATTCATGCATACTGTGGACATGGGTTCTCTTATACACAACTGGAGGCCTCCTCATGACTTCTGTCACTTGGAGAGTCAGGGACACCGACATATACACCACTATACCCTACATACTTTAAGAGACGCTGGGGAAATTTACTGATTGGAGTTGTATTTCACATGGGATTGCTATGGGCAACCAATCAGATACTATCTATTATCTTCTAGAAGCTGCTAAATAGATAAAAAGTCGATTCTGATTGGTTACCCATAGCAACATCCCATTTGAAACAGAACTGCCATCTTAATAAATTTTCCCCATTGCGTGGGACATGCAAGTTTAACTGCTGGTAACTTAAAAAAAACTTGTTTCCATTTAGAGCCTTGTCTGCCTACACCCTATATCCAGTGTAAATTGTTGCCCAAATCACTGTGGGAGGGACATACAGATGGAGCAGCTCCCGATGGAGCTGCTCCTGGCGATAGAATCACCATTCACCAACCGCCACCAGCACTCTGCAGCTCCCCCGCAGCCCCCCACCCCCCATCTGCCCCCAGATCCCCCTGCTCCCGATCGTTGTGTTGACGGGGACACGTGTGCATGTGAGATATGCTCACGCATCTCCGTCAGATGGAGCACCTCTCCTCCAGCCTGCCCCAGCTAAGGGAATCTAGCGTTTCCCAGTGCTGGCTGAGAGGCTCTCCATCTGTATACTGAACCTTAAACACGCAACATACAACTCATGCTATTTGCAGAGCGTGTATTGTACTTTTGATCTACTCACGTTGCAGAACTTAGCATATATAAGTATTAGCTATAAAGGGTTGTATTCAACTCAGTTGCATAAATGGGCAATGACAGGGCATTGTCATCGAGGCAATGGCCATTAATGGCATTTCGATGTGATCCACTATTCTCAGATGTGTCTATTGTACCAAAGGTAGAGCTTTTGCACACTGGTGACGATAATGGGTATCACTAAAGTATTTTTTAATTTATACATATGTACGTATGTTATTATGTATTTAATTTCTGTAAAATGGTTCAGTTATGTCTTATATGATATATTTGTATTGTGATGTATTGTATACCCCTCTGAGCATGCTGCAACTACAAACTACGTGAGTAGATCAAAAGTACAATACACGCTCTGCAAATAGGATGAGTTGTATGTTGCGTGTTTAAGGTTCAGTATACAGATGGAAATGCTAGACAAAGAAATACTTGCTTATGGACACCGCATATTTCTTGCCTTTTGGTTCTTGTGCATTTGGTGTGCTGTCCGAATGCACGCCCACCAGAATTAGTGCACTCCCTCGTGTACGCCCATGTTTACGCCCAGTTTAGCCCACTTTGAATCTATGCCCCTGTGTAGTTCCGAATGATGCCCATAATACACCCATATTTCACGAGTGAATGCGGTGCACATTTCTGTACGGTATTAGTGAGAACAAGTACAGAGACCATGCATGGCACATGCGCATAGCGTTGCCCACGCATGCGCAGACGGCTAAAAAACGCATCCGAAAGAGTGCGCGAAAGTACGCATCGACCAGAATAAGGCCCAATGTATCTTCCAAAAAGTTAGCACATAAAACATTGAACTGTTACATACTAGTTTGAAAAGTGTTTGTAACGTGACACTAGTATATATGTAAAGTACAAATAAATATATGCTTAGTTACCTCGGCAACGTAAACTACAAATCTGCTACATTTCCATGAACTTAAAGAAACTTTATTACTTTTTTCCACCAAAACACGCTGTTTTGAAAACTTGCAATTATCCTGTCTGTAGCCTAAAGTAAATAATAGAGAACAGTATCCAGCTAATCCCATGCTAGTAGGATATCTTTGACTGTTTTAAACACACATTCGGCACTTGGAGAGATCATTGCTTTCATTTTTGAGTGATGCATCCACCGAGGTAGCGGCATAAAGGAGATTATATACAGGTTCTCTGTAATGGGCAAATCTAACATCATTTTATTCTACTGCTCCAGCATCTGAGTTTAAAAATGACCCACTTGGAAGATCATTTGTTTTCTAAAGTCACTCTGCAGACTTAACCTGAATGTTTTTACTTACACTAGCTGCTCATTTTTCTTCTACGCCATTCCTTTCATCTGCTGAACAAATCTTGCTCTACATGTAAATACCAGCTAAATGAGACAGGATCCTGAGAGTTCCAAGGCAGTGGCCGTTAATTATCCAACGGCTCTCAGGGTGTTGATGAACTATGGCTCTAAGCACAATTTGCCAGCCTTCGGTAATAACACGTAAACTCCTTACATCTTTAATACACATGAAGAACACAATTGCTGTAAACAGAAACAACAGAAAATAGTTGTAAAATATATGTAAGGAAAGGGTCTAATGGTTTCTATGGAACAGATCCATTACATCTATAGAGCTACAGGTTGTCTATCAGTAATATGTAAAGAGGATGCATTCAGAATACCGGATGTTTGGATATGCTGGTGCTGGCATCCCGACTGCTGCCACGGAAATATACCTCTCCCCTCCTGACCTCTCCTGCTCTGTCTTCTCTCGGGCATCCAGCAGCCTCACTGTCATCTCCTCCTGGACGTTTAAGCACACTCTAAAGCTCAACATGGACAAAACCAAACTCTTCATCTTTCCTCCATTCAAAGCCTCCACCCTGTCCAATATATCCATTATTGTTGACAGTCACTCTTGTCTCCCACCTATCCTTTGCCCCCCCCCCCCCCCCCCCTCCCCCCACGTCTAATCACTGGCTCAATGCTGTCCATTTTTAACATTGCTCCCATCATACTGTTTTACCCCCAGAGTGCCACTATACTTATTTAATAACTGGTGATGTCACAGTTCGACCACTGCAACAGTCTCCTCGTTGGCCTCCCATGCTACCAGCTCGCTCCTGTCTAGTCTGTCCTTAACATTGCAGCTAGATTTATCTTCCTCTCCACTGCTCCTCTTCTGACAAGCCCCTTCACAAATAGCTGCACTGGCTCCTATTCCCCTACATAATTCTCTTCAAACTCCTCACCCCCACTTTCAAGACCCTCTATAACTCCACTGATCCCTACATCTCTAACCTCATTTCTATACACATTCCCTACTACCCTCTCTGGCCAATGACCATCACCTCTCCTCTAACCAGGCACTGCATCCCATGCACATTTACAGGATTTTGCCCATGCTGCACCCTTCACAGGAATGAGCTCCATTGCTTTATTTGACTCTCGACCTTGCAAAACTTCAAATGGGCACCCCCCCCCCCTGCTTATCAAAGTATACCCTCCTGCATAACCTAGTACTGAGGCCATTCTCTCTACCTGCCACCTCATGTCCTGTCCATCCCTGCGATGCTCACATCCTACCTTCATTCTTGCCTACATCACATGTCACCTGTCTCCCCCATCCTCTCTAGACTGTAAGCTCCTTGGAGCAGGGCCACCATATGTATGATGCTGCAAACCACTTGTGGCACCTTATCAATAAAATGTTATAATAATACTGCATGAAAACTTCTACAAAGAACAGATGTGTGTGCAACTGAGGCAGACCTACTGTACACAGTAATGCATATACACCTGTCAGTAGCTGTATCTATTACAGGTTCCTCAGGTTCTCTGCAGATACTGTACACATTTATGATGATGTTGGTTGCCACCACTAGCTAGCTGCCCTGACTTCTCGCTACATTGATTGTGCCTTTATTGGATGATTTTGTGGGCTTATATTAGAATTACATTTTTATTACTTTCATTCGTACTCAATAAGAGATAATATTCCTGCTGTATTACAGAGGTTATTTATTATTAAATTTGTTTTCTGGTATCAAAAGAGCATTTTGTTATGCTAACTACTGTACATTGTTAGCTGTGTTTTTGGATGCAGATTTGCTTGGTCCATATACAGTAGATGTGTTTTTATCCACCTAGTATGTTTGCACTATATTACATGAGATGCATGGCATAACTTATACCCCTTTTACACCTACAAGCCAGATCACATGCAAGATTTTGTACCCAGCTCAAACCTAGTTGTGACCCAGTTTGTGACCCCTTTTACACCGGCATCCTCGTCCGGCATAATGCTGGGCGGGTGACATTAGGTCCTGAGCCGGCGCTGGGAGATGAGAGCATGGCAGTGAACCAGGTTGAACCTGTGTTCAAACCAGATCACTTGCTAGGTTGAAATGCCGGGTCTCAGGACCCGGGTCATTTCATTTGGGAGCATTTATACCGCCTGCAAACCCGGGTTTTTTGCGCACTCCAATGCAAAAAACCTGGGTTATTTAGGCTTGGTATAAAATAGTTATTAGACATCATACTATCAATGGCTAGTTTTAGACTCTTGCTCTTCGTTATGCTGAATACTGGGCCTGGTTTGGATTTGTACGTAACTTAATGTTCTACGTACAAATCTGAGGTGGATTCATTGTGCATGTGAGGTAAGGGAGAAGAGATGGTAGAGGAGCTTGAAGCATTGTGAACTAGAATTTGGAGCAGATATAGTGGTGAACTGTGTTCTCATTACAACATGGTCTGTAATCTGACGGGGCACTGCTCATCCTCCACATGTCTTATGTTTGGGGGGGAAGGGGGGTGAGGACCCCAAATTCCTTTTAGCGACATATTCTCATTCGGTAGTGTCATATTTAAGCAAGTATGGCTATAGTGCAGCATCATATGGGTTCTGAGTGCATATGCCTCTAGGATTAACGCTCAGACTATAATACAGAGACAGTACTGTATATTCTTGATGCACACTTTTATCTTTTTCCAAAAATATTATGTAAATAAAACTGTTAAAATGACAAGATTACAAAAGAAAATTGCTACAGCTGCTATTAGTATGTACTTAACATTCTATATACTTAACTACTGTTGGCAACTGCTGCAGACTAAAAATGTAAAGTACACTGTCTGATTTGTCCTCATTCTTCCTGCACCTAAATAATTTCCCCACACATTCCATCTGCTATTTTTTTTTAATCTCTGGGACACAAGCAGGAATTGTGAAACAACAATATAAAGCGATATAGTTAATAAAGTTCCAGGAGAGAAATTACAGACCAATAACTTCAGCTGGGTACACATTAATGTGATACACTTTACTGCCGATATTGTTAACAATACTGGGTGAATGTTATGGGGCAAACAAACTGAATGATATCATTAACCCCTTCCTGACAGAGCCAGTTTTTGCGTTCCTGACAGAGCCCTTTTTTTCAAATCTGACATGTCTCACTTAAGTGGGGATAACTTTTTTTTGCTTTTACTTATCCCAGTGGTTTTGAGATTGTTTTTTCGTGACACATTGTACTTCAAATTAGTGGTAAATTTGGGTCGATACAGTCTGTGTTTTTTTGTGAAAAATACCAAAATATCGTGAAAAAATGGAAAATTTAGCGATTTGCAAAATGTTAAATTTTCTGCTTGTGAGACAAATAATCTTACCACTCAAAATAGTGAATAACTAACATAGACCATATGTCTACTTTATGTTGACATCATTATTTCAACTTCCTTTTAATTTTTTGGGACACTAGGAGGCTTACAATATGAATAGCAAATTCTCAAATTTTCAAGAAAATTTCAAACACTGATTTTTTTAGGGACCAGTTCAGTTCTGATGTGACTTTGAGGGACTTGTATGTGAGACACCCCCATAAATGATGCCATTTCAAAAACTGCACCCCTCACAGTATTCAAAACAGCATTTTGGAAGTTTGTTAACCCTTTAGGTGTTTCACAGGAATTAAAACAAAGTGTAGGTGAAATTTCAAAATTTCTTTTTTTTTGCAGATTTGCAATTTTAATACATTTTTATAAGGAACACAGTACATTTTACTAGAGAAATGTGACTAAAAATTGATTCCCCCAATTCTTTTGTTTTCATAAATATCCTATATGTGGCCCTAGTGTGCACGGTGACCAAACCACAGGCTTCATAATAGAGGGAGCACCTACTTGATTTTAGAGCCTCCTTTTTATGAGATTATTTTTTAGGCACCATGTAGGTTTCAAGGCACCATAAGATGCTAAAAGTTAGGAACCCCCCCACAAGTGACCCCATTTTGCAAACTACACCCCTCAGGGAATTCATCTAGGGGTATAGTGTACATTTCAAACCCCCAGGGGTTTCACCAATTGTGGTACAACTGGGCAGTGAAAATGAAAAATTATTTTTTTTACACAAAAATGCAGTTCTGGCTCCAAATTTGTCATTTTCAGAAGGTATGAAGGAGACAAAGCACCCCAAAATCTGTGCCCCAATTTCTCCCGAGTACGGCAATGCCTCACATGTGACCAAAAAATACCAGTTGGGTGCATGGCAGGACTCAGAAGGGAAGGAGTGATTTTTGGATTTTGCAGCTCAGATTCTGGTGGAATTTTGGTGGGTGCTATGTCGCATTAGCAAGACCCCCCAAGCACCAATACAGTGGAACCCCCCCACAAGTGACCCCATTTTGCAAACTACACCCCTCAGTGAATTCATCTAGGGGTATAGTGTACATTTCAAACCCCCAGGGGTTTCACCAATTTTGATAGAAGTGGGCAGTGAAAATGAAAAATTACATTTTTTTACACAAAAATGCAGTTCTGGCTCAAAATTTTTCATTTTCAGAAGGTATGAAGGAGAAAAAGCACCCCAAAATCTGTGCCCCAATTTCTCCCGAGTACGGCAATGCCTCACATGTGACCAAAAAATACCAGTTGGGTGCATGGCAGGACTCAGAACGGAAGGAGTGATTTTTGGATTTTGCAGCACAGATTTTGGTGGAATGAATGGTGGGTGCTATGTTGCACCAATACAGTGGAACCCCCCCACAAGTCACCCCATTTTGCAAAGTACACCCCTCAGGGAATTCATCTAGGGGTATAGTGTACATTTCAAACCCCCAGGGGTTTCACCAATTTTGATACAAGTGGGCAGTGAAAATGAAAAATTACATTTTTTTACACAAAAATGCAGTTCTGGCTCAAAATTTTTCATTTTCAGAAGGTATGAAGGAGACAAAGCACCCCAAAATCTGTGCCCCAATTTCTCCCGAGTACGGCAATGCCTCACATGTGACCAAAAAATACCAGTTGGGTGCATGGCAGGACTCAGAAGGGAAGGAGTGATTTTTGGATTTTGCAGCTCAGATTCTGGTGGAATTTTGGTGGGTGCTATGTTGCATTAGCAAGACCCCCCAAGCACCAATACAGTGGAACCCCCCCACAAGTGACCCCATTTTGCAAACTACACCCCTCAGGGAATTCATCTAGGGGTATAGTGTACATTTCAAACCCCCAGGGGTTTCACCAATTTTGATACAAGTGGGCAGTGAACATGAAAAATTACATTTTTTACACAAAAATGCAGTTCTGGCTCAAAATTTTTCATTTTCAGAAGGTATGAAGGAGAAAAAGCACCCTAAAATCTGTGCCCCAATTTCTCCCGAGTACGACAATGCCTCACATGTGACCAAAAAATACCAGTTGGGTGCATGGCAGGACTCAAAAGGGAAGGAGTGATTTTTGGATTTTGCAGCTCAGATTCTGGTGGAATTTTGGTGGGTGCTATGTCGCATTAGCAAGACCCCCCAAGCACCAATACAGTGGAACCCCCCCACAAGTGACCCCATTTTGCAAACTACACCCCTCAGGGAATTCATCTAGGGGTATAGTGTACATTTAAAACCCCCAGGGGTTTCACCAATTTTGATACAAGTGGGCAGTGAAAATGAAAAATTACATTTTTTACACAAAAATGCAGTTCTGGCTCAAAATTTTTCATTTTCAGAAGGTATGAAGGAGAAAAAGCACCCCAAAATCTGTGCCCCAATTTCTCCCGAGTACGGCAATGCCTCACATGTGACCAAAAAATACCAGTTGGGTGCATGGCAGGACTCAGAAGGGAAGGAGTGATTTTTGGATTTTGCAGCACAGATTCTGGTGGAATGAATGGTGGGTGCTATGTTGCACCAATACAGTGGAACCCCCCCACAAGTCACCCCATTTTGAAAACTACACCCCTCAGGGAATTCATCTAGGGGTATAGTGTACATTTCAAACCCCCAGGGGTTTCACCAATTTTGATACAAGTGGGCAGTGAAAATGAAAAATTACATTTTTTTACACAAAAATGCAGTTCTGGCTCAAAATTTTTCATTTTCAGAAGGAATGAAGGAGACAAAGCACCCCAAAATCTGTGCCCCAATTTCTCCCGAGTACGGCAATGCCTCATGTGTGACCAAAAAGTGGCAGGACTCAGAAGGGAAGGAGTGATATTTGGATTTTGCAGCACAAATTCTGGTGGAATGATGGTGGGTGCTATGTCGCATTAGCAAGACCCCCAAAGCACCAATACAGTGGAACCCCCCCACAAGTGACCCCATTTTGCAAAGTACACCCCTCAGGGAATTCATCTAGGGGTATAGTGTACATTTCAAACCCCCAGGGGTTTCACCAATTTTGATACAAGTGGGCAGTGAACATGAAAAATTACATTTTTTTACACAAAAATGCAGTTCTGGCTCAAAATTTTTCATTTTCACAAGGAATGAAGGAGACAGAGCACCCCAAAATCTGTGCCCCAATTTCTCCCGAGTACGGCAATGCCTCACATGTGACCAAAAAATACCAGTTGGGTGCATGGCAGGACTCAGAAGGGAAGGAGTGATTTTTGGATTTTGCGGCTCAGATTCTGGTGGAATGAATGGTGGGTGCTATGTGGCATTAGCAAGACCCCCGAAGCACGGTGAAATTATGAACCTAATATTCCATAGATGTGTGGTATATTTTAAAACACTCCTTTATACATAGGCCGGGTTTGTCGGGGCAAGTGTCACACTGGAAAATAGTTTGCTTTCTTATTCCCTTTTTATAGCAAACTTTGCACCTTTTTTGTGTCCTGCCCTTTTTTCCAGTGGAGGGGATTTCATCAGGAAAATGCTGCCCTGGTACAATACGGGGGCCAGTACTAGAAGTACTGGGGCCCTCTGCCTGCTGGTTCCCAAATATTAGGCCCTTTATGACTTCCTCTTGAAAGTGCATAAATGTCCCCCTCTGGCCGGTAGAACGGAATAGCACGTAAGCGTTATACAGTGCCATCTGGATGATATACACGGCCACCTTCTTGTACCAGATTTTTGTTTTCCGCAGGGCACTGTACGGCTTCAGTACCTGATCTGAAAGATCCACTCCGCCCATGTACCTATTGTAATCCAGGATACAATTAGGTTTTGAGGTGTGGGTACTGGTACCTCGTACAGGGACGGAGGTGGTACTGTCTCCGTGAATTGTTGTCAGTATAAGGACATCCCTCTTGTCCTTATATTTGACCAACAACATATTTTCGGTGCATATTCCCCTGCTTTCACCCCTTCTCATTACTTGGGCAATGTGCGTTTTTGGGAGGCCTCTTTGGTTCTTGCGCACAGTACCGCAAGCTGCTGTACCTCTTGAACCAAGGGCCTTAAACAGGGGGATGCTGGTGTAAAAGTTATCCACATAGAGGTGATAACCTTTATCCAGGAAGGGGTGCACTAAATCCCAGACAATTTTCCCACTAACACCTACGAGGGAGGGGGGGCATTCTGGCGGTTGAATTCTTGAATCCTTCCCTTCATAAACCCTAAACCTGTGGGTGTACCCTGAGGTGCTTTCACACAGTTTATACATTTTTATGCCATACCTTGCCCTCTTACTGGGAAGGTACTGGCGGAATTTAACCCTTCCTTTAAAATGTATAAGGGACTCGTCGATACAAATAAATTTTTCTGGGATGTACACCTCTTCAAATTTGGCACTGAAATGATCAATGACCGGCCTGACTTTGAATAGCCGGTCAAAGGTGGGATCATCTCTGGGTGGGCACTGTGCATTATCGGTGTAATGTATAAATTTAAGAATTGTCTCAAATCGAGTCCGGGGCATGGCCATACGGTAAAATGGAGTACTGTACAGAACATCTGTACTCCAATATTGCCTAATTTCTGGCTTTTTTACTATGCCCATATGAAACACCAGACCCCAAAACGTCATCATCTCTACTGCATCTACAGGGGTCCACCTAGCAAATGATGACGTGGGGTTTTGAGCAATAAACTGCTGGGCATATAAATTAGTTTGGTCCACCATTAAATTTATAAAATCATCAGAGAAAAATAATTTGAAAAAGTCAATTTCTCTGAGACCTGTGGAATCAAATTGGATTCCTGGCATGGCCAAAAACTCAGGAACCTGGGGCTCAAAATTGTCTGGTGGTGGGGTCCATACGAGATCAATTATTGGGGGGGGGGTCTCAGCTGATCTACGGGGGCGTCTTTGAGGGGGTCCCTCATCACCAGAGGAGGAAGAGGAGCTTAAGGCGAATCCTTCAAATTCCCCGCTTGCATCACTGGCTGTGTCAGAGTCAGAAGCAAGCAGGGCATATGCCTCCTCCGCTGAATACATTCTCCTGGATGACTGGGAGGACATTTGGGAGGACATTTGGGAGGACATTTGGGATGCCATTTTTATTTTTGTGTTACAGGTAGTGAAATGTTTCAACACGTGTATAGTGTAGGGGGGGGTACAAACTTTATTTCAACCCGGGGGGTATGTAGGTTGTAGTGTGTATGTAGTGTGCAGGAAAAAAAAATACTTTATACAAAAAAAAAAAATGGAGGGGTTAAAAAAAAAAAAAAATTGAAGGGGTTAAAAAAAAAAAATTGAAGGGGTTAAAAAAAAAAAATTGAAGGGGTTAAAAAAAAAAAAAAAAAAAGTCCTGCGCCAAAAATTGAGCACAGATGTTGGTCAGTAACGTCTGTCACTGAACAGCGCTCAAAGGCAACAGGAATTTGATCAAAAAAAAAAATATATAGATCAACCCTGTGCCGAAAAAGATGATCAGTGATGTACGTCACTGATCAGCGCACAGCGGCCACAGGACACCCACAAAATCACAGTGTGTGTAAAAAAAAAATTAAAAAAAGACCCCACAGCACACACACAAAAAAAAAAGGTGATCAGTGATGCGACACTGATTACCAGTGAGGTGCAGCAGGTGCACAACCTTTGGTGCAACTGACAGGTATATATATAAAAAAAAAAAAACCTCTGTACCCCCAAAAAAGTTGCTGATCACCTCAGATATAGTGATCAGCACAAAAGGCGGGGGCAGCAGCCAAAAAATTTAGCACTCTCTATCACTCTCTGTCACTATCTCTCTCTATCTCTCTATCTCTCACTATCTATCACTCTATGACACTGCAGCAGCAGCACTGACAGGTATATCTATATATAAAAAAAAACCTGCGCCCCCAAAAAGTTGCTGATCAGTTAATTTATACTGATCAGCACAAAAGGAGGGGGCAGCAGTCAGTTATATCAAAAATATATAGCACAATCTGTCACTATCTCTCTCTATCTCTCTCTCTCTATCTCTCTCTATCTCTCTATAACTATCACACTGCAGCAGCACAAAATATAGCACTCTGTCACTAGGCCTCTCTATCTATCTCTCTCTCTCTATCTCTCTCTCTCTATCTATAACTATATCACACTGCAGCAGCACAAAATATAGCACTCTCTGACACTATCTCTCTCTCTATCTCTCTCTATCTCTCTCTATCTCTCTATAACTATCACACTGCAGCAGCACAAAATATAGCACTCTGTCACTAGGCCTCTCTATCTATCTCTCTCTCTCTATCTCTCTCTCTCTATCTATAACTAGATCACACTGCAGCAGCACAAAATATAGCACTCTCTGACACTATCTCTCTCTCTATCTCTCTCTATCTCTCTCTATCTCTCTCTATCTCTCTCTATCTCTCTCTATCTCTCTATCTATCTCTCTCTATCTATCTCTCTCTATCTAGCTAGTACACTGCAGCAGCACAATTTCACAGGAAGGCACAAGTAGTAACAGGATCCAGGAAGCAGTGATGAAGCAGCGATCAGGTAAGTATGGAGCAAGCTATGGAGCAAGGTTCTGGTCAGTATGGCGGCAGGGAGGTACGGTGACCGCACTGCACGCTATTCCAGACCGGAATGGCGTCTGCAGTGCAGTCACCGTTAGTTTAAATCCCCCTCCTTGGCTGTGATTGGTCCGTCGGTCCGACGAACCAATCACGGCCTTTGGGGGCGGGCGGAGTGCGGTGGGGTGACACCAGTGTCACCCTTACACCCCGCGGTGATTGGTGCTGTACTTTACAGCACCAATCACCTCTTATCCCGTGTCACCGGCGAACGTTATTCGCCGGTGACACAGGAAAACGCTGTAATTGGCTGTTCACACTGAACAGCCAATCACAGCGATCGCCGACGGGGGGGCGGCATCGCAGCCCCCCCGGGGCATGCACGGACATGTCTGCTGTCAGGGACAGCAGACATGTTGAAACTGTCACCGCGTCTATAGACGCGGTGACAGTTAAATGCCATGACGTACATTTACGCCATGTGTCGGGAAGTACTTCCCGACCATGACGTAAATGTACGTCAAATGTCGGGAAGGGGTTAATAAATATCTTTCAGTGACGTCACCATCCCCCTTTAAACATGCTGTCGTTGTTGATATAGGCAGAATTTGACTGCATGTTCAGGCGACAGCGTGGGTCATTAACATCCTGCTGGAGCATGCATCGTTCATATAATTGACAATATCGTTAATGTGCTAATCATTTAAAAAAATCTTATAATGTATACACACCTTTAATGTCATATGAAAGTAGGTCTTATCAATTTATATTTATATTTGAAAATAAATGACAGAATATATGATAGATACTATGGCCCTTATTTTGATTGAGTCGGTTGGCTCCGAGTGCGGACGGACGGCCGATGGTTGGTGTTTGCGCATGTGCAGAGGCGTATCTGCGCATGTGCGAATGCCTCACATGTAGGAACACGGCGTGAGGTCCGTGCAGAAAATGATAGTATGGAACCATCGGAGCAGGGTGTGGAGTAGGGCGTGAAGGGCTGTTTGGGCTCATTACCATATGCGTACACCCCGCGTTTCATGGGCGTTCGCATGAAAACGCTGGGTGTACGTATGTTAATGCTGCTTTGACGCACGTGGGGGGGGGGGCAGCTGACATAGCCAGATGTCAGCTGCCCGCCCATATCCCTGCTTTCATATGGAAAAATGTCAGAGTGGTCTGGAGCACTCGGTGCTGCCTGACCACTCGTCCATCACTCGATGGTGGACGACCATCGGAGGATGGGGGAGGTTCCCACAGATGGAGGAGGCGGTCCTTCCGTTCGGTTGGCGTCTTAACACATTTGGACAGTTTGAGCGATCCGTACGGTAGGCGGGGCTAAGAACACTCAGTTCCTGTCCGAAATACGCATCCGTCCGATTCAACTAGAAAAGGGGCCTATGTGTTATGCTGAGCATATTGTCTGCTTTCAGCTGATAATCATTTGATTGGGCTGGTAATTTAACAGTGTATTGCCACAACTAATAAGTAATTGGCTGTGACTTGGACATGCAAAAAAATCTAGTACAGTATGTTACTGTCTACATCCTTGCTGGCGGGTCGCGACGGAAACCCTGTCCGTCTCCGCCTCAGGGAGACGGACAGGGTTAGGGGGGGTTAGTGGGGGGTGCGGGCAGGCGGCGGGGACCCCGGGTTACCGCCGGCAAGCTGGCAGGGACCCGGGGAACTGATGGAAGCGCCGTCGGAAGGGGACGCGCGCGCCCTCTCGCGCGCGCGTCCCCTTCTCACCATCGCCATGGCGCTGGCGGGGGATGGCGGCTGGCGACGCCAGCGCCATCCCCTGCAAAGATGGGACCTGACCCATCTGTATGTCCAAATAAGTCCAAAAATTTATCAGCCACAATGGGTATGTACTGCCACAGCGAGCAATACAGTAGCAGTGACTTCCGATAGAAAGCACTCACTGAAAACCACAGCCACTCAGGCCATCCCATGGGGATTTGGGACTGCCAGTCTGCTTGCAATAGCAGATAGAGAGAGTGCTTCCCATGGGAAGCCCCTCCCCTGTTATGACATCAGCCTTATTTGTCTCCTATGGCTGCAGCTGATGCAGTCCCTAGCAGACACCATGTTTTGCGGTACCAGAGTAAGCCCCTCCCAGGGATCTAAGCCCTGCCCCAGCTTCCAACAGATCTACTTACGTTCAGCTACCCGGTAACATCCGCCATCAATCTGATAAGTTTCAGCTTGTCAGATAAAATGTTTGCAAAACATTAAATGCCCAGGATTATTTATGGATAAGAAGTAATTTTATAATCACCTTTTTCATGTCAGCAGTCAATGAATTTTGACTTCACCTGTATTTTTGGGATATGAGAAGCTAAGTGATTGATTAATCTCTCACTTCTTGCTAATTACCAGGTCCATAGCACCGCTGCAACACTGCACATTCTGGCAGGTATCTCATTTTCTGTAGGTAGTGAGTTGGAAAGTATTTTAAGTTAAGTAGTCAATAGATGAATCTTTCTGTAGCTAACCATGGGTGAACATTACTTGACATTGGTGGATCAGTTGTTCTAAGCTGTATGGGGGAGAAGAAAGCCTAGCCGGGGAATATTTACTGCAACAGAATAGAAAAAAAAAAACTTTTAATTACACAAAGAATAGAAAAGATCTGAAGGTCATTGGAACAGCTAATATTTATTTAAATCTAGTTTGACGTCATGTGCAGATGGAATAAATGATGCCAATTTATCTTGACTGCGTTTCATCTACATATTTAACAATTATATCTTTACTATGCGTTATTGTGTGCTGCACACGTATGTGATACTCGTGGCCTTGTATCATATTTGGTGGTTTATGTTCATTTGTATTTGGACAGCAGTCATGAATAAAATTAATAAAAGGTATGCTTCAATTACTGCTGCGTTTCCCCGGCAACCTGGGAATGTTGACTGAAAGGTTCCTTCAAAGACGTATGGGCTTTAAGTTAACACCATTATTATCAGATAATACAAAGTATCAACAGTTTATGCAGAGATGTACGATTCATGGCAATGTAATGAACCAAGACAAAAATATATATATGGAAATGAGTATACCCAGTAATAAGAATAGGGAATTTTTGCACAGTAGGGGATGGATAATATTTGCAAAGAAAAAAAAATAGCAAAATATATTATGTTTGATAACGGATGCATTAGTTAAAAGAACTGCATACTAAACAGATGACAAAAAGATTCCCCAAAGGAGGTAATATTGGAAGTCAGTTTTTTAATTAATGTATATTTAATTGTGTATTTTCCCCCTATTCAGCTACTGTAGATGGAGATTTCTCAGGTGATCCTGGTTTATAACTCTCGCAGATGCCTAAGGTCTTTCACAGGTACGTACTGCAGTACAGGTGCAATTCTTTTTTAATTATTTTTTAATGACTTTAATTCCCACCGTCATCTATAAAGTGTAGCGAAGTCTGCACTATTGTCATACTGTTGGTTCTAAGCTCATATATTCACCTTAGTAACATACTGTACAGATGATCTATCCTGCTGGCCCACCATTGTGGCTCAGTTGTTGCATCATAAGAAATGTCCCCTTGTGGTGCACTAAGGTGTACTATGGCGAAAGTGCGGTGCGCATAGAGCGATCCGACCGCCATAGGTAGGATAGATGAGTGTGGCAATGTTAGAACATAATAAGTGTCAGCATAGGAAGTCAAAGGTTTTGTAAGCTCAAAGAGGGGAATATTTATTGCAATTATCTTTGGAGGGAATCCTGGTAAAAAATATTTAAATCATACTTGCCTACCCTCCCGAAATGGCCAGGAGGCTCCAGAAAATCAGATCCCTTTCCCAGCCCCTTGGGAAGATAGGCGAGTGTACCGCTTTCCCACAGCAGCCTTCGCACCCCCCTTTACCAAGTCTGACGAGTCCAGGATTTTGTGGGTCCGTGGCAAAAGGGCGGGGCTAAAATGATTAGAATCACGTCAGTTCATTTTTTTTGCCCCTTCCCCGGATCCGCGAATTGTAGAGTTTGAGTGGCATGGTGACAGGGCTTGCTGGCATCATCCCGCCCCTCCTGGCAGCAGTATCTGGCCTCCTCTACGGGCTTCTCCGTAAGTATGATTTAAATAGTGCCGGGTCTGTGTAGTAAGTCTTCTATAGAGATAACGGGAAGAAAGATCAATCAGCTCCCAAGAGTTACACACTGGGTTTGAAAACTGACCAGAGCTGGTTGGCTTGTACTTTGGGGATAATTCAGACCTGCTTGTAGCAGGCTGAATTCGGTACCCCAGCCGGTGGAGAATCCCCTGAACAAGCTCCCATAGAAACGCTGGGCGTTCCCCTTTGATCTCAGGCTGATTGATGCCTGCTTAGGGCTGGTGGCCGACGGCACATGACATCAGCGCCTGCCCCAAATTTGAAGTACAGCGTTAAAATGAACAGTCAGCGACCATCAAATGATTTTTCCTTCGTGCAGCCGCATGCAAGTGGATGCAGGGCTTCACTTGGCGGGGAAGCAGACACTCGTCGGGTGGTGTTTACCTGTTTGCTATTCAGTGAATATGCACTGCCTAGAGAACAGGTCTGAATCAGATCCTTTGGGCCTAATTCAGCATGGTTTGCTAATTAGAGAAATCAGAAATTCAAGTGATTATCAAATGAGTGCGTATGCAAACTGTACGCATCACACATGAGCGAGGGGAAATAGTGGCTGAAAATGCGTATGGATCGTAAACAATGTGGCCAGAGCTTGACAGACAGGAAGCTGGTGTTTGGGGATGGTAAGCTGCCATTTTTGGGTTTGTAGGAATAAACACAGACGTGCCAGGCATTTTTGAGGAGTGTCTGTGACATCAGCCATGACCACTTCCAGCCTGTCACAGTGGCAGATTAGTGGAAACCTCAGACCTTCGATGATTTGGGAATTGAGTATGGATTTGTGAATGGATGGCGATTAGCGATCCATCCACAATTCACTCGTAATTTTGAAAGTTGCTTCTTTCTGTCGGGGCGGTGGCTTTCTCCTTGCAGACAAGGCAAATTCTTTTATTAGCAATCACGGCTGAAATAGGCCCCTTATTGGCATCCAAGGCTTAGTGAATAGACCCTCTAGACCTCTATATCTACTATAGTCCATCTGCCTTTTTCACAAAAGCATCCCCCATAAGCTCCCATGGGGGCTGCAAAAATCTGAAATGTACCAAGCTGGGGAAAGCTTAGATACTGTTAGCCAATGTAGCCTATGGGCTTAATTTTGCAAACTGGGAGAGGGATCCAAAGGATCCTTTTTTGCATAGTGCCGCTCGCGCTGATCAGTAGTGACCAAGATTACCGCTCTCCATAAACAGCTCAACAATAACATATTTTTGTTAGTATGGATAGCAGCGGGATTATTTGCATACTGCAACCATCTTAAACAATGGTGGTGAAATGTAATAGGATAAAAGAATCAGAAAGTGAGAGATGTGGTAAGATTAAAGCGGCAATCATTTACACTGCTAAACCAGTTCAATTTTTCAGTGTAGATGATTGCCGCTTTAAAAAAACCTGGAGATTTCTTACCATATCTCTCACTTTCTGAATCTCTCATCCTATTAAAATTCCCCTACCTGTCCTTGTGAACCAATGGATATTTCCCTATATATTGTAAGCTCTCACTTTCTGATTCTCTCACCCTATTACATTTACCCCTAAAGGCCCCCATACATCGAGGCAATTTGGTCTGATTTCGACCGATTGCAACCAATCGACCTGTTCCTGACATGCCGTCGGGTCCGATGCGCGGTCCCGTTCGCATCGGACCCGACCAAGTGGTCGGATGGGCAGGCGGTCCGACCACCCGTTCCTCCAGGTGGCGAGGCGTGTGGGCGAAGCAGGGACCCATGTCATCCATCATAACGGATCGCATGTGTCCCTGCCGCCAGGAAGGTCGTCGCAGGCAATGTATGGGCACCTTAATGTTTCCTATGTGCAACACACTTAGGGGGCGATTCAGACCTGATCGTTCTGGTCCGAAAACGTCCCGGTCCCGATAGTGCATGCGTGAATATGCGTGAATATGAGCATGTGCAAGCCCCAGGAGCGAACGCCTTCGGTGGACAGGGGGAAGGCAGAGGGGCAGATGCAGAGAACCGCCAGTGTTTTATGTGCTGGCATGTAGAAACGCTGGACGCAGGCTTGTCCATGCCTGCTAAGGGCTGGCAGCTAACGTCAGTGCCCACCCCCAATTCGGAGGATAGCGGGCATCGGAAAAGCATAGACTTACTTTTCAAAGCGAAGGCTGCAGAAATCATTCAATGATGAGCGAGCATCAAATGCTTTCTCCTCCGGGCGTCCACAAGCGGGCGGATGTGTAAGCGTACATATCCACTCACATGCTAGTGCAGGAGTTCGCTCAGCAGGGTGGCGTTTTCCTTCTCGCTAGGCAGTGAATGCAGGGCCCTTACACTTGTGAGATTTTGTCAGATTTGACCCAATTCAGATGGATTGGGTCAATTTATCTGACAAAATCTGATGTGTAGGACCCAATGCACAATCCCATGCCATTGGGTATAACCAAGAGATTGTAAGAGATTGATCTTCCTGCACATAGGATAAATCTCGAGTCAATCAGGTCCAATTTGTTGGCCAATAAGTGTAAGGGGGCCCTTAGGGGCCCTTATTTCCATATGCGTGGCATGGGGTCAGATTCAGCTTCTTTCACCATGTATGTCTATCCCTTTTATAGAAATGTACATTCAGTTGTATAAACATTGACACTTCCGTTATTACAGTATGTACTTAGAGATAAATATCAGGTTCACTAGGAAATGGGGAATTAAGATAAAGGATAAATGACAGATGACGTTCTAAGTACTAAGATATATTTTCTGAGCATCGCCGAGTGCATAAAACAGGGTGTGGATACATCTGTATTGAAACATTTATTATTGTGACTGGCATGTTATTATTGGTAACCATTTCTGAACGCTTTTTTATGAACTAACAGGTTAGGAATAACTTTCAGCTGTATTATAATACTAAAGATATGGAGATCAGCGGGTTGTGCAAATAGGAATGGATTACTGCACATGGGCGTACTTTTTTTTATTTATTCGACTCTTTGAAAAAGCCCCCTGTTTTGAAGCATATATATATATATATATATATATATATATATATATATATATATGTATATATATATATATATATATATATATATATATATATATATATATATATATATATAGAAGAGAAGGGAGCGCTCCATAATGCATGCATCAGTAACAAAAGTTTTTTCATTCCAATAAAACCACTCGCATAAAACAATCAATGGGTCACGTACCTGTTTTTGCAGTTTAAGACAACCGCGGCTTTCAAAGTGTACACCTCAGACACAGCGGTCTGGTTAGAGCGGCTGCACCGTCACCTTCGTCCGACGCTAGGCCACGTCCCTACGCGTTTCGTCACAAGGACTTCATCAGAGGGCTCTCCTGTGAGAGGTCTCATAAGAATGTCTTTAAAATTACACCCACGTCGATAGGCACACATCGGAGGAACGGGACTGATAGCACTGAAGGCCGGATCAGTTGAAACCACAGGCCAAAACTTTGCTAGTTCTGTTTCCTCTTATGTGCTTCAGTATCAAAAGTGTTTGCATAGAGCAACCTTGGACGTTGTTCAGGGAGGGAAGACACTTTTGTCCCTTCAGTAAATCTCAACTTTGCTTTGGTGAGGCACAATGTGAGGGTAGAGTCAGAATATCCACACTCTCGAAATCTGGAGCACGTTTCTGTAAGCTGATGGTGGCTTGTGGCATGTAAAAGGGAGTTCCTATCCGTGTCTTTATGGTACAATCTTGAACCCAGGCTTTTACCATCACAGAATATCGTCATGTCCAAAAAAATTATATCCACAAGAGATGTCTTGATTGTTGGCATATTACACCCCTGTGTGTCTGCTTATTTTTTGATAATATTGGATGTATGCTGCGAGTGCCTGGTTCTCAATATATCTGCTATATATCCCTTTGTGGGAAAAAGTGCTATATGACCAAGTGGAGTGCCGAGCATCAATTTGCTCTATCTATCTATCTATAAATATATATATATATATATATACAATATTCTTGCTGACCCGGCACAATGTAAAAATAACTGGATACTGTGTCCGGTGCCCCCACATCCAATGAAGGAAAAAATACAGCAGATACAAGCGTGGCACTCCGGACAATAGTAAATGAAGAAATCACACGGACAACAAAGTCATCAACGTTTCATTTCTAAGAAATTTCGTCAGGATACAATAACAGTGCAAATCTTACCTTATATCCCCCCCACAATCAATGCTGAGTGCATCCGACACGTTTGGAAAATTGCGCCGTGCCGCCGTTACTTTGACGTCATCAGAGCCGCGTCCGTCCACAGAGTTGCGTGGAGCAACCTGACGCCTGCAAGCAGGAATGGCGCCATGGCAACCAGATAACCACGGGCTCATGTGTTAAACACTTGCGTCTACGTGTCAACCAGTCATCAGGGCTTAGGCGCAATTCCCCCTTTAGGTGTCGATCATGCCAACAGATAAATACAGAAATACACCAAAATATAAATCAATAACATACAGAAAATATCAACAATAGAGCATATATACTGGGTTTGCTGGAACGATGATAACAGGTATGCTTAAGAATATATGCGCTACAGGGTATCTATGCTAATGCAAATATCAGGTTAACCATACATTATACATAATATTAACCATAGGCTCCACTATAGCAACAATGTATCAGGATTGGTACTCCAGCGATACTAAGAGCATGAAATGCTCATTATCAAACATAATCAGAGCTGGTACCCCGGTTAGTCAAGCAAATGCCCAGAAATAGATTTACATATATATGCTAAAACACATCAGCTCATCAAATGAGAGATATACTCATAGGGACTGCCAGGACTCACTGCAAAATTAACATCACAAGTATTACTAATTGAAACATGATAACGTAATGTTTTCATTAAGACCTAAGGGTGCAAATCACCTTTAGTCTATGGATCCAGGAAGCCTCTTTACGCAACAACATTTGGCCTCTATCTCCACCCCTCATTGATGGAGCTACCCAATCGTTGATACGGTACCTAATTGAATGTAAGTTGTGTCGACACTCTACAAAGTGGCGAGCCACAGGGACAGGGACTGATGTAAATGTTCAAATATCCTGTGTACAGCACTGCGGAATATGTATGCGCTATATAAGAAACTGTTAATAAATAAATAAACTGCAATGAATTACAAAATACTACGGTATATATACGTTGTATACATTATAAAGTGCAAATTGATACAGTACAACATTGTTGTACAACACTAGTGACAAATCAATTTAAAAAATCATCAGCACAAGCTATACACATAAATACAGAACTACACGAACACAAAGGGAAAGAGAAAAGTTCAAATATTCATATATATACGAAACCAGAATAGAATAAATGTATAGATCCATGATAAAGCAATTAAATATCAGTCACAGCGGAAATATCTGAAACCAGATATTCATTGTCACCCCCATGTTTCCTAAATGAAACTGTATTAATTCTCATAATCCACGCATGTTAGTTTTGAAGTAGGCAGAGACCTTTATGCTGCTTTCAGACCGCATAACTGGCTTTGACCCTGTATTTGGAAACGTTTCCAAAAACGGGTCTGCCAGATAAAACCCCTTTCACACCGCAGCACTTAAACGGTATATTACCGTTTAAGTGCCGATTTTTTGACACTGGCAGACCCGTTTTTGGAAACTTTCCAAATACAGGGTCAAAGCCAGTGCAGCCTTCAGCCCTCCCCTCCATGCAGCTCCCCCCCCCCTCGCGCGTGTCGACCGAGAGCATGTCGACGCCCCCTGCGCATGTCGACGCCCCCCGCGCATGTCGACGCCCCCCGCGCATGTCAACGCCCCCCCGCGTGTCGGCGCCCCCCCCCCCCCCCCCCGTGTCGACTTACCCCGTGCAGGTACCTCCGTTGTGGATCCCGGCACTGCAGCTCAGTATGCTCGGAAAGCACTTATGAAAAAAGTGTCTTCCAGAAAATGGCTGCCCCATAGGAAACCCTGTTTAAAAAAACTGTCTTTCGTATGGGGGCAGCCATTTTCTGAAAGACACTTTTTTCATAAGTGCTTTCCGAGCATACTGAGCTGCAGTGCCGGGATCCACAACGGAGGTACCGGCACGGGGTAAGTCGACACGGGGGGCGCCGACACGCGGGGGGGGCGTCGACACGCGCGCGGGGGGGTGTCGACACGCGCGCGGGGGGCTCCAGTGCTGTGAATACTTAATGAGCGCTCATTAAGTATTCACTGTGCTGAATTTAGGACCCAGCTCATTGGCTGGGTCCTAAATACCGTTTCAGAACCGATTTTGAGCCTAAAATACCGGTTCTGAAACGGGTAGGACCCTGCATTTTAACCGGTTAGAAAAAACGTTTTTTTCTAACCGGTTAAGTGGTCCTGCACCTTTCAGACCGCACACATTACCGTTTTAAAACGGTAAAAAAACAGCAATATACCGTTTTTAAAGTGCGGTCTGAAAGGGGCATTATTCTCCCCTGATGTCATCATGTATATGATAAATCACCCTCTATTTAAGGGAGGTAAGGCTATGAGAGTGCTGGGCAAAGTGACATGCCACTGGTTGCTCACTGTGGCCTGAGCTTTATTAATCACGGTGTGCCCCACAGTATCAGAAAAAAATTTGTAGCACCCCTAGCCCAAAAAATTATTTTTCCTAGCCTCAAAGGATTGAGTGCTTTAGAAAAAAAATATTAAATTAAATACATTATGGTAGTATGTCATCCTTAGACTCAGTTATGTGGTGAGGGACAGGATTCACTTTAGTTTTTTCACATATTTTATGATTGACCATAAATAATTTTAATTGGTCATGTGCCACCAACCCAGGCCACCCCTGCAAGGGCTCCACGCACGGCACACAGTTTGGGAACCACTAATATATATGTTGTGATGGGCTTGTATCAGTGGGGTGATCGATGATCTTGGTAATTGGAATGTGCGTAAAACTAAATTTATGGTTTTTAATGAAATAAAAATTAACTGTAATTAGAAAAGATCTTGGCATTTAAACTGTGGATTTGTATAGAAGGACAGAAATAAGGACAGAAAGACACATTTTGCTTTTATATAGTAGATATATATATATATATATATATATATATATATATATATATATACACATATATATATATATATATATATAGAGGAACAACAATACCCAGCACACAACAAGCCTCAGGGATCCCAATATAATGTCCAAAGTCTCTCAAACAATGTGTTCAGCTTCTTCAATGGGAATAGTACCACAATCCCCGATAGGATACTTGCAAAAAAAGAAATGAAGAAGAAAGCGCACCAATGAGCAAATGTGTAATAAAATCATTTACTGATATATATGCTCACATACATTATAGTTACGAATCATCAGCTTGCCAGCCCAATGTAATACAAGATCACAGCAAGGAACTCTGTGGGTTGTTTCACACACCACGGAACAGCCTTGGATTGCCGGACAGAAATCCAAACGTCGAAGCCACCACGGGGAAGAGATCAGAGAACCAGCTGGAGCACAGGATGGAACTGGACGTCACCACGTCGGACCAACAAGCCACGCCCAACGCGTTTCGTCACTTAATTGGACTTCTATATATATATATATATATATATAGATTGTTGATGCCCGGCACTCCACTGTCGAATGCTTTGTTTTGTACCCGGTGCCTTCCAAATGTGCTTTTCAGCATTGGGTATATAGAGGGATATACAGCAGGCGGCACTCTCGGTTTTCGTGGTAAAGCAAAATATCCTTTATTGGTCCGACATGTTTCGGGCGTCTGCCCGTCCTCAGGGATCCCTGAGGACGGGCAGACGCCCGAAACATGTCGGACCAATAAAGGATATTTTGCTTTACCACGAAAACCGAGAGTGCCGCCTGCTGTATATCCCTCTATATATATATATATATATATATGGACATCAGTGCTATGTCTGTGAGCCTGTGGCTACACAATGTCCTGCCATAACCTCTGTGCATCAACACGCCCTTCCATTGGCCCCTTCCCTGGTATTCCCCCATGACGCCTTCATGCCCCATGACACCAATGCCTAGGAGCATACTGTACAGTACATCTTAACAACTGATCCATTTAACAACATACTTTTTTCAACCCAAAATCTGCATTGTATAAAGAAAACAACATTTATTCCTCTAACCCCTAAATAATAAAACATAAAAAAATCTTTGTACAGTTTTTCCGAACAATAAAGCTTTTACTACCGCTGTAAAATGCAACGAAAAACAAACAAACATCCAGTACGATGATAGGAACTCAGAGAAACATTAATGCATACCACTCGCGCTTGTATACTTTTCAGTACTACATAATTTGCATCATATTAGTTATCCTTATTAGCCGTACTTTAATTAACTATCCCATTTTCGCAAAGGTGAATAAAGGTTCATTTCTTTAACGTTCTCACATCTGATTTTTTTTTTTCCAGTTAAGAAGCAATTAGTTTGAGACTTGTAGTATTTCTCCGCTTTTCCTGTTCCTGTCGTATCTTGGTGTTTTCACGTTCCACTGTTCTTTTGAAGCAGATCAGGATAATTAGAAGATAAACGAACGGAGATACTGAAGTAGTGCATGTGAGACTAATATAGTGCAATGGAATGGAAAGCTCGCATTCGTATTTAAAGATAAGCTCGTACAAAGAAAGAGCACAGAAAAAGCAGGTATTGGATTTACATCTATGTCGTTACGGCAATGTTTTGCCTGCCTTGTTAGAAATGTATTTACTCTAGCACTTATGCTGTTGCTTGGCAATCTCATCAATTTTGATGTGGAAGAGACTGTGAAGATTTGGCATCAATGTTACTGCCACCTACGCACAACGCATCTTGTAACAATAACCTGAAAGAATATTGATGGACGGTTATTGCAAGCACAAACCGTCCTCTGAGGCAGGCTGAAATCCCGTATTCTGTTGCTGACCCCACAACAAGACCCGCACGTCCATGGGTGACATTTTAGAAAAAGCTGATGAGATAGACAGTGATAGTGGGTTGTATTGGAAATCATTGCGAGATACCAGAGCTCTGGGGACCTGTCCTGACAGTGTGATCTGCCAGTCAAAAGGGCCTTAGAGATCCTGCAGTGTCTACAAGTATTATCAATACAGCTGCATAATAAATGGAACTCCATGAGATTAGTATTTTATGTAATTGTAATAAACAGCAGATGTAACCTATTTTTAAATGTACAGTAACCCCAGTTTTAGGACCTAATGATAAATAGATACTTCCTGAATTTAGGAGCTCACCCATGGGAACCAAACACCCAGTGTTTTACGAGCGTCCCCATGAAAACACTGGTCATTCCCATAGGTACGCAGGCATGCCGATGCCTGACGGGGGCCGGTGGCTGATGTCACATGACGTCTGCCTCCTGCCCTGTCTTCGTTGTATGCTTGTAAATAAAAGTCACCTTCTACTGACTTTTATTTGCGAAGGCAGGAGAAATTATTGGATGGTCTCCTGCTAGAGGAGGAACGCGAAGGCATAGGCAAATGCAGGGGAAGTTTCTGGTTGCATGAAAACCCACCTCCTCTTGGCAAGTGCCTTAAATTGTGACAACAGTAGCACTGGTATATAATATGATCAGTAGAGCTGCCACCATCTCATGCAGTGTAAGGGACAGAGCAGAGCTGCTGAACATACCCAGTGTACCAACTTCTTCTACCACATGTACTGTATGTGTGGATCTGAGCCCTCAAACATTGCAATGGCCCAAGAGAGTAGCTGCCAGGAGGAAGAGACAGGAGCCTTACCATGAAGTGGGAGATTGTGAGCTTAGAAAGTGCAGTACTGGTTCTATTATGTTTGTTTATTTATTTATTATACTGTATGTTTAACATTTTCCTGACCATTTATCTTATTTAAATGTTTGAAACAGCCTATACTATAGACCATCTGTACTGTTATAAATACAGTATCCAGTGTATAAAAATACTGTACTTGCTCCAATGCACTGCAGAGTGGGAGATTTTGGATTACATTTGAAAACCCCCTCTAAAAATCCTGTGTTGGCCACTGGAAGGGATGTGTTCACATACACATCCCCTCGCATGGTACCGAGGGGATTCTGCAGCAGGGGGGCGGGGATTTGGCTGGTTGGTGGGTGGCCTCTCACGCTCTCTGTAATCGGCGATATTCGCAACTTACCGGGCTAACTTGAATTAGGGCCTTCCTCTTCCTTAAGCCTGTGGCACAATGCTTTATGTGATTTTTTTTTTGTAGATGCTACTGTAAGAAAGACTCTCACACTGTGCCAGAGTCTGTACTATCACCTGTGTCTGTGTACATAGCACTCCTTGCTCCTGTTGTACATTCACCAGAGAGCCATTAATGCCTGCCTTTCCGAATTACCAAATTAGGAGGGATAGACAGATAGATACAGTAGATGCCACAGGGTTGCCAACCCTCCCGGAATGGCCGGGAGGATCCCGAAAATTGGGCCCTCCTCCTGGCCCCCCGGAAAGGTGGGCAACCCTCCCGGATTCCGGCTGTACCCTCCCCCCCTCATGTATCTGGTGGTGGTGGAATCTTTAAATTGCAGAGATTTGCGGCTTTTGGTGGAAGGGGCGGGGCTAAATATGCACGATTTGCAAATTGTGCATATTTAGCCCCGCCCCCTCACCGGAGACCCGCGTATTGCGGAATTTGCATTACTGGGGGCAGGGACTGATGATGTCTCCATTAGGCCCCGCCCCCAGAAGTGATGTGGACAGTCTCCTCTCTGGGGACCTCGTTTCCCACTCATTTTTGCATGCTGGAATGTTGAAATATATACTTTGATGGCAGTATCACTGGACTTTTATGGCATTACCAATAGACTTTAACAGCAGTATCACTGGACTTTAATGGCATTACCAATGGACTTTAATGGCAGTATCACTGAATTGGACTTATGCAGCAGTATCAATGGACTGGACTTTAACAGCAGTGTAACTGGGCTTCAACAGCAGTATCACTGAACTTTAGAATGGCATTATCACTGGACTTTAACGGCAGTACCAATGGACTTTAATGGCAGTATCGCTGGACTTTAACAGCAGTACCAATAGACTTTAACGGCAGTATCAATGGGTTTTAATGGCAGTACCACTGGACTTTAATGGCAGTACCAATAGACTTTAACGGCAGTGTCACTGGACTTTAACGGCAGTATCACTGACCTTTATAATGGCAGTATCACTGTACTTTAAAAGCAATACCAATGGAATTTAACAGAAGTATCATTGGACTTTAATGGCAGTATCACTGGACTTTAACGGCAGTACCAATGGACTTTAACGGCAGTATCACTGGACTTTAACGGCATGACCAATAGACTTTAACAGCAGTACCAATGTACTGATAATGCACAGGCAGCTGGAATGAGTGCCCTGAAGCAACTGATCACAGAGCATTATTACATCCAATTGTAGCCTACTGGTAAAACATTTTCCAGGCTTCTAAATTAAAATATGGTTTATAGAAATGAGAAGCTAGGGTTATTTTATTATTGAAAGAAATAGTGGGGATCCACACAGACCCGTCTGATGTGCTGTTTTCAACACTGATGTGGCAGCTTGTCCTTTAATGTCCCTCTCATAAAGTTTTAGATGCAATGTGTAGGTCAACTAGAGCACGTAAAAGCACACCGGGACTATTCGGATGTGACATCAAAGGGATTCTGTTCAGCTTAAATAAAATAATGTCTCATAAGAAACATACCAAATATAACTCTGACAGGGAGCTCTGTGACTGGCTTGCTTACCCACTCTGTCCTGGGGAGAATCAAATGGCTTTTTGTTCTATGTCTTTTCTATGTCAAGTCAAGATTTCTATGTATATGTACATTCTCTTTTCATAATGAAGTGTGCTAAGCACAGACAAATACATGCCCAGGGAAGCAAAGTGTCACCAGTTATATGTAATATTAATTAAATGATGCTACGTACAGTGGCGTAAGTTTGTCCCAGTAGCCCGGAGGCAAGATATATATTGCCCCACCACTCACACACACACACAACCTGAAATATCTATCTATCTATCTATCTATCTATCTATCTATCTATCTATCTATCTATCTATCTATCTATCTAGTGAGAACACATATATTTTAGAACTCCACAGAAGTGATATTGATGGCTTTCAATTAACTAATTTAAACTTGCAGGGGAGGAGGGATGCCACCTTGGGAGCAGGAGCCCTCTGGTACAGTATATACAGTGTATGGACACACTTAGGTCTGGCTTTCGCCAGGTTAGGGTTAGATGAGGACTGTTGACCTACAGTACTGTAGATCAGTGAGGGAGAACCTTGGTACTCCAGTTGGTGTTGAACTAAACATCTCAGCATGCCCTCAACAGTTTTAGCATGGCCAAATAGCAAAGCTGTTGCAGGGCATGCTGGGATGTGTAGTTCAACAAAATCTGGAGTCCCAAGGTTCTCCATCACTGACTAGATTATTATTATTATTATTATTATTATTATTATTATTATTATTATCTTTTATTATATGGAGTATCCGTATATATGGTTGACAGTGTCTAGTTCAACAGGCAATAAGTCAACACCATATGGTCGACATGCACTATGTCAACTTTGACAAAAGGTCGACATGCACTGGGTCAACAGTAACATGAGTTTTTCATGTCTTTTTCTTTTGATGGTCTATTTCATGCTTTAGGATGTACGTCGACTAAATATCCATACTGAAAGGTGTCAACATTGACAGAAATTATTTTTGAAAAATGAATGTCGACCTTTTCTTGTGTTTACCTTTTTCATGTCGAACTTGTGCCTAGCGATCTTAATGGGTTCACTTATTTACTGCTGATATAAACACTGTCAACCCTTTCATCCAGACCTTTAAATGGGAGCACAAAGGGTTCTGCAGCACCCAATTACAGAGTACATAAACGAGTAAGCAAAACAGGAAACAGTGATTTACAGGAGAATACGGTAAAGGACAAGTACAGGGAACATAGCCATAGCCGCATCAGCAGAGGACACTGGAATAAGTATCATCGTGGCAGAAAGCAGCAGGATTTGGTGCCATCAAAGATGGTTTAAGTAAGAGAAGAAAAAGCACATGAGGGAAGAGGGCCCTGCTCGTGAGAGCTTACATAACTAAAGATCGAGTATGTAGAGACAGGCAGGGGTTTAAAATAACAAAGAGAAGTCAAATGTCAAGAACCAAGAAATAGTATATGCAAAGTGGAATGATGCACATTCCTCGTAACGTTAAATGCAATCTGGTTTATAATTTAGCCGTGCCAGAATATATCAGAACAGGTTGCAAAAATGATTGAATGAATTTAATCAGAAATGGCCACCGTTCCTGACATTCATTTTGCAGCACTATCTAGAATATAGTTTTATTTTCTGCACCGTATCGGAAACATTTTTGGTGTTTTTTTTTTTTTTTTTAAATATGATATATAAAGAAATATTTTGGCATAAAAAAATATTTTTAAGTTGGAAAAATAATTATGTGTCAACCCCAGTTGGTTTTGCCTTTTATAACACAGCTGTATTAAACCAGCTGTCGGATTGCGGAAAATCTGTGATTTTGAAAAACTGGAATGTTTTACATTTACACCTCTACCCTTATCTGAAAATATGAGGTGTGGCTACTAAATAACGAGACTGTACTTGTAAAATATAAACCACAATGCCTGAGTTGAAAGGGAGTTACAGGTAAACGCTCCCTCACATGTGATGTTAGCCGCCCGCCTTGAGGGTGCATGGGCATGCCTGTGTTTGCAGGGGTACGGCTAGCATTTCCATGTGTGCGCCCTCTGTTTTTTGGGAGCACCCGTACAATGCTGCGCAGTCCCGTGCATCCACCCCATGACCGCCCTCTTCCTGTCCACCATTGAGCGAATGTCCTTGAGAGTGTGAAACTCACCAAAGGCCTTTAATCCCGGGGTTGCAAACCCTCACCATCGGGATCAGGGGCGCATTCGGACCTGAGTGATCTGGTCTGAATCTCCCCTTTTGTGGGATGGAATCAGAAGAAAGTGGCGTTTCCTACTTCATCAAGACAAAACATCAGCCCACACATGGGTAAATGTATAAAGCTTGGAGGAGTGCTATCTATCACAGGGTTGCCGACCCTCCCGAAATTTCCGGGAGTCTCCCGAAAATCGGGGCTCCCTCCCGGCCCCCCGGAAGGGTGGGCAACCCTCCCGGATTCAGGGGGGACCCCCGCTGTCCCCCGGATAGCGGCATTAAAATGCCGTGATCCTCGGGTCTCAGAGGAGGGGGCGGAGCTAAAATGACACAACCGTGTCATTTTAGCCCCGCCCCCTCCACGGAGATCACTGAATTCGCTGGTTTACCAGCATGGGGGTGGGGCTTAGTGATGTCATGTTTAAGCCCCGCCCCCTGGGCGGCTACTGAATCTCTCCTCTCCGGGCTTCTCTCGGAGAGGAGAATGAGAAAGTCGGCAACCCTGATCTATCCCCATAAAGAACCCTATATGCAAGGTGATAATGCACCAGTCAATCAGCTCCAATATGTAAATTGACAGTTGGGAGCTGATTGGTGCATTATCACCTTGCATATAGTGTTCTTTATGGGGATAGATACCACTTCTCCAAGCTTCATATATTTACCCCACAGTTCTTTCTTTCTGTGAAGCAGTTCTAGAGTCAAATCTGTACTCACTTGAACCTGTTTTGCTTCATTGACACCTCTTTCAGACATATGCAAAAATTCTGTGATGTTTCACGTGCACGTTCATCACCCCGGGACTAGCGTAAATCTGAAAGGCTGTTCTGCGCACCTGCAATTGACCGGGGATATTTAGAAACCCGGGATTGTACCAGGTTTAAAATACCGGGTGGTATGTCTGAAGGGGTTATTAGTGTGGTAAAAATTTAAACAAGCCAGCTGACAAATAATGATCTACAGAACAATTTTGACCAATGGAAAAGAAGAAAGCAGTAGTTTAAGCTGGCCATACACCTAAATATTTATTGTCTGATCTGGCAGGTTGGAACAAATATCTGGTAATGGATGAAAGCAAATGACAGTTGACCATTTGCTTTGAAATGCTGTAAAACTGCCAAACTGTCGTTCAGATATTACCAGATTTTTGTCCCAACCAGCCAGATCGGACAATAAATCTTTAGGTGTATGGCCAGCTTTAGACATATGTACAGATCACTGATAATCCCTCACCTGCATAAAGTTTAGGTTTGAAACCCTTTAAATAGAATTAGTGTAACACAGAACCCGCTGCAGTTTTTCCTGAATAATATCTAGAACATATAAAGCACTTGGTCCAGATGGATTCTACCCCTGAGTGCTAAACGTAATTGGTAGACCATTATTTCTTATACATTATTTATAGACATAACCAGATCATTGCCACAACATTGGTGGAAAGCAGATGTGGCTCCAATTTTTAAGATGGAAAATCTAATCAGATAATTTCTTGCAGCGGAAAGATTTAATCAGAATGGAAAACTGGTCCATGAAACAGCAGATGGAATTTAATGCAGATAAATCTAGGTTTATGCAAATAGGCCATGGTAATAACTGTGCTACGTATACATTACACGCATACAATTGGAGAAACCCAAGATGGAATACTAGGTAATCAGAGGTTCAGCATGAGCACGCAGGGCCAGGCAAGGGCTGAAAAGGCATATTAACTTATAAAGTGCATAAAAATGGAGATAATGGCATGTGATATACTGTAAAGATATTATTATCACACATGGAGGGGGAGGAGATGTATCAAACATTGAAGAGTGAAAAGTGGAGTGAGATAAAGTTCCAGCCAATCAGCTGTCATTTTCCAAAAACATACGGCAAAATGGCACTTAGAATCCGATTGTGTAATACTTTGGGGCTGATTCAGACCAGTTCGTTCTAGTCAGATTTCTGCCCCGCCTCCAATGGTGGGAGTGTGCACATGCGTATACACGCTCATGCACAAACCCCCAGAGCGAAAGCCTTTGGTGAGTTTTTCACCCGCCTGGGAGTTCGCAGATTCAGTGATAGGCAGAGGGCGATAGCTGGGGTCCTCCTAGCATTTCATGAGCGTGCCCAGAAAAATGGTGGACGGACAACTGTAAAAGCAGGTGTGCCCCTGTATGCTTTGGGCAGGAGATGATGTCACATGACATGACATGGCCATGCTTACAATATCTAGTTGTAAGCATGGCCATCTTTATGTTTGTACTCAATGGGCAGATGCCCAAGGGTCCTCCAAATCGAGGGGCCTTCCATCTGGGGCAAATTGGGTTGTGAGCACCTTCCTCTTGAGCTTCTTGGAAGGCAGTAGAGAATCAGACACAAACAGATTCTTGGGTGTTGCATATTGTAAGGTTGGTGAAGGCATTTTAGGAAATATCCTCCACCGAATGTATATTCCTCCTTACAGGTACCAGGTGAGGCAGCCATCCTGGGAACACTATGTAGAATTACCCTGGGAGGAATATATTACCTGTAGAAAAAGATGACACAACATAGGTTGTTGCGGCATCCTAATTCTAGTAGGATCCCAATATCAGTCAGGTCCATGTTACTTTCATAGAATTTGACGGCAGATAAGAACCAATTGGCCCATCTAGTCTGCCCCTTCTTTAAACATGTTACCTCAAACCATATTTGATCCTTATTTTTTTTGTAAGGATATCAATATGCCTATCCCAAGCATGTTTAAATTGTACTACTGTATTTGCCTCTACCACCTCTGATGGGAGGCTATTCCACTTATCTACTACTCTTTCTGTGAAGTAATTCTTCCTCAAATTTCCCCTGAATCGTCCTCCCTCTAGTCTCAGTGCGATTTGATCGCATGCGATTGCATACGATTTGATCGCATGTGATCGCATACGATTTTGCACTGAAAAGCATTCAAATGCATTGGAATTAGTATTAAACATGTTCAATGGCCCCCAACTGGCATTTTTGAGGCTGTACCACCCCCACTATCAACGCGAACTCGAAGCGTGGCGAGCGCAGGTAGCCCGCGAGGGGTGGCGGTACGCGTCCTACGACCTTTTCATACCCCCACTATCCACGTCGGCGTGGAGTTGAGAATGGAAAGTGTGGCGAGCGCAGCGAGCCACCGAGCCCGAAGCGTGGCAAGCGCAGCGAGCCCCGCGAGGGGAAGCGGATACCTTCACAGGTATCCACATCCCCTCACGGTCTTCACAGGTGTCTGCGGCCCCTCACAAGTACCGTTTCTATCATGTCCCCCCTTTCCCTTCTCTGCTCTAAAGTATACATCTTAAGATATTTTAGTCTTTCCTGGTACATTTTGTGATGTAGCCCATGCACCATTTTAGTTGCCCTTCTTTGTACAGTCTCTAATGTATTTATATCCTTCTGGCAATATGGCCTCCAGAACTGAACACAGTACTCTAGATGAGGTCGTACCAATGACCTATACAGTGGCATTATTACTTCTTTTTTTCTACTGCTGATACCTCTCCCTATGCAACCAAGTCACTGACTTGCCTTCTTCATTGCTTTGTTACATTGCCTACCTGCTCTTAAGTCCCCTGAAATAGTGACACCTACAGTAGATCCCTCTCTTCACCAGTAGTTTCCATTATAGTGCCATTTATACTATATTTAGTCTTTGGATTTTTGAGACCCAAGTGCATGATTTTGCATTATTTGGCATTAAACTGTATTTGCCATGCTCTTGACCATTCCTCTAATCTTCCTAGATCATCAATCATTTGTTTTACCCCTCCTGGTGTGTCTACCCTGTTTGCAATATCACCAGTAAAGATATTAAAAAGCACTGGTCCAAGCACATATACCTGGGGTACTCCATTTGTAATCTTTCCCTCCTTTCACTGTACTCCGTTTACTACAACTCTCTGATTTCTGTCCTGCAACCACGATCTTATCCATTCAACTATCCTAGAATCCAATCCCAAGTTTTCAAGTTTATTTAACAGTCTGCGATGTGGGAGAGTGTCAAAAGCATTACTAAAGTCTAGATAAGCTACATCTACAGCCCCACCTTGATCTACTACTTTAGTCACCCAGTCAAAAAAATCAATAAGATTTGTTTGACATGATCTTCCCCCAGTAAACCCATGCTGTTTCAGATTCTGTAAATTGCTGGTTTTGAGATATTCTACAACTCTTTGTTTTAAGAGTGTTTCCATCACTTTCCCTACTACTGATGTAAGACTCACTGGTCGATAGTTGCTTACCTCTTCATTGCTTCCACTTTTGTGCAGTGGCACTACATTCACTGTTTTCCAGTCCTCTGGGATTATTCCAGTAGCTAGTGACTGGTTAAATAATTCTGTTGTTGGTTTTACCAGCTCTTCTTTTAGCTCTTTTAGTATCCTTGGATGTATCCCATCTGGCCCCATTGGTTTTTCCACATTCAGTTTTGAGAGTTCTGTGAGGACTTTTTCCTGTATAAATGAACTTGTTTCTCCCTCAGTTTTCTGACTATACTTGCAACTTAACTGTGGCCCCTTCCTCTCTCTTTCAGCAGTGAATACTGAGCAGAAATAATTATTAATATGATCTGCTATTACATTGTCCCCCTCAAGAAGACGTCCACTCTCTGTCTTTAGTCTTATTATTCCACTTTTTGTTTTTCTTCTTTCACTTATATACCTTTATTTTTGTGTGCGATGAGTCGGTCTCTGTCTTTATTTTTAACCATACTGCTTGATGGTCACTGGATCCTAGGTTTTTATCCACATTTACATTAGATATTCTGTCACCATTTGTAAGTATTAAGTCTAATATTGCGTCCTTACGAGTGGGCTCCCTTACCAATTGCTGGAGGGATGCTCCTTGCAAGGAATTCAGCATGTCCCTACTTCTGGTGGAACTTGCAAGAGGCAGCTCCCAGTTTACATCAGGTAGATTAAAGTCTCCCATGATTATCACCTCTCCTTTTAATGCCATTTTATTAATGTCCTGCAATAGGCTCTTGTCAAGTTCCTCTTCCTGACCTGGTGGTCTGTAAATCACCCTTATACGAAGAATCACCTTCTACCCTGTTTCTATGGTCACCCAAAGGGCCTCAGTTTTTTCTTCAATACTTTGTATTAAGGTAGTCTTTATGCTTTTTTTCACATATATTGCAACCCCTCCTATGATTCTTCCCATTCTGTCCTTCCTAAATAAAGTATATCCTGGTATAGTTATGTCCCAGTCATGATTTTCATTGCATCATGTCTCTTAAATAGCCACAATATCCAGTTCATCCCTTGTCATTATTGCAATTAGTTCTGGGATTTTATTTCCTAAGCATCCAATCCACAAGCATACCAGATGAGGCAGCCATCTTAGGTGCATTATGAATGTTACACTGTGGAAGGTGAGGCCCACAAGGGTCCAAATGAGGTCCTATGTTTTGTTTCATAGGTAAATGTGAGACTTAACCCTGTACACACTGGGAAATTTTCTCAGTTTTCTTGCCAATGTGTAAGGGCCAGCAATGAGTGGTCATCGCTGATGTGCGCTACCGCATCATCGCTGCCGGCTGCCGCTCATCTGCTGGTTTTACTAGCAGATGAGCAATGGAGAGCAGGGCTTTCCATAGCGTCCTGCTATGGAAAACCATCCACCCCCGGGGAAAATGGCTGGGCAGGGGGAAAAATGCTAAGTGTGCACGCACTGAGCGTTTTTTCAGCGCAGCTATTTTCCCTATCATCGTGCACCATACACACTGGGCATAATCGCTTAGTGTGTATGGACCTTTACAGGACAGAATCCGACTAATCAATGTTTTGCTTGTCTCTTTGACAACATTAATAATAGCCTTGGCTCTTCCTCTGTATGTGTTATGCAAATATTAGGCACTTTATCAGAGAATGTTTGTCATTTTTAATAGATATTTTGTATTCCGTTGTGAGCAATCTTTTTTTATTATTTTTGAAGACTTGGTGCTTAACACTAATTAATATTTTCTTGACTATGACTGAATGAGAGATCTGGCGAGGGTCGTGTGTTGATTGGAATTATGGTGTTGTTTTAAAGTACTTGTTCTTGCTAACACATAAATAAGTAGGTGAATACTTGTAATATAATTATAATTATTGTGTTCAGTCTGCATCCTGTTGTGGAAAAGCATTGCCAGTCTGATAGTGGGTGTTAAGTGTTTGGAGGGTGTCGCAATCAGAAAAATATGTGTCTGGCTGCATCGGGACCTGAGGTTTTTGTGTACATCAGACAGACATATCAGACAGAGACAAAACAGAACACTTTCGTATATGCCCAAAGATTGTTACTGTTGTATTATTTTCTGAGATAGTAGAACAGCAAGGTCTTGGCCAAATAAACAATGGGGCAGATGGAGATACATAAAAGCAGGCCCATCATTGTGAAAGCATTATGATCATGGCAGCCTATAAATCATAACTATATAACTTTTATACGTGGCTTTGACCACACCCACACAGAACAGCTCTTCAACATTTTTAGCCCCAAACCAATATGGGCCTTAATCCAGCCCTGCCCAACTTTATATCTTTATCTTTTAATTAACTCCAAGCAGGCCATTCCATTGATCTAACGTATGAATAACCTAAAATGTAAAAAATAAAGAAAATAATCTCCTGGTAAAATTCCTGCAAATCTATTTAATAGGATTATTTATTTTTACCTTCTTGTTAAATGTATAGGGAGTTAAGGTAATTCCTTTAGGTTAATGTCACACTGCAGCACTGTCTCCAATCAGGGGGGGGTACTAATTTTCGCAAGCCCAGTATTGGGAAGCAGGTCGCTCCACTACAGCTGGTGCAATATTCGCAGTGACTGAAATTCCATTGCGCAGCACATTGACTCTGAAGAGTCTTTGCTTTGTAGTGCATATGCACCATCTTCCCAAATATCAATGGGAAGATGGCACTGCCTGAGCAGCGAGTGCAAAAGAACTATCTGAAACAGACCTCTCTCAGTCACATGACTCAAAGAGATAGAATTCTGGTACACACCTACATCCCTCTTATGACACCTCCCAAGTTATTTTCTGCATTAATGCTGCCGAGTTGCTATATAGACGCACCTATATTGTGGACGAAGAGAAATGGACAAGATTGCCCAAAGATGCTTATATGCCATAGCATGTGCACTGTTTGCTAAAATTCACTTACTAGCCACATAAGAAGCTGATTAACTTTTTCTCCGGTGGGTGCACCCACAGACGCCCCCCTCCCCCCCCTCCGGGACTCACCCGCTGCTCGCCGGCGTAGATCCTGGCAGCGCCGCAGCGGGGTCCCAGCAGCGGATATGCCGTCAGCAGCAGGGTTCCTGTGGAATATGGGAACTAGCAGCGGTATTAATACTGCTACTAGTTCCCATCTGCCGCAGGGACCCCCGCTGCTGACAGCATATCCGCTGCTGGGACCCTGCTGCCGTGGCCCGTGGTTGCTCCTCACTTTTTGTGGGTGCTCGGGCCCCAGAGCACACACATTTCAGCGCCTATGGTATGCACAATTTAATATACACCCCCTTTCCCTCTGGAAGGTGGGCAAGTGGGAGGGGGCGGGACTAAAATGATGCCAATTGCATAATTTTGTGTCATTTTAGCTCCAACCCCCTTCTCGCGAATTGCAGAATTTTGATGCCAATTGCATAATTTTGTGTCATTTTAGCTCCAAACCCTCCTCGCGAATCGCAGGTATGTGGGGAGCGTTATTAACAGCTTTGAGAGTGAGCCTTGTCACCACCTCTCTGGCCTGCAGATTTCGTTGACCTCTCCGGGCTTCTCCTGGAGAAGCAACTTCAAAGGTAGGCAAGTATGACTCTATTAGTTAACAAAGAGCAGCTTTATAAGATATCAGTTGGTGAATAAACCCCATTGGTGTTGTATTAGTGTTTGCTTTACTGTAGCTTTCTAGAAAAAAAAACTAATTAAAAAATGATTTTATAGAAAACAGGAGTTTCAATGCCACTAACATAATAAGCCCTCATTATAGAAAACACACAAAGGCATGCATCAGACAAGACCCAGTTCTGCAAATCAGATACTGGTATGGAAAATAAAGCAAATTCAATACTCTTGTGTTTGACTTTGGATTAGTGTTTTGTTTTTCTTTTTCATCTGCTGGCACGTCTTTTGTTGTGGAGTTGCATCTCGTCAATCAGGAATATTCAGTGGCAGGCACGGAGAATCAATGGTTATTCAATATAGGCTCTTGTTCTCTTGGTTTCTAGGGAGTTTGTATATAGCACAGATAACACTGACTGTTTTTTGTTTTTGGGAATTTCTAAATGTTACACTTTGTTATATTTATTCAAGAATGCTTCAGGTTTTTTGCATTGTTAACTTATAATATTCATCCCTGGGAAAAATGTAATACTGTAGGAGTCGATTTTAGTGGCTGGGAAAAGTTACATGAAGTCAGACGTTATAATGTAACAGTTACAGGCTAGAATGTCATGGAGTCCAAATTATATAACAGTGTTTGGCAGGAAAACACTGCAGCATAATATTAAATATGCGGATACAGTCGCAATTACACACAGGGGTTATTCTGGTTGCTGCGAATGCTCAGCCTTGCGAGTCCACTAAACCCTGCCTTGCGATTGGAAATGGGCGGGCAGCTGACATTCGGTTATGTCAGATGCCCGCCCCCCGCTCCTGCATCATGGCCTCATTAGCATGAGAATGCTGTCTGTTCGCTGTGGGTGCACATACCCTGCATTTGCACATGCGCAGAAATGCGCATGCTCATGCCCAGTAAAACAACATTGGTCCCTGCTGCGAATGGAGCTGAATAAGGTCTACAAAGTATGCTGCATATCATTTTAATCAGCAGAAGCTGCCTCTGCATCCATTTGTGAATATTGTAAGATGCATTTTGTGGGGGGAAATTGCAAACATGACATGTACAGTACATGAGCTCATGAGTCAATGCAGGGGCGTAACTATAGCACCGCAGCCCCCGCCACCGCGGGGGGGCGTTGTGCATGTGGTGGCGCCGGGGGCTGCGGTGCTATAGTTACCCCCCAATCCCCCACAGACTTACGTTTCTCGCTGGTCCCGGCGGCTCCGTTCTTCTGATGAGGACCACCACAAAATGGCCGCCCCCATATAGCACACTGTTCTCTGAAACTGTCTGCTGTATGGGGGTGGCCATTTTGTGGTGGTCCTCAGCAGAAGAACGGAGCCGCCGGGACCAGCGCGATAGGTAAGACTGCGGGGGAGGGGGTTAGCATGGGCGGCGAGGCAGCGGGGGGGTTGGTGGGTGCTTGACGGGGCGGCGGTGGCGGGGGGTGGGTATGGCCCCCCCCCCTAACGGCGGGGGGGCGCCCAAAACGTAGCTACGCCACTGAGTCAATGATAGAGAAGGAAGTAAGAGAAGTAAGAAAGCACTTGAGGAGAGCAGATGGGAGTTAAATGGGAGATAAGTTCAGAGATGTAAATGGAAGAGGCATAGCTGAGAGTTGTGTAATGGTGTGTACACACGGTCAGATGTGCCTTCAGATACTATCCACCATCCGATCAGATCGGATGGTGGATAGTATCTGAAGGCACATCCGATTTGCATACAATCTTGACTATATAGTGCAGATCTGCACTATATAGCCAAGGCAGACAAGACTTTCTGCCTTGTGACACGTGAACGCGCATCGGAATCGGATCGGGATCTGAAGGGTTAAAACCCTTGCGATCTGCATCCGATTCCGATCCGATGTTGACTATATCGTCAACACCGGAAGGCAAAAAGTACAGTGTGTACACACCAATAGTGAAGGGGACATTTTCCAAGATGGGAGTTCTATTTCAGATGGGATGTTGCTATAGGCAACCAATCAGATAATATATTTTATCTTCTAGAAGGTGCTAAATAAACGGGCAGCGCTGTCAGTTTTTTAGCTGTGATACCTCTGGCTGCTGAGTTTCCATGTCTATAATGGTTTGGCGATGGAACACTGAGCTATGATGTCCCAGGCCAGCACCACACAAAATATAGATGATGCTGTCCACTCCCGTGATTTAGAGCAACCAATCAGATTCCATGTATTTTCTTTTAGAAGGTGCTAAATAAATAAAAGTAGGTTCTGATTGGTTGCTATATGCAACATTCCATCTTTACTAGAACTCCCATCTTAGTAAATTTGCCTCCTAGAGTGCCCATAAATCACTAACTGGCCCTGAGCACAAGGTTGTGTACCAGGTACAATGGGTGTTGTCAGAAGGAACAGTCAGTGTAGCCCCATGTACTGTATACATGGATATTACTGTCCTGTATTACATGAAAGGATTGCATCAGAAAGGAGAGCTACAACTCCTTAGCTACAGAATGCCTTATCTCTGCCTCAGCGCAGTGTCCATAAAAATGACGGATCCTCTTGTGCTCCACTAAATCACTATCGGGAACTTTGTGCTATTTGCAAATACTCTGGCATATGTTACTTGTAAAAGGACAGGAAAACACATCATAATATAATCATATTGTATGATGAAAAGTTAGTGTCTCATGTCTTTTCAAAAGAACAAGCTGTACAGCCTGTGACTACTGATGTGATCAACAGATGCCTTGTTTGTTTTTTAAAGGGATACCATTGAAAGGTTAAAATAGTGTGATAATGCTGATTGTAACAAAATGCTACATTCGTTTTGTTGAACATTTATTATAAACACTTATTTATGCACATCTATCGTGTGGACCGTCAGCAGATTTTAACAGACAGAGGGCGGGATGTATTAAAATACATTGCCGCCCCTCTCCGCGCATCGCACCAATGTTGATCACACATGTACTAACATACAGTATGCGATCAACATCGCAGTGCGGTGATGGAGGCCCCCGCGTTACCTTAGATGTGCTGTGCGGGGGTCTCCGTCACATCCCCGGGCTCTCTCTGGCCATGAAGTAGAAGCCTTTTGCCCCTCCTCCTCCCTCCTGAAGCCGGAAGGACCTCCAGCTGTATTTTCTTGGGGGAGGAGGTATGGCCAGGAGTGCAGTCAGCATCTGCGCTGGGGGGGGGGGGGGGCAGCGGGCAGTGTTAAGAAGCCCATAGGCTTCTATAGGGTATCACCATCCAAGGATTACTGCAATCTGTAGATGAAGAACTTTTAGCAGTACATAGAATCTCCTGTTATTCATCTGGGCTTCAAACTTTTGTCTATGTGGCTCCAAGGCTATGGAACAGGCTTCTTTTGGGGTTGAGTTGGATTGGCACAAGTATGGAATAATATATGAAGTTTAGATATTGACCAACATGTACGCCGTTGCTCTGTTGTATGATTAAACGGCAAAGGCTAGTGGTTGGTGGTGCTCCCAAATAGAGTTCAAATGTTGAACTGTAAAAAGAAAGTCTGGAGATGACTTAAAGGGAACCCAACAAGGTTTTTTGGGGCACACTTGTAAATAATATGTGTTTGATATGGTGTCTATTGATTAAAACATAGTATTTTAAGTGTTTAAAAATTAAAAAGCTATGTTTTAATCAATAGACACCATATCAAACGCATATTATTTACAAGTGTGCCCCAAAAAACCTTGTCGGGTTCCCTTTAAGTCATCTCCAGACTTTCTTTTTACTATGGAACAGGCTTCCCTGTACAATTGGAGAGGCATTCACATGGGGACTCACAGCTTTTTTCTGGGAGCACCCACCGTTTTTTGTGGGCATGGCCTGGAAATGCTAGGCGCCAGCCCCCTGTTCTCACAATGCCCGCCCCCCTCTGTGCGAACGCCTCGGCATTCCAACTGTTCCACTGCACATGGGTAAATTCGCCGATACGCATGTGCAGAACTGCAACCCTTGTGGCATCATATAAATAAAGGATAATAATAAAAATAGTTGCCAGAGGAGATACAGTACAGGAGAATTCTGCACACCAGTTGGCACTCCGCATTCAGCACGTAGAGCGGAACTCACTCGCTAGAGAAAAGATTGTTGATATAATTTAAAACTACAGATATATGCATTTGGGGGTTGTACATGATTTTGGAGCATTATGACACCTCAGAGGTCTTCTCTCAGCTGCTGGCACTTCAATAGCACATCCATGAGAACAAAAACTATTACAGTTACCTACTCAAGTGGCAGTAATGAACTGCCAAGTGCAACCTCCAACACAGACCTGTTTTCTATAGGAAACAAGAGGGTGGACAAAGGCACAAGTTGCCTAGTTGCCACTCTAAACTGCCCAAATTCTGGGAAATACAGATCTGGCCAAAGTTCAGCCCAACATATGTAAATACACATGATGTATGCAAATACCTCGCTGTTTGCATGAGTGGGCAGAGATCGGTCTGACTTAGGGTGTGTACACACTAGAAAGACGGGAATTGGGGCAAGGGTCAGACCCATTTCCTTTTGACCTATACCATGCCAGATTGCCTGTGCACACTAGACAATGTAATGACAATGTAATGAAGGACAGAGCAACATTTCATTCTGGCCTTTATCACAATGCTTTGGTTCGCACATGATATCATCTGGATAGCTGTGCTTCAGGGCCAACCAGAAGATGTTGTGACTCCCTGGAGCATCCAATAATGATTACACACTAAGCGGTGTAAATGATTGTTCAGATATGGCAAATCATCCTGACAGCACTCTAGTGTGTTCCTGGGCTTAGAACCAAGCCCAGTATTGTCAGCACCATAGCATTATATGTAGTCTTTAAAGTCAAAGGAGACTCGTCAATTACAACCCTATTCATTTCCTTTCAATAGGGTATGTTACTGCTCTAGTTTCTGCTCCATTTGTATATCAGGGTCGGATTCAGAGGTGGACTCAGTTGCTATATGAATGCACTTGACCAATATTTTTTGTACTGTACAGCACAGGTTCTCAAAGTTGGTACTCAGGACCCCGCACAGTGCATGTTTTGCAGGTCTCCTCACAGAATCAATGAAATAATTAGCTCCACCTGTGGATCTTTTAAAATGAACTGTGTTTGTGTGGTCCTGAGGACCGAGTTTGAGAACCACTGCTGTAGAGAAACAGCACATACGTTAATTGAACGCAGGGTCGGAGAATTATAGTGGGCATTCCTAGGAGGTAACATGGGGTGTGAAAGCCATTGTGGATGCGTTGCTGAAAAGCAAGTATGTGTTCTAAGCTGCACAGGAGGCCATACTCACAAGGAAAACTGCACATGCCATAGACAGGTGGCATATGGTGCCACTTGTGCCAAGGTTGATGTTGCGCTCATGCACACATTTATGGAAATGTAGCATGAACACACAGACTTGACCATGATAAAAGACTCATACGGATATTTATTTAAACTAGAGATGTGCAGGCTCTGATTTACTCTGATTTCAAAGCAGGATCTTATTGGCTATCCCAAATCACATGACAGTTGTTGACAGTTGATAGCCAATAAGATCCTGCTTTGAAATCAGAGTAAATCATAGCCTGCACATCTCTAATTTAAACATGTCATTCTATTATCCCAACATCACAAATTGGTATTGCTTGCCTGTATTTGTTACTGCTCATCGGCTTGCATCTGATCTGATAGTGTAGAGAGTGGAAGTAAGAGTAAAGGACATTGTATTTAATCATATATCAATAGTAATGACAGACACTTCTCCATCTATATTTCAAGTGTCGGCAATCATGCCAAATTGCAATTTGCACTTTCTCTTCTATTATGTCTTGCTCATACATTCTATAATGGTTATGGAGATTCAGAAATATCAGGCTTGCTAGTATCCTTCTCAGCTGCCATCCAGGGCTATCACATTAAATATAGAATGTAGAACAGAAATACAACCAGAAGTGGCCAGGGTTATTATATACAGTTTCTATGATCAATTTTAATGTGCCAACTGTTTTTGTGCCCACTTTATGGCAGTCACAGGAGCTCACAAATCGTAGTACTGTTATAGTCCCCAGTAATGGCACACTGTAACCGTTCCGTTAAACTCACACATTGTAAATAGTTATAGTTACAGTGGTTGCTGGAGGAGATCGGTTTTTATGCGATCAACTTGTAATCAAACATCCCTCAAGTAGCTGTAAGTTCCTGCATCACAGGCAGGTCCACAAATATGTGTCTGATCTCTATAACATGTGCATCCAACCATACTAATCACACAGGTAAAGGACTCACATTGTGGCCTTTCTGCTACTGTTTGCAATGCATTACACATGGGGGGGGGGGATTCTGGTTGTCATCTATGCACCGCCTACTGCCCGATGAGCGCCCTCCCACGCTCGCATGCCGAATATCCCTGCACGCATGCGAATGGATGTTTAGCATAAACATTGGTACTCTTTACCTAGAAGGGCGCCCACGATTTTGATCGTGGGCATCGTAAGGAAAAAAAATTGCATCGGTCGCATCGCATGCGACCAAAAAATCGCATGCGATGCGACCAACGCGATGACAGCGATTTCCCATAGGGAACAATGTTAAATGTCCCAATTGACCCGATTTTCCATAGGAAACAATGTTAAATGTCCCAATTGATCCGATTTCCCATAGGGAACAATGGCCCACAGAGGCCAAATAGGCACCCTGAAGTGTGAAATGGCCCCCACAATTGTTAACGCCACCCCACGATCAACGTCAACCCGAAGCGTGGCGAGCGCAGCGAGCCCGCGAGGGGCGGCGGTACGCGTCCTACGATACTTTTCATAGAAAGTGTGGCAAGCGCAGCGAGTCCGAAGCGTGGCGAGCCCCGCGAGGGGACGCGGACAGCTGTGAAGCCCGCGAGGGGACGCGTATACCTGTGAAGGTGTCCGCGTCCCCTCGCGGGGCTCGCTGCGCTCGCCGCGCTTCGGGCTCGGTGGCTCGCTGCGCTCGCCACACTTTCTATTCTCAACTCCACGCCGACGTGGATAGTCGCGGTATGAAAAGGTCATAGGACGCGTACCACCACCCCACGCGGGCTCACTGCGCTCGCCACGCTTCGGGTTGACGTTGATCGCGGGGTGGCGTTAACAATCGGGGGGGCCATTTCACACTTCAGGGTGCCTATTTAGCCTCTGTGGGCCATTTAACATTGTTCCCTAGGGAAAATCGGGTCAATTGGGACATTTAACATTGTTCCCTATGGAAAATCGGGGCAATTCGGACATTTAACATTGTTCCCTATGGGAAATCGCGGTCATCGCGTCGGTCGCATCGCATGCGATTTTTTAGTACATGCGATGGCCGCGATGGGCGCCCTTCTAGGTAAAGAGTACCTAAACATTCACTCGCAGCTTTGCTTGCTTGACAAAATCATGTGATAATCGCACACCATCGCTTGATTTTGCAAGGGCTCGCAGATCTAAGACACCTCTCTGTCTGAGATCAGGGATCAGTGTGTGGCTGCCCACGTTGGTAAAGCATACCTCTCAACTGTGCCGCATACCACAGGAAAGTCCAGTTTTTTTGGGATGTTTCCGTGTCCCTCCCAAAATGGGTGGTTGCGGAATCCTAATTCTAGTAGGATCCCAATATCACAGTCAGGTCCATGTCACTTTCATAGAATTTGACGGCAGATAAGAACCATTTGGCCCATCTAGTCTGCCCCTTTTTTAACCGTCAGGTAATCTCAACCCTTTTTAATCCTTATTTCTTTGTAAGGATATCAATATGCCTATCCCAAGCATGTTTAAATTGTTCTACTGTCTTAGCCTCTATCACCTCTGACGGGAGGCTATTCCACATATCCACTACCCTTTCTGTGAAGTAATTTTGCCCCTGAACTACCTCCCTCCAGTTTCAGTGCATGTCCTCGTGTTTTATTACTTCTTTTCCTTTGAAGAAAATTTCCCTCCTGTACTATGTTACAAAATTTCCCTCCTGTACTATGTTGACATTTAAATTCATTGTATCTATATTTTTCCAACATTTTATGTCATTTTTACTCATTCACTATTATTTTCTCTTATCTTTGCCACACATTTATCGCACCCTGTTTCCCTCTTCACGCCTGCTCACATTTGCCTCACTTCTGACCTTCTCTGTTCCCTTCATCCTCTCACTTGTTGTTGTTTCATACTTAATTGGATTACTCAATCAACCTGATTTTACCCACTGGTCTCCTCTCTGACAGTAGTTCCTTGCCTGTTACCTTCTCTCTCACTCTGTTTTCTACCAAATTTACTACAGACGCTGTCTGTCCTCCCAAATCCCTCTGTCTGCTTTCACTAACCTACCCTCTCACCTTCGGTTCCTCATGGCTGTTAATCTCTCAACTTCACTTTCTCCAACTGCTCCTCCCCCCTCCCATCCCATACCTATCCTGACCACTCGCCCCCGCACCCCCACCCTCCCAATGACCCCCCCTCGCTTTTGCAATCCCAAAAACCTTATCCACATAAATACACAACCCACCCCCCCTCTTTCCTGTGCACTATGGAACGCCAGATCCATCTGCAACAAACTCCCTGCCATCCATGACCTATTCATCTCTAGAGCATTCCACCTCCTTGCTATCACCGAGACCTGGCTCTCCACCTCTGATTCTGTCTCTCCAGCTGCTCTCTCCCACGGTGGCCTCTCTTTCTCTCACACTCCCAGGCCTGACGGTCGCCAAGGTGGCGGTGTGGGTTTTCTCCTCTCAGCCTCATGCACCCACAGTGTCATTCACCCTCTCTCCTTTTCTCCTCCTTTGAGTCTCACTCTATCCGTCTATACTACCCCTACCACCTCCGTGTCGCTGTAATCTACCGCCCCCCTGGCCCTATCTCCCAATTTCTTGACAACTTCGCCGCCTGGCTTCCACACTTCCTCTCCTCTGACCTGCCATCTGTCATTCTTGGTGACTTTAACATCCCCTTGGATAACCCCGCTGATCCTGGCACCTCCAAACTCCTCTCTCTCTGCTCCTCTCTTGGCCTATCTCAGTGGACTACCTCTCCCACCCACATCCAAGGACACTCCCTCGATCTCGTCTTCTCTCGCTCTTGTTCCCTTACTGACTACACTATCTCAGCTTTTCCTCTTTCTGACCATCACCTCATCTCCTTCTCCCTCACTGCTTCCCCCTCTCCCACCCCCCCTCCCAAGCGCATTGTCTCACGGCATAACGTCAACACACTTGATCTTGCTGCCTTCTCAAACATGCTGTGTCCTCTTCTCGCCCCAATCGCCCTCATGTCCTGCCCGAACCTCGCTGCCTCCCTCTATAATGACACCCTATCTTCGGCATTGGACTCTGCCTGCCCTCCCTCCTCTATCCCCCTTCGATGCTCAACCCCCAACCGTGGCACTCACCTATCACCCGATTCCTTAAAAAGTGCTCTCGCACTGCTGAGCGCTTCTGGAAGAAATCACGCTCCCTTGCGGATTATCTCCATTTCAAATTCATTCTTTCCTCCTTCAGCTCTGCCCTTGCTCTGGCCAAGGAATCCTACTTTAAGTCCCTCATCCTTTCCCAATCATCCAATCCCCGCAGGCTCTTCGCCACCTTCAACTCCTTGCTCTCCCCCCCTCCTCCAGCTCTTCCGTCCTCCATCGTAGCCGCTGATTTTGCTACCTACTTTTCAACCAAAATCTCCTCTCTCAGGACTGCCATCACTGCTGCCATGACCTCACCCTCTCCCTCCTCCCCTCCTACATCTCCACTCCCCTCCTTCCAACCCCTGTCCTCATTTTACCCCACCACTGCTGCTGAAGTCCACTCTATCCTTCAATCCGCTTCTCCCTCCACCTGCCCGCTTGATCCTATCCCCTCCAATATTATCCGTCGTCTCAGTCCATCAGTCTGCTCTCACCTGGCTCACCTCTTTAATCTTTCCCTATCCTCTGGGATCTTCCCTTCCTCCTTCAAACACGCTCTTGTCTCCCCAATTCTCAAAAAAACAAATCTGGACCCCAACTCTCCATCCAACTACAGGCCCATCTCCCTCCTCCCTTTTGCCTCCAAACTCCTAGAACGTCTGACCTATAATCGTCTCCTAAGCCACCTTACTGCTAACTCCATTATAGACCCCCTCCAATCCGGGTTCCGCCCTTTACATTCCACTGAAACTGCCCTGACCAAAGTCACTAACGATCTACTATCGGCTAAATCCAAAGGCCTCTTCTCTATCCTCATCCAGCTTGATCTGTCGGCTGCCTTTGACACTGTTGACCACCCTCTCCTGCTCAACACCCTCCGCTCCTTTGGCATCACTGGCACGGTCTTCTCCTGGTTCACCTCATACCTCTCCGATCGCTCCTTCTCCGTCTCCACTCCGAGCTCCTCCTCTCCTACTACCCCCCAGCCAGTCGGTGTTCCCCAAGGGTCAGTCCTTGGCCCTCTCCTCTTCTCCCTCTACACCACCTCTCTGGGCACCCTCATCAGCTCCTATGGTTTTCATTACCACCTTTATGCTGATGATACCCTAATCTATCTCTCCTCCCCCGACTTATCCCCATCACTTCTGTCCAAGGTCTCCGAATGCCTCACGGCCATCTCAGCCTGGATGACCCAACGCTTCCTGAAACTAAACATGGCTAAAACTGAACTTCTAATCTTCCATCCCCCGAACATCCCCTCTTCTCCCACTATCTCCATCAGCATTGGTGAAACCGAGATCACGTCCACCGACCAAACGCACTGCCTCGGTGTCATCATTGACTCCTCCCTCTCTTTCACCCCCCACATTCGTGCTCTCTCACAGTCTTGCCGCTTTCACCTACGCAACATCTCACGCATCAGACCATTCCTCTCCACTGACGCGACCAAAATTCTCATTCACTCTCTTGTCATCTCCCGCCTTGACTACTGCAACATCCTTCTCTCTGGGCTACCTCTCACCCGCCTCGCACCTCTCCAATCCATTCTTAACGCTGCTGCTAGGCTCATCTTCCTCTCCCGCCGCTCTACCTCCGCCTCCCCCCTCTGTTTATCACTTCACTGGCTCCCCATTCCTTTCCGAGTTCTCTTTAAACTCCTCACCACCACCTACAAGGCTCTCTCCTCCTCCACAGCTCCCTACCTCTCTTCACTGATCTCTATCCACACTCCCTCCCGTCCTCTTCGCTCCATCGCTGACCGCCGACTGACCTCTCACCTAATCACCTCCTCCCACTCCCGTGTCCAAGATTTCTCTCGCGCTGCCCCCCTGCACTGGAACAACCTCCCGCCACCCATCAGGCTATCTGATTCCCTTACCTCCTTCAAGCGCTCCCTCAAAACCCACTTTTTTCGACTAGCCTATCCCTCCTCCTAACCTCTTTTGATCCTCCTATCCTGCCTCCATTCCTACTTATCCTATTGTATTTCGTTCGTCCACCCACCTATTTTTAGTATGTTAACTCTTATGAGCAGGGCCCTCCTTCCTCACGTACTCACCCTACCTCATTACCTCACCTGTGCTCCTGTCCTGTTCTTTCCTTCCTCTACTTCATCTTCGGTCTCCTTGACTATTTTGACACCTACTTCTGAACTGATGCTGATTTTAGTTCTACCAGCTATACCCCTATTTATACTGTATCTTTCTACACACCCTGTACGTTACCTTGTAATTTTTTTTGTTTTTTTTTGTTTGCTATGTACGGCGCTGCGGACACTTTGTGGCGCCTTATAAATAAACGTACTACTACTACTACTAAAACCCTTCATATATTTGAATATTTCTATCATGTCCCCCTTTCCCTTCTCTGCTCCAAACTATACATATTAAGATCTTTTAGTCTTTCCAGGTAAGTTTTGTGATGTAGGCCATGCACCATTTTAGTTGCCCTTCTTTGTACACTCTCTAATGTATTTATATACTTCTGAAGATATGGTCTCCAGAACTGGACACAGTATTCCAGATGAGGCCGTACCAATGACCTATAAAGTGGCATTATTACTTCTTTTTTTTCTGCTACTGATTCCTCTCTAGTCATGGGCAAGATGATTCATTGGAATGAGTTGAGACACACGGAGCTCAGCTCAGCTCAGTGTGTTGAGACAGTGACTCGGCTCTCGAGTCACTACTCATATGGAATTACAGGCACAGGGAGACAGTGCAGGGCTCACAGCACACTTAGGTAGTTACAGAGTCTCTGTCCCTCAGTGTGTGCTGTGTGCCGGCAGACAGGAAGTAAGTCAGTGGCTGGGCTCATGACTCGTGGTGTGGAATTGCAGGCACAGGACTCAGGGAGGCAGTGCACGGCTCACAGCACACTCAGGGACTTGCAGAGTCTCTGTCCCTCAGTGTGTGCTGTGTGCCGGCAGACAGGAAGTTAGTCAGTGGCTGGGCTCATGACTAGTGTGGAATTGCAGGCACAGAGAGACAGTGCACGGCTCCCAGCATAGACTTGACTTGGACTCAACCGTTTCTGCAGTCTCCTTTCTCCTGCTGAGCCTGACGATTCAGAGAGGAGGGGCTGAGACTGCTATGCTATAATGCTGCTGCTGTCTCGGCTCTTGCCACAGTGAGTGACTCGAATCATGTATTCAGCTTAATGGTTCGAGTTACTGAGTCGAGGCAGCGATTCACTAGCCATCTCTATTCCTCTCCCTATGCAACCAAGCATCTGACTAGCCTTCCTCATTGCTTTGCTACATTGCTTTCCTGCCTGTAAGTCACTTGAAATAGTGACTCCTAGATCCCTTTCCTCCTCAGTAGTTTCCATTATAGTACCCTTGATACTATATTGAGCTTTTGGGTTTTTGAGTCCCAAGTGCATAATTTTGCATTTTTTAGCATTAAACTGTAGTTGCCATGCTCTTGACCAATTCTCAAGTTTACCTAGATCATCAGTCATTTGATTTACCCCTCCTGGTGTGTCTACTCTGTTGCATATCTTTGTGTCATCTGCAAAAAGGCATACTTTCCCTTCAATACCATTTGCAATGTCACTAACAAAGATATTAAAGAGCACTGGTCCAAGTACAGATCCCTGGGGTACTCCACTGGTAACATGTCCCTCCATGGAATGCACTCCATTTACTACAACTGTCTGTTTCCTATCCTGCAACCAGGTGCTTATCCATTTAATTATTTTATAATCCAATCCCACACTTTCAAGTTTATTTAGCAGCCTGTGATGCGGGACAGTGTCAAATGCCTTACTAAAGTCTAGATATGCCACATCTACAGCCCCCCCTTCATCTAGTATTTTGGTCACAGAGTCAAAAAAGTCAATAAGATTTGTTTGGCATGATCTCCCTGCAGTAAAACCATGCTGTTTTGGATATGGTAAATCCCGCAGCAGAGAGGCTGGAGGTTGGCAGCTAAAATGGGGGCGTGGCCTTGCCCCCTTGCCGGGAAACCACGCCCCCTATTTTCATCCGCGCACCGAAGGCTGTAACCCTGTGCTGGGAGGAAAAGTTGGTAGGTATGGTAAAGCCATAGCCTAAAGATAATTACTAATTATTGTAATACAAGGAGAGGAGGGAGGAGGGAGGAGGGAGGGGGAGGTGGAGGTGGGGGGGGGGGGGGTAGGGGAGAGTACCCTGTCTAAGATTGTCTGATTGAGGCTGCTGCTTAAAGTGTGTGTGTGTGTGTTTGTTTGTGTGTTTATGTGTGTGTGTGTGTGTGTGTGTGTGTGTGTAAAAATTAAGTGAGCCCCTAAAAAAAAAAGTGCAATTACTGTACAGTATGTTTGATTACGAACAAATGAAACCATGCAGACAACAGAAATATACAGTAAAGCTTTTACACTTTTAAATGTTTTTTTCAGCCAATTACTTTTTATTACATTTTGCCATGATATCTTCTACAGTTTGAAATTTAATTTGTGATTTAAGATAGTTGTACCCAGTATATTGCATTTTCAATAGTGCAGTGGTATAAAATCAAAGACGTTACAAGTTGCAAGTTTGTTCATCTAGCGTTGAACGACACAAACGTTGTGAAGTCAATTCATCCTGTCATACATTGGATATTCAAAACAATAGTAAAATGAATACAGTGGGGGGGGGCGTGGCCACGGCGTGCGTGAGTGAGTGAGCGTGTCCTGTCCCTCCTCATGCCGGCTGCCTGAATATGTGCTCCCTTCTCCCCTCGGGCTCACCTTCCCAGTCGTTGGTCCCCGCTGTTTGAGTCGAGTATCTCAGTGGTACTGAGCGTGGGGTCTGTGAGCCTCCTTGCCGCGCGGTTCCACTTCCATTGAGCGGCGTGTGAGCGGTGGTCGGCTCCGAAGACTGGTGCTCTGACGCGCCGGGGGAGAGTCCCGACATCATCAGCCGGGGACGCTGTTGCTGTTGCTGGGGACGCACTGTGCCGCACGTGGAAGCGGCGGCTTCCTCACAGCGACCGGACTCCAGCGGCTTTACATCCCTGCAAATATCGTGGCTGTGCCTGGGTTGACGAGTGGCAGAAGCTGCCCAGGCACAAATCAAAGTGCAAATCCCTCGGAAGCAGCCGCCTGATCGTGTGGTGCTGGCTGGTCGATCTGCTGCCAGCCACTTGTGGCTCTGGGTGGCAGTCTGAGCCCAAGTGGAAGGGCAAAGCGTGCAGCCTCAGCTATCTGTGACCTGTCCAGCCCAACCTCCTGCGTGAGAAGCAGGTAGGGGGCAGTGGAGGAGAGACTACTATAGTACATATATTATTCGCCTGGACTCAGCACCCAAGTCTGTTACACCAGCGGAGATTAAAAAGGCCTGTCCCATAACGTGTCAGGGCAGCTGCTGGCCCCTGGGTGTGAGACAGTGGCCAGTGCTGGAAATCAAGACACAGGTTTATAAGGGCATCGGCTAACTTCAGGATCAATTAAGGAACTTCACGCCTGAACCTAAGTCCTCCTGGCCGCAGTGAACTCAGTTTAACTATCGGAGGAGAGGAAGGAAGAAAAGGAGTGAAAAAAGGAAGGGAGGAAAAGAGGAAAGGGGGAAGGAGTGAAAGGAGAAGAGAAAGCACATCAGTAGTGAGTACACTTTATCTGACTGTTATCAAACTGTGTTACTCTGCAAGTGGTAGTGTGCCCAACAAAATTGTAATTGGGAGCAGGGTTGTCATACAGCGTGGAAGTTAATTACAACCATAACCATGGGGAAAACTGGCCAAAATACAGCAGCAGCTCGTTTGGAGAGATTTGCTAGAGCTCAGTCCCAGGCTGGGCCTAGCTCACAACCCAGCACTCCCCTGACAACCCCGGTTAAGAGCAGTAGCTCTCAGCAACCGTCAGAAGTTACGTTGTCACAAGTGTTAGAGGCGGTGAATAATTGTGAGACGCGCCTCAGGGACCAACTAAGTCAAGTCCAATCAGACATGACACTACTGAGAAATGATGTACAAAAAACTTGTGAAAGGGTAACTGAAGTAGAAAATCGTGTCTCGACATTAGAGGATACCGTTACACCCCTACATGCCCAGGTTAAAATAATGTCAGGCCAGATCATGGACATTCGTCTGAAACTATCCGATATGGAGGGGCGTCTCAGACGGAACAACGTCCGCTTCATTGGGTTCGAGGAGAGGGCGGAGGGAAATGAGCCAGAAAAATTTCTTGAAAACTGGCTCATACAAATGTTTGGTATTAATGCTTTTTCTGCTCAGTTTGCCGTGGAACGGGCCCACCGCATCCCAGGCCGTCCCCCTATACCAGGAGGGCCGCCGCGTACCCTGATCGCGAAAATTCTTCACTTTAAAGATCGTGATTCTATTCTCCGGTTGGCCAGGGATAAATCTGAATGCCTCTATAATGGGAAAAAAATTGCTACTTTCCCGGACTTCCCGTTAGACGTCCAAAAAGAGAGGGCCAAATACAAAGACATTAAGATAAGGCTGAGAGAGCTCGGACTGAGTTATTCGATGTTTTATCCATCCAAGTTGAGAATTGTGGCCGATGGTGGTACAAAATTTTTTGTTTCTCCAGCAGATGCAGCCAGATGGCTGGATGAGAATCATCCAGGAAGGAAACAAGTGTTGGCCTAATTGACTCTGGTTGGGCACTGCATAATAATGATATCTTGCTGCTCCCTCGGTCATTGTGTTTTTCTCCCTTTTCTTTCTTCATTTTTTTCCTTATGGTTTATCTTTAATATGTTTCCTTTTTTCTCATATATGCTTATGTGATTGCAGAGTAAATCCGATGTATCTTCTTTTCGGGGGGTGAGGCGTGGGAGGAGGAGGGGGGCAAGTATGGGGGTTATAAGCAAACTGGCAGTACGGGCTGGGGAGGGGGGGGATGGGGCTCACTCTAGTGGTCATTAGTTAATTGCTCCTTTGGGTTCACAATAGAGGGGTACAGATAGAAGTGGGTCTATATAGGGATACAGGTATGACTAACGGGTTGGGTCATACAGGGTGGGGGAGGGGGGTTGGGTGGGTTGTTTGTAATTGTTTGTTAGTCAGTATGTTCCTAACCTGGCCAAGAAGTTTTCCCTTAAGGCTGATAAAGTCTGTTGCGCCCCAAAGGCCCCCTGATCCCAGGGATTATATTCCTAATTTCATAAACGTATGGTTAAGTTTTTGACGTGGAACGTTAGAGGGATTAATGGGAGAGTCAAAAGGGCTTTGGTTTTAAAACAATGTAAAAATTTCGAGGCAGATATTATCTGTCTCCAAGAAACCCACCTCAGGGGAGATAGATTGCTCTCATTAAGACGCCCTTGGATAGGGCATGCATATCATTCTTCCTTTACTTCGATGGCTAGAGGAGTCTCCCTATTGTTTAGGAAATCTCTGGTGTTTGAACCCGGGGCTGTTAAGATTGATCCGGGAGGGAAATATGTTTTCATTGAGTGTAGTATTAATCATAGAAGAATTTGTATTTTGACTGTGTACATCCCCCCTCCATTCTCGTATGAGGTCATTAAAGAGGCGGTAGAATTTTCAGCTAGATTCCCAGAAAGCCAGGTGATCTGTTTGGGGGACTTTAATAAAGTTTTGGACCCTCGGGTAGATAGATGGAGAAGATCAGAGGAGGAAGCGGTAAAGGAAGGTTATAGATTCTCCCAATTTATGTCAGAGATCGGGTGGAGGGATCCGTGGAGAGTAAAATATCCCCATCGTCAACAATTTTCTTGTTTCTCATCTTCATTTAAATCCTTTTCAAGGATAGATTTAATTTTTGTAACCGAGGGTCTTCTGAATAACGTTTCACATATAGAATACAAAGGCCGGGGTATCTCGGACCACTCGCCTGTAGTGATGCAGATGGAGTTTGAATGTGAGGTGGGTTTTAAATATTGGAAGCTGCAGCCCTTTTGGTTGGAACAAATGGGAGAGCATGAAGACCTGGAGGCTACTATGCAGGAATTTTTTGAGATTAACAGTGGGTCCTCATCGGGGTTAGTTATTTGGGACTCCTTTAAGGCCTTTTTTAGAGGTATTATGATCAAGAAAATTGCCTTCCTAAAGAAAAAACATAGGGTAAAGGCAAATGAACTGGAGACAGTAATGGGCAATTTGGAGACTAAATATCTAAAATCCAATCTTGCGGCGGATGAAGACGCCTGGCTGCAAGCTCAAAAAGAATGGCTTGAATATCTTCAAGATATTACCTGTCGTAGATTGAGTTACGGGGCTCACCAATGGTATGCTAGTGCAGATAGGTCTGGTAAATGGCTCGCAATCTTGGCAAAACAAGATCACCCCTCTAATGTTATACCACAAATAACATTGGAGTCGGGCGAGATGGTCTTAGAGACCCCCAAGATTGCCTTGGCCTTCACGGATCACCTGGGTAAAGTATATAAATCCCAAACTAATAAGGAGAGGGAAATAATAGGGGAGTATTTGGAATCGATTGATATGCCTAAGTTATCATGGGATTCAAGAGAATCCTTAGAGGCCCCCATTGAATTAGCTGAGATCATTGAGGCAATCAACTCTTTGCCCACAAATAAAGCCCCGGGTTTAGACGGCCTTCCAGGAGAAGTCTTTCAACGCTTTTCTAAAATAATAGGCCCTCAGCTGTTGGTCCTGTTTAGAGAGATGGAGGTAGAGGGGAACATTCCCCCCTCCATGTCAGAAGCTTCAATTATAATGATTCCGAAGAGTGGGAAGGACCCTTCTCAGATTGATTCGTATCGGCCGATTTCCTTAATATCGACAGACGCTAAAATTTTTGCAAAGGTTCTGGTGAATCGATTGAGTAGAGTAATTGAAGAGATTGTACATCCCGATCAAACGGGATTTATGGCTGGGAAGTCTACCATGATTAATCTGAGAAGGGTCTTTTCTTACATTCAAATAGCGAGGGGTAAGAAGGCGAAAGTGGCAGTGGCATCATTTGATGCGAATAAAGCCTTTGATTCCATCGAATGGGAGTACTTGTGGGCAGTTTTAAGGACCTTTGGCTTTGGGAACCGTTTCATAGGATGGATCTCATTATTGTACAAAAACCCTCAAGCTAGATTATCTATAAATGGATTTACATCCCCGCTATTCCCCCTGTTTCGGGGGACCAGGCAGGGATGCCCCCTTTCTCCCCTCCTGTTTGCTGCAGCAGTCGAACCCTTGGCCTGCATATTAAGAAAGCAACTAGCAGGTGACAGACTGGGATCAGGGTACGCCATGAACATGGTGTCTTTGTACGCTGATGACTTGTTAGTGGGAGTAGCGAACCCTGAGGAGGACATCCCTAGAATCATCGAGAGTATGAGGGAGTTTGGGGAATTCTCGGGTCTCACAATCAATTGGGGGAAATCCCATTTGCTAAGTGTGGGGGATAACGTGCTAGGAGGAATGGTGGGCACCCCTCTTCGCCCTATTGAGAGGTTCAGATACCTGGGTGTGTGGGTTTCGGAGGCTCCAATGGATTATATTCGGGACAATCTTACGCCACTCATAAATGATATCAAGGTGAAATGTCGCTGCTGGTTAAAACTCCCTCTCTCTCAGCTTGGTAGGGTCAACTTGATAAAAATGTCGATATTACCCAGGCTAAGTTATGTATTCCAACAATCACCAGTATATATAAAGGACGACTATTTTAAAAAAATTAATAGTATTATATCATCCTTTATTTGGCATGAAAAGCGCCCTCGAATTAGAATGGATGTTCTGTGCAGAGATAGGGATAGGGGTGGCCTAGCGGTTCCAAATTTTAAAGCCTATTATATCGCCGCACAGCTGGTCCATCTATGTGCTTGGGTTCGGGACGACGAAGCCACGGTAGAGATAGCTGGTCTAATTAGTTGTGTTGAGGCCGATTTGGGCCCACTTCAGTGGCTATTATCGATGGAGATGCGAGGCCACCCTCCTCCTTTATTGCTGCAAGCTGCTAAAATTTGGAGATGGGCACACAAGTTAATTAAATATGAGGGGGTAGATCCCGACACTTCTATTTTTTCATTGAGTGAACTGTCGGAACTGAGGAAGCAACAGGGCATAGAGATATGGGGGAAATATCAGGTGACAAGGATTGAGCAATTTTTCAGGAATGGAAACATTAAATCGTTTGAGGAATTCCAGGCGGAATATAACCTTCCTAAACATATGTTTTTCAGGTTCCTCCAGGTTAGAAGTGCTTTACAGCAAGAGGGGGGCGCGCTTGCCTTGAAAATTCTTGACTCCCCATGCAAAAAGTTCATTAAACAACTGAGTGGTGGCGGGAAAAGATTGTCCAAAATATACGGCTTCTTGAATGTGTATACCCAGGAGGATGAATTGCTGGCTCTTAGGGACAAGTGGGCTGCCGACCTTCAGCAAGGGATGGAGTTAGTCTGGGAGAGGGCACTAGCGGTACCAGGGAGGGCAACGACATCAATTCGAATTCAGCAGGTGCAATTTAATATCCTCCATAGAAGTTACATGACCCCGGTTAAATTAAAAAGAATAGCAGGAACACATGACGATACTTGTCCCAAATGCAGGGAGGAAATAGGTTCATTCTGGCATCTCCTTTGGGAGTGCAAGGTTATCAAGGAGTTTTGGGAGCGGGTGGAGAATAAGCTGGAGTCCGTGGGAGTTCCTAGGGTGGCGCTTACTGCGCGAAGCATGGTAATGGGAGTGTGGGAACAGGACGCCCCTTACTATGACTGGAAGGAGTTGGTGGTTAACGTCTCAGCAATCGCGAAAGTTATAATAGCCAGGCAATGGATGGCCTCCTCGGGCCCAAATATTATTGAATGGGTGAATCTGGTCAATAGTACGTGTGAGCATGAAAGATTTGTTTATGCATCCAGAGGGGCATTGCCCAAATATGGGAAAATTTGGGGGAGTTGGAGACAATCTAGGATGTTTAAAATAACTGCCCGGAATAATGGTGAATAAAGTGTAGTATAAGGGACATCAATACTCGGCATTTTGGGTAGCATGAGGGTTAAGGGGGAAAAGGTTGGTAATAATTACCAACTAACTATAGGGGGTCACATTGTGGGAATATCAAGTGGTGGTAATTGACTCAATTTCTCTGCTTAACTAGCAAGAGTCACATATAATCTAAGCGAGTCCACATAGGAGTAAGGTAAAGCACGGGGTCCACAGGGGAGGGTGGGGGGATATATAGTAAACCATAGGATAGGGGGTTTTCACAAATGGATATTGCACAAAGAAGCAAGTCCTTATAGGAGAGGTGCCCACAGTCCCGTTTTTGTTCGCTTTAGCTATCTGTGGGTTTGACTTGCAAGTAAGTGTTACACTAATTGCACTTCTAGGGTGTTTTTTTTTTTTTTTTTTTTTTTTTTTTTGGGGTTGGTGTTGAGTTGTTGATGTCCCGTTGCTACCTCCAATAATGCACTGAAGGAAAGAAGCAAGGGCATTATGTCATCTAGCAAATATATGCCTGAAATCGGTTCTCAGCAAAGCAAAGAAGGAGAGAAGAGTAAGGGGAGGAATGGGAAGTAGAAAGTAAGGAAGTTGAGTTAGGGAATGGAAGAAGAAATAACAAACTGGAGGGTTGGGGTAGTCTAGAGGGGTTGTCTCAGACGTTGAATTAATAGTAGTCAATAAGGAGGTAAGGGAAAAGGAAAAATTGATTGAAGTGTTAGAAAGGACCAGCCAGGTCGGGGGTATATGTGGGGATCGGGGGGTGGGGGGTTTTATGTTGAGTATATATGTATTGATAATATGTGTTATGTAATATTCTTCTGTACTTATTCTTTTGTGCTTACGCCTTTATATGAATTTGAAATGTACAAGTGTGAAATAAGTACGGCTATGTTAGCCTTTTCTGTGTTAATTATGTAAATTAAAACCATAAATAAAGACTTAATTAAAAAAAAAAAAATGAATACAGTGGTTTGACATGTCAGCTATGCCCGCCAGGAACTAGGCATCTCTAAAGTAACTTGGCCCTGACAACAACTATGCACTTTTAGGTGGGTACCCAATATGTTCTCTCTTTTCAGATAGCCAAAAAAATTGAATTAATTCGATGCCCCAACTATTCAATTGCAGTCGCTTGTGAAGGCATTTTTCGCCCATACCCTTTTATTTTTTTTCTTTGGGTGGGGGCCTCTGTGGAGCCTCTACTTGCTACTGGTTGGTGCTAGCCAACCATTCGCAAGGCAGAGTTTGAACAAAAAAACAAATGCTGTCCTGTTACCTCAGACTGAGCAGTAGCATGCGTATTTACACATGCTACTGCTCCACTGTGTAACTGTAATCAGTCAATGGGAATCCCCTCAGCCAAACAGCGGTTAGCTCTAGAGGAGCTCTGGCCTGGGATTGGCTGGTAGCATCCCATTGAAGTCAATGTTATTAAATTAATATTTCCTCCTATGATGAGAACCGGCAAATTAGCCGGACTGCAAAGTCAATTTAAGGTATCCCCAAGGTTAATAAGGGTCACCCCGCCGGGATACCTTCAATTGACTTTGCCGTCAGGCTTTGGTGGTGGAACTTTGAAATATTCCTTCTTAGTGGGTGCCTATGTTACCAAAGAAAGCTACTGCCCAAATTTCAAGTTCGTAGTCCTCATGGTTCCAAAGATTTTGTTATAAGTCAGTGAGTCAGTCAATGGTATTTGGCTTTTATATATGTAGATAATATATTATCAAGGTATCATTTGTTCCTAGAGTTGAAATGAGCTTACACAACCTTATCTGTTTCAATAAAGAAAATTGAAAACAAAATAAAATCTTTTTAATCTCTTTTAACCTGAATAAGCAGCTTCCTTATCTAAGTTTGACTCTAGTAAAATTCTTTAGAATGTTGTCTTGCACCGGTGAAGCAAAGTTTATTGCAAGGAATGTTCCACCAGAGATGGCAATTAACTTGAAAAAGTGCGTAATGTAATAAAATTATTTCACATCACAAATTATTCACTTAAAGTTACTATAACCTCAATTTAATGAAATGTAATTGTATTTCTGATGGCTATTGTGTATATAATTCCTTTCCTATTATATATCTCATCTACAAGGTTTGTATGTAGAATTGTGGACATTGTTTGACCTGGCCTCCATTCTCACTTCTTGTTAGATAATGTTGTACTACCAATTAAATAAGATGTGATATACACCTTTGTTCATTCTGTGGGCAAGCATCTCACACGCATGTGCATCCCATTGCGGTGAATGGGGCGCGCAAGCATCTTACACGCACATACCATTCTCACAGTCTATTGAACAGCTATTGAACACCACCCAGAGTCTGTACACTAGCATGCAGGTCGATGTGTTAACATACACATACACTTGCATGTGGCCGAATGGAAGAGAAGTCCTTCGATGGTTGTTCACCCAATTAAATGATTTCTCTTCCATTTGCCAATAAAGGTCAGACAAGACGGGTGTGTGCTGACATCATGTGATGTCACCTGCATTTGTAGGGGTACACCGAGCATTTTCATGGACGCACTCCGACAGTTTTTTGGACAGGCCCATGAAATGCTAGGCTTCTTCATTGTCAATGTCAAATGGAAGTGTCTAACATGTCAACATGATTGTCGACAGTGTCAGTAGCCCTATTTAACCCTACACGGATGGTGTAATGGTTAGCAATACTGTCATACAGCGCTGAGGTCATGTTTGATACCCACCATGGCCCTAACTTTGTATATTCTCCCCCTGTTGTGTGGGTTTACTCCGGGTACTCAGATTTCCTCCCACAATCCAAAAATATACTGGTATGTAGGTCAATTGGCTTCCAACAAAATTAACCCTAGAATGTCTGTGTATATACATGTGGTAGGGAATATAGATAGTAAGCTCCACTGGGGCAGGGACTGATGTGAATGTTCAAATATTCTCTGTAAAGCGCTGCAAAATATGTATGTGCTATATAAATAACTATTAATAAATAAATGCATACATAATCGGTACTTGTGTAGTTTCACGGCGCCACCGCACGCACAGTGAAACTTTGAAACTTGGCAGTTTGCCAGACTCTGTGTTTACTGTGCGCGTGCCGCTCTAGCTGTTCTCAGCGCAGCGCGTGGCTGCTTTCCTTATGTAATCTACGTTATCAGCGTAGCGCTGGGCAGCAGCAGAGCACGCTGCCCAGCGCTGACAGGTCACTGTGGTACTTGTAGTTCCACAGTGAAATAGGCAGTCCGGCAATTTAGACGCCAAAGCGTCTAAATTGCCGAAGCGTGGCGAGCGCAGCGAGCCCCGCAAGGGGACGCGGATACCTTCACTGGTATCCGCATCCCCTCGCGGGCTTCACAGGTATCCGCGTCCACGTTTCGGGCTCGGTGGCTCGCTGCGCTCGCCAGACTTTATAAAGTCAACTCCACGCCGACGTGGATAGTGGGGATATGAAAAGGTCGTAGAACGCGTAACACCGACCCTCGCGGGATTGCTGCGCTCGCCACGCTTCGGGTTGGCGTGGATAGAGAAATTAACAAGGTCGACAGCTGTTACGTCGACTAGTGTCATTGTGAACAGGTTTAATAGTGTACCCCTAGACCCTACTAAATTTAGACGCTTTAGCGTATAAATTTCGATGCCCCCATCTTAGTTGTTTGCAGGGAGTCTGGATTTAGACGTTTTAGCGTCTAACTATCCGGGGTGTCCAGTTTACGTGCCCCCGTTGTCAGCGGTGCGCAGGACTGCCTATTTCACTGTGGAACTACAAGTACCACAGTGACCTGTCAGCGCTGGGCAGCGTGCCCTGCTGCTGCCCAGCACTATGCTGATAACGTAGCTTACATAAGGAAAGCAGCCACGCTCTGCGCTGAGAACAGCTAGAGTGGCACACGCACAGTTATACAGACACAGGCTGTGCGCGCGGTGGCGCCGTGAAACTACACAAGTACCACATAATCAACCCTAAGCCTTGTACGAGCTTGTCATAGCTGGGCAATTTAGGTGACCAGAGTAGTCCCTGCAATGCCTTTGATAGTGGGATGGAGTTCAAGAAGTGGGAAGGACATATAAAATCCTGCTTAGGAACCGGGCTAGGACCAGAGATGTTTCAGGAACCAGGCTGAGACCGGTAAAGCTTCATGTACCAGACTAGGACTATAGTACCTTCAGGAGATGTGCTGGGACTGGAATAGCTTTGGTTACAGCAAAACCTGTGTGTACATTTTGGCAGATGTGAAATAAGGAGAGACGCTGGCTGAGACCAGTAGTTCCATGATAGCAGAATAGAAAGCTGTAGTAATCTTTATAGTGATCTGTTGGGAAGAACCTACTGCGTACTTATATAACACAGGAAACTGGAAACAGAACCTGACCGCCATATTCCCAAAACTGTGCTTGGATTGGTAGTGGAGGTCACATGAGGAAAAGATGGATGCCCATTGATACTTCAGCAGTCAATTGATCAGATCAAACATGGTGGATCCCTGCACCCAGAGCTTGCAAGAACTCTCACACTGAGCAAACAGAATTAAAATATATTGGGGAATCAAACAACTTACAGGATCAAAACAGCATGGAATTTCTGAGAGGAGATCATTCCAAACAAACCTTATTGACTTTTTTGAATCAGTGACTAAAATAATACTTCAATATGGAGCCATAGTTTTAGCATATGTAGACTTTAGTAAGGCATTTGATACTGTCCCACGTCGCAGACTGCAAAATAAACTCTAAAGTCTGGGAAATGGATTCTAAAACAGTTAAATGGATAAAAACATGGTAGACGGGAATGAAAATAAAATAAAATAAACAGTTGTAGCAAACGGAGTGCATTCTATGGAGGGGAATGTTACTCGAGGGATCTGTAGTTGGACCAGTGCTCTTTAATATCTTTGTTGGTGACATTGCAAATGGTATTGAAGGGAAAGTATGACTCTTTGCAGATGACGCAAAGATATGCAACAAAGTAGACACACTAGGAGGGTTAAATGATTGATGATCTATGTAGACTAGAGGAATGGTACACAACTTTACAGCTACACTCTAATGCTAAAAAATGCTAAATCATACACTTGTGTGTCAAAAACATAAAGGAAAATATAGTATCAAGGGCACTATAATTGAGACTACTGAGGAGGAGAGGCATCTACTGTAGGAGCCACTATTTCAGGTGATTTACAGATTGGTAAGCAGTTAAACAAACTCCTTGAAGAAGGCTCCTCTGAGCAGAAACGCGTTGGAGAGACATCCACTAAGCATCACCCAGAATCAGGCTACCCTGCGCCTCCAAGCCCGGAAGAACGAGAGGCTGCACGGAATACTCGCTGGAAGTCGCCAAACAGACGGACGGATTTAGAGGAAAGGGTGAGTAGGAGGCTGGGAACGGGACGCAAGGCAGGAGGGACCTCAGGCAGGCTTCTGGGACACAGTGCAGGAGCCAGTAATCTGGCCGAAGCGAAGTGGCTCCCACCCCCTGTGACCGCAGCACCGGAGGCAAGCCGGAACCGCAGCATGCTGTGTGAATACACACGTGCAGCTTTCAAACGGTAGAAGGAGCGCTGCAAGTACTGGCATCCCTAAGCTGCACCGTCCTTCCCCCCTTCCGAAAATCCATTTACAGATAACAACTGAACTAAAGGGGTACCTGAAGACTAATCCACTTAAATCTGATCAGCGGGACGCCGCTATCAGATGCACTTTTAACTGAGAGACTATAATCATAACTTTAGATTCCTCTCTCTGAGAGGAAAATTCGGGACCTACAATTACAAACTTATTGCAGACAGATATAGAGACAACCGACCCACCCATTTGGCAGGACAGACTGTAAGTCCGATGCACAAAGATTGGGGTCCTGGGTCCATATCTGGTACCAATAAGACATTAAGGGGGACATTTACCAAAATGGATTCGTAGAAAAAAGGTGTATTCGTAGGGAGAAATACACCTTTTTTTTACGAATTTGTATTTTCGGGATTTACAATCCCAAAAATACAACAATTCGTAGTCCTAAAGATGGAACATTCGTATTTGTAGTTACAAATACGAATGCCCTACACCATCGATAGGATACGACAGAAATCACCATTCAAAAGAATGGTGGTTTCTGATTTACTAAGCAGCCGTACTGATAATACGGCTGCTTAGTGGTGTAAAACACCCACGCAAATACGACAGGAAAATAGAACACCATTTTCCTGTTCTATTTGCTTTAAGCCTGCACGGATCAGTCAGATCCGTGCAGGCTGCAGTGTAAAAAAATAGAAAAAAAATTAAATATTAAAAAAAAAAACGGTGTGGGGTCCCCCCCACAGTCGAAACCAGCACCAGGCTGAAGGAGCTGGGGCCGGTAATTAAAAATCAGGGAACCCGACAAATAGGGGTTCCCCGATTTTTAACAACCAGCCCCAGGCTCCAGGTCCGGGGCTGGTTCCCAAAATACGGGGGACAAAATGACTAGGGGTCCCCCGTATTTTAAGAACCAGCCCCAGGCACAACCAGCCAGCAGGGTAATGTCACAGCCGGGGGACACTTATAATATAAGGTCCCGCGGCCAAAACATTCTCCCTACCGACCAGTCAGCCTGGCCAGGGGCCCTGGGGGAGTGGGGACCCCCCCAATGAAGGGGTCCCCCCCCTCCAGGACTTACCTGACCAGGCTGAAGCCTGGTGCTGTCCTCGATGCCCCTGGGCGGTGGGCATCGAGCTGATAAAATAGATAAAACTATTGTTTTTTACTGTGGCACTACAAGTGCCAGCAAGCCTCCCCAGCAAGCTGGGACTTGGAGAACCACAAGTCCCAGCCTGCTGGGCATTAAAGGGCCCGCTGGCACTTGTAGTTCTACAGTTAAAAAAATAGTGCACAAAACACACTGACACACTTTTAAAATAAAACTTTATTACATACAAAGCCCACACATACTAATACTTACCTATCTTCTTTCCGTAGGTAGCCCTGATGTCCTGTGTCGGCGTCTTCTGGTCCTGTGTCGTCTTCTTCCTCCATGTCGACCGTCACTGTCGCCGTCCGGATCAGACGAAATCCATTTGGGAAGCTGTGGAAGGAAACCATACTCACCTGTCCCAGCGCGACGTAGTCCAGGTAAGTGTCTTGGCAAAAAAATAAAACGAACACCCGAAACCAGCCGGACACGGAGACGCACGGTACTCTGTGTACATTGTGCGGCTCCGCCTCCTGAATGCCGCTATTGGCCGCCTTGCGGCCTAGCGGCCAATCAGGAGCCGCTAGGCCGCAAGGCGGCCAATAGCGGCATTCGGGAGGCGGAGCCGCACGATGTAAACACCGTGCGGCTCCCTGCTTGTCCGGCTGGATTCGGGTGTTCGTTTTGTTTTTTTGCCAAGACACTTACCTGGACTACGTCGCGCTGGGACAGGTGAGTATGGTTTCCTTCCACAGCTTCCCAAATGGATTTCATCGGATCCGGACGGCGACAGCGACGGTCGACATGGAGGAAGAAGACGACACAGGACCAGAAGACACCGACACAGGACATCAGGGCTACCAACGGAAAGAAGATAGGTAAGTATTAGTATGTGTGGGCTTTGTATGTAATAAAGTTTTATTTTAAAAGTGTGTCAGTGTGTTTTGTGCACTATTTTTTTAACTGTAGAACTACAAGTGCCAGCGGGCCCTTTAATGCCCAGCAGGCTGGGACTTGTGGTTCTCCAAGTCCCAGCTTGCTGGGGAGGCTTGCTGGCACTTGTAGTGCCACAGTAAAAAACAATAGGTTCATCTTTTTTTTTACACGATAATCAGCTCGATGCCCACCGCCCAGGGGCATCGAGGACAGCACCAGGCTTCAGCCTGGTCAGGTAAGTCCTGGAGGGGGGGGACCCCTTTATTGGGGGGGTCCCCACTCCCCCAGGGCCCCTGGCCAGGCTGACTGGTCGGTAGGGTTAATGCTTTGGCCGGGGGGACTTGCATAAAAAGTCTCCCCCCGGCTGTGGCATTACCCTGCTGGCTGGTTTTGCCTGGGGCTGGTTCTTAAAATACGGGGGACCCCTAGTCATTTTGTCCGCCGTATTTTGGGAACCAGCCCCAGAGCAGGAGCCTGGGGCTGGTTGTTAAAAATCAGGGAACCCCTATTTGTCGGGTTCCCTGATTTTTAATTACCGGCCCCGGCTCCTTCAGCCTGGTGCTGGTTACAGCTGTGGGGGGGGGGACCCCACGCCGTTTTTTTTTTAAAATTTATTTATTTTTCTATTTTTTTTTACACACCGCAGCCTGCACGGATCTGACTGATCCGTGCAGACTGCTAGAAATAATTCGTATTAGCAGCCGTATATACGGCCGCTAATATGAATTGTTACACCATCGGAGGGTTACAAAGCAGTCGTATCTGACTGCTTTGTAAATCCCCCTCCGGAACACGAGTTTGCATACGACTTAAACAGTCGTATGCAACCGTAGGGAAAATACCAATACGAAAAACTAGGTTTTTCATATTGGTAAATTTCCCCCTAAGACACTGCAGAAAACTGCAGACTGTGATATTTGATTTGATTGTATCACTCACCTTTTAAATCAGGAAATTTGTTGCAATTTACACTGTGGTATTTGTATCATTGTGCACACAAGGGTACATAGTGTACACAGATAAACTGGGACACATAAGCAGTGGCGGATTCAGGGGGGGGGCACCCGGGCACGTGCCCCCCCTGTCATTTATTTTGTAGATGAGGAAAGGAGCTTTCCAACGAGCCCAGCCCCGTGTCTCTAGCCCCCAGGGAACCGGAGATATCGCCTGGCAAAGCTGTAACATTTTTTCCCCATAGGATAATATGGGACCCGTCAATTCCGACCCCCACCCGGTTCCGACGGCTGCCAGTTCCCCCCCTGGCATCACAGGAGCTTGTGGTTGATGGCATTCAATTCCAAATCGCTGGGCCTTCAATATGATACCAGGCTGGTCCATATCGGTCAATCAGTTCCAGAGATATAGCGTGTAAATTGATTTTTTTATTTTTGAAATGTAATTTCATGGCTGTTCATGTTCTTTGAGGGCAGATTACTCTGGAACTAAATGTTCCAGTTTCACTGGACCAAAATCATTCAAAGCCCACTCAAAAGTTCTTCAATAAGATACTTGTCTCATGTAAATGGGTCAGTTAGTTCCGAAGATATAGCTGGTTAAATGAGATAACTGGTTAAAGAGGGGGAGGGGTGGTTTTCTCTCCCCCTCACACCAGAAAATGCAGGGACTAGGCTGGTGTAAAAGGGGCCAACCTGGGAATGCCTTTTTTGGTGTCAAATGGGTATTATTTCAAATAGCTGGGACCTGCAGTGCTCGGAATACAGCCAGGCTCTGCCACTGTCAGTGGCTATCACTTCTGCCTGGCAGCGGCTGTCCCCCATTTACCGCGAGCATGTATTCCCCCTTGGCAATGAGCATGTAATCCCACATGGCAACGAGCATGGAACCTCTGGCAATGAGCATGGAACCCTTGGCAATGAGCATGTAGATAAGCAGCACTTACTGTATGTAGCATAATTTTTAATAGGCATTATGGTGTTTGGCATAATACATAATGGACATCATGCCGTGTAACTTAACGTGTAATGGACATTATGGTGTAAATGTTTAATGCGTGCCTTTGGTGGACAATGTCCCTGTTTATGAAGCGTATTGTGAATTTTGTCTTAATCTATGTGGCATTATGTGAATTCTGGCTCAATCCGTGTGGCATTATGTGAATTTTGTCTCAATCCGTGTGGCATTATGTGAATTTTGGCTCAATCCATGTGGCATTATGTGAATTTTGTCTCAATCCGTGTGGCATTATGTGAATTTTGTCTCAATCCGTGTGGCATTATGTGAATTTTGTCTCAATCCGTGTGACATTATGTGAATTTTGGCTCAATCCGTGTGGCATTATGTGAATTTTGGCTCAATCCATTTGGCATTATGTGAATTTTGGCTCAATTCGTGTGGCATTTTGTGAATTTTGGCTCAATCCGTGTGGCATTATGTGAATTTTGGCTCAATCCGTGTGGCATTATGTGAATTTTGGCTCAATCCATTTGGCATTATGTGAATTTTGGCTCAATCCATTTGGCATTATGTGAATTTTGGCTCAATCCGTGTGGCATTATGTGAATTTTGTCTCAATCCGTGTGGCATTATGTGAATTTTGGCTCAATCCGTGTGGCATTATGTGAATTTTGGCTCAATCCATTTGGCATTATGTGAATTTTGGCTCAATCCATTTGGCATTTTGTGAATTTTGGCTCAATCTGTGTGTTATTATGTAAATTTTGGCTCAATCCGTGTGGCATTATGTGAATTTTGACACAATCCATGTGGCATTGTTTGAATTTTGGCTCATTTCATTTGGCATCATGTGTAAGGGGCAAGTATAATGGGGTCTAGTATTTTGTAGCATAATGTGTAGAAGTTGTATATGGTGTTGTACACTACACTCAAGGATACGCCCCCTGTTGAGTGGCCACACCCCCTTTTCCAGAGCGCGCCTTCGGCGCGCGCACAACTACATCCTTCACTTTTGTTGCCATGGTGGGCCTATTTTTAATCCCATTCCCACCCTCTCTCTGCCGCTCTCTTAGCATGTACACTGGCACCACTAACACTGGCCCTCCCCCACCTAAACCCTCTTTTATCATGGTGCCCCCCCTGTCATTTTATCCTGGATCCGCCCCTGCACATAAGGACAGAGCGCAGCACTAACCAAAATCCTATATATGTTCAAACCCCCAGACGGAAATAGTCCGTTTAAAGTGCCTGCAGCAAGTCCAGACAACACTCACTCAGTGCGCAGGTATACCACCATACACCATAAGGGTGCGAGGGCTGTGTGCTGTGTCCCTCGTGTGACCTCACTCCCAACCCCAACCGAAATAATGCTCCGAGACAGTACTTGGGATTGAATCATTGGCCACAGTTTATTTAGGCTCCTAATTACATAATGCAGGGTAGGGACAGAGAACGGTGGGCAAGGCAAGCAACCTGTCAATGACCTTCATTGATTTATGACGTGGGGGCGTGCCCCTGCCTACGCTGTAGGCCCTCGGCTACGCCCCCTCCCGTGAGCCAGCCCCCTGCGGATCACCCCCTTCCTGGCGCGCAGCCGGACGGCCTGCCGTCGACAGCTAGAGCCTGGCGTGCGGCCCGACCGAGGGTGAATCTGCGAACCTCAGCTGGCTCCTCCTGTCCCGATGCCTTGCGCACCGCTTCTTCCCACCCTGCGACATACATCAGACTTTTCAACTGTGACAAAATGCATAATTATTACTCACTACCTCCCTTTAACCCTGATTGCCCAACCGCACTTCACAACGTATTCGTTATTTCAACATTCCCCTTGATCCCCCCAATGTATTTCATGCATATACATAGTTTCAAAAATGTATTTATCTTACTAAAAAAAAATTTTTTTTTTTTTTTTTTAAATTCATTTTTTATTTATTTTTCATTTATTTTTATTATATATATATATATATATATATATATATATATATATATATTTTTTTTTTTTATAACGTTACATTCATTTTTTATTTTTTACAATTTCATGACACACAATCCCGTGTCCCCTAATTACCTCTCACACCCTCGCCTGGCCCCTACTTTCATGCCCCCCCTCTTGCAATGCCCGCTTCCTTCAGAGTCCCGGCCCCTACCTGCGCAAAATGGGATGGGTGGGTGGGATCTGCTGCCTAGCTGTGTGTACTCCTGGAATGCAGCCTCCCCCGCCAGCTCTGCCTTTTAACCCCCTCCCGGCCGGGCTCTCCCCCGCTCCCCCCTGACTGGCTGGCCGTAGTGCCAGGTGTGAAAAGGGGTCAGGCATACTTGCCTGTCCCCCCTAGCTTCCCGCCGTTCGGCCTCGGAACGCCACTGCCCCGCCCCCCTATGCCGCTCCGGGCGCCATCTTGGCTGCCTGCGCTCCCTTAAGGGTGCGAGGGCTGTGTGCTGTGTCCCTCGTGTGACCTCACTCCCAACCCCAACCGAAATAATGCTCCGAGACAGTACTTGGGATTGAATCATTGGCCACAGTTTATTTAGGCTCCTAATTACATAATGCAGGGTAGGGACAGAGAACGGTGGGCAAGGCAAGCAACCTGTCAATGACCTTCATTGATTTATGACGTGGGGGCGTGCCCCTGCCTACGCTGTAGGCCCTCGGCTACGCCCCCTCCCGTGAGCCAGCCCCCTGCGGATCACCCCCTTCCTGGCGCGCAGCCGGACGGCCTGCCGTCGACAGCTAGAGCCTGGCGTGCGGCCCGACCGAGGGTGAATCTGCGAACCTCAGCTGGCTCCTCCTGTCCCGATGCCTTGCGCACCGCTTCTTCCCGCCACTGAGGCCCCTCTACCCGGGGCCGAACACCCCCCACCCTGCACTATGCACTTAGCTCGACCCTCCCCCGCCTCCTGCAGCCCATTGCTGCACAGCTCTACACCGACCTCTGACTGGTGCACCCCATCGCCCGATTGCATTACTGCATACCGGTCTTACCTACCGATGCGATTTCTAGGAATGGCCCTTGACCGTCGACGATTAGCGATCGTCGATGGCCGCCGTCTAATAGTTTTGCCATCGATGGCGGGGAACCAGCTGGTTTCCCGCCTTCGATGTAAAACCTAAAGAAATAGCTCCTTCCTCGTTTTCTGCTCCCAAAGTGCAGGTATATGGAGCAAAGCTCCGCCCCTGATACACTGCCCCCGCCTTTTTACTGGCCCGCCTCATTGAACATGGAAGACCCTCGATATTCCAACATCGATGGTCCCGTATTGAATGGCTATACACTATCGATGATTAGTTGCGCCTTCGCGGTCGATGGGGACCATCGACCGCGGAGGCCACAATGGTTATAAAAACCCCCCTCCCCCTCCCCGTAGCCCTTTGGCTTCTGCCCTTTGATATGTGGCTAGCCACGTCCGCATTATTGACGAGGCTCGCCGCTATTCTCTTCTTTTGCTGCTACGGGAACCTTCTTCCTGCCGCTACCCCCTTGCCTGGTACACTCCTTGGCTGCATGGTTAGCGCCACATGTGCTACATGCGTGTTTGAATTTGCACTGCACGCGGGTGCAGCGCATATCGTTAAATGCCCAGCATTTCCGATCCTCCTGCTCCTGGCCGCTAGGCCCCGCTGCGCCCACTTCCTGTTGCGCTGCTGCCTTTTCTGCCAACCCTGCTGATTGCGCATTCAGCCACAAGTCAACGTCCCTAGACCCGAAGTCTATGGGCTTTTGGCCCGCCGCCCTTGCCCTGAAATCCTCGTCGTATTTGCGCCATACCGACCCCCCCTGCTCCTTGTAAGCTGTGTAAATAAAATCAGTATATCTTGATAACCCTACCCGTGCCCCGGGGTAGGCCTCAGTATAGCATGCAGTGTAAGCGAACATGCCGCTCAGCCAATGCTCAATTGTTTTGTAGCTATCATCCAGCTCCCCCCCTTCCAGCTTGGCCTTCTCTTTATCCTTTAGTCCTTCTTTAGTTAAAGAACATATGTCTATAAATGCCCCTTTCTCTATCTCCTTCCGGGTCACCGGTGGCAGATGTGCCGCTACTGACCCGAACGCATATCCCATGGCGGTGTTGCCCTGCGCAAAGGATGCCACCTTATCCGGCTGTATACCGCCCAACTGATCCCTGACTGCATCCGCCCCTGGGATGCTGCCCTTCTTGCTTCTCCATTTAGCTACTGCGGCCCTCCACTGTTCCCTCAAAACACGGCATGCCTCGTCCTCGTCTGATTCCGTGGTGCCCCCCATTAAATTAAGGTCCCCTTGTGACCCGTTCCCACCCCTTCCCGGTGGAACGCATGGATTTTGCAACCCCAAATTACTAGCTGCACCTACGACATTACCTGTGGCATTGCTAGAGTTCTGAGCCCCTCCCGATGTAATACATACATTATGTGAAACAACACTGGGTACCCTCAAAACCTCGCCTATAGCATTGCTAACATTCAGGCTATTGCATACATTTGCTGGTGTGCTAAACATGCTATGCTGGGTATCATTAATGACATTTGTCTTACCAATCCTGTGCGGCGTCTGGTCCATTCTTGTGTCGATATTCGGGAGGTTTCTCTCGTGTCCCCCGTTACCTACGCCGAACAAAGCGCAAGGAGGTGACCGAGTGTGTTCCATCCGCTGGGGCGTGAGTGTTGGAGCCACGCCGACCATAGCGTTGGCCGTGCTTTGATGTACTTGCTCCCGCTCCCTCCCGCCTGAGTGCCTGTCGTGATACCTTCTTGGCGTGCTGTAAAGGTGATCCCTGCTCCTTTGTGATGATCTGTGGGGGGATTCCCTGGCCTCTGGCCTAGAGTATCCCCGTGTCGGACTTCTGCTGTAACGACGTAGTGGACTTCTCCGCCTTCTGACGTTCTCCCTTTCCCCGAGCTGGAAATCGCGCTCGGTATGATGAAAAGCTTGCTCCCGCCCTTCTGACCGCCGTGTGCAACTGCAACTGCGGCGGCCATGATGCTCGGTGCGGGACCTGGGGTGGCGATGCCTGCTCCCTGGTGGTGAATCAAATGGGGCCTGACGCTGGTATGAGCGGTCCCTTGCCGCCGTGTGCTGGAAAGGCGCCCTGCCGTGATGGTCTGCAGATGCCGTTGCTGTGGTGGTGGGAGGCTGTGACAAAACAGCATACAGCTGCGTCGCTGCCTGTTGTACCCACGCCGCTCGCTCCTCCGATGCCCTGCGGGTGTACTCCGTGCGCTGTGTGAAGGGTGAGTGGGTGCTGACTGGGTGCGTGGAAATGGGTGCATTCTGCTCACCGCTGTCGGACTCTGGCCTGTCCGATTCTGTCGCCGTCGGCCCGTCGTCCTCATTTGCTGCTGCGAATCTTCTCTCCTGCGGCTGCTCTGGGCTGTGTAAATGTAGTGCTGAATTCTCCATAACTTTTTGTGCTGCTGCTGGCTGCCTTGCTGATTTGCGTCCACCAGGGGGAGCCCGCCCCTGCCGTGGGACTCTGTGCTGCTGCTGCTGCCGACCTGTAGCTGGGTGCTTTCCCTTGTTACTACTGGGCCCCTCCTCCGCTTCCTGTACGAGTTTTCCCGGCTGCTTCCTGGATCTGCACGGTCTGGCTGCAGAGACCTCCATGCTGCCCTGTGACCTCTGGACACGGCCTTTCTCCTGGACCTGCGAGGCTGCTGGATGTATGATGCCGCTGTCTCCCTTATGCTATGCCAGCAGCTGTGAGGGAGATGGTGGGTGGCCTGCGACTGCTCTGCCCCCGGGAGGGTGACCTGTGAATGCTCTGTCCCCAGCTGCTGGATGCTCTGCTCGGTGCTAGGCAGGTAGGTGGAAAACGTGCCCTTTGTCCTCTCCTTCTTTGCTGCTGCAGGGACCCGTGTATCTGCTGCCTAGCTGCGTGTACTCCTGGAATGCAGCCTCCCCCGCCAGCTCTGCCTTTTAACCCCCTCCCGGCCGGGCTCTCCCCCGCTCCCCCCTGACTGGCTGGCCGTAGTGCCAGGTGTGAAAAGGGGTCAGGCATACTTGCCTGTCCCCCCTAGCTTCCCGCCGTTCGGCCTCGGAACGCCACTGCCCCGCCCCCCTATGCCGCTCCGGGCGCCATCTTGGCTGCCTGCGCTCCCTATAAGCAGTTAAACAAAGCAATTAGAAAGACAAGTCAGATGTTTAAATGTATAGAGAAAGGAATCAGTGGCAGAAAGATGTAATTGGGACGGCCTCATCTAGAGTACTGTTCCCTGTTCTGGAGGCCATATCTTCAGAAGGATATTAATACATTTAGGGACAGCACAAAGAAAGGCAATTAATGGAACATGGCCTACAGCACAAAACTTACCTGGAAAGACTAAAATATTTTTACATGCATAGTTTGGAGCAAGGGGAGGACATGATAAAAATTATAATTGTTTGAACAAGGTCCAGAAGAGAAGTATTAGAGCAGGAGGACATTCACTGAAACTGGACTGAAGGAGGTTCAGTGGAAATCTAAGGAAAAAATACTTCACAGAAAGGAATAAGTGAAATAGGGGGAATTACTATTATTACGAATACAACTCAGTCGTATTCGTATTCTTAATACGACAGAATACGACCGCCATCGGTCATATTGTTTCGGAAATAGAATTTGTAAATAGGACAGATTTACTCATTTGCCGTATTTACAGATTTGTATTTGGCCGATGGCGTAGGCGGATGTATTTTGATGTATTTGCATTCAGCAGCCGAATAGACGGCCGCTAAATACAAATACAAGTTGGCAGCCTGTGCCGATCAGTCAGATCCATGCAGGCTGCAGTGTAAAAAATATATATAATTTTTTAAAAGGCATATATTGTTGTCCCAGCATGCTTGACACACAGGTAGGTATCCGTCTATGCGCTGATCCTGAAGGTAATCCATATGGGTACCTGGGGAAGGAAACCATACTCACCAGGTCACATCCTTTTCAATCCCTATAGGCATCCAGCATACTTACCAAAAAAATTAATCGACATGTACCAATCCCTTGATGAACAGAGGAGAGCCACAGAATGTCTGTTAACATTCTGCGGCTCCTCCCACAGAATAGCGCTATTGGCTGCCTAGTGGCCTAGCAATTCTTGACTGGCCACTAGGTGGTCAGTAGCGCTATTCAACTATTCACATACGACTGCCTATGAATACACCTAATTCAGGCATATTTAGCTTAGTAAATTCCCCCATAGCCTCTCATCAGAGGTGGTATATGCTAAGACAGTAGAACAGTTTAAACATGCTTGTGATAGGCAAATGAATATCCTTACAATTAACTAAGGTTCAAAAAGGGTTGAGTTTGTCTAAAGGGTAAAAAAAGGGCAGACTGTTCCAAGTGGTTCCTAAATTTTACGTTTCTTTGATCTCAAGCTGGCTACAGGGGACCCCCATGGAACTTGGAAACTCCTCTAAGACAAGGCAGCACAGGACAGAAGTGAGTCCTGACACAGCTTATCTCTAACCACAGCTTATCCCATACTGCAGCCTAACACTAACTGTAGCCTAACCCTAACTGCAGCTTAATCATAACAACAGCTTAACACTAACCCTAGCCACATGATAAGATCCATCTGCATCTTTGTACTTTTTTTTTTTTTTTTTGGGGGGGGGGGGGGGGGTAGCAATATACGACTCTTAACACATTTATTATTATCTCTTAGCCATGTAAACGCTTTATAACTGCTTTTATAGTGGTGCCTTGAGGTGGTTTGGTTGGGACAGACTGGTGGTGTCCCACATCCTGAACTTGAGCCTTTAGAATGTTAGGGACCTATCCAATGATGAGGTTACCTGGACACAGTGGGTAGGCCCATATTTATGGACAAAAATATGCAAAGACTCTCACTTGATATTAAATTGAAAAATGTATTTCAATAATACAATTCTGTTTAGTAAAGTTTGGAGAGTACACATGCATTCCTTTTTTTCTGTGAACAAGAACTTAAAGGCTGCTGCCCCCAGGTGAAGAAGATGCTGTGGAAGTCCAAGATGGGTGATGGCCATGCAAAGGCTTAAAGGCACTGCCCCCTAACTGATAAATGTGTGCCGCCTGCTGAAGAACTTTGCAAGAGGGACAGCTGGTTGCAGTACGTTGCCCTAGCTGGTAACATCTGTCAGGCCTGTCACTGTGCCACGGGTGCATACCCTGCTCGCCCCACCATTGTTACGCTACTAGCCTAGAAGCTATGGATGGTGATGTGGCTGGGGTATGAAGATGGTGATGCTTGCTGGGGGCTGAAGGCAATGATAGAGGCCATAGAAGGGGATAGAAGTTGTGGCTGACAAAGGTAATGGGCATTGTGATGGGGGCTGTGACTGACAACATTTATGGAGGTTTTGGCTGAGGACGGTGATGGGGGCTGCGGCTGAGGAAGGTGATGAGGGGCTGAGGAAGGTGATAAGAGCTGGATGAGATGCTAAGGGCCTTGGGGAGGGCGTGGGTGCAAATTTAAACCCGCTGGCCTCATCTGGACTCTCTAGGAGAAGGCACTCATTGGTCTGGACTCTCAGGAGTGACTGGAGTCTTGTCTACTGCCATTAGTTCTGTCGCTATCGGTGACAGCCCAGCAGGTGAGGTCAGTCTCTTGCAGGGAGCTGGGAACTATTGTGTTATTTTCCCTGATGGGGACAATGCATATGTGTGTATATATGGAGGTGGTAGGGGGGCACCATGACATGAGCTTGCTCTGGGTGCCAGGGCTCCATGCTACGCCTCTGTGTATCTCACAGACTCCTCTCACCGTAACTATTACTATATGTTACAATAAGGCAAGAACCCATGACAGCTGCTTCTGTTTACTTCAATAGAAGCACAAAACAAGCCCTTTTCTTTCATGTGTCAGTGCTTTTATACATACCGTCCTTCCAAAATAGTTTTTACATTAAGTCTTTCATTCAGCATTATAGGACAAATAGAAAATGTGTATGGAACACTGGAACAGGTGATAACGCATCGTGTGAAGTGGATGATAATGGAAGAAATGTCCATAGTGTTTTTCAGTTGAGCATTGTGTACATTTTTATGTCAAGTGTTTAATATTATTATTATTGCTTCTGTATTGTGGAGAGCAGGGCCGTCTTAACAGCAGTGTGGGCCCCTGGGTAAAGTAATGCACTGGGGCCCTTACCCATTCTCCCCTCCTAGGGGTGGGGGGTGCTATCAGCAGCAGCTTTGATGTCCCACGGGTGGCATGGGGTGCTCTATCTTCCATTCAACATGTAGGACCTGGAGCAGTACCTTCTGCTAATTACTCCTTTACTGCACAGGTGGTGGGAGGGAGAACACTAACGTGTCAAAGTGGGCACTGAGCTGAATGAAGGGTCCCTTGTAAATGACTTCCACGGAGGTAGGGGGTGTTTTATACACGGAGGGTTGAATAATGGAGTGGGCTTAATATTCGTCATTTTCTGGTGGAAGGGCAGCTTGTTTGACTGCAGATATCGCCATTATCTGGAAATAGATTTCTTAGCCTTCAATAGTATAAAAACCTCGAGTCCCAACTTTCAGGAGGTGCTGGGGACTTGGGGATCAGAGATCAGGAGCCAGAGCAATCCATTGACAAAAATATAAAACTGTACACCAGATATTTGGAGCTGGAGCAGGGACCGGCTGCTTGAAGGCTGATATATCTGGTTCTGGGCATGATAGAGACATGCCGCTAGTGTCGACAGAAAGGGGAGAGTCCCAGCTTTTGGCATATACTCTCAGAAAAACTGTAAGTCAGAGAGAACCTGAGAAATATGACAGGGAATTGCAATTAACAGGTCGGATGTGGACTGCTGCTTTGAAGTTGGATATCTCCAGTTGCCCAGGGCCTATTTTCAAAATTCTGGTATTCCAGGAAAAAGGGGATCCTCAGCTATCAGAATAAAGCCATTGTACACCTGTGGCCCCATGGCAAGTACCCATTAAGTCCATACGAAAAGACGGCCCTGGTGGAGAGACAGGCACTAGAATATAACAACGGCACTAATATACAATTTTATTAATCCAAATACCAATCAGGCACATTTTGGGGTCCCATTACCAATTCAGCGGTCTCATCCCAAGGCCATCTGTGTACTACCAGGTAACGGCTGGTATTTCTGAACCCTGAGTCTGGACACCTGAATGTACAGTAGGCCTGGGATTTGGTATCTTGTGTATTCAAAAGGTTTACTCCTAATGGTCGATAGGCAAAAGCTCAATAGTGTAAATAGATTAACAGGTAAAAGGTAGATAGGGTTTAAGGTCTATAAGTTTAAAAGGTTGACAAGACCATGGTCTAAACAAGTTTTTTCAAATTTCAAATCATTTGGTCAATATGAGTGGGATAATGTGGACTTATGTTTGTGTCTTCAGAATCTTATAACCGAGTCCACAATTCCAGATCATTTGTAGTCCCACAGGTTGCAATACTACGTCTGCTTGTTGGCGATGTTCACTATAACACATTGATGCCGTATACTGTATAATATGCAATGCGCTCTCTGTGTGCGTATATATACAGTCCAAATGTTATCTTCCATGCCATAGTATGGTTATTAGATGCTTTTTATGGTCGCCTTAAAACAGAGCATGATTATTGGTGTATTGCTGCTCTGTTATACAACCAAACCTAATATACAAGTTGAGTATCCCATATACAAAATGCTTGGGACCAGAACATTTTGGATAACGGATTATTCCGTATTTCGGAATATTTTTATATTTGAATGAGTTATCTTGAAGTATCGCATTTATGTTGGATAAGCACATCATTTTCTTGCACATTTTACGTGCCAGTTACATACTGTATCATGTCCTCAGTAGTGCCAGTTACAGATCATGTTCCCAGTAGTGCCAGTTACAGATCATGTTCCCAGTAGTGCCAGTTACATATCATGTCCCCAGTAGTGCCAGTTACAGATCATGTTCCCAGTAGTGCCAGTTATATATAATGTCCCCAGTAGTGCCAGTTACAGATCATGTATCATGTTCCCAGTAGTGCCAGTTACATATCATGTCCCCAGTAGTGCCAGTTACAGATCATGTCCCCAGTAGTGTAAGTTACATATCATGTCCCCAGTAGTGCCAGTTACAGATCATGTTCCCAGTAGTGCCAGTTACATATCATGTCTTCAGTAGTGCCAGTTACAGATCATGAATCATTGATGAGGAGGTGGGAGTCACAGGCATCGGGGCTCACTGGGGTTTCCCCTGTATCTTTTTTGGCCAGTCCTTACTTCTTAATCCTTGGGCAATGTTTATAATTTGACTAGAAAAAATACCACTCCCTTAACCCCTTCCTGACGCAGCCAGTTTTTGCCTTCCTGACAGAGCCATTTTTTTCAAATCTGACATTTATCACTTAAGTGGGTATAACTTTTTTTTGCTTTTACTTATCCCAGTGATTTTGAGATTGTTTTCTCGTGACACATTGTACTTCAAGTTAGTGGTAAATTTTGGTCGATACAGTCTGTGTTTTTTTGTGAAAAATACCAAAATGTCGTAAAAAATGGAAAATTTAGCGATTTTCAAAATGTTAAATTTTCTGCTTGTGAGACAAATAATCATACCACTCAAAATAGTTAATAACTAACATAGACCATATGTCTACTTTATGTTTCCATCATTATTTCAACCTCCTTTTAATTTTTTTGGACACTAGGAGGCTTAAAATATGAATAGCAAATTCTCAAATTTTCAAGAAAATTTCAAACACTGATTTTTTTAGGGACCAGTTCAGTTCTGATGTGACTTTGAGGGACTTGTATGTGAGACACCCCCATAAATGATGCCATTTCAAAAACTGCACCCCTCACAGTATTCAAAACAGCATTTTGGAAGTTTGTTAACCCTTTAGGTGTTTCACAGGAAATAAAACAATGTGTAGGTGAAATTTCAAAATTTCATTTTTTTTGCAGATTTGCAATTTTAATACATTTTTCTAAGGAACACAGTAGATTTTACTAGAGAAATGTGACTAAAAACTGATTCCCCCAATTCTTTTGTTTTCATAAATATCCTATATGTGGCCCTAGTGTGCACGTTGACCAAACCACAGGCTTCATAATAGAAGGAGCACCTACTTGATTTTGGAGCCTCCTTTTTATGAGATTATTTTTTAGGCACCATGTAGGTTTCTAGGCACCATAAGATGCTAAAAGTTAGGAACCCCCCCACAAGTGACCCCATTTTGCAAACTACACCCCTCAGGGAATTCATCTAGGGGTATAGTGTACATTTCAAACCCTCAGGGGTTTCACCAATTTTGATACAACTGGGCTGTGCATATGAAAAATTACATTTTTTACACAAAAATGCAGTTCTGGCTCAAAATTTTTCATTTTCACAAGGAATGAAGGAGACAAAGCACCCCAAAATCTGTGCCCCAATTTCTCCCGAGTACGGCAATGCCTCATATGTGACCAAAAAATACCATTTGGGTGCATGGCAGGACTCAGAAGGGAAGGAGTGATATTTGGATTTTGCAGCTCAGATTCTGGTGGAATGTTGGTGGGTGCTATGTCGCATTAGCAAGACCCCCGAAGCACCAATACAGTGGAACCCCCCCACAAGTGACCCCATTTTGCAAACTACACCCCTCAGGGAATTCATCTAGGGGTATAGTGTACATTTCAAACCCCCAGGGGTTTCACCAATTTTGATACAACTGGGCTGTGCAAATGAAAAATTACATTTTTTTACACAAAAATGCAGTTCTGGCTCAAAATTTTCCATTTTTAGAAGGTATGAAGGAGACAAAGCACCCCAAAATCTGTGCCCCAATTTCTCCCGAGTACGGCAATGCCTCATGTGTGACCAAAAAATGGCAGGACTCAGAAGGGAAGGAGTGATTTTTTGATTTTGCAGCACAGATTCTGGTGGAATGTTGGTGGGTGCTATGTCGCATTAGCAAGACCCCCAAAGCACCAATACAGTGGAACCCCCCCACAAGTGACCCCATTTTGCAAACTACACCCCTCAGGGAATTCATCTAGGGGTATAGTGTACATTTCAAACCCCCAGGGGTTTCACCAATTTTGATACAACTGGGCTGTGCAAATGAAAAATTACATTTTTTTACACAAAAATGCAGTTCTGGCTCAAAATTTTTCATTTTCAGAAGGTATGAAGGAGAAAAAGCACCCCAAAATCTGTGCCCCAATTTCTCCCGAGTATGGCAATGCCTCATATGTGACCAAAAAATACCAGTTGGGTGCATGGCAGGACTCAGAAGGGAAGGAGTGATTTTTGGATTTTGCAGCTCAGATTCTGGTGGAATGAATGGTGGGTGCTATGTGGCATTAGCAAGACCCCCGAGGCACGGTGAAATGATGAACCTAATAATCCATAGATGTGTGGTATATTTTAAAACACTCCTTTATACATAGGCCGGGTTTGTCGGGGCAAGTTTCACAGTGGAAAATAGTTTCCTTTCTTATTCCCTTTTTATAGCAAACTTTGCACCTTTTTTGTGTCCTGCCCTTTCTTGCAGTGGAGGGGATTTCGTTCGGAAAATGCTGCCCTGGTACAATACGGGGGCCAGTACTAGAAGTACTGGGGCCCTCTGCCTGCTGGTTCCCAAATATTAGGCCCTTTATGACTTCCTCTTGAAAGTGCATAAATGTCCCCCTCTGGCTGGTAGAACGGAATAGCACGTAAGCGTTATACAGTGCCATCTGGATGATATACACGGCCAGCTTCTTGTACCATATTTTTGTTTTCCGCAGGGCACTGTACGGCTTCAGTACCTGATCTGAAAGATCCACTCCGCCCATGTACTTATTGTAATCTAGGATACAATTTTGTTTTGAGGTGTGGGTACTGGCAGGGGCGGATCCAGGATAAAATGACAGGGGGGGCACCATGATAAAAGAGGGTTTAGGTGGGGGAGGGCCAGTGTTAGTGGTGCCAGTGTACATGCTAAGAGAGCGGCAGAGAGAGGGTGGGAATGGGATTAAAAATAGGCCCACCATGGCAACAAAAGTGAAGGATGTAGTTGTGCGCGCGCCGAAGGCGCGCTCTGGAAAAGGGGGTGTGGCCACTCAACAGGGGGCGTATCCTTGAGTGTAGTGTACAACACCATATACAACTTCTACACATTATGCTACAAAATACTAGACCCCATTATACTTGCCCCTTACACATGATGCCAAATGAAATGAGCCAAAATTCAAACAATGCCACATGGATTGTGTCAAAATTCACATAATGCCACACGGATTGAGCCAAAATTTACATAATAACACACAGATTGAGCCAAAATTCACAAAATGCCAAATGGATTGAGCCAAAATTCACATAATGCCAAATGGATTGAGCCAAAATTCACATAATGCCACACGGATTGAGCCAAAATTCACATAATGCCACACGGATTGAGACAAAATTCACATAATGCCACACGGATTGAGCCAAAATTCACATAATGCCAAATGGATTGAGCCAAAATTCACATAATGCCAAATGGATTGAGCCAAAATTCACATAATGCCACACGGATTGAGCCAAAATTCACATAATGCCACACGGATTGAGCCAAAATTCACAAAATGCCACACGAATTGAGCCAAAATTCACATAATGCCAAATGGATTGAGCCAAAATTCACATAATGCCACACGGATTGAGCCAAAATTCACATAATGTCACACGGATTGAGACAAAATTCACATAATGCCACACGGATTGAGACAAAATTCACATAATGCCACACGGATTGAGACAAAATTCACATAATGCCACATGGATTGAGCCAAAATTCACATAATGCCACACGGATTGAGACAAAATTCACATAATGCCACACGGATTGAGCCAGAATTCACATAATGCCACATAGATTAAGACAAAATTCACAATACGCTTCATAAACAGGGACATTGTCCACCAAAGGCACGCATTAAACATTTACACCATAATGTCCATTACACGTTAAGTTACACGGCATGATGTCCATTATGTATTATGCCAAACACCATAATGCCTATTAAAAATTATGCTACATACAGTAAGTGCTGCTTATCTACATGCTCATTGCCAAGGGTTCCATGCTCATTGCCAGAGGTTCCATGCTCGTTGCCATGTGGGATTACATGCTCATTGCCAAGGGGGAATACATGCTCGCGGTAAATGGGGGACAGCCGCTGCCAGGCAGAAGTGATAGCCACTGACAGTGGCAGAGCCTGGCTGTATTCCGAGCACTGCAGGTCCCAGCTATTTGAAATAATACCCATTTGACACCAAAAAAGGCATTCCCAGGTTGGCCCCTTTTACACCAGCCTAGTCCCTGCATTTTCTGGTGTGAGGGGGAGAGAAAACCACCCCTCCCCCTCTTTAACCAGTTATCTCATTTAACCAGCTATATCTTCGGAACTAACTGACCCATTTACATGAGACAAGTATCTTATTGAAGAACTTTTGAGTGGGCTTTGAATGATTTTGGTCCAGTGAAACTGGAACATTTAGTTCCAGAGTAATCTGCCCTCAAAGAACATGAACAGCCATGAAATTACATTTCAAAAATAAAAAAATCAATTTACACGCTATATCTCTGGAACTGATTGACCGATATGGACCAGCCTGGTATCATATTGAAGGCCCAGCGATTTGGAATTGAATGCCATCAACCACAAGCTCCTGTGATGCCAGGGGGGACAAAGCACCCCAAAATCTGTGCCCCAATTTCTCCCGAGTACGGCAATGCCTCATGTGTGACCAAAAAATGGCAGGACTCAGAAGGGAAGGAGTGATTTTTTGATTTTGCAGCACAGATTCTGGTGGAATGTTGGTGGGTGCTATGTCGCATTAGCAAGACCCCCAAAGCACCAATACAGTGGAACCCCCCCACAAGTGACCCCATTTTGCAAACTACACCCCTCAGGGAATTCATCTAGGGGTATAGTGTACATTTCAAACCCCCAGGGGTTTCACCAATTTTGATACAACTGGGCTGTGCAAATGAAAAATTACATTTTTTTACACAAAAATGCAGTTCTGGCTCAAAATTTTTCATTTTCAGAAGGTATGAAGGAGAAAAAGCACCCCAAAATCTGTGCCCCAATTTCTCCCGAGTATGGCAATGCCTCATATGTGACCAAAAAATACCAGTTGGGTGCATGGCAGGACTCAGAAGGGAAGGAGTGATTTTTGGATTTTGCAGCTCAGATTCTGGTGGAATGAATGGTGGGTGCTATGTGGCATTAGCAAGACCCCCGAGGCACGGTGAAATGATGAACCTAATAATCCATAGATGTGTGGTATATTTTAAAACACTCCTTTATACATAGGCCGGGTTTGTCGGGGCAAGTTTCACAGTGGAAAATAGTTTCCTTTCTTATTCCCTTTTTATAGCAAACTTTGCACCTTTTTTGTGTCCTGCCCTTTCTTGCAGTGGAGGGGATTTCGTTCGGAAAATGCTGCCCTGGTACAATACGGGGGCCAGTACTAGAAGTACTGGGGCCCTCTGCCTGCTGGTTCCCAAATATTAGGCCCTTTATGACTTCCTCTTGAAAGTGCATAAATGTCCCCCTCTGGCTGGTAGAACGGAATAGCACGTAAGCGTTATACAGTGCCATCTGGATGATATACACGGCCAGCTTCTTGTACCATATTTTTGTTTTCCGCAGGGCACTGTACGGCTTCAGTACCTGATCTGAAAGATCCACTCCGCCCATGTACTTATTGTAATCTAGGATACAATTTTGTTTTGAGGTGTGGGTACTGGCAGGGGCGGATCCAGGATAAAATGACAGGGGGGGCACCATGATAAAAGAGGGTTTAGGTGGGGGAGGGCCAGTGTTAGTGGTGCCAGTGTACATGCTAAGAGAGCGGCAGAGAGAGGGTGGGAATGGGATTAAAAATAGGCCCACCATGGCAACAAAAGTGAAGGATGTAGTTGTGCGCGCGCCGAAGGCGCGCTCTGGAAAAGGGGGTGTGGCCACTCAACAGGGGGCGTATCCTTGAGTGTAGTGTACAACACCATATACAACTTCTACACATTATGCTACAAAATACTAGACCCCATTATACTTGCCCCTTACACATGATGCCAAATGAAATGAGCCAAAATTCAAACAATGCCACATGGATTGTGTCAAAATTCACATAATGCCACACGGATTGAGCCAAAATTTACATAATAACACACAGATTGAGCCAAAATTCACAAAATGCCAAATGGATTGAGCCAAAATTCACATAATGCCAAATGGATTGAGCCAAAATTCACATAATGCCACACGGATTGAGCCAAAATTCACATAATGCCACACGGATTGAGACAAAATTCACATAATGCCACACGGATTGAGCCAAAATTCACATAATGCCAAATGGATTGAGCCAAAATTCACATAATGCCAAATGGATTGAGCCAAAATTCACATAATGCCACACGGATTGAGCCAAAATTCACATAATGCCACACGGATTGAGCCAAAATTCACAAAATGCCACACGAATTGAGCCAAAATTCACATAATGCCAAATGGATTGAGCCAAAATTCACATAATGCCACACGGATTGAGCCAAAATTCACATAATGTCACACGGATTGAGACAAAATTCACATAATGCCACACGGATTGAGACAAAATTCACATAATGCCACACGGATTGAGACAAAATTCACATAATGCCACATGGATTGAGCCAAAATTCACATAATGCCACACGGATTGAGACAAAATTCACATAATGCCACACGGATTGAGCCAGAATTCACATAATGCCACATAGATTAAGACAAAATTCACAATACGCTTCATAAACAGGGACATTGTCCACCAAAGGCACGCATTAAACATTTACACCATAATGTCCATTACACGTTAAGTTACACGGCATGATGTCCATTATGTATTATGCCAAACACCATAATGCCTATTAAAAATTATGCTACATACAGTAAGTGCTGCTTATCTACATGCTCATTGCCAAGGGTTCCATGCTCATTGCCAGAGGTTCCATGCTCGTTGCCATGTGGGATTACATGCTCATTGCCAAGGGGGAATACATGCTCGCGGTAAATGGGGGACAGCCGCTGCCAGGCAGAAGTGATAGCCACTGACAGTGGCAGAGCCTGGCTGTATTCCGAGCACTGCAGGTCCCAGCTATTTGAAATAATACCCATTTGACACCAAAAAAGGCATTCCCAGGTTGGCCCCTTTTACACCAGCCTAGTCCCTGCATTTTCTGGTGTGAGGGGGAGAGAAAACCACCCCTCCCCCTCTTTAACCAGTTATCTCATTTAACCAGCTATATCTTCGGAACTAACTGACCCATTTACATGAGACAAGTATCTTATTGAAGAACTTTTGAGTGGGCTTTGAATGATTTTGGTCCAGTGAAACTGGAACATTTAGTTCCAGAGTAATCTGCCCTCAAAGAACATGAACAGCCATGAAATTACATTTCAAAAATAAAAAAATCAATTTACACGCTATATCTCTGGAACTGATTGACCGATATGGACCAGCCTGGTATCATATTGAAGGCCCAGCGATTTGGAATTGAATGCCATCAACCACAAGCTCCTGTGATGCCAGGGGGGGAACTGGCAGCCGTCGGAACCGGGTGGGGGTCGGAATTGACGGGTCCCATATTATCCTATGGGGAAAAAATGTTACAGCTTTGCCAGGCGATATCTCCGGTTCCCTGGGGGCTAGAGACACGGGGCTGGGCTCGTTGGAAAGCTCCTTTCCTCATCTACAAAATAAATGACAGGGGGGGCACGTGCCCGGGTGCCCCCCCCCTGAATCCGCCACTGGGTACTGGTACCTCGTACAGGGATGGAGGTGGTACTGTCTCCATGAATTGTTGTCAGTATAAGGACATCCCTCTTGTCCTTATATTTGACCAACAACATATTTTCGGTGCATATTCCCCTGCTTTCACCCCTTCTCAGTACTTGTGCAATGTGCGTTTTTGGGAGGCCTCTTTGGTTCTTGCGCACAGTACCGCAAGCTGCTGTACCTCTTGAACCAAGGGCCTTAAACAGGGGGATGCTAGTGTAAAAGTTATCCACATAGAGGTGATAACCTTTATCCAGGAAGGGGTGCACTAAATCCCAGACAATTTTTCCACTAACACCTACGAGGGAGGGGGGGCATTCTGGCGGTTCAATTCTTGAATCCTTCCCTTCATAAACCCTAAACCTGTGGGTGTACCCTGAGGTGCTTTCACACAGTTTATACATTTTTATGCCATACCTTGCCCTCTTACTGGGAAGGTACTGGCGGAATTTAACCCTTCCTTTAAAATGTATAAGGGACTCGTCGATACAAATAAATCTGTCAGGGATGTACATCTCTGCAAATTTGGCACTGAAATGATCAATGACCGGCCTGACTTTGAATAGCCGGTCAAAGGTGGGATCATCTCTGGGTGGGCACTGTGCATTATCGGTGTAATGTATAAATTTAAGGATTGCTTCAAAACGAGTCCGAGTCATGGCCATACGGTAAAATGGGGTGCTGTACAGAACATCTGTACTCCAATATTGCCTAATTTCTGGCTTTTTTACTATGCCCATATGTAACACCAGACCCCAAAACGTCATCATCTCTACTGCATCTACAGGGGTCCACCTAGCAAATGATGACGTGGGGTTTTGAGCAATAAACTGCTGGGCATATAAATTACTTTGGTCCACCATTAAATTTATAAAATCATCAGAGAAAAATAATTTGAAAAAGTCAATTTCTCTGAGACCTGTACTATCAAATTGGATTCCTGGGATGGCCAAAAACTCAGGAACCTGGGGCTCAAAATTGTCTGGTGGTGGGGTCCATACGGGATCAATCATTTGGGGGGGGGGGGTCTCAGCTGCTCTACGGGGGCGTCTTTGAGGGGGTCCCTCATCACCAGAGGAGGAAGAGGAGCTTAAGACGAATCCTTCAAATTCCCCGCTTGCCTCACTGGCTGTGTCAGAGTCAGAGGCAAGCATGGCATATGTCTCCTCCGCTGAATACATTCTTCTGGAGGACTGGGATGACATTTGGGATGACATTTGGGATGCCATTTTTATTTTTGTGTTTCTGTAAGTGTAATGTTTCAACACGTGTATAGTGTAGGGGGGGTACAAACTTTATTTCAACACGGGTGGAATGTAGTGTGTAGTGTGTATGTAGTGCAGAAAAAAAAATACTTTATACAGGAATTTGATCCCAATAAAAAAAAAAAAATTGAAGGGGTTAAAAAAAAAAAAATTGAAGGGGTTTAAAAAAAAAAAAAAGGCCCTGCGCCAAAAATTTAGCACAGATGTTGGTCAGTAACGACCGTCACTGAACAGCGCTCAAAGGCAACAGGACACCCACAAAAGCAACGTGGGTGTAAAAACAAAAAAAAAAAACAATTTAAAAAAACTGCAGAAAAAAAATTATATCAACCCTGTGCCAAAAATGTTGTTCAGTGATGTACGTCACTGATCAGCGGCCACAGGACACCCACAAAAGCAACGTGGGTGTAAAAACAATTTAAAAAAATATACCACAGCACTCTCCAAAAAAAAAAAAAACAATTTAAAAAAACTGCAGAAAAAAAATTATATCAACCCTGTGCCAAAAATGCTGTTCAGTGATTGTATGTCACTGATCAGCGCTCAGTGGCCACAGGACACCCACAAAAGCAACGTGGGTGTAAAAACAAAACCCCACTGCACTCTTCAAAAAAAAAAAACTGCAGATCAGTGAACACTGATTAGCAGTGAGGGGCAGCAGGCACACAACTGTGTGCAACCTGACAGGGTATATATATAAAAAAAAAACCCTGGACCCCCAAAAAGTTGCTGATTAATTAATTTAAACTAATCAGCACAAAAGGGGGGGCAGCAGGGGGGGGGGGGGCAGCAGTCAGTTGCACACGCAGCACAACCTTTGGTGCAACTGACAGGTATATATATATAAAAAAAAAACCTGGACCCCCAAAAAGTTGCTGATTAATTAATTTAAACTAATCAGCACAAAAGGGGGGGCAGCAGGGGGGGCAGCAGTCAGTTGCACAGGCAGCACAACCTTTGGTGCAACTGACAGGTGTATATATATATATATATATATATATATATATATATATATATAAAAAAAAAACTCTGCACCCCCAAAAAGTTGCTGATCAGCTCAGATATAGTGATCAGCACAAAAGGGGGTGCAGCAGACACAAAATATATCACTCTCTATCACTCTCTATCACTCTCTGTCACTCTCTGTCACTCTCTGTCACTATCTCTCACTATCTATCACTATCTTGGACTCTATGACACTGCAGCAGCAGGACACAGGAAGTCACAAGATCCAGGAAGCATACAGCTGCTGGCAGCACGCTACCAGCGGTGATCAGCGGTGATCAGGTAAGTATAAGGCAAGGTTCAGGTATGTATAGCAGGACAGAGTGGCCGGTGACCGCTCTGCACGCAATTCCAGACCGGAATGGCGTCTGCAGCGCAGTCACCGTTAGTTTAAATGGCGCGCCTTGGCTGTGATTGGCTCGTCGGTCCGACGAGCCAAACACAGCCTTGGGGGCAGGTGGGGTGAGGTGTCGTCGTCACCGATGACCCCCTCATGCCCCCTGACGCCCGGCGGTGATTGACACCTGTGTTACCGAGCGTCTGATTCGCCGGTAACACAGGAAAACGCTGTGAATGGCTGTTCACACTGAACAGCCAATCACAGCGATCGCCGACGGGGGGGCGGCATCGCAGCCCCCCCTGGGCATGCAGGGACATGTCTGCTGTCAGGGACAGCAGACATGTTTAAACTGTCACCGCGTCTATAGACGCGGGGACAGTTTAAAGTCATGACGTATATATACGTCATGTGTCGGGAAGTACATCCCGGCCATGACGTATATATACGTCAAATGTCGGGAAGGGGTTAATCTCAAATGAGAACCAGAGCTAATAAAAAACAAGCACATCCCTTTTAATGTAATCCATTTGAATCATTATGGTATACTTCGGTTTCCTCTTACTTTATTATCCACTCCGGTTTCCTGTTACATTACTATCCAATTCTGTGTCCTGTTACATCAGAATCAGTATTACTGGCCAGGTATGCTTGCCTATACTCAGGGCCAGTGCAAGGCACCAGAGCGCCCCAGGCAAGTCGGGGTGGGGCCACCCCGGTGTCTGCCGCCCGGGTACCTGTCCTGCGGCGCTGTAAAGCTGGCGGCGGGTCCCTGCAGTCAATAAGAAATAACGAGCGCTATCCGCCGGGCTATGCGGAAGCGATTCTGTTTTGGAAACACTGGCCGCACGGCACACGCTGATTGGCTGAATCTCAGCCAATCAGCATGCGGCCAGTGTTTCCAAAACAGAAGCGCTTCCGCATAGCCCGGCGGATAGCGCTCATTATTTCTTATTGACTGCAGGGACCCCCTGCAGCCGCCGCCAACAGCTTTTACGCACATATACGCCGCAGGACAGGTACCTGTGCAGCAAAGCGCCTATGCAGCCATCAGTGGCACCATTACTATCCTCTCCCGTTTCCTCTTCCATTATGATCTACTCTGTTTCCTGCTACATTACATTCCACTCCTGTGTTCTGTTACATTACTATCCACTCCCATTTCCTCTTCCATTATGATCCACTCCGGTTTCCTGCTACATTACATTCCACTCCTGTGTTCTGTTATATTACTGTCCACTCCCGTTTCCTCTTCCATTATTATCCACTCCGGTTTCCTGTTACATTACTATCCACTTCTGTGTCCTGTTATATTACTATGCACTCTCGTTTACTCTTACATTATGATCTACTCTAGTTTCCTGCTACATTACATTCCACTCCTGTGTTCTGTTATATAATTATCTACTCCCGTTTTCTCTTCCATTATTATCCACTCCGGTTTCCTGTTACATTACTATCCACTTCTGTGTCCTGTTACGTTACTATCTACTCCCGTTTCCTCTTCCAATATGATCCACTCTGGTTTCCTGCTACATTACCTTCCACTCCTGTGTTCTGTTATATTACTATCCACTCCCGTTTCCTCTTCTAATATGAACCACTCTGGTTTCCTGCTACATTACATTCAGGGCTATTTTTCAGCAGGCTCCAGCAGGAACTGTGGCCCTTATTCTAGTTCACTCTTTCTGACAAAATATTTCTTAGATGGACAAAACCATGTTCACTGCAGGTGAGGCAGGTGTTACTTGTGCAGAGATAATTAGATTTGGGTGGGGTTTTACACCTGCCTCACCTGCAGTGCACATGGTTTTGTCCATCTAAGAAATATTTTGCCAGAAAGAGTGAACTAGAATAAGGACCACAGTTCCTGCTGGAGCCTGCTGAAAAATAGCCCTGATTACATTCCACTCCTGTGTTCTGATATATTACTATCCACTCCCGTTTCCTCTTCCATTATGATTCACTCAGGTTTCCTGTTACATTACTATCCTTTCATGTGTCCTGTTACATTAGTATTCACTCCCATTTCCTCTTACATTTTGATCCACTCTGGTTTCCCATTACATTACGATACACTTCTGTGTCCTGCTACATTGTGATCCATTCCATGAAATCATTCATATACCTCTCAGTTGTTTAAAATAAACAAAACTATTCCAATAGAAGTAGCAGACCAGAGCGATTTTCCCCAAGTTTTTCATTATTTTTTTTTAATTATTGTTGGCAATTATACTAGCCAAGAAAAAAAACAGCAGAAAATTAACTACTTTCAGGGATTTGGTTTTGCATGTGCCGGTTTAGCAGTGCTACAATTACCCATTGTAAGAGTCAATTTATTAAAAAAATAAAGAGTGGTAGGTAATAGGTCGGTTGATGTCAGTTAAATAAATGTAACATATTTAATCAGATTTATTATATTTTTTAAAAGAAAGAACATTTTTTGATGGTAGAAGCTGCTGAAATGGGGAAAAAAAGAAATGATAGAAGTCCCCGTCTTTTGAACAAAGAATTCCATATATATTGGAGAGATTAATGAAAAATCAAGAGAGTGCTGCACTGATATAAAAGGACCATTGATGTCTGTCACCCAGCACAGCTAGAGTATAAAGAGAGATTAGAGTATTACATATATTTGCATAAATAAAGACAAATATCATTTGATAAGTTATAGAGAAAGCATTACTAACTTTAATATTATTATAAGAAATCTAGCATACAGTATTTCCAGCTGAAAGATCACATTTGTTGAGTACACTTTAAATGATAATGAATAGATCTGCAATGGAACAGTAAGTCCTGATCTAACAGTTCTAGAAGAGAAATATACATTTCACATTGTGGGCGAGATGTACTAAACCTCAGAGATACACTCCATCCATGTTACAGACTGAAAAATGACAGTTAGGAGCGGACTGGGTGGCACTTTACCTCTCTTCACTATAACACTTCCCAAAGCTTAGTACATATTCCTGTGTGTGTGTGTGTGTGTGTGTGTGTGTGTGTGTGTATATATATATATATATATATATATATATATATATATATATACACACACATTCACACACAGTATAAATAAATTATGTCTGGGTTTGCAGGGATGTATAAAGAGAAAAGGGGGACCATGTTTGGCCCATTCCAGCCCTTCCTCTTTATTCAGCAGCGCATTAGTAAGCACTGGCATTGGGGGGGGGGGGGGGCACTCCCCCAGGTACCCCGTCCAGGGCTGACCAGCCAGTGTGATCATTGTTTGGCCGGAGGACCTTGCATAAAAATTTCCCTTCCGGCTGTGGCATGACACTGCTAGCTGTTGGAGCCCGGTGCTGGTTCCAAAATATGGGGGAACCAGGACCAGACCAAGAGCATGTTGCCAGTTTCTTAAATATGGGGGAACCCCACAATTCCCCCCTCCCCATAATTTGGGAACCAGAATATGGGCTCAATGAGCCCGGGGCTGGTTATGCTCGGGGGGGGGGGGGGGGGGGGGGGGAGGGGGGGAGACGTCTTGATTCGATTGTTTTAGACCGGTCAAATGTGCAAAGTTTACCGCAATTCGTACGTTACTACATATTACATTTTTAGAAAACATGCGATATTGGGTGTTTTTTTTCGACGAACAAATGCACATTATTAAAAATAGCTCCCTATTACATCACGTACCTGTTGTGATTCTGCTCCTTTGCTCTGGGAGATGACAATCAGCAGATTTAGAATATGAAAGCAGTGAAACGCATACTAGCATTACACAAATCCTGAAATACACTGGCTTCCACATGTAGATTCTGAACCATCATATATCATATGTGCGTCTTTGGAGTTGATGGCGTTTGGCACGTCTTTGCTCCAGGAGCATTCCACAGCTATGCACTGTAGTACAATGTCCATTTTAGGACATGAATATTGGTTGCAATAAACAAAAATCCTAATTCATCATAGTCAAATAAGTGAGATGTGTAAGGGGGGTGAAAAGCGTTTGCGGAGTGATGCACATGGTGTGTGATTCATAATGAGTGATGAGACGCATGTGATGACAAAAAGTGATGAAGAATGAATGATAGGCAATCAGTGATAAGCAATGAGATTGAGCTTTAGCCTTTGGAAGAGTAATGCACTACGGATGATCCTGAATCGGCTCCTTCCTTCTTTAAATACAACCAATATAAAGTAATTGTCTATATTGCTTCATTTGTGCAACACACTTGCTCCTGAGGAAGCCGGAGGTACATGATATGGGCATAGGCGAATCTAGAATTATGGTAATGGATGGTCCCAGATCTAGACATAACAGTAGGGGGACCTTTGCGCTGCAAAAAGGGGGTGTGGCCTCGTGAGAAGGAGGCGTGGCATCACAAAAAGGGTGTGGTATTACACTTTAGACCATACACAGTAATGCCCATTACACATTTTAGCAAACTCCGTAATACCCATTACACATAAAGCCACATGCCGTAATGCCAATTACACATAAGGCCACATACCATAATGCCCATTACACATTGTGCCACACATCATGATGCCCATTACATACTATATAACAAACCGTAATGTCCATTACATATTTGCCACATAAGTGCTGCTTTCCTATGTGCTCATTGCTAGGGGGTTCTTGCTTGATGGCACCATAGTACCCATTACACATGATGCCGCACACCATAGTACCCATTACACATGATGCCGTGCACAATAGTACCCATTACACATGATGCTGCACACATAATGCCGCTTACACATGATGCTGCACACCGTAATGCCCCTTACACATTAAGCCACACATTATGCGTAATGCCCCACCATACCGCCACTTGTAGCATCCCTTAAGCAATGCCCCCAAAAGTGCCACTTACTGTAAATTTTTATATGAGCCTTTGCTGCTGCTGCAGGGAGAGATGGAGAGCGGTGCAGCTGCTTCTATGGGGAGAGGAGCAGAGCGCAGCGCAGAGAACGCTCCCACTCCCCTCCTGGTGTCCCCTCCAGCCGAGTGGTCATTTGAAATATTGTGCGCGCTGTTTTTTGTGCGTGACGTCGGGGGAGAAATCTGCCCTCAAAGAACATACACAGTCATGAAATTACATTTAAGAAAAAAAACGGTTTAACCTCAATATCCCTGGAACCAATTAACCCATATGGATCCAGCCTGGTATCAGATTGAAGGCCCAGCGATTTGGGTTCGACTGAGATCAACCTCGAGCTTCAGTGATGCCGAAGGGGAAAATGTTCCAGCTTTGCCTGGTCTTTTCTCCGGTTCCCAGGGGGCTAGAGACACGGGGCTGGGCTCGTTGGAAAGCCCCATCCCTCAGCTACAAAATGAGCTAATGGGTGGTCCTGTGCACCCCCGGACCATCCCCTAGATTCGCCTATGGATATGGGGAAACGCGTTGAGTTGCTGATTCCACACATGCTGACACCATCCATTTTATCAGTGTGACCTGTCCATCTCCCACTGACGTCCCTCGGAATATCTGGATCTGGATCTTTTGTGGGATATCTGCATTATCCCTAATATTCCAGCACTAGTGAGGAAGATCGTCCAAATGGGAAGCCTGAGCCCTTGAAACTATAGGGCAACCTAGGACTGCTGAGTCACTCGATTCTGGATACAAATATCTACCAGAAAGATTCCTATGGTAATATGAATTCATTTGTCAGCCTTTACATATCGAAAACTTCACAAAACAATACGCCCAAATATCCCTGTGATATAACTTTGAACTGTGCACATTGATTTGATGTTCAACGATCTTAATACTATTAATTTTATTGTGTATTTTTATTAATACATTTGTATATTATTTTTTTAGATCCGCCTTGTCTAATTATTGGTACAGCCAGCGCTGGCACATCTCTATATTTTTTACTATTGGTATTTAAGGGCCTGACAACCCTGTGCCAGCAGCTGCTGATTAGCGCACCCCACAATATATAGATTTATTTTCATGGGAACGCCCATGAAACGCTGAGCGTTTCCATGAGCGGGTACCCCGGCCGGCCTCCCCACGCCCACAATGTTGGTTGTGTGCACCCGGGAACAGTTTGTGCAAAAATGCGCAGAACATCGAGCTTGCATGCAAGGGTACGGACCTAAATAAGGGCCCATGTCTCCACATGCTTCCAAACAGCGGGCCTTATTCTGATCGGTGCGGATATTCCCGAATTCTTACGGTGCGGGCCGCACGCAACGCTGTGCGGCAGCGTGCGGGCATCGTCCGTAGAAACGCCCAGGTCCTCCGCATTCGGACGGAGTCACTCTTTAAGAACAGGGCGTGTGTACGGACGACATACAAACCGTGCGTGTGCGGGGGAAACGTACAGATTCTTGCACGGTCTTCCCGCACAAGCACGGTCTTACCGCGTCAGAACGTATGGAAAGCTGTCCGTACGCCCCGATGCGGAGTATTTACGCACAATCCTACACTTTTGTACTGAGTACACACAGCGATCACATGACCCACTTAGGCTATTAGGCAACTTCCTGAAAAAGGGATTGTTAGCAATTGCAATCAATTAAATGCTCATCTATACTGACCCACATTCCTACTACATTCATGACACACATTAACCCTTACAGCATGTGACCCTAACATACATCTATATACACATGTACATTTTAAACATTTTAAACAACTTACACATATACTTTAGCATGTTAGAAAAAATCACTGACAACTTTCAACTTTAAAGAACAATTTATTCATACAGAACCGTAACAAAAATAACTTTACATTTCCCCATCAATTATTTCGTCCATTAGGACCAACATTTCCCTCATCAGGCCTCGGAGTCTAAGGAGGGCCCCACGGCGACCCTCCTCTGCTTGGGCAGGCTCATCTGTGGAGGAAATTAAAAATGAAAATTTACTAATGATATTCATGCATACATTTAACATAGTCAAACCTACATTTTAAACATGCATTCTGAGAGGTGTGTGTGTGTGTATATATATATATATATATATATATATATATATATATATATATATATATATATATATATATAACTATATATATATATATATATATATACACACATATCTACCTATATATATGAGACATACACCTATACATAAATGCATACATACTACATGGAAAGCCTGATTTTGGCCCTCTACCCTTTACTCTGTAGAACACCTCACAGTCATACTGCTCCTTCTCCATCCAAACCCACCCATGACTAAGCTCTGAGAAGCATGCCACGCGCTGCACCAATCACAATTCGGCAAACAAAGTTCAGTGTCTGTTATATGATGGAGCCTGGCAGGGGAGTTACACAACTCTCAGGAATGCTCAGTACATTTGTGCAATCAAGCATGGCTTGGCTGCTGATGGTCTGCTCCAGAAATCATTGTCAGAATGCCAGTTAGGGGAAGCTGCAGCACTAACCCACTCCCATGCTCAAAAGCATTACTAAGACCAAATCAACACACAATTATGGTGAAAAACATACATGCAGACCGCAGGGGGTGGTTAGCTAGAGGAGGGCCCAGGGGCACTCACCACTTGTTACTCCAGTCTAAGCCACGCCTGGCCATACTCCATTTATGCCATACTGAATCTAGTTAACAAAGATCATTCGCCAGTAAACTCTACTCACCTATATGAGCCTACAGATTGTATGCAACCAGCAGGGACATGTAACCCTTACATGAGCAACTCATCACTTTCTTCCTGGATACAGATTAACTACACAGGTTCAGTGGCACTTCAATTCGACCTGAAAGCCATCCGCACAACCTGTGTCATTAATATGTGTCCAGGATGAAAGGGATGGTTTGGCCACCCTATCTAACCCCAAAGTGTGTCTGTTGCTACCCAATTTGTTGTTTGCCTTTATAGTATTTTCAAACACATTTGAATCAACAGTGCTACATATCAAATAGTGGATGACAAAAGGAAGAACGAATCTTTATGTATACATACCACTTTCGGCCGCCTGCTCCACCACACAGGCCTCCTCATCCTCCCCCTCTTCCTGGGCCTCCTCGGCCGCCACGACCTCCTCCTCGGCTGCCACCTCTGCCTCCACTGGCCACTCAGCCTCCTCCACTCCTTCACTTTCCTCTTCCACCCCTTCCTCATTCTCTTCCTCCTCGGCCATCGCTGGCTCCGCCTCCTCCTGGGCCTGGGGTGCCTCTGCCTCCTCCTGTGCCTGCCCTGCCTCTGCCTCCTCCCGGGCCTGCCTTGCTCGTGCACGTGCTGTGTTTGGGAAAAATGAAAAAATGCCAATTAGTGGTAATTTGTATTAAGCCTTATCAACCTATAAATGCAAAGGTTAGAGGTACTGATACTTGTACATGCAAACAGCTCCTCAGTGGCCTTTACAAAACACAGCCTGTAACATGGCAGGTATGCTGTGACATTTGGGCCATTGTAAGCATCACAAGCATTAATCCTCCCCAATAACATATTTTATGACCATTACAGGGTGTCAATCAGGAAGTAGCACTCATATATTGTATGGCATGTTTAACTCATGATCAGGCTGCTGACCTTAGTGGATTAAATAATGTCAGGTAAGCAATCATGTACAAATCCACATTTACTGTTGAAATACTCACATATAGCAATACTGGCCCTTATGCTTTGAAGCCTCTCTGGCTCCCTGCGCCGGAGGTCGGACCACCGCCACTCAAGCTGAGCGATGGTCCGCCGCACATGGGTGCGGGCGTATATCCGCCGGCGGGCCACCGCATAGGCAGAGCGTTTCTGCCTATTTGTGATGAATGGGCCTGCACGACCCAGCCTGGTCTCCATAACGGAGACCAGTGTCTTCAGCTCGGCTGCAGAGAAGGGTGCTGCTCTGCCATAAGCCGCCATCTTAGCAATGGCACAAATCAAACAATCATGTGCTGTCATTGGTTGATCAGAGTGATATTTGATATTAACTTTATTGTTCATTTGTACACTAACAGCGTGTATGCGCCCGAACAGACGGCTAACCCATTGCATCGCACACCCATCCTAAACAGTGTAAAATAAGATGGAAACACATTATATCTAATCTATAACATTCACCAAACATGGGTCTAAGCAACTGGTGAAATAGTGTGCATCTCTAGACACTTACACCTAACTCCACATGCTGCCATGTGTACACTTACCTTCTACTGGCCCCTACTACAGAGGTGTCATGAAAAGTAGCTAGCATCTAACCTGAATGTAGAGTGCTTTCACATGTGATTTGGATGCTAGCACTGATTACTTGTGGCTAAGTGGTGGACTGGATTGACATATGGAATGAGTAGTGGCAGTTGTACTACATAGCAAACAAGTGCACAGTACAGAAGTACATTGAAATATACATTGCATGTCTGACCTCAGTTGTATTTGGTCATTGGTGTTGGAATCTGCATTTATCTAATAAATCACACTTACTGAGTTTGCCAGGTTTTTTTGAAATATTTTTCAACACCAAGGGGCGGCCCGTATGCGCCGCACGGTTGACGCTAGCGTACGGGACGCGGCCGTACGGAACGCAGGTTGCAGCTGATTAACGCCAATTACAGAAATAGTATTTAAAGTTGGCCTAGAAAGGCAAACAGTTGTTGCAAACATGCCAGGCTCAGAGTCAGAGGAAGACCAGGTGGTGCAGAATCTGTTGTCCCGCATGGAAGCCAACACCACCTATGTGCCCCTCAACCCAGAGCCCACAGATGGCCCATCAACATCAGGCCAATCAGCAGCTGGGCCATCCTCAGCATCAGCAGAATCATTGGGAACACAGCAGGTGGCTTCCCAACAGAGTAGCCAGGCCAGCACTTCAAGTACAGCAACCGGTGGCCGTGGCCGTGCCAGTGGCAGTGCCCATTCCAGTGGCAGTGCCCATGGCAGTGCCCGTGGCAGTGGCAGTGCCCGTGGCCGCAGTGGGGCAACAGAGGAACCAACCACAAGAAACATGGCATTTGAACCGCGGGAGCTTGACATCCTGGTGACCCGGGCACGTGATTTAATAGAGTGCCCAGCGGGCAAGTTGACACACACAAGGAGATGGAAGATCTGGGAGGAGATAACGGCGGAGATTAATGCAGTGGCTCCACAAGTTCGTCAGACGGAGCATGTTAAGAAGAGGCAAGTACATGTGTGTTACATTTGAGCAGTACAAGTCCAGTAATGTTTACATTCAATATTAGATGGAGTTGGCCAATGGGTGTTCACGTTGCTTGGAGGCACATACATGTTGGCCATGACATTGAATTGATAGTTATTGGAGGGTGACTGGTTTTGTATCTTCTAAGGGTTGGTTTGAAAAATGAATATAATGTCAGTTTGGTGTCAGTAGCCACATGTTGTATTACAGATGGGTCAGGTCCCATCTTTGCAGGGGATGGCGCTGGCGTCGCCAGCCGCCATCCCCCGCCAGCGCCATGGCGATGGTGAGAAGGGGACGCGCGCACGAGAGGCGCGCGCGTCCCCTTCCGACGGCGCTTCCATCCGTTCCCCGGGTCCCCGCCGGCTTGCCGGCGGTAACCCGGGGTCCCCGCCGCCTGCCCGCACCCCCCCCTAACCCCCCCTAACCCTGTCCGTCTCCCTGAGGCGGAGACGGACAGGGTTTCCGTCGCGCTAGCGACGAAGACTGAGACGCGCGTGCGCGTGAGACGCACGCGCGTCTCAGTCTCCTCGCTGGCGAGGCTGCTGGCGGGTCGCCAGCGCGTACGTTCTGGCGACCCGCCAGCAAGGATGGGTACAGTAACATACTGTATGTTTCATATTGCAATGGGTGCTACAGCAAACATGAGTAGTTACATGTATTAATACAGTATGTTACTGTACCCATCCTTGCTGGCGGGTCGCCAGAACGTACGCGCTGGCGACCCGCCAGCAGCCTCGCCAGCGAGGAGACTGAGACACGCGTGCGTCTCACGCGCACGCGCGTCTCAGTCTTCGTCGCTAGCGCGACGGAAACCCTGTCCGTCTCCGCCTCAGGGAGACGGACAGGGTTAGGGGAGGTTAGGGGGGGGGTGCGGGCAGGCGGCGGGGACCCCGGGTTACCGCCGGCAAGCCGGCGGGGACCCGGGGAACGGATGGAAGCGCCGTCGGAAGGGGACGCGCGCGCCTCTCGTACGCGCGCGTCCCCTTCTCACCATCGCCATGGCGCTGGCGGGGGATGGCGGCTGGCGTTGCCAGCGCCATCCCCTGCAAAGATGGGACCTGACCCATCTGTATGTACACTTTGATTGCAGGTGGCACGACTTCAAAGTCAACCTCAAGAAGAAGTTGACCCAGCGGTGGGAACACAGCCAGACCTCTGGGGCTGGCCCCATGCCGTCAAAGCTGGAGCTCACCCCCCTGGAAGAGATGGCCCAGTGCTGTATCGCAGTGGAGGAGGTCCGGGGGGTGAGCACTATAGACAGCTATAGACAGCGAGTCCCCAGCTGAAGTGATGGCTTCTACGCTTGAAGGTAATTATTTGCCAGGCCATAAGTAGATGTTTTAGATTTGGCATGGAATGTGTGGTAATTGGTAATTTCTCGTTCAACAGCATCCCCACCGCTTGGTCCAGATTCTCTTGAGGAGGTTGTGGAGTCTGTGCCACCTGGCCCCAGTAGCAGGCCCGTGCAGCAGCAGCCGCCGGGATTGTCCGCGGCTGAATTGTCCATGTGGGGCCGTGTGCTGGATAGTATTATGCAGCAGGGAGACTCGGCATCAGAGCGGGTGCTGCAGGGTTTGACCACCAGAAAGCAGAGTATTGCTGAGAGCCTGCAGGCTATGAGTGCCAGCCAGCAAGCTATGAGTAACAGCCATCAAGCTATTGCTGCTAGCCTGCAGGTGCTGGCTGATCAAGCCCTGCGGCAAAATGACCTCCTCCTCCGCCATAATGAACTTATGGTGGAGCTAGTTAACAGCAATAGGGCCCTAATGTTATCCGCTTCGGGTGCATTACCAACAGCATCACTCCCTGCTGCCAGAGGGGGAAGAAGATCCACCTCCTCACCAGCATGTGCTCCACATGAGCCACCATCGGACTCTGACCGTGGACGAGGCCGAAGAGCTGCTGCACGTGGCAAGGAGCCTGCCAGGGGCAAACGTGCCCGCAAATGAACTTGTGTCCCCATTAATCTCCACCGTTATGTCTTCCCAAATCTTCCATTGAGCTGTGTGTGTCAGCATCCTGTGTCCAAATCCGTGCCCAGGGTCACCACTTTTGCCCGCGGTTCAAATGTCATGTTTGGTTCACCTGTTGCCCTGTTTCGGCTACCATTACTGTGTGCTGTACTTGAAGTGTTGGTGCTGTACTTTTGTTGTGAAGCCACCTGATGTGTTCCCAATGATTCTGCTGTGGCTATTTATTATATATTATGTCATTTTAGTCCTGTTATGGTACCATTTGTTTTGTTATGGTTTTGAAATTTGTACCAAAGTTTCTTTAATAAATTTTATGTTGGCCCCCCAAATGTCTGTATTAATTGATACATGCAGAAGTGCCATGTGTATTAGTATTATTAATATTAAGTTGTGTGCATTATTTGCAGTGTAAAAGTGTGTGACAAGTGCAGCATGTAAAGTTCCCTTTAAGCAGCAATGCTTGCAATTGTAGCAGTGAGAAGCGTGTAATTAACAAGTCATGGGTAAAGTAGGTGATTGTATTGGGTTCAGGTGACATTGGTTGAGGTGCGTCCGTCCTGATTAGGTGTTCCGATTGCCTAGCGCATGACCGAGTGGTGTCCGCAAAGCAAGAGTAACCTTTTGGACACCGCACATTTCTTCCCTTTTTGTTCGCGTGCATTCGGCGTGCTGTCCGAATGCACGCCTACCCAAATATGTGTACTCCCCCGTGTCCGCCCATGTTTCCGCCCAGTTTAGCCCACTTTGAAACTACGCCCCTGTGTCATTCCGCATGACGCCCATAACACACCCATATTGGCCGAATGATTGCGGTGCACATTTCTGTACGGGATTAGTGAGAACAAGTACGGAGACCATGCGTGGCACATGCGCGTAGCGTTCTCCACGCATGCGCAGACGGCTAAAAAACGCCATCCGAAAGAATTCGGAAAAGTCCGCACCGATCAGAATAAGGCCCAGTGAATGGTTGTCAGCACTCTGACTGGTGGACAGCTCCAGCCACCTATCAGCATGCTGACAGCCAGTCCACAACAGAAAATATATATATATATATATGTGAAAACAAGAAGATGTGTGGCGCCACCTGTGAGAAACCTCAGTCCAGATACCAGATATACCAGGCAATATCCCCCTTCTAATTACGGGGTGTCAGCCAATCATTCAATAGTAGAAGTAATGGTAAGTTACTTTAGGAAAAGTGTGGGGACAATGGATGAAGATGCGGCGACTATTGCTCTGGTGTAGTCTATACTGAGTGTGCTGGTCCGCACAGTAAAAAACCATAAAAACGTTAATTTAAAAGTGGATTTAGAACACGGTATATATTTCTCTATAGGTATGATAAAAATATCAAAAGGTAGGTATAAAAAATAGATACATTTATTTGGACAAGATAGAAGAAAAATATGTTTCAAATAAAAAACAGACAATTAATAATTTTTTAAAAAAGTTCTATACTAAAAAAATATTATTAAAAACAATACTAAGGTGCAAAAAGAGAAAGGAGGGTAGCTTATCTTTAAATAGATGAGACAGGAGGGCTGTAGAGTCCCAACGCGTTTCGTTCTTCAGACTTTATAAAGTCTGAAGGACGAAACGCGTTGGGACTCTACAGCCCTCCTGTCTCATCTATTTAAAGATAAGCTATCCTCCTTTCTCTTTTTGCACCTTAGTATTGTTTTTAATAATAATTTTTTAGTATAGAACGTTTTTAAAAAATTATTAATTGTCTGTTTTTTATTTGAAACATATTTTTCTTCTATCTTGTCCAAATAAATGTATCTATTTTTTATACCTACCTTTTGATATTTTTATCATACCTATAGAGAAATATATACCGTGTTCTAAATCCACTTTTAAATTAACGTTTTTATGGTTTTTTACTGTGCGGACCAGCACACTCAGTATAGACTACTCCAGAGCAATAGTCGCCGCATCTTCATCCATTGTCCCCACATATATATATATATATATATATATATATATATATATATATTACATACACACACACGCTGCTTTTTATCCATTTATATGTGTACTCAGCTTGAACTTGCAAAGCTATGGATGATTGATCTGTGAAGTAAATGTGCATTCGGCAATCACTGACATTTAACGTTCTTCTTGTTGCACTTTAAACGCCACTGTTTTACTTTGGATGTTTCAGACATTCTTAAAGTAGCAATAGGGGGACATTTGTGAATGGGAAAATCTGGCAGATACATGCTTTGCAGCAAATTCCTAATAGTCTGCAGTTTCTGTGCAATCTGTGTGACACTTTGTACATTTTTCATCAGTGACAGATTTGTGTGTTCACAAGAGCCAACAGTCCTGCCAGGATACATACGGATGAACAGTGTGGTCAGGATGCCAGCATCCCGAAGGAGGGAATACTGACAGGGGGTTAGTATAGTTAACCCTTCACCTGCCCCACTAACCCTCCCTTAAAGCAGCCTAAACCTAACCCTTCCCCCACAGCCTGATCCTAACCCTCCCCGCTTGTGCCTTTTCCCAACCCCTGTATGCAGGGGCGGATTGGGAACTAAAAGTGGTCCTTGAAAAATTTGTAGAATTGACCTCACATGGGTGGCACCAAATCACATGGAGGCAGACCAGAAACACCACAGAAACTGTTACACCCCTGGTAAGCACTGACTCCTGCCCTTTTATCAAATGTCACAATTGATAGAGAAGATGAGTATTCCGCTCTGTGTGGGAGACAGGAGAGCCGTGGGGTCACTAATGGCAGGCAGCCTCACAGGTGCATTGGCCTACCAGGAATCCTCCCTGAAAAGGTCTATGGCCAATCCACACTTCCTGTATACCACCGCTTAAAGCTAACACACCCTCAGCCACGTAGCCTAACCCTAAACCACTTCTAAGTGCCGAAACGTAACCCTCCCCTCAGCCTAACCCTCACCTTCCCCCCCATTGCCTAACCCTAAATCCCCTCCTATCAAGCTTCAAAAAGGGGTCAAATGTAGAGTTATAACAGCCAACCAATCAGCTCCTACCTGTCATGTTACAGGCTGGGCTTGCAAAATGACAGGTAGGAGCTGATTGGCTGGTTGCTTATCACTCTGCACTTTATACATTTTTGAAGCTTGATGCATCTGGCCCTTAGTTCCTAAACCTAACCCCTTTACCTGGCCTGATCATAGCCACCCCCCCCCCCCCCCATACTCACCGATTGTAGTGCCGTCTGTCGGTATTACCGTGTTGGCATCCTGATTCTTTCGAAAGGACAAGCTCTGTCCATCCATGCGATGATTGATACATCCTTGCAATGCCATGCAAATTTGGGCAAATTGCTTACGTTATAATATCTATTATCTGGGAAAAACCATGTGCACTGCAGGTGGGGCAGATGTAACATGTGCAGAGAGATTTAGATTTGGGTGAGTTATTTTGTTTCTGTGCAGGGTATATACTGGCTGCATTATTTTTACACTGCAATCCAGATTTCAGTTTCAACACACCCCACCCAAATTTAACTCTCTCTTCACATGTTACATCTGCCCCACCTGCAACGCACATGGTTTTGACCATTTTCAGAACAAATTTGTACTTCAATCAGATCTGAATAAGGGCCATTATGTGCGCCCTCCCGTTTAGTGCTAGTTAAAATATTATTTTAAATAAATAACATCTCAGACATAAAAGGATCCTATTTTTCAGCAACTAAGCAACTATCCAGCCATTTAATATCCCTGATTACATTTAATCCTTGGCCTGTTTTTCCAATAAGAATTGCTTCCATCTAGAAAATGTTGAGGGTTCACTTATATTATAGTTTGTTCTTTAATCCTGTATTATATGAGTTTTTACCACCTCTTCTGGGATTCTGTTTAGTAATTCCTTCTTTCTGAAGAGTCAGGGCTTCTTCACAATTGTGAGACTTGTGCCATCTCCGGAATATAATACTGTACAGTACCTTGTTCTAACATTTCCTTTCTTAACAGATATTCTGTGGTACGTGAATGTGTGTGTATCTAAGTGTGTCTGTGCGTTATGTGTGTATGTGTTTAATCCCTTTATGTACTTGCAAGTTTCAATCACAGTTTTTATTCTATAAATATAGAGGTGCCGGTGAAAGTAGAACCTTGAGGGAGAGGAGGGGAATTGTGCAGCTTATGCAGAGATTAATAGGAATCCAACCGAGAGAGTTTAGGAGGTCAGGAATACACACTATTCAGGAATGGCAGGAGATGGCATACAGCTATAATTTATTTATAACGCGCCAACATACTCCCCTGCACTGTGCAGGTAGGATGTAACAATTGCAAATATTAGTTATACAATTTACCATTATGGTTGTGTTTATTGTAATAAAGCGCAGATGTACTGAAAACAAAATCTATGTGCTACATATTGGAACATTGAAAGAGGACACAATATATGCATATGTGTGTGTATGTATATATATATATATATATATATATATATATATATATATATATATATATATACACACACACACACACTATTGCTTTAAACTGGGACAATCATGACTTATACCCCTTTCACACCAGAAGCAAATTACTGGGTTAAAGATTTTCAGCCCGGGAATTTGCTGAAAAACCCGTGTTTTTGTTTGGTGTGAAAGGGTCAACACGTGTCGCTGCTCTTCACCAGGGTTGGAGTGCCTGGATTTAAGACCCGTGTTGACCCTTTCACCTCACAGAAATACCTGTGATTTTAAGTAAATTCCCGGGTTGAAAAGTTTTAACCCGGTAATTTGCGGGTAGTATGAATTGGGGTCAGGCTGCATCCGGCAAAATGACCCGGCACTCAAAAACACTGGGATATTATGTGAAATGCATTTAACCTCCTCCACCAACAGATCCTGTGAAATACATTAATTATCTATATATCTACTGATAGGTGAACTGTTGGTAGATCTTGAGGACAGGTTTGGCCACCACAGCACTAGATAGTGGGCCTTATTCAGATCTGATCGCATTTCAAATTTGTTCTCAAAATGGGTAAAACCATGTGCACTGCAGGTGGGGCAGATGTAACATGTATAGAGAGAGAAACTTATTTGTGTGAGTTATTTTGTTACTGTGCAGAGTAAATACTGGCTGCATTATTTTTACACTGTAATTTAGATTTCAGTTTCAGCACACCCGACCCAAATCTAACTCTCTCTGCACATGTTACATCTGCATCACCTGCAGTGCACATGGTTTTACCCATTTTGAGAACAAATTTGTACTGCGATCAGATCTGAATAAGTACCAATGTGTATATCTGGCAAACTCCTTAAAAACAGGGACCTGGTGGCACGTTTGCATCGTCAAGTGCATACATTCCACAGTCTGGCCCTCGCTAGCGATATCCTCTGTCATCCTGCACGTACAGTACAGACAATGGAGAATGACACTAATGACCCATGGGAAGTGTGTATATGTTGTTACGATGTGCCGTTAATGTGCATCGCTTTTTTTATTGAATCCAGCATGTACGCACCTTTACACAAAAAAAGGATTCTATATCCCACAAATAACAAGACTAGGGTGACAGTACAGTAAAATAATATTTATATTCATAACATTCTTACTGAATTGATGATATTGAGTATGTAAGATGGATCCAATGTGTAAATAATTAGGGGTTGTTGGCCCTCAACTGGAATAAAAAAACTAGCAAATGTAAAGGTTAATTAGCTGGTATCCCAACATCGTAAATCAGAATAACGTCATAGAGGTTCTGCTGGGAAAATAGGAAGGGAGGAAAGAGCACCTTATGGCCAGCCGGTTATACCACATAAGATAACAATGTACGGTACTCTTTACCTAGAAGGGCGCCCATCACGGCCATTGCGGGCATTGAATGCACTAAAAAATCGGGTGCGATGCGACCTCGCAGGGCTCGCTGCGCTCGCCACGCTTCGGGCTCGGTGGCTCGCTGCGCTCGCCACACTTTTCTATTCTCAACTCCACGGCGACGTGGATAGTGGGGGTATGAAAAGGTCGTAGGACGCGTACCGCCGCCCCTCGCGGGCTCGCTGCGCTCGCCACGCTTCGGGTTCACGTTGATCGTGGGGTGGTGTTAACAATTGTGGGGGCCATTTCACACTTCAGGGTGCCTATTTGGCCTCTGTGGGCCATTTAACATTGTTTCCTATGGAAAAATCGGGTCAATTGAGGCATTGAACAGGAAAATCGGGTCAATTGAGACATTTAACATTGTTTCCTATGGGAAATCGCGGGCATCGCGTCGGTCGCATCGCAACCGATTTTTTAGTGCATGCGATGCCCGCGATTTTTTACTAACAATGCCCACGATCAAAATCGTGGGCGCCGTTCTAAGTAAGGAGTACCCAATGTACAATAAAACTTGTAAACTATTCAAGGAAAGGACTGAAATGTAATTGTATAGGTTTGCATACATACATCTCTTATATATTTAGCCAGATCTGTCACTCAACCCCTGTGGAGAACGTTCCTGTGTAGAACAGTTTCACTTTCATGTGTATGACGTTCCACCCCCTTGACATCACCTCCCCCCGCCCAGCCAGGGCTACAGTACACGCCCACCATCCACCATTACTCCACAGCCACCATCCATCATTACTCCTGCACATCCCTACCCTCTGCCAGGACCCCCGCTACCCCCCTCCCGCGATTCGCGTGACCCCCTGCGACCCCCCCCCGCGATTTGCGGGACCCCCCCTCCCGCGATTCGCGGGACCCCCCGCGACCCCCCCTCCCGCGATTCGCTGGACCCCCGCTCACCCCCCTCCCGCGAATCGCGGGACCCCCGCGACCCCCCTCCCGCGATTCGCGGGACCCCCGCGACCCCCCCTCCCGCGATTCGCGGGACCCCCGCGACCCCCCTCCCGCGATTCGCGGGACCCCCGCGACCCCCCCTCCCGCGATTTGCGGGACCCCCGTGACCCCCCCTCCCGCCATTCGCGGGACCCCGCAACCCCCCTCCCGCGATTCGCGGGACCCCCGCTTTCCACCCTCCCGCGAGTCGCGGGACCCCCGCGCCCCCCCTCCCGTGATTCGCGGCACCCCCGCGAACCCCCCCTCCCGCGATTCGCGGGACCCCCGCGACCCCCCTCCCGCGATTCGCGGGACTCCCGCGATTCGCGGGACCCCCGCGACCACCCCGGTATCCGGACTATTGTTAGACAGCACTTACATCGACAGCCATTACATCGACACCATTAGTTCGACAGCTCAATAGGTCGACATGGTTTTAGGTCGACATACCATTAGGTCGACATGTCATTATGTCGACAGCTCATTAGGTCGACAGCTCATTAGGTCGACATGTTTTTAGGTCGACACTGCCATTAGGTCGACAGTGTCTATGTCGACAGTCAAAAGGTCGACATGGGTTTTTTTCACTGTTTATTGAGCCGACATGTGCCGACAGGCGGTATTTCATGCCCTACTATCCACTAGGGCGTGGTGGGAGAATAAAATAGTGTGCCGAGCGCAGCGAGGCACCGTGCCCGAAGCATAGCGAGCGGCTGCGGTACACTTCAAACTGTGTCCATGTCGACTGTGTCGACATTTCGGCCAAAAAACAGTGAAAAAACCCATGTCGACCTTTTGACTGGCGACATAGACTCTGTCGACCTAATGGCAGTGTCGACCTAAAAACATGTCGACCTAATGAGCTGTCGACCTAATGAGCTGTCGACCTAATGAGCTGTCGACATAATGACATGTCGACCTAATGGTATGTCGACCTAAAACCATGTCGACCTATTGAGCTGTCGAACTAATGGTGTCGATGTAATGGCTGTCAATGTAAGTGCTGTCTAATATCCGTCCCAGACCCGACCACCCCCTCCCGTGATTCGCTGGACCTCCGCGACCACCCCCTCCCGCGAAACGCGGGACCCCCGCGACCCTCCCGCAAATCGCGGGACCCCAGCGACCCCTCCCTCCCGCGAGCCCCCTCCCGCGATTCGCAGGACCCCTGCATCCTCCCCTCCCGCGATTCGCCGGACCCCTGCGACCCCCCCTCCCGGCATTAAAAGGGCCCCCCGCGACCCCCCCTCCCGCGATTCACGGCACCCCCCCCCCTACTGTGATTTGCGACCCCCCTCCCGCAATTCGCGCCGCCCCCTCCCGCGATTCACGGAACCCCCCGTAGCGCCCCCCTCCCGCGATTTGTGGGCCCCCTCGGCACTTCTCACGATTTGCGACCGCCCCCTAATTCACACATTCGGGGACCCCACCTCCCGCGATTCATGCCCCCCTCACGCAATTCACGGCACCCCCCACACCCCCCTTCCTGCGATTCACAACCCCCCACGACCCCCCCTCCCGCGATTCACGAAACCCCCCGTAGCGCCCCCCTCCCGCGATTTGCGGGCCCCCTCGGCACCTCTCGCGATTTGTCACCGTCCCGTAATTCACACATTCGGGGACCCCCCCTCCCGCGATTCATGCCCCCCTCACGCAATTCACGGCACACCCCATACCCCCCTTCCTGCGATTCGGAACCCCCCACGACCCCCCCTCCCGCGATTCATGCCCCCTCCCGCGATTCACGGACCCCCGCACCACCCCCCTGCGCCCACCCTCCCTTGATTCACGCCCCCCTCATGCAATTCACGGCAACCCCCCACACCCCCCTCCTGCGATTCGCAGCCCCCCCACGACCACCCCCTCCTGCGATTCATGACCCCTCCCGTGATTCACGGACCCCCGCACCACCCCCCCTTGACTCACGGCACCCCACGCGCCCCTCCCGCAATTCACGGACCTCCGCAACCCCCCCTCCCGCAATTCACTAATCCCGACAACCCCCCTCCCGCAATTTGCGGACCCCCCTTCCCACGATTCAAGCCCCCCCGCGCCCCTGTCCACGATTTGCGGACCCCCGCCCCCTCCCGCTAACCGCGGATCCCCACACACCACCCCCCCTCCCGCAATTTGCAATTTTTAAATATTCTCATGCTTCCAGTGCGCATGCACATGTTTAAAATCCCGCTTCGCTCCCCCTGTTCAGCTTTCTGGGCATGCGTGAGATCTCCAGTGCAGCCCAGAGCCAGTAGCATGGCTTGCGTTGTCCCCGCAGTGGGGATAAGACAACGCTAGCCCTGGGCGGCCTAGGCGGCTTTTAATAAATCGCCCTAGCCGCTAATTACTGGGGAGCATTGCAGGGGACAGCCCCACCGAGCGTTACTCGGCGGGCTGTCCCTAGTGCACGTTAGGTGTGCTCATAATACATTAAAAAAATGCACTCCTTCCAGTTAACTAGCGTTAACCGCATAAATGCCCCACTGTCTGTACCATCCATGATTCACCCATAATTACCCCAAAGCAGCTTCTGTAAATTGTATTTAGCAATACTGACTTGCGGCCAGATGCACTAAGCTTCAAAAGTGATAAAATTAAAAAAAAATTCAAACAGTCTGTGGCATGGCAGGTAGGAGCTGATTGGCTGGCTGTTTATCACTCTCAATTGTATCACTTTTGAAGCTTAGTGCACCTGGCCCTTGGTGAGATAAAGCTTACGAAATGCTTTACGAAGGAGACACAGGATATATGCACTTGCGAGACCTGGCTAGTCAGGACACACAAGTGCATCCAAACTGAAATGTTTTCTTTAAATAATAAATCATTTATTTATTTATTCCCTGAGATAGTGATAGCAGAAGAGTAATTGCAGTGATACAGGCACCTCTGCGGTCCTAAAATAAGCTATTGCTGGAGGAACCAAGTTAATCTTATATTATCTCTTGAGTTCACCCATTCATAAGTATAGGGATTTTTATTTTTTATAAACCTATCTCTTGTGATATACTGCGTTTGTATTTGCCAAAGATAGAACTTTTCTTCCTTTGATAAATAGAGCCATTAGTCTTGAAGTGTTTTCACCTAAGGTGCTTAGGTTCTTTGAACAATATCAGCTGATGATGATCAATCAGTAATCAAATGATCAGTGGATGTATTTAAATCTCTTGTATTGAGTGAGACTTTGCCAGAACATCCACCTGTGTTTTACTTATTATGGTTCCCTTTAAGACAGAGTTAAAAACCATTAGCATTCCCTAACTGTATTGTCCTCCATTCTGTGTTTAACACACAGCTGTAAACTTAAGGCCCATACACACTGGGTGACTGTGAGCTGAAAGTTGCTCAAAACAGCACGTTTGAGCAGCTTTCAGCTCAAAGCCGCCCCGTGTGTATGCCCCAGCGATGAGCGGTGAGCGCTGCTGCTGTGAGCGCTATACCAGCAGATGAGCGGCTTTCAGGACGGCTTTGCATAGCGCTCCACTATGCAACGCCATCCTCCCCCCTCCATTGGCGCCGGGCAGGGGGAAAGCCGCTCAGCGTGTATGGACCATAAGCTTATTGCTGTTTGTGACTGCACTACTTACACCAGGTGTAGGGATGGGGACACAGCAAGGTTTTTTTTGTATTCAGCAAAGCTTTCCAGGCACAATACTATCCCCAGATGAACATTGCATTTGTGCTTGACTCATTGGTCTGTCACTGCAGTGGTACACCAATGGGGACAGGGACACTGTGGGAATCTCACCGGAGAGGGGAGTAATGGTAAATTCCAGTAGCATATTACAATCACTGTGATACTAAAATATACCGCTGGCAAACAATATCAGCAATAAATTCTATACATTTTCCGAAATCCTGGTTCTTTGAGCTTTCGTCTTGTCAACAACCATGTTGACATCCTTGGCCAGCTCTTGGTTACAGTTTTTCTGTCTACAGATGTGTCCTCATCCATCGTGGCTCACAACGCGCTTTTTAAGCCTCCGAGTCACGAGTTGTAAATTGCGTTATGGCCTGCGTTATGTCCCACGCAAAGTAATACATAGTTTGACCACTGGGTGATGAATGTTCTACGTTAAGAGTACGGAGACGAATATAATGATGTTGGAATTAACATTGATCTACAGTATGAGAAACTGGCCAATCAAAGTTCTTCCCTTTCTAAAAGAAAAAATATATACAGTATATCTTCTACAAAATGCAATGTCAGGCTGCCACGCAACTTCACACCACAAATTAAGTCCTTACTTTAGGGACAGAGTATTCGGATAGAATTCGCAGCAACAGATGTGTTCGGTTATACATGTCGTTGGTATATATTGCTACTGTATGAACATGGAAGCCATGCTAACCTGTACTAATGCTGGATAATCTCTTATATATTTGGCCAGATCTGTCAGTCAAGGCAGTGTGGCAAACGGTGGGCGGGGTTTCAGGGGTGATTGACAGGCCCATCCACCGTCAGCCACACTGCAGAAGCAAGGCATCCGTCGTACATGCTCTCCACAAGCACACACCCCTCCTCGACCAACACTCCCCATGCCTGCCCACTAACTCCATCCACGCCTGCTCACCACCCACAACCCCTCCCCTAACACACTCATCCCCTGCCTGCCCATAAGGCATCTACACACCGCGCGCCCAGCCCCCCCCTCATATACGCGCGCCGTCGCACCGGGCATTTCACCCGCCCCCCTTCAACATTAACACGCCCCCCCCCTCTGCCACAGCAGTCCCCGGCTAACCCCGCCCCCCGACACGCTGATCTGGGTCGGGCGACGGCTGGACCACGCCTGCGGCACACATCATTATCCCACCGCCCCGCAGGACATATCGCCCGCCAGCACACACTCCGGCCGCAGGATGATTTCATGGCGCCGGAGCTGTGCTGTGGCACCGCCAGCTCGCTCGCCAGCCAGCCAGCTCCCCCGCCCGCCCGCCCGCCCGCCCGCAAGCCGGCTAGCTTCCCCGCCCGCTTCCCCACTCCGTCCGGTGCATGAGACATGCATTGCTCGCTGCTGCTATTTAAAATTCACGGTCCCGCTGGACCGCTAGCCAATGGGCGCTTGCGGTCCAGCAGCCAATCAACTGATGGCTGCTGGACCGCGAGCGCCTATTGGCTAGCGGTCCAGCGGGAGATATGAATTTTACGTAGCCGCATATCTCTCCCGGACACAGCGCAGAGCGGGCGGCATTGCGCACACTGACAGGGGAGAGGGGAGGTGTGCACACACACACACACTGTCTCTGTCAGCACAGGCAGGGGGGGGGGCGCCTGGCTGTAACTATGGTGTACTCCCACCCTGCTGCACTCACCCTCCTAACCACATAACCCACCCACCCTGCTGCACCCACAAACCCACCCTGCTGCATCCTACTGCAGCCACCCACCCACCCTGCTACATCCTACTGCAGCCACCCACCCACTCTGCTGCACCCACAAACCCACCCTTCTGCAGCCACCCACCCACCCTGCTGCATCCTACTGCAGCCACCCACCCACCCTGCTACATCCTACTGCAGCCACCCACCCACCCTGCTGCACCCACAAACCCACCCTACTGCAGCCACCCACCCACCCTGCTGCATCCTACTGCAGCCACCCACCCACCCTGCTACATCCTACTGCAGCCACCCACCCTGCTGCACCCACAAACCCACCCTACTGCAGCCACCCACCCACCCTGCTGCATCCTACTGCAGACACCCACCCACCCTGCTACATCCTACTGCAGCCACCCACCCACCCTGCTGCACCCACAAACCCACCCTACTGCAGCCACCCACCCACCCTGCTGCATCCTACTGCACTCACCCACCCACCCTGCTGCATCCTACTGCACCCGCCCACCCTGCTGCACCCTACTGCCCCCTTGGCAACGAGCATGAAGCCCCTTGGCATTGAGCATGAAGCCCCTGGCATTGAGGTAAGTGGCACTTATGTGTCAAATGTGTAATCGGCATTATGGTGTGTTGTATGTAATGGGCATTGCGGAGTGTTTTATAGTATGTAATGGGCATTGCTGAGTGTTATATAGTATGTAATGGGCATTACGATGTGTTATATAGTATGTCATGGGCATTGCGGAGTGTTATTTAGTATGTCATGGGCATTACGGTGTGTTATATAGTATGTCATGGGCATTACGGTGTGTTATATAGTATATAGTATGTAATGGGCATTACGGTGTGTTATATAGTATGTAATGGGCATTACGGTGTGTTATATAGTATGTCATGGGGATTACGGTGTTATATAGTATGTCATGGGCATTGCGGAGTGTTATATAGTATGTCATGGGCATCATGTGTGGGCTTATGTGTAATTGGAATTACAGAGTTCACTAAAATGTCCAATGGGCATTACGGTGTGTGGTATAATGTTGGTCCCTGCCCACTTTTCACTGTGCAGGAGCCTCACCTACTACAAATTTGAGGGGCGCGAAACATGCCTTTGCTCCGGGCGCCGTGGCACCTAGCTACACCACTGTCGCCCGCCCCCCTGCTGCCTCACACATGCAGCAACTCCGGTCCCCGCCTAACTCCGCCCCCCGACACGCTGATCTGGGGCGCTGCGGCACATTATCTTTGTCAACATGGCTCCCTTCTGCCACAGCGCTCCCCGCCAAAGGCAGATAAAAAAACACCGCCCCCCAGACCCGCTGATCAGTGCCGGGCGACGGACGGTACCCGGCTCCAATAATAACACACAGTCGGAAAATGGCTGCCCCCATACAGCATTATGGGGGCAGCCATTTTCCGAGGGTCTGTTATTATATTACCACTGCACCCTGAGCCGGCTACCGCCCGTCACCAAACACAGATCTGCGTGTCGGGTTTCTGTGAGAAGGGGGGCGGGTTCATGTTGGTGACGGAGCCGGGGCACGCTACAGCCTGTTGCTGTAAGGAGGGGGGAGGACAGTAGTATAGTCCGCCAGACCCCCCCTGGAAAAAAAACAGCCTAGCGCCTGCCCACCACCAAGGGGGATGCGCACAGCGCCCCATCCGCATCCCCCAACGTCACCTTTCTGTCAGAAGGGGGGCGGGTTCATGTGGGTGACGGAGCCGGGGAACGCTACAGGCTGTTGCTGTAAGGAGGGGGGAGGACAGTAGTATAGTCCGCCAGACCCCCCCTGCAAAAAAAAAAGCCTAGCGCCTGCCCACCACCAAGGGGGGTGCGCACAGTGCCCCACCCGCATCCCCCAACGTCACCTCCCCTCACACTATATCTCACACTCACATATATTTCTAATTCTGATGGGGCGAAGCCCCTCACAACGGTGTGAAGAGCGCCCGGAGGGCACGATGAATCACCTAGTTAAATAATACATTATTTAAGGATATGTCTATCATTACGCTGTACTGCGCTATGAATACCTGGAATTGGTTATTTTGGATGTTTTACTCCTGGAAGTTTTTATAAAATGGTGAGAATCTGCTTCTACCTTAAAAAATCCAGTTGTCCAGTTTGCAGTGTCACCAATACAATGTGTACTGTATGTGCTATAGCTATTCCTGTCTTGACATTAGGGCCCTTATTCAGATCTGTTCGCAGTACAAATTTGTTCTCAAAATGGGCAAAACCATGTGCACTGCAGGTGGGGCAGACGTAACATGTGGGTGGGGTGTGTTGAAACTGAAATCTACATAGCAGTGTAAAATAATGCAGACAGTATTTACCCTGCATAGAAACAAAATAACTAAAAAATCGAATTCTCTATGCACATGTAACATCTGCCCAACCTGCAGTGCACAAGGTTTTGCCCATTTTGAGAACAAATTTGTACTGCGATCAGATCTGAATAAGTGCCTAGATCTGAGTTATAGACTAATAGCTTACTTTAGAGATGAATGTAAAGATTCCATATTTGGGGGCGCCAATGGAAAGTGAGAAGCACCCACGGGCCACGCCCGGAGCTCACCCGCTGCTCGCTGTCAGGGATCCTGGCAGCGCGGCAGCGGGGTCCCAGCAGCGGATATGCCGTCAGCAGTGGGGGTCCCTGCATTGGATGGGAACTAGTAGTGGTATTAATACCGCTGGTAGTTCCTATCTTCGGCATGGACCCTGCTGCTGATGGCATATCCACTGCTGGGACCCCGCTGCGGTGCTGCCAGGATACCCACCTACCTCCATCCAGGACTGGGGGAGGGGGTCTGTGGGAACCCATTGCAGGGCCACACCCCTTGAGCACGCCCCATTAAGCACCCACCGGCAAAAACGTAAATCGGCGCCCCTGCTATGAGATAATATGCATATGCACACTTGTGTTTCATATTTGTATTTGGCAATTCACACATCTTAAGATGCAACCCAAATCTACAGCACAGATACAATTATCAGCATTATCATTATCAACAACAACAACAAGAACTCTAAAGGTGCCTACACATATCTGTCAGGGCCAGTGTCCGCAGGTGAGAACACTGGCCCTGACAGTTTAATATCAAGCATGCTTGATAATAATCGCCAGGCGATAGCGATGCATGCTTTTGCTATGGTCCCTACACACAGAGCGATGTAGGGGCATTTTCTAAGTGACCTATTGAGATCGCTTAGAAGATCCCCCTAAATCGCTACATTTGTAAGCCCCATAATAATTGCATCCATGTACATGTTAATAACCCTGATCAGCGTCTTCGACTGCAAGATATGAAAAGGGCCACAAGCAAGTAACTCACCCTAATCTGGAGGTTTTGAGCAATAATCCTTTTAACATTGCACAAATAACTTTATTACCAACTCTATATCAGGCTTATTTGTTTAAGTGATACAGATAGTCTGACGTGTATGACACAAAAGAACCAAACATGCAGTCATATTCTGCGAACACAGACCCTGATGTCCACTCAAATGACATTCACTGAGTACTGTAAACGCAAGATGACCATGGGAATGTACAGTATGGGGGACTAGAGCTGGTCATATACTGTACTTCCTATTACAATGGACCAACCAATCAATTCACAGATGCATAATATAATGCAGAAATTTGATGACAGACTCTTCCCTTTTTCTCTCTCTCTATCTCTCCCTCAATTTTCATTTAATCAATCCATAAGAAATTGTTATAAAATCTCCCAAAGGTGTGTCCAGTATACATATTGTTCACTGCTATTTTCCCAGAGCTCTATATCCACTCATTAGCGCAAAGTGTTTTTTCCTCCAGATTGTAACTCTGCACCACAGTCAACATGAAATCTATGTAAGGTTTAATATTAAAACTGTTGCGTTTTTGTTTTTGTTTGTAATTAACCCTTTGAGTGCCAAATTCATTTGTCAAAATTGGTGTAAAAATTGCCAAGCCAACATTTTTAATCATCATAATGACCTGTAATTTGTAAAATGCACAATATTTTTTATTTGAATCTATATAAAAAAAAGTGAGCGGCACATTTTTAGCAGATATTTTGTGCATCTCTTAAAGGGTTAAACAAAGTTCCTCTTACTGTAGGTTAAACAACAACCATGGTAGAAATGATGTCAAAGCAATAAAGGGTCTTTCCTTCTCTGTACACCAGTAAAGGACCAATTTGTTCAATTTTATTAAAACAGCTCTGTCACCAAACACCATTAAAGGGTAACTATCACAGAATCGAAAAACTGATAATAGCTTTATTACGGAACAGGAATACATTTTTCATTTTGAACATTATTAGATGTCTAAAATGGGAAAACAAGAAATTAATCAAACTTTTCTATAAACTCATTATATACACAGTATACCTGGCTTCAGAATTCTCAATGGACAACTGGCCATTAAGCTAGTAGCATCCAATTCTATGTGTTCTCTGAGTATAGGTTTTTGTATTGAAGAAATTATAATACGATGATATTGATAACTGCATTTTTTTTTCCTGTAACAAGGCTACTATTACATTTTAAATTTGTATGAATGTCCATGCTGAGCCATAAAAAAGTTGTATTAAATAAAAGTTAGGTACTTGTTTCCTAGCAGGGCGCCCACGATTTTGATCGTGGGCATCGCAAGGAAAAAAATCGCGTTGTGCGCATCGCATGCGGCCAAAAAATCGCATGCGATGCGACCGACGCGATGACCGCGATTTTACATAGGGAACAATGTTAAATGGCCCAATTGACCCGATTTCACATAGGGAACAATGTTAAATGGCCCACAGACCCCAAATACCCACCCTGAAGTGTGAAATGGCCCCCCCCAATTGTTAACGCCACCCCACGATCAACGTCAACCCGAAGCGTGGCGAGCGGCGGCGGTACGCGTCCTCCAATCTTTTCATACCCCCACTATCTCATTCACTCTCTTGTCATCTCCCGCCTTGACTACTGCAACATCCTTCTCTCTGGGCTACCTCTCACCCGCCTCGCACCTCTCCAATCCATTCTTAACGCTGCTGCTAGGCTCATCTTCCTCTCCCGCCGCTCTACCTCCGCCTCCCCCCTCTGTTTATCTCTTCACTGGCTCCCCATTCCTTTCCGAGTTCTCTTTAAACTCCTCACCACCACCTACAAGGCTCTCTCCTCCTCCACAGCTCCCTACCTCTCTTCACTGATCTCTATCCACACTCCCTCCCGTCCTCTTCGCTCCATCGCTGACCGCCGACTGACCTCTCACCTAATCACCTCCTCCCACTCCCGTGTCCAAGATTTCTCTCGCGCTGCCCCCCTGCACTGGAACAACCTCCCGCCACCCATCAGGCTATCTGATTCCCTTACCTCCTTCAAGTGCTCCCTCAAAACCCACTTTTTTCGACTAGCCTATCCCTCCTCCTAACCTCTTTTGATCCTCCTATCCTGCCTCCGTTCCCCTCCGTTCCTACTTATCCTATTGTATTTCGTTCGTCCACCCACCTATTTTTAGTATGTTAACTCTTATGAGCAGGGCCCTCCTTCCTCACGTACTCACCCTACCTCATTACCTCACCTGTGCTACTGTCCTGTTCTTCCCTTCCTCTACTTCATCTTCGGTCTCCTTGACTATTTTGACACCTACTTCTGAACTGATGCTGATTTTAGTTCTACCAGCTATACCCCTATTTATACTGTATCTTTCTACACACCCTGTACGTTACCTTGTAATTTGTTTTTTTTTGTTTGCTATGTACGGCGCTGCGGACACTTTGTGGCGCCTTATAAATAAACGTACTACTACTACTATCCACATCGGTGTGGAGTTGAGAATAGAAAGTGTGGCGAGCGCAGCGTGCCACCGAGCCCGAAGCGTGGCGAGCGTAGCGAGCCCCGCGAGGGGACGCGTAACACGCTCCCGAAGCGTGGCGACCGCAGCGAGCCCCGCGAGCGCCACGCTTCGGGAGCGTGTTACGCGTCCCCGCGCGGGGCTCGCTACGCTCGCCACGCTTCGGGCTCGGTGGCTCGCTGCGCTCGCCACACTTTCTATTCTTAACTCCACACCGACATGGATAGTGGGGGTATGAAAAGATCAATTGGGGGACCATTTCACACTTCAGGGTGGCTATTTGGGGTCTGCGGGCCATTTAACATTGTTCCCTATGTGAAATCGGGTCAATTGGGCCATTTAACATTGTTCCCTATGTAAAATCGCGGTCATCGCGTCGGTCGCATCGCATGCCATCATAACGGCATGCGATGTACATGCGATGCCCGCGATGGGCGCCCTGCTAGGACACAAGTACCAAAAGTTACTTATATAATTCATGAATATGCAATTAGATTTTTCATTATCAAATTAGATCTGGAGATATTTCAGAAAAAGTTGGGGAAGAATGTTTTCAATGCACAGAAGACTTCCAACTTTTGAATTAAAGATTACTATTGGGGTTATATACAAAATGTCAAAAATCATAATGTAAACATTCATGATGACATTCATCATGTCAACATGGTCATAAGGTTGACATTGACCATGTCGGCATTTATCATGTAGACAGTTATGAACAGCGGTGGCTGCTGAACCTGTGCTGCAGCAAAGACGAAAGGCTTTAGGAGGTGCCCTATCCTGGGATCACAGAACAGCAGAACAGCACTAGGGATGGCCATCGGCCATTGATGATTCAAAATCATCGATGGTTTATGGCCGATGTTGAATACTTTTGCAATCGACCAGATGGTTTCCCTCCATCGATGGCACGAAAACAATGTTTTGCTGGCTTTCTTTTTTCAAAGTGCTGGGACACAGAGCGTACTGTATTTTGAGTCCCACACCCGTATTTTGATTGGTCCACAGGCCAATCAGTCAAACGCAATGGATGACCATCGATATGTAAAAATATTGATGGTCATCCATTACATAGTTTAGCACCATCGATGGCCAGTTGCACTATTGCTATCGATGGTAACCATTGATGGCAATGGCAACGATGTCCATCCCTAAATAGCCCACAGGCTTACAGCACTTAGCCTGTGTATTGTAAAAAAGTCCATCTACTGACTCCTGTGAAACTAGCCAACTGGAGTAGGTGGGATGGGCTTATTGATGATAGACAAGCTGAGTACTGTAAACCTATGGCCTGTGCTGTGGCAGCTCAACCCCCATTAAGGCATATATATTACATATAACTTTATACAGTATGTATGCTGATATCAATATGTGCTGGCCCCCCGTGCAGTCTTTGATTGGCGCAGCAGCCACTGCTGGTGATGAAATGTCAACATTTTAGATTGTCAACATTCCATCCTAGTGGCCTAACAGGGACTTACCTTATCTACTATAAGTACGCTGCTCCAGCGGCATCTTCTGGGTCATAAAATTTAAGTGACCGTCACTTTTAAGGTAAGACATGCAGCTTCTGGAAAGGAAATCTGCCCTATTCCTAACAATATTCTCTGCCATTTACTCTCTGTCTTTGGGCTTATCCCTAGCCTCTTTCCTCTGCCTCCTAACTCTCTGGCCCACAGACAAACTCTCCTGCCCGCAGCATAACCTTGATGTCAAATGTAAATGGTGAGGGATGATGAGTTATGCATAACTCACCATCCCACACCATTTACAAACCACCAAGGACTCTTGGATTGCAGACCTGATTATTTCCATCTGGACTCCCCTTCACCCTCCAATTGGGATACAAATAACCACACTTGCAAATGAAAATGAGCGGTTGAGGACATCATCCCGCTACACTACAGCCAGCGGTTGGAGTTGGTAATTTGTGCCATCTTTGGGCCACTCCTGGACGATTCATCTTGTCCTCCTTCCACATTGCACATTTGGGGACAGCTTTGTTCCATTTGGACTTGCACTATCGGGACTCTTCTTTGCTCTTGTCTAAATCCTTGTGTCCGAGGTTGCACACCCCCATCTGGATCATTGAATATCTCAGACTATATCCTAAAAACTGAGGGGGTCCTCCTAATGTTTACTGTTGTCTTGTGCGACCTACCCAAAACCGCCCTACACTATCGGGACTCTCCTGGTCACTCCCATACGTATTGTTTGGTTTGGTGAGATGAATTGAAGTTTTAATATTCCTTTGTTTTATTGCAACACTTACAATTGGCTTAATGTCTTTTTAGAAAATGTCATAAATCTTGTAATAGATCTAACCAATCCGTTTTTCTAATTGAATCAATAGTGCTGCTCAAAAACCCCTCTTTTCTTAATTATATGGCTCAGAATGGGTGAAGGGATTTTTGTAGCATATTTTACAGCTTCTAATTTGGTCACAAATTGACAAATGCTGTTACTTTTAATCTAAGCAGTAGTTGTATATTTATTTTAATTAGTCTTAAGCAGCAGTGGTTCTTACTTATATTTAGCAGCAGGGCTGCCACTAACCCCCCCCCCCCCCCTCCCCTGCACCTGTGAAATAGATACAGCAGGTGCGGGGCCTAGTGTAAGTCATGGTTGTGCGATTGTGCAAGCACAAACTCAACGACTTCTATGGACTGCAGCCCATAGAAGCCAGATCAGTCTGCATAAGTGGCTTCCTACAGGATGCTAGCTCTCTACTATCCGCAGCTCGAACTGGCAGTCAGGGCTGCCACTAGGAATTTTGGGGCCCAGGACTGATTTCCAATCTGGGCCCCCCTTAACACACCCCCTCATTCCCCCCCCCCCCTTCCTCCCTTCACTTTCTGCCCGAATCCTGCTGCAGGTCCCGAAGCACAGGCTTCTTCAATGCAGGACACCGGTGGCCAATTAAAATGCAGCACCGGATGGTGAGCCAATCAGAGCTTGTGTACCTGCAACCGATCTGATTGGCTAATGGTACATGAGCGCTGAATGTCTCAAAAGCCAGTGCAGGATTTTAATTGACCGTCTGCATCCTGCATTGAAGAAGCAGTCAGCACAACAGAGGCAGTTGGGGGGGGGGGGGGGGGTTGCGGTGGGCAGAGACCGGGGCCCGGGACAGCTGTACCCAAGCACACACCCCCCACCCCCTCCGTTGCTGGCCCTGCTGGCAGTCCCGGATTGGTAGAACATCTCCCACCTTGTTTGTCTAAGACAGGTAGGACCTCCAATAGGAAGTTTGTAATCCTCAGGCAGGGCGGCCACCAATAGAAGCTCTACGCGTTTCTCTTGGAAACGCTCCTGATGAAGCTGGGAGACCTTTCGGATTTACCACCTCTACCTGGTCATCCTTCATCTTACACCATAAGGATTGGACCTGCAGCAATCCCTTAATTCCCACCCAGGTTTCCCTGACAAATTACCAGAAATGATCTGCCTCATTGCACCATCCATCTGGAATCGGCCACCTGGTACTATACTGCTGCTCTATATTAGAGACATCCCTTCCAGTTGCCCAATTATCCTGGATATAGGAGTATAACCGTGTCTTAAAGGGTACGTGCCCTAATTTTTTATATGTGTCTTTTTTATTATAATTTTTTATATGTATGTTTTTCATCATATAAAATTTTGAAAGAAACCGTCACATTTGAATCATTTGAGAGACAAAGCCAGCGCTGGTTTTCTTCTTGTTTATTTATTTTTAGGGACTGACAATCCCTTAACCAGCCGCAGTTAGCAGCTCACCTTACCACCATATATACTCCAATTGGAAGTTACTGCAAGTGACACTGTGGCAAGACTGCATCTGTCTTCCCCGACACTGACATGAGTGGGGTGCAGTCTGCCACAGTGACCGATTGCAGAGAAGATAAAGTAGAGTGACTCTATCCATTTGACCTTGTAATCCGTATATTCATTTCTATATCTGCATGATCTGAATAGCTCATTTATATAAGACAAACTGTAGCATTGTATAAATTGAATTGTCCTTTAGTACGATAAACATTACCCACATTACTGCTGTAACATACCGTCATTACCAGAGCTCCATGTCTATATGTATTCTGAAGGCTTCTGGCTAAGTTCTTTTACACAACTTACCACTTCAGCTCGACCTTTGTTATCCGTATTATCTCCCCCAGTGAGTATGCTAGTCTTTATAATACATTAGCTGTAACATTGATCTTAAAACTGAATTAATCTTTTTATTGAAGAATGAAGTATTATGCGAAAAATGATAAGTGATTATAACAGAACAAATGTTCCGTGCGCATTATATTGCTACCATTAATTACTACTATATTAAGATGAGAGTTTTTTCAGATATGCACCTACTTATTTGACAGTTTGGACGGCCTGTTCATTAACTTTCTATTGTTACAGTGTTTCAGTACAATGATGCTTAATTCCAATCTCCTGGGACCAGCAGCAAACCTTTTGTTTCCAGTTAATGACAGGTATGACCATCAAAATGTTAAGTACAGTATACTGAGCTGTGCAGTGCTGGTTAAGACCGTAGGATGTAGGATGAGTAAACGATTGCAGCAGCTGACAGCACACACATATTGTGCCGAGCATGACCTCCGAGTATGTCAGCCAGGAAATCATTGCTCAGTTACCACATGCAACCCAACTGCATTAACCTCAGCTTTATTAAATAGTTGATGTTAAAAGGTGTTTTATCAACTAGTGTGCACACAGGGGATGCCAATTCGCATAAAGAGCTAATATTCATGAGAAGGCAGCCAATCAATTCTTTACAACAGGGTGACATTACTGGGACTCGGTGATGTCACAAGGGAGAATTGACTTGATAGGCTGAATAATCCTAAATGGTGTTTCAGCCCACATGGTTCCACTGAGCCTCATTTAGAGTCGTGTTTTCACAATCCACTTCTTTTCTTTTTCCTCAAGTCTGAATTATGGCTCTCTGCAAATATTGAGCTGGGACCAGGGATGGAATAGGGATATTTCTATGGGAAGTAGGTGGGTGTGCAGTGGTAATATGTATACAGTGAGGGTGTGTTCTGTGCAAGCACTGTAGTCTCAAAATAGGACAAAAATGTAAAACAGTTCTGAGGTATATACTGTTATAGTGGTTTCAGTACCTGAGTAAATTCTAATCAAAAATCAAAAATATACACACTGCACACAACCATATAAACAACCTACAACAGTATGGATGGTGTAATGGTTAGCACTACTACCTCACAGCACTAAAGTCATGGGTTCAATTCCCACCATGGCTTAACTGTGCAGAGTTTGTATATTCTCCCCGTACTTGCATGGGTTTCCTCCGGGTACTTCGGTTTCCTCCCACAATCCAGGTGTGCCAGAGAAAACACTAGGTGTGCCAGAATAAATGCTAGGCGTGCCTAGGAAACCGCAGGTGTGCCTAAGCATTTTAGGGGAGGGTGAGTGATGTCAGATCCAGCCATGATCCAGCTGATTTCATCGCAACTCCCAGGTTAGTCTTTGGCTATTCTAAGCCTGGGATGAGTGGTGACAAGAGGAAAATTCATTTTAGGATGAGCATCTTACAAATGGTTTTTAACATATTTTCTCAGCTGAGACGTCTTTACTAGCTGTATATATCTATTCTCACAGTGAGTACATTAATTCCTTGAGGGGTGGATTTTGCTGGGGCAGAACAAACCTACCAGGGCAGGTTTGTCCTGCCCCAGCAAAACCCACCACTGATCATAGGAAGGCATCCTCCCCCTCACCTCCGCTCCGGCATTAGTACGCCAGAGCTCCCATGCCGCTGCTGCCCCAGCCACCAGTCAGTCATCATTGACCACACAGGCGGCAGGCTCGGGGATGTTCGTGGCGGCTCAGGAGGACTCGGGTGCCTGAACTCCGGGTCCCCCTGAACATCCCCAAGCCAGCTGCCTATGTCACTGCAGTATGGCGATTAGTGGCGGGGGAGCCCAGGTGTACAATCGGAGGGGGTGGGGCGACAAGAGGGGGCTGATGGAGGGGGGACCCCTAATGGTAGTTCCACTGGAGGCACCTCTGGCACGCACCTACTACATAGTAGTATGCCCAGACATACCACTGAAGTGGTTAATTCACAAGGTGGGATTTCAGTAGAGCGGGCGGTGACTACGTGTTCACTGGCCCTGCTAATTTAGCAATCAGGTCTGAATCAGGCCCAATATTCTAAAAAATATGTTATTTTGCTGTCTCAGCAATATTTTTACATTTGGATAATATGGCTAAAAGGCCTATACTCAGCGGCCGCTCTTACCTCTGTGGAAAAGGGGGGCTGCTGCAATGTCGCACCACCACTGCTGGATACCACCGCCAGTGCCTGCTCGTCCCTGCCTCTGCCGCTGATGCCTGCTGGTGCCGCTACTGGTCCTGACCCCCATCAAGTGACCAGCGCTTGCGCAGTAGCTTCTTCGGTAATGCGCATGTGCAGAACCCATTTTGTATGGGCTGCCACTGCAGCAGCCCATATAGGCATCCCAGAGGGAGGGAACACTTCCCAATCGGACTGCCTTAGGTGCAGGGGCTGGCTGGCAACTTTTAGCCTAGGGGGCAAGTCCAGAGCACTGGCCCATAGCCCCCCCCCCCCCCCCCAACTTTCTGGAAGACGGAACGCTTGCGCGCGCCGGAGGCGCGCAGAAAATTTAGACTTGTGGCCTAACATAAGGGGGCGTGGCCTATTCCATGATTGTATTGTGTACCTGCAGATTGCACATTGTGATGCTAATTACACATTATGCCGCACACCTTGATGCCCATTACACTCTATAATGTGATGGCAATTACCCAATGATCCCCACACTGTAATGCCCATTACGCCCCATAACATGATGCCCATTGCACTGCACAATGTGATGTCCACAGTGCCAGATTTGCACCCACAGTGCCAGATATTCCGCCACAGTGCCAAATACACATATGCCCCCACAGTGCCAGAGACACATATGCCCCCACAGTGCCAGATATGCCCCCACAGTGCCAGAGACACATATGCCCCCACAGTGGCAGAGACACATATGCCCCCACAGTGCCAGAGACACATATGCCCCCACAGTGCCAGAGACACATATGCCCCCACAGTGCCAGATATTCCCCCACAGTGCCAGAGACACATATGCCCCCACAGTACCAGATATGCCCCAACAGTGCCAGAGACACATATGCCCCCACAGTGCCAGAGACACATATGCCCCCACAGTGCCAGATATGCCCCCACAGTGCCAGATATTCTCCCACAGTGCCAGAGACACATATGCCCCCACAGTGCCATATATGCCCCCACAGTGCCAGACACAATGCCAGATGCACACATATGCCCCCACAATGCCAGATATTCCCCCACAGTGCCAAATATACACATGCCCCCACAGTGCCAGATATTCCGCCACAGTGCCAAATACACATATGCCCCCACAGTGCCAGAGACACATATGCCCCCACAGTGCCAGATATGCCCCCACAGTGCCAGAGACACATATGCCCCCACAGTACCAGATATGCCCCACAGTGCCAGAGACACATATGCCCCCACAGTGCCAGAGACACATATGCCCCCACAGTGCCAGATATGCCCCCACAGTGCCAGATATGCCCCCACAGTGCCAGAGACACATATGCCCCCACAGTGCCATATATGCCCCCACAGTGCCAGATACACATATGCCCCCACAATGCCAGATATTCCCCCACAGTGCCAAATATACACATGCCCCCACAGTGCCAGAAACACATATACCCCAGTGCCAGAATTTGCAACTCACCATTGTTGCTGTTTCAACTATATCTGCTGCTGCTGCTGGGGGAGAGGGGGGCGGGGGAGAGCGCAGTTCATGCCCCTCCTGCCCACACCCTGCAGCCCCAGTCCGGTGCAGGCCGCGCACCTCCTCCAGCTCTCCTGCGCTGGCCGCTGCTTCCAGAATCCAGAACACAGCCGCGGCTACAGGAAAATGGCCGCCGGCCTCCTGCACTAAGGATATGTCCTCAGTGCAGGGGGCCGGCGGCCATTTTCCTGTGGCCGCGGCCGTGTTCTGGAAGACGCGGCCAGCGCAGGAGAGCTGGAGGAAGTGCGCCGCGCGGCCCGCAGCAGGTGGCTGGGTAAGCGGCCCGGGGGGCACATGGCACCCTGCCCCCCGGCCCAGCCCGCCCCTGCTTAGGTGACTGGCAGTACTGACTTCCAATAAGAAGCCCTGCAGCCCATAGGTAAAACCCGTCACTGCCTATACTGCTGAGGCATTGAATTAATGCACTCACACCTAGCACTATAGAGTACTTTAGTTTTCGTGTCAGTTTACTGTAAGACAAACATGACCGCCAAATGATCTGAAACTCAGGCCCCCGAATATGTATGACTTTCATCAGCTCTGAGCCTGGAGTAAGTGTAGAGACGATAGAGGCATTGCAAGTGAGGTTCGGGGGCTGCTGCATCCGGATGTCACCCTTCCAAGGGTGACACAAAAATTCTGACTCCTCCACAGTGACAGAAGCCAAGTGATGCAGTGTGATATAGTGCTGCAGCACTTGGCTCCTGTCACTTAGAAGGAGCCAGCAGTGGTGGAAGTGTTTCTTGGGGACATCCAGAATGTATTCACTGGGATATTCCTTTAGTGATGTCAACTTGGCTACTGAGAGGCCACACATTCCTGCAAAGTGATGCACACTTTTCAAGCACGAACACTGAAAGTCATGCATCTTTGAGTGTCACAGATCCCAGTTGCCATCACTGATTACTGTAAAGCTGCTTATTATACCTGTCCAATTGTGTGAAATACATCCAATTATTTAAATTCATGAAAAAACTGGAGCAATACTTAAAGACACTTCATAGAGAAAGGGGCACTCATGTTTTCAGAAATAAAGAATGATTCATGCACAACTGGGGAAGGGGTAGCCTGTAGTATATCTGGAAGTGTTAAAATTAATAGTATTTGCATTTGATCATTGAGCAATTCAGATGCTCCAAGCCACTTGGCTACTTATTAGCCATCGGCATTGTGTGCTAGGATTTATGCATTTTCTCTACTGTCAGTAAAGTCACCAGTCTCTTCTCAGCCATGTATGACAAGGGGAGGGAGAAAATAAAGTTGAGGAAAATGCAGCTCAACATTTGCAGATGAACCAACTATTTATTTATTATTTATTTACAGGTTCTTATATAGCGCAGCAGATTCCGTTGCGCTTTACAATAGTAGACAGTGATAAAACAAACTGGGTAACAACATACAGACTTGGAGGTAGGAGGGCCCTGCTGCAAGCTTACAATCTATAGGGATATAGGGGGAAACACAAGGACAGGCACCAGTAATACCATAGCAGTCCCACCAAGTTACAAGTCCAGAAGGGTAGCTATATAATACATAAGTGCCTCAGAGGGTTATGCATGTAGAACTTAAACATTATAGGCTTGCCTGAAGAGGTGAGTTTTCAGGGAACGCTTGAATGTTTGGAGGCTATTGGAGAGTCTTATTGTGCGTGGAAGGGCATTCCATAGGATGGGAGCAGCCCGATGAAAGTCCTGTAATAGTGAATGGGAGCTGGTGATCCGTGCAGAAGAGAGACGCAGATCTTGTGCAGAGCGGAGTGGTCGAGATGGGAGATATTTTGTGATAAGTAGAGAGATATATGCTGGTGCAGTATGGTTAATAGCTTTATAAGTTAGTAGAAGTGTTTTGTATTGAATACGGTAAGATACAGGTAACCAATGGAGGGACTGGCAGAGCGGATCAGCAGATGATGAGCGTCTTGCAAGGAAGATCAGCCTAGCAGCAGCATTTAAAATGGATTGTAGTGGTGAGAGTCTGTTCTTGGGAAGACCAGTCAGGAGACTATTGCAATAATCAATGCGGGATATAATGAGTGCATGTATAAGAGATTTAGTAGTGTCTTGTGTGAGATACGGTCGTATTTTGGATATGTTCTTTAGATGCATGTAACATGATTTGGAGACAGATTGAATGTGGGGAAGAAAGGACAGGTCAGAGTCGAGGATGACCCCTAAGCAACGAGCTTGTGGGGTAGGGTAGATGGTCGAGTTGTCAACAGTGATGGAGATATCAGGATGGTAACTGTTCTTAGTTGGCGAGAATATAAGTAATTCTGTTTTTGAAATATTGAGTTTGAGTTGGCGGGAAGACATCCAAGATGAGATGGCAGAGAGACATTCTGAAACTCGGCCCAAAACCACTGGTGACAAGTCTGGGGTTGATAGATAGATTTGAGTATCATCCGCATATAAGTGATACTGAAATCCGAAAGAGCTTATTAGTTTGCCAAGAGAGGAAGTATAGATGGAGAACAGCAGTGGACCTAAGACTGAGCCTTGCGGAACTCCGACTGACAGAGGTAGTGAAGAGGAAGTAGAGTCAGAGAAGCGAACGCTGAAAGAGCGATCAGATAGGTAAGATGTGAACCAGGAAAGGGCTGTATCATTAAGACCTAGGGAGTGTAGTGTTTCCACAAGAAGAGTGTGATCCACAGTGTCAAATGCAGCAGATAGATCTAGAAGAATAAGTAGTGAGTAATGGCCTTTAGCCTTAGCAGTTACCAGATCATTCACCACTTTAGTCAGTGCTGTCTCAGTGGAGTGTTGAGAGCGGAAGCCTGACTGAAGCGGGTCTAATAGGGTGTGAGAGTTAAGAAAGTTTGTGATGCGAGAGTAGACAAGTCTCTCCAGTAGCTTAGAGAGGCATGGGAGCTGAGAGATAGGACGATAGTTAGAGAGAGAGTTAGGGTCAGAATTCTGTTTTTTTAGAATAGGAGTAATCACTGCATGTTTGAGCAGAGATGGAAAAGTACCAGTAGCAAGAGAGAGATTGCAGATGTTAGTTAAGGTTGGAATAAGCACAGGAGATAGATTTTGTATAACTTGTGCAGGTATAGGATCAAGAGGAGAGGTAGTAGAGTAGGAGGATAAGAAGAGTGCAGATACTTCCTTTTCATTTGTGGGCTCAAATGAAGAGAAAGTGCCAGAGGGTTCAGGTAGGGAAGAGAGCGGGTTAGAGGTAGTAGAAGAGCATACCATTTCATCTCGGATGTTATCAATCTTGTCCTTAAAGTAGGAGGCAAGTTCTTGTGCACTGATGGTAGCCGGTGGGGGAGGAGGGGGAGGGTACAGAAGAGACTTGAAGGTGTTAAAAAGTCGCTTAGGGTTGGTGGCATGAGAAGAGATGAGAGATTGGTAGTATGTTTGTTTGGCAGTGTCCAAAGCATTGCAGTAGGAGTAGTAGCTAGTCTTATATGTGAGGAAATCAGTCATATTACGAGATTTACGCCATTGGCGTTCTAATTTACGTGACTGATTTCGTAGTTGTCTTGTTGCTTTGGAGTGCCATGGTTGGCATCTAAGCCTACGTGGGGTATAGTGGGTAGCTGGAGCCACTTCATCAAGGGCTGTTTCAAGAGTCTGGTAGAGGTGGGAAACAGCAGAGTCAGGAGAGGTAAGTGTAGAAATTAGTGAGAGCTGTTGTTGCAGGGAGGTGGTAAGTTGTGGAAAATTTATAGCTTTAGTATTTCTGCGGGTTAGAGTAGGCATGCATGATTTCTGTGTCAGTGAGCTTGGGGTAATGGAGGAGAGCGAGAGGGTTATGAGATTGTGATCAGAGAGAGGGAAGGGAGTGTTAGTAAAATCAGAGACTGAGCATAGCCTGGTGAAAACAAGGTCCAGGCAGTGACCTTCCTCATGAGTGGCTGTGTCGGACCACTGGGAGAGGCCGAGAGAGGAGGTTAGAGAGAGGAGTTTGGAAGCATGCACAGATTGTGGACTGTCAATAGCAATATTGAAGTCACCCAGGATGATAGTGGAGATGTCAGAGGATAAGAAATGGGGAAGCCAGGCAGAGAAATTTTCCAGAAATTGAGATTTGGGAAGCCCAGGTGGGCGATAGATAGCAGCCACACGCAGAGAGAAAGGGGAAAAAACCCTAATAGAGTGAACTTCAAATGATGTAAATGTGAGTGAAGGAACTGGTGGTAGAACGGAGTATGTGAAGGCTTGTGACAGTAATATACCAACTCCACCTCCTTTGCAGTTACCAGGCCTGGAGGTGTGAGTGAAATGGAAACCTCCATGTGACAGTGCTGCAGGTGATGCCGTGTCTGATTGTGTGAGCCAGGTTTCTGTAATAGCCAGCAGGTTGAATTTGTGAGAGATGAAGAGGTCATGGATGGATGTTAATTTATTGCAAACAGAGCGTGCATTCAATAGGGCACATTTAAGTTGTTTGGGGTGTGGTGGGAGGCATGTGATATTTATGAGGTTTGATGAATTTCTAGTCTTAGAAGCAATTAAATCTGAATGGGACAGGTTATTGGGGCCTGGGTTTGGTGATATGTCACCAGCTAATAAGATTAAAAAGGAGAGATAGATATAGGTGGATGATTGTGGTTTTTTGTATTGGTGATAGGATGTGGATGTGAAAGTACAAGTAGAGAAGTAAGTAAAGAGCTCATGAGTGCTTAGAAGAGGGGAGTGCATAATGGAAGAGGCAATGTGCACAGAGTGGTGAGTGTCAGGGAGATTATAGGATGGTTGAAGTTTGGTGAGTATTCCATGTAATGAAATGAGAAGTAGCAATGTAGTGAGCATGATCTGAATATGTTTGTGATCAGGTTAAGAAGAGTGGATAATGTGTATTAATTGTGTGTAATAAGTATTGTATTTACCTTGTTTGAAGTTGTTCAATGTTTTTCAACTGTTTTATAACTGTTCCTTATAAGTAATTCCCACTTTGAAATTTCTCACTTCGGCTATTTCTCAATTAAAGAACTGCCCCGGCAGAGAACTGCCTTCTATGTGAACAGATATACCAGGTCTAATTTGGAGAGCCTACAGCTGAGGTCACATGACCAGCTAATCAAAGCCTGTGTAAAATGAACACTAGACAGACCATATACCCCAATAAACTATGCCTCACTTAACACAGCTTCAAACAGGTACTACAAGAACTAGAAAAACATTAGCAATACTACATTTGTCATGCAATGGGCAAAATACAGATTATCAGTTAGTGTTTAAAATACCAATTAAATCACATACATAGTATATTACTGCAATCCGCTCAAATGGGGTTAATGCAGAGCAGTCAGCTGGGACTTGTAGTGGAGCTTGATCAGTTAAATCACATACATAGTATATTACTGCAATCCGCTCAAATGGGGTTAATGCAGAGCAGTCAGCTGGGACTTGTAGTGGAGCTTGATCAGTTAAATCACATACATAGTATATTACTGCAATCCGCTCAAATGGGGTTAATGCAGAGCAGTCAGCTGGGACTTGTAGTGGAGCTTGATCAGTTAAATCACATACATAGTATATTACTGCAATCCGCTCAAATGGGGTTAATGCAGAGCAGTCAGCTGGGACTTGTAGTGGAGCTTGATCAGTTAAATCACATACATAGTATATTACTGCAATCCGCTCAAATGGGGTTAATGCAGAGCAGTCAGCTGGGACTTGTAGTGGAGCTTGATCAGTTAAATCACATACATAGTATATTACTGCAATCCGCTCAAATGGGGTTAATGCAGAGCAGTCAGCTGGGACTTGTAGTGGAGCTTGATCAGTTAAATCACATACATAGTATATTACTGCAATCCGCTCAAATGGGGTTAATGCAGAGCAGTCAGCTGGGACTTGTAGTGGAGCTTGATCAGTTAAATCACATACATAGTATATTACTGCAATCCGCTCAAATGGGGTTAATGCAGAGCAGTCAGCTGGGACTTGTAGTGGAGCTTGATCAGTTAAATGAATCAACTATGAATAAGCCCCATAGATAAGACAGAGGTAAGATTTTTTTAACAAGTACCATTAGTGATTCGAGTATATATCAGGCTTACTGGCTATGGCCTAAGTGCTTAAGGCAAAGACACAATTTAGAAACGACTGTACAGTCGAAAATATGAGCAGAGCAATGTGTCAGTAATAGATCCTGGCAAATGACATTAGTAGGGTTTCTAGACCCTATGTAAAATGGTCCGGGCCACTCACACATGCCACCCGAAATCTAGAGGGAGGGACCTACAAGCAATCTATTACCCAAGACTCTGATTTTTATATCCACCTTTCTGTACTGAAGGAAGTTACAAATTGTTCCTGCTTTTATATAGCTGATTAGGTACAGTAGCTCAAATATTGCTTACCTATGAATTCTTGCCAAGATCCAAACCATTTTGAGTCTCATTGGGGGGGTCATTTATCAAAGCTTGGAGAGAGATAAAGCCAAGAGCATAAATACTATAGGCACAAGGTGTACTACTGCTATGGGGCCAGGGCCGGCAACAGAAATCTTGGGGCCCTGTACAATGATATTTCTGGGGCCCCCCACCTAATCCAAAATCCACACAATGCTCTTCTGCATGAGCCTCATTTAACCTTTGGCTGCTCCAGATCCTGCTTTCAGGTGCGGACTTCTCTCGTTCTCAGTCCTGCTGGCCTGGCTCCTGGCTGCTTCTTCCTGCTGGCTTCTGCTGCTGCTGGCCTGTCACTTTCACAAAAGAATGCAGAGCACTATGAGCAGGCAGGGCAGGTCATTTGCAGAGTGCAGAACAGATGACCCGTGCATGCGCAGTAAAAGTACAGGAGCCAGAGACTGAGGCCACAGCACCAGTGGTGGGTACGGCTGTGCACCTGTGGCACCAGGCCATGCGCACACACAGAGTAGATGGCTCTGCGCGCCAAGTGGCAGGACGCACACACGGTAGACGGCAGTGGCACACACTGAGTCAGCCAATAACAGGTGGTGCACAGTAGACGGCCAGGCCGCAAGGGTCACTGACAGGCCAGCTAGTACAGGCATTGGCCGTGCCGGGGTATGGAAACACTGGGGCCCTTCAGATCTCTGGGGCCCGTCACACTTGTCCCCCTTGACCCCCCCTGTCGCCTGCCCTGTATGGGGCCCACAACTGAGAGGGACCCACCTTTCCTGTCAAACTAAAGGCCCATACACACTGGGCGATTTTGAGCTGAAATCAGCTCAAACTTGGTGTTTTGAGCAGCTTTCAGCTCAAAGCCGCCCAGTGTGTTTGCCCCAGGGATGAGCGGTGAGTGCTGCTCCCGTATTACCAGCCGATGAGCGGCTTTGTGGGCAGCTTTGCATAGCGCTGCGCTATGCAAAGCCGCTCTCCCCCCGCTGACAGCACCGGTCAGGGGGAAAACCGCTCAGTGTGTATGCACTGAGGGGCTTTCCCACCAGCTATGATAGGGATCATCACTGTTTATACACACTGGGCATAATCTTTACATGTGATATATACATTTTTCACCATTTGGTGATACATAGGGGTCCTTACAAACATTTAGGGGCATACAAATATCTACTCTACTGGAAAAAGTGGAGAGAGATAAACTACCAACCAATCGGCTCTGGCATTTTCAAACACTGCCTCTAATATAAAGGTTGCCCTACACTAGTATGATTTAAATCATGTGAAATTGTGTGAAAAGTGTCAAATCATATGTCATTTACTTACTATTACGATACAATGCGTGTCATACATTGTTTCCAGAGATTGTCAGTGCAGAATCACGGATTTATCATACCCGGAGCGGTGAATGGGATCGCATGCAATTTATCATGTGCAAAATTAACCTTCGGCCCTCCAGCTGTTGTTGAACTACACATCCCAGCATACCCTGCTAAAGTTGTGCTATTTGGCCTTGCTAAAACTGTTGAAAGGAATGGTGGGATATGTAGTTTAACAACAGCTGGAGGGCCGAAGGTTCCCTATCCCTGGCATACAATACATAGCATGTGATCAAGATACCAGGGATACTGATGGGTCAGTTGCCAGGGTATCGCATGCAAGACTAGCATAAGATTCCTTGGCATAGTATATGGGCACCTTTACATTTAGACAGTGATTGGTATCTCTCTCCTCTTTCACTATCTCCAAGCTTATTTGAGCATATATCACTATAAGGGAAATTTACTAAGATGATTTAGTAGAAATAATTTTTTGGGTGTATTCGTATTTTTGGCATTTACTATGCCAAAAATACAAATATTCGTATTCATATTGATGGGACATTTGTATTTGTATTTGCAAATACGAATGTCTACACCATCGATAGAATACGACAGTAATTACCATTCAAAAGAATGGTGGTTCCTGATTTACTAAGCAGCCGTATTGATAATACGGCTGCTAATTAGTGTAAAACTGCCATGAATATACGGCAGGAAAATAGACTTTATTTTCCTGTCGTATTTGGCAGAAGCCTGCATGGATCAGTCAGATCCGTGCAGGCTTTAGTGTTAAAAAAATTGTAAAATAAATGGTACTTGTGTATTTTGGCGGCGCCCCCGATGTCCGTCGTACGACGAACAGATCGCATCGCATCGTATGCCATGCACCCGATGGCATGCGATGCGATGCGACGCGATTTTGACCCCCTATACGACCAAAAATCGTATAAGCACCCTAAAGGGTGCTTTTGAGCACCCAAATGGGTGCTAACAATGTTAAATGCACCCCCACGCCACCCCCCACTATAAACGTGAACCCGAAGCGTGGCGAGCGCAGCGAGCCCGCGAGGGGCGGCGGTACGCGTCCTACGACCTTTTCATACCCCCACTATCCACGTCGGCGTGGAGTTGAGAATAGAATAGTGTGGCGAGCGCAGCGAGCCACCGAGCCCGAAGCGTGGCGAGCGCAGCGAGCCCCGCGAGGGGACGCGGATACCTTCACAGTTATACGCGTCCCCTCGCGGGCTTCACAGGTGTCCGTGGCGACGCGGACACCTGTGAAGCCCGCGAGGGGACGCGTTTACCTGTGAAGGTATCCGCGTCCCCTCGCGGGGCTCGCTGCGCTCGCCACGCTTCGGGCTCGGTGGCTCGCTGCGCTCGCCACACTATTCTATTCTCAACTCCACGCCGACGTGGATAGTGGGGGTATGAAAAGGTCGTAGGACGCGTACCGCCGCCCCTCGCGGGCTCGCTGCGCTCGCCACGCTTCGGGTTCACGTTTATAGTGGGGGGTGGCGTGGGGGTGCATTTAACATTGTAAGCACCCATTTGGGTGCTTAACATAGTATAAGCACCCATTAGGGTGCTTATACAATGTTTAATCGCATCGCATCGCATCCTATGGCATCGTATGCCATGTACAATGGCATACAATTTCAAAATTGTATGCCATCGTGCACTATCGTACGATATCGCGTCGCATCGCATACCATCGTATGTGTTATGGTATGCGATGCGATGGGCGCCGCCAAAATACACAAGTACCAAAAAAAATAAATAAATAAAAAACGGCGTGGGGTCCCCCCACAGCCATAACCAGTACCAGGCTGACAGAGCCGGGGCCGGTAATTAAAAATCAGGGAACCCGACAAATAGGGGTTCCCTGATTTTTAACAACCAGCTCCAGGTCCGGGGCTGGTTCCCAAAATACGGGGGACAAAATGAGTAAGGGTCCCCCGTATTTTAAGAACCAGCCCCAGGCCAAACCAGCCAGCAGGGTAATGTCACAGCCGGGGGACACTTATTATTTGAGGTCCCGCAGCCAAAACATTCATCCCTACTGACCAGTCAGCCTGACCAGGGGCCCTGGGGGAGTGGGGACCCCCACAATAAAGCCCCCCCCCCCCCCTCCAGGACTTACCTGACCAGGCTGAAGCCTGGTGCTGTCCCCGGTGGCCCTATGCGGTGGCCACCGGGCTGATTGAAGTGTAAAAAAATAGATGAAAAACTGTTGTTTAAAACTGTGGAACTATGAGTCCCAGCAAGCCTCTCCTGCAAGTCCCTGCCTGCGGGGCATTAAAGGGCCCGCTGGCACTTGTAGTTCCACAGTAATAAAAATAGTAAAATAAATACACAGACACAATGAAAATAAAACTTTAATTCATCCAAAGCCCATACATACTGATACTTACCTATCTTGAGCCCGTAGTTAGCCCCAGGGCTGGTGCTAGGGGGTTCGGCGCCCTCCTGCAAACTATAAATTTGCGCCCACCCAAGCTTCACAAAGGGACAGCGCACACCGAAAGAAAAACGTGTAATCTCACAAGGAAGGGGAATGGGCACACAATAGTACTCTCACTCCAAATTACACCACATAGTAGCACAATTTTGGTGCCATGAGTTAAAAAAGAGGGAGACTTCGCGCCGTAGGCGCGCTCAAAAATGTTGGACCGTGGCTTCATGAGGAAGGGGCTTGGTCACATAAAAGTACCAATTACACCGTAATCCCCTTAACACATTATGCTTCACACCTCAATGCCCATTACACATTATACCACACACAGTAATGCAAATTACCGGTATACATTATGTCACACATCATGATTCCCCTTACATAATATGCAGCACACCACAATGCCCATTACACATTATGCCACACACCCTAATTCCCCTTACAAAATATGCCATGCACCATAATGCCCATATGACATTGACACACATTATGCTACACATAATGCCCAAGTACTCCTGCATATGCCCACATTTGTAGCATTGCTTATTCATAACGCCCACACCAGTTACCAAAAGTAGTTTCTCTGCTTATACATAGTGCTCACACCAGTTGCCGACATTAGTAGCACTGTGCAACCATATGACCACACCAGTTGCCGACAGCAGTAACGCTGCCTATACACATGCCCACACCGTTGCCGACAGCAGTAGCGCTGCCTATACACGTGCCCACACCAGTTGCTGATATTAGTAGTGCTGCGTAACCATATGCCAACACCAGTTTCCAACATTAGTAGCACTGCCTATACAAATATGCCCACACCAGTTGCCGACATTAGTAGTGCTGCCTATACACGTGCCCACACCAGTTGCCGACAGCAGTAGCGCTGCCTATACACATGCCCTTACCAGTTGCCGACATTAGTAGTGCTGCGTAATTATATGCCAACACCAGTTGCGACATTAGTAGCACTGCCTATTCAAATATGCCCACACCAGTTGCCGACAGCAGTAGCGCTGCCTATACATGTGTCCATACCAGCATACCAGTTGCCGACAGTAGTATACAAGTGCCAACACTAGATGCCGACATTAGTAGCACTGCCTTTACAAATATTCACACACCAGTTGACAACAGTAGCAGCACCACCTATACACATGCCCACACCAGTTGCCGACATTAGTGTCACTGCCTATACACGCGCCCACACCAGTTGCCGACAGCAGTAGCACTGTCTAACCATATGCCCACACCAGTTGCCGACAGTAGTAGCACTGCATAAACACATGCTCACACCAGTTGTCGCCATTAGTATCGCTGCCTTTACACGTGCCCACAATAGTTGCCGACATTAGTAGCGCTTTTTACACACATGCTCACAGCAGTTGCCAACATTAGTAGCGCTGCCTATACACGTGCCCACACCAGTTGCCGACATTAGTAGCGCTGTCTACACACATGCTCACAGCAGTTGCCGACATTAGTAGTGCTGCCTATAGACGTGCCCACACCAGTTGCTGACATTAGTAGTGCTGACTATACACATGCCCACACCAGTTGCCGACATTAGTAGTGCTGCCTATAGACGTGCCCACACCAGTTGCTGACATTAGTAGCACTACACTCACACTTGACTCTCCTGGCAGCTGCTCATCCTCTCCTGTGTATTCAGGCTGACTCTTGCTCCCTCATAGCTCCGCCCCTTATGTTCCGTGTAGCCATGCCCCCTCCGGACGTGTAGCTCCGCCCCTTTTCGCACGTACTACTGCTGCGTGCTGACGACCTGGGCTCGGCTGGCCTGATCTGATCTTTAGGTAAGGGTAGGAGCCTGGAAGGAGTTCTCAGCTCTGTGCCTCGGCGCTGCTTCCTGTCATCAAGTGTGACAGGCGCAGCAGCAGCAGCCGGCAGCCACAGAGACAGACAGCAGAGGATGCAGAGCAGGACAGCACCTCTACTGCCCGGCGCCTACCTGCTTTGCATCCTCTGCTGAGCGGGTAGCGCCGGCCCTGGTTAGCCCTCGGTCCTGGTGTCCGGTGTCCTGTGTCGTCCTCCATGTCCATGTCGGTGGTCCGTGTCGTCCTCCAGATCCATGGCGGTGTCCGGGTCCGAAGTAATCCATGGTGGAGCTGTGGAAGGAAATCCTACTCACCTGGTCCTCTGGCGAAGATCTCTTCTCTTGATCCGCCGTAGTCCAGGTATTCTTCAGCATGTCGGCGCTCCCCGCACTCTCCGCATCGGCCTGAGGAGAAACGCAGAGATGTTTCATCTTCTGCGCCTCTTCTCAGAATGATTTCTATTGGCCGCCTAGCGGCCAATCAGGAGCCAAGAAAGTCGGCTGGTGCTGGTTATGGCTGTGGGGGGGACCCCACGCCATTTTTATTTATTTATTTATTTTTATTTCTATTTTTTTTTTTTTTACACCTTGCAGCCTGCACGGATCTGACTGATCTGTGCAGACTGCCTGTAGGAATTCGTATAAGCGGCCGTATATACGGCCAGCTAATACGAATTAATACGACATCGGAGGGTTACAAAGCAGTTCTCTGGAACACGACTTTGCATATGAGGTATGCAGTCGTATTCGTTCGTAGCAAGAATACGAATACAATTATTTGTATTCGTATTCTTAGTAAATTTCCCCCTATATATCAAAGGCTAAATCTTCCTCACCTTTTTTTGAGATAAAGTACCACCAATGACCACTAGAGGCCACTCGACAGACCAAATTACTCCTTAACAGAAAGTGAAACCAAAATTATGGGTGACATTCTATGGCAGGGCTGGGCAACACCGGCCCTCCAGATGTTAGTGAACTACACATCCCAGGATGCTTTGCATTAGTTTTTCTATGTGGCCATGCTGAACCTGATGCAAGGCATGCTGGGATGTGTAGTTCCTCAACATCTGGAGGGCCAGTGTTGCCCAGCCCTGTTCTATGGGTTGAGATAATTAGACTTTTGCGATTTTTTTTGCAAAAACGGCCGAAATCACATTTTTTTCCATTTTCGCATATTTAATGAGCTGCGAAAATGTGAAAAAAGTGCGATTTTGGCCAACAAGTTGGTCACACTGGAAATGCGATGGCTGCTTTTAGCAGCACATCACATCCAGATGTTTTTACATGAAAAAGTATACAAATCGCATATTTAATGGTATGCGATTTGTATAAAGTGTGTCTATAATTCGCCCAAAAATCAGACCAGGTTCTGATGGGCGAATTAGCCAGAACCCTGCACAGATCGCAATGATCTGTGCAGGGTTCTGGTGTAAAAAAAAGTTTAAACAGTTAAAATAAAATAAAAAACCAGCGCGGGGTCCCCCGCCAGAGCATAACCAGCCCCGGGCTCATTGAGCCGGTGCTGGTGACATAAAATCAGGGTCCCCGAAGTTCTCCAAGTCCCAGCATGTGGGGTAGGCTTGCTGAGACTCATAGTTCTACAGTAGAAAACAATAGTTTTTCTTCTATTTTTTACACTATCCATCAGCCCGATGCCCACCGCCCAGGGGCATCGGGGACAGCCCCGGACTTTCAGCATGGGCTGGTAAGTCCTAGAGGGGGGGGACCCCTTCTTTGGGGGGGTCCCCACTTCCCCAGGACCCCTGCCCATGCTGACCAGCCAGGGGGATAATGCTTTGGCCGCGGGACCTTATATAATAAGTGTCCCCCGGCTGTGGCATTACCCTGCTGGCTGGTTGGGTCTGGTGCTGGTTCTTAAAATACGGGGGACCCCTAGTCATTTTGTCCCCCGTATTTTGGGAACCAGCGCCAGACCTTGAGCCTGGTGCTGGTTTCATTAAATCAAGGGGACCCCTATTTGTCGGGGACCCTGATTTTATGTCACCAGCACCGGCTCAATGAGCCCGGGGCTGGTTATGCTCTGGCAGGGGGGCCTGCGCTGGTTTTTTTTTATTTTAATTTGCGATTTCCTGCAAATGTGGGATTTTTAGACATGAAAATCGCACATTTTCAGGACTAAAGACATCGCACCAACTCGCACCATTTCGCACTATTTGGGCCGTTTTTCGCATCTCATTAAATATGCGAAAAAAAACAGGCCAATCTTGCGATTTTAAAAAGGGCGAAGTGGTGCGATAAAAAAAATGCGCATTTATCACAAACCATAGAATGTCACCCTATATGTTTCAGACTTGATAAATACGGACAGAGGGAACTGTGAAGACAGAAATTAGAGGTACAGTTGGAGCCGTCATTTTGACAGGTATGAAATAATCGAGAACCAAAACATTGTCATTCAAGTCTGTGACAGCAAAAATAAACAAACAAAACCCAAACCAAATAACAGAAACGTAATAAAGCGAATCAAAATGACACTGTAGGAAAAATGTATAGCAAAAATAATCTCAGTTGCACAGAACTGAGTTTAAAATAAATACAGTATCTGCCCATCCCCCTGGAAGCTAGCAGCCTGGGGTTTCCAAGGCAATATATTTAAGAGCACTTTGCTCCGTGTGCACACAGAAAAGCAAATTGATTGATTAGTTGTTAATTAGATAAATTCTACAATACTAAGAGGCCTGTGACCGTAATGACCAATGAAGAGTCCAGTTTTATAGGTTGCTAGGGTCACACAAAATCATAGCTTTGTTTAAAGATTTTCCAATGTGACCAGTTACTGTCTGTGTTTCAGATCGTTCTAGCTCCCTCGAGAAAAGTCTTTGATTTTTTTTGTTTGATATTTTTGTGGCTTTCTTCATGGCTACACTGTATCTTCCTGACAACTCTCTGCCCTGCGCTTAATCTGTTACAATAATTTAGCAGCCATACTTTAATTTCTGTTTCAATAAATCTTTTTCTTCCGCAGCCTCTCTATTTTCTTGATATTTTCCATATAGTTTCTTTTTTTTTTATTTGTTCATTTTCACTTTTCACGTTAACCTTTTTTATTTACGCATTTGCTTTGAAAACGAGTCAACTTTTTTATTGACTGTGAGGTATTTAGGTATTCTCTACGGTTTTCCGCTAGATAGCATAATCAATCAATCACTTCTATATAGACCTTGTTATTAAGCTTGAAGCGTTTGAGGAAAGTATGCATGTGTGTAGGTGGTCTGATGTATGCTAGCACTTCATAATAACAAGAAAACTTTTTGCAAGCAGATTTATTTATGTCATGTTAGTTATTTTCAAGCTGCTGTTAACTAGTTACGTACGCTGGCGCTTTATGTCGGCAAGATTTTGAAAATCTACGGAAACCGCATTAATGCGGTTTGTAAATGAAACATATTTTTGTTGTTGATGAAGCCTCAAGCAAATTGTTTTAGTTTTCTTACAAAATGTTGCACTACAAATGTCCGCGTGTATGGTTATTATATTTATATTACAGTTGTATTTATTTAGCAACTATAGTAGTAAAGAAGAGACCATAGTCTTGGTCTGCCCACTGCTCCTTTCTCTTCCCACTGATCTGCCCCATTGCACTAACTGCTTTGTCCCATCCTGCCCCCCTTTCTGCCTGTTTTTTTTCCTGGTCCCACCCCCCAACCTGTCCCACCATCTCCACTATATTTACCTATAACTGGCATTTATTGTTCCTTGGGCTAATGTCTATCCTGGCACTCATGGCAGTGGGGCCATTGGAGGAGCAGGATGTGCCTCAGCTCAGGGGTATAAAGGAGGGGGCCTATGTGCAGTCTTTGTTCAGGCTCCCTCCTCTCTAGCCGGCAGCGCAGTAGACTCTCAGCACTAGGGTCAGGAATAGATAGTCACTTGGGTACTTGTGTACAATCACGGCTCCCACGATGTCCATCGTATAGGAAAAAATCGCATTGCATGCCATCGCATGCGATTTTTAACAGAAATGCATCCAAATGCATTGAAATTAGTATCAAACATGTTCAATAGCCCCCAAATGTCATTTTTGAGGCTGTACCACCCCCACTATCAACACGAACCCGAAGCGTGGCGAGCGCAGCGAGTCCGCGAGGGGCGGCGGTACGCGTCCTATGACCTTTTTATACTCCCACTATCCACGTCGGAGTGGAGTTAAGAATAGAAAGTGTGGCGAGCGCAGCGAGCCACCGAGCCCGAAGCGTGGCGAGCGGACACGGATACCTTCACAGGTATACGCGTCCCCTCGCGGGCTTCACAGGTGTCCGCGTCCCCTCGCCACGATTCGGACTCGGTGGCTCGCTGCGCTCGCCACACTTTCTATTCTCAACTCCACGCCGACGTGGATAGGGGGGGTATGAAAAGTTCATAGGACGCATACCGCCGCCCCTCGCGGGCACGCTACGCTCGCCATGCTTCGGGTTCGCGTTGATAGTGGGGGTGGTACAGCCTCAAAAATGACATTTGGGGGCCATTGAACATGTTTGATAGTAATTTCAATGCATTTGGATGCATTTCTGTTAAAAATCGCATGCGATCGCATGCAATTTTTCAAAAATGCTTTAAAAACTGCAAAAATCGCATCCCATCGCATGCCACTACATTTGGCATTCGATGGCATGCGATGGAAGCCGTGAAAGTACACAAGTATCCCCCTTGTGCTGTGCCAGAGGCTCTTATGCATGTGCAGGTCTCTGGAAAAATGGCCACTCAACCGTTTGCCTGGTGATTTGTGCAGTGCTGCCGATGATGCAGGACTACAGGGTGGGTGGTGAAGGTATAGGTATTGAGATGCAGGGTGTGGGTTCCCACAGTTTGCACCCATTAAATATATAATTCAAATTAAATTAAAGGTGGAATTACACACTTACAATTGTGAAAGTGCCTCTTGGGATTGGGAATATGAGCAAGATATAGCAGATTGAGACTTTTGAAAGCAGAGGAGAGACCAAGTGGTTATCTGTGGGAATCTGTGTTATGCACAATCTGCGATTTTAAAGAGGGTGGGGCCAATGGGCAATGGGCGGGGCTTAACCACGGACCTTGACGGGGTGGTTTAATTACATGGAGAAAAAATTGGTTTGTCAAGGAGGGATTTCTGGGTACCCATAAACCCCCCCTGTGGGTGCAACTGAAGTGGTGCATGCTGCCCTCTGGGTAGTGCTGTGGTTTCGGTGCTGGATTTTACACAGTGACAGGAGCCAGGTCTGCACTGAGCACGTGTCCCCACTGAGATGCCACGGCCCAGCAGTCTGATGAAATGATCTCCATAAGATATGTACAATATGTTTGATACATAGTCAGAGCAGACATTTGGTTTTCTCCACAGTGCAAACATGTCAACAGAATATTACATCGAGTGGTTTATTTATTAATACATTTAATTAAGCAGCACTAATATAATCTAACCAGTACTGGGGGTTAATCCTAGTGCAGTTTATAAATTGAAATAGAAAGTCTGCAATAGGAATCTAACACATTATTGTGGAAGTTAGACTTTCCTTTTAGAAAATATTGGGGCCGATTCAGACCAGTACATTCAGGTCCGAATCCGATCCCCAGTCCGAAGGTGGGGGTCTGCGCATACGTTTAGATGCTAATGCGCACGAGCAGACCGCCAGGCAGGGGGCCTGCTAAGCTAGACACCTGGGGCGAAATGTAATAGGGTGCGTTTTATTTTTTTGCAAAAACTGCTGTTTTCGGGCAGTTCCCGAAAATCGCATATTTTATAGGGTGCGAATCGCGGCAAATAATCACACTTTTTGCCGCGAAATCGCACATTTTAAAGTGGCGATTTTTAGTCACACTTCAATTCGCATCCAGATGTTTTCCCATTGGAAAGCATCTAACACGCACATGTAATAGTGTCCGATTTTTGGTAAAGGTTACCAAAAATCGCCAAAAGATTAGACCAGGTTCTGGCTGGCGAATTTGACAGAACCATGCACAGATCATCGTGATCTGTGCATGGTTCTGTCCAAAAAAAAGGTTTAAAAAAAAATGGGAAAAAAACTGCCTGGGGTCCCCCCTCCTGAGCATAACCAGCCCCGGGCTGAAAGAGCTGTTCCTGGTTTCATAAAATCACAGGAACAAACAAGTCGGGGTACCGTGGATTGTATAAAACCAGCACCAGGCTCAAGGGCCGGTCCTGGTTCCCAAAATTCAGGGGACAAAATGACTTGGGGTCCCCCGTATTTCAAGAACCAGCACCGGGCCCAACCAGCCAATAGGGTAATGCCACAGCTGGGGGGAGACTTTTTATACAAGTCCCCCCGGCCAAAGCATTCATCCCCCTGACCGGTCAGTATGGGCAGGGGTCCTGGGGGAGTGGGGACCCCCCTAAAGAAGGGGTCCCCCCCCTCCAGAACTTACCTGCCCATGCTGAAGCCCAGGGCTGTCCTCGATGCCCTTGGGTGGTGGGCATCGAGCTGATAAATGTTGTAAAAAAATAGATGAAAAACTATTATCTTATACCGTGGAACTATGAGTCCCAGCAAGCCTCCCCCGCATGCTGGGACTTGGAGAACCACAAGTCCCAGCATGTGGGGCATTAAAGGGGCCGCTGGCACTTGTAGTTCCACAGTAAAAGAAATAGTTAAATGAACACATTGACACCCATTTAAAATAAAACTTTAATACATACAAAGCCCACACATACTGATACTTACCTATCTTCAGCCCGTCGGTAGGTCTCTGGGTCCGGTCTGGTGGCTTGGTTCCGGGGCTGGTCCGGGTCCGGGGCCCCAGGCCTGAAGAGCTCGGGGTCCTGCATCCAAAGAAATCTATGGGGGACCTGTGGAAGGAAATCCTAGGCGGCCAATAGAATCATTTGGATGAGAGGCACGGAAGATTAAACATCTCTGCTCCTTTCATTCCAATCGTGTACCGGCGGCGGAAACGGATGGAGAAGATGTCGGGATGTTCGGCAGAGGACCTGAGTGAGTAGGATTTTAGAAAAGTAAGTTCTGGGTTACCCTTTGGCTGTGTGCAGAGGAAAAAAATCATGTGATGGTAAGTACAGATGGAGCGCCTCTCATTCAGCTCCAGCGCTCGCCCGATTCCCTCTGCTTGCGAGTGATGGTGGCGAGGCGCTCCATCTGACTGGGACGCGTGAGCATCTTACACGCATGTGCGTCCCAGTCACTCGGCGGCCACTTCAGGGAGATGAGCAGGGATAGGGGTGGGAGGCAGCGGGGACCAGCGGGGAGGCGACGGAGAGCTCCATCGGAACAGGGCACGAGAGCGTCTCGTGTGTGCGCACCACCCCTTGCGATGGCTGGCGGAGGCTGGCAATTCTATCGCCAGCCCGCTGCTGAATGAGTCGGGCTTGCATGCTGATGTGTAAGCGTACACATCCGCTTGCAGGTAGAGGGGGAGGGGGTGTTAACCTGCTCATTAATTTCTGAATAAATGCAGCCTAGCGAGGAGGTCTGAATTGCCCTCATAATGCACCCCCATTTTTTTCTTTCCCCACTGAAGACAAGTAAAGCTTTCTGATCAAAAGCACAAACTATCTCGCCCTAGCAGTCTATGTGTATCTAGGTCTAATTGCCTACCCAATTTGTATTGCATCTTCCTGTCCTTTCCTCATCCACTTGCAGATGCTCTGCAGTTTTATTCAATTGAATTTGTCATGGATTTTCGCATGGACAGACTGATGATTTAGCATTTTCTGGAATTACCAGCTTGATTTGCATATGTGTTGACTATAAAAAAAAGAAGTGTCATGCTTAATTGTACATAGTGGAATGAATTGTGATATTCTCATTTTTTTTATCATATTCTCTAAGATGGATTCATTTCTTTTGAATCTATAAAACCAGCTCTGTTTTGCGTAATACATGAACAATTCAGTTGTTCTTTGGGTTTATTTATCAGTAGTTATTGTAGCGGGCAGCGGGGATGGAGGCCTAGGACCTACCCTTCGTGAGAGTGGCTAGGCCGGTACAGTAGTCTACGTAGCACCTACTGATGGCTGGCCTGGACAGTAGAATAATTTAAAGATTATTATAGACATAAGGATATCATCAGGGCCGGTGCCACCACTAGGCAGCTCTAGGCATGTGCCTAGGGTGCCAGGGAATGGAGGGCGGCATTCTCGAGCAGCTCCCTTGGATCCAGGTAAGCCTCGCCCCAACCCCCAACCCCCCCCCCCGGACTCGGCTGTGGCGGCTGAATTCCTTCCTCCCCCCGATCCCGGACTCGGCAGCAGCCTCATCACCCCCCACCCCCCAAAGCCCCCACCCCCCAGGTTTGGTGGTGGCGGAGGCCGCAACACCAACCAGACTCGGCGGTGGCGGTCACCGCCTCCTTCCCCCCGGACTCTTTGTGCTAGTACTGTATAAACTGGATGCATGATTTGTTATTTAGTACTGTATATACTGGATCAGTAAGCAAGATTTGTGCATGAATTAGGGACATTTGGGAGCATTTTAGTGCTGCGTGTAATGGAGGCGGATTTGGTCACACCATGTGGAATAGAAAATTAGGTTAAAAATAAAATCAAAATTTTAGCCTGGAGCATGGTCTCTACCCCATTTCACTGCAGTGATTCACCATATCCCACTGTCATGACCTCATGGGGTAACCAATTTTCCTGAAAAGTGGAGTGGCCATTTAAAAAATGGCAGAAGCATAGTCCGAAGCATGTTAGCAGGTGGGTGCTCTCCCACATTAGAACAGTTATCACATGTACCTCATCATCTCTGAAAAAGCTCTCTGGCACTGTTACCCCCTTAATTGATTAATAACAGTCTAATAATAATAATAATGTTATTAATATTTTTATTTATTTATTATTATTTATTAGCAGTTTCTTATTTAGCGCATACATATTCCGCAGCGCTTTACAGAGAATATTTGACCATTCACATCAGTCCCTGCCCCAGTGGAGCTTACAATCTATATTCCCTACCACATTTACATGTGCACACAGACATTATATGGTTAATTTTTTGGGAGCCAATTTTTGGGAGCCAATTAACCTACCAGCATATTTTTGGATTGTGGGAGAAAACCAGAGTACCCGGAGGAAACCCACACAAGTACGGGGAGAATATACAAACTCCGAACAGTTAGGGCCATGGTGGGTTTTGAACCCATGACCTCAGTGCTTTGAGGCGGTAATGCTAACCATTACCCCTTCCGTGCTGCCCATAATATATCACTCTATCTCCAATAGGACTCAAGGCGCTTAACAGAATTATTATGATGTAGTACGGAAACAATTAAGTGAAGTCTAGACGGTTATGCATTATTACTCAAAGGTGTAGGGTTGTGGTAAAACCATGGCAACCAGTCAGCACTTCTCTTTTACAGTATCTGTCTATTGCTAGACAGACAATGAAATCAAGTGTCTAATTGGTCGTTAAGGTTTTAGTGCAGAGTTGCACCTTTGTACAGTATAAGTACATAACCACTTGTCCTTGATCCTCCACAATGTTTCCTTTGTTACTGTGCCACCAAATCTGAGAATCCATTCCAACATTTAAGCAGCGTGAGGCCCCTGTATGGTATTCACAATTAACCTTCCAGAGTGTTCCACTGAGCATAGCATCATGTATTCTGTAAATGCTGTTTAACAGCTGCGTAATTTATGGAAATATAGAAGCACACATTATAACTGAAAGAAAGATGGATAAAGTGTATCCAGTCTGACCCTTTCCGGCGCTCACATTTCTAACACACATATCGTCTATTCATCAATGCAATGTAAAAAAAAAAGTCTATGTAAATTATGAAAATAAATCACATATTTATTGTGTAAAATAGCAGCTTTATTATAAAGGAGAGGAAGGGGGATGGGATAAAAACGAAACAAATCAGCAGATCGTCTATTCATCCTTCAGATACCACACATTCAATTATTTCCATCTGCGTGTGCTGAAATAGATTATAATACACAGGCATACTCTATAATAATCTGTACATTTGGTAATTATATAAGCGCTGCGTACCAGTGGATCTGCATCTGAAACAGGCCATTAAGGCTGAGAACATGGAGATAAAGCACAAGGAGTTTTCACATCTGATTGGAGTTGCCCATGTAATAAGATTACAGATTAAATGTCTGTCAGGCCGGCAGACATATTGGGGTATATTTATCACAATTTGCATCCTACATGCACGTAGGATGTGATAAATTCATCTAAATTTGCTAAGCAATAATTGAATACATTGCCAGAAGTTATCAAATATCGCCCCTGCATCCAGGGACGGATTTAGCGTAAGGCAGCCTAGGAGCACACCCAGGACTGGTGGGTCCCAAGGTCGGACCCACCATGGGTGATGTGGACCCGCATTCGCCAGCCCTGGGCATGCATTTTTAATGATGACAGAAGCCGAATACAGGTTGGGTATCCCTTATCTGGATATCCCATATCCGAAATATTCCGAAAGCAGTAGGTTTCGGGGGGGTTGGGGTTGCCCCCCCCGCACTATTTTTATACTTACCTCATCCCCCGGTGTCCATCGGAACCCTCATCAGCATCACTGGTCCTAACGATGCATTGAGCAGGTGCACAATGCATCCTTGTGACCAGGGATGCCGCTAAAGAGGAATACGATGGCTGCCCTGTACTCCAGAGGACACCGTGGATGTCAGAGGACCATCAGGGGACCAGGCAAGTATGTAAAAAAAAAAATTCTAAATCCGCAATAATCCCTTATACAAAATGCTCGTGGTCCCGAGCATTTTGGATAAGGGATACTTAACCTGTAACATGTAGAACCATAAGCAGAGAAGTTAATCTGATGATGTCACTGCTTCAGACCCTCTGTGAATCAGTTGCCAGCAATAAAGTGCCAGGTGCCCGCTGCAATGAAAAAATGCTTAGCTGGCTAGAGAGGATGGGGTCCAGATGGAAACTGGTCATGTGCCTCTTACTCTCCTTGTTCAGCTGGCCAGTTGTTCTTCACAGAATCACAGTTAACAACAGATCAGATTTACAGAGGCTCTCAGCAATCAGCTGACTGGCTGCTCTTTCCTGATTTACCAATCAGTGAATGCACATCAAATGTTGTTGTTTTTTTTTCTCACTGTGATCAGCCTGTGGTGTAATTATTCAAAAAATTCTGCTTACAGGTGCTGGCTCCTTGCTCTGCTAGCAAGTGTAGCAGAACCAGAGGGAAGCCTGCATAATGCCATCTGAAGATGGTGTTATAATCACAAGGCTCCTTCTAGTTTTATTTTTTAGTTTGTGATCTGCTTTCTAAAAATAAATGCAAATTTAAGGGCTTGGATGAGAATTTATTGAATTCTCTGAAAATTACTTAGTGCATTAAGGTGATACTGAAATTATTATAGAAGGTGTGAAAACCACAATTTTCACATTATTTAAGTAATAACAATATTGAACAATATGCCCCTTTAACTGATAGCTTGACAACCAGGAGTTATCGTGCCCAAGTCCTCCTGAAAGGCTGTGTTAAAAGCACCCTACAGTATGTGATGTTTTAAACTCGTGTGAGGGAGTCACAAAATCAACCCTAAATACAATACCAACATAAAACATTTCTAATTAAAAAAAATCTACAGGTGTTAAAAATACTTTGTGTGTAAAGTTACAAAAAATTTTGGGAAAAAGAAAGGATATATACAGTACTCTCCTTGGGTGCTGATTCATTGACATTATTTTGAAGTAGAAGGACTCCTCTAAATGGATTCTTCCCATATACTATAGTTTCCCCCAAGAAATCCTCAAATTCTCATTGGAAACAAATATAAAAAGTAGAGAAAAACAACAATGTGTAGTATTGTTTTAAAGGTAAAATTCAAAACATTTATTGAAGGGTCCTTATTCTACCAGATGTGAAAATGAATGGTGTACCCCACTCCCAAATAAGAGGGTGATAACAGATGTGAAAAGGTTTCTTTAGTCTTCTGTGATGTGCCCACGACCAACGGAAAAAAGAACAACATAACGTGACTGAGTGAACATACACATATAAAGGTTTCTTTAGGGTACGACAAATACTGGTTTATCCAAAATGGTGTACCACACTCACTGTGTAAAACTGCAGGAATAAGCCTACAACGGTATCTTTAGACTTGTGTTCTTATAATGAAATGTTTCTTCATGGTTACTCCAATTTTATGTTTCGGGACTCCGTGATGTCAGAAGTCCAAAGAAAGGTCAGTCCCCAGTTTTGTCAACACGTTTCAGCTCTAGTGGAGCCTTTATCAAGACATCATGTCTTGTCTGTCTATCTAGATATTGTCTATCTAATAATCCACACCCATTGGTTCATTGATGTGGTGGTCAGCGTTTCGCTTCTGCGTGCTTGCATATTTTATGCGATGGTATTGCCTGTCAGATTGACCATACAGTAAATATTTTGATGTTGTACTGGACCTCCAACACATAACATTCATGCAAGTGTCCTGGGGCACTCAGTTAACACAGACTATCTGTCCTCAATCCTTACATACTCAAGACAAACATTTGAGTATATTGGCCACGGTAAAATCTGGCTCTTGCATGCATTTTGGATAGATCAAACAGGAGATAATGAATCAACACACAGAAAAAGCTTTTCCTAAATTCATTTAAATACAATAATTTTAGCTACATGTCATATTATGCTCTCAATTTCCTGCTCAGCACTCAGTCGACATATGGTTCATCATACACTTCATAATAAACTATACTTCCATTCATCATTTTCATCATTTTCACTGTAAGCTCCTGTGGCACATCAACTACTGTGGAACCGCACATTCCAGAAAGCCCTGACACAGGTTTTACCATGCAAAACAATGACAGGGCATGCTGGCACATGTGGTTCCGCAGCAGCTGGAGTGCCACCCATTTATCCATTTACTTCTAACACAGTTTTAAAAATGAGGTCCTACAATAAATATATAATTTATACTTATTAAACTCTTTATTCCATTCCTTATACTTTAGTAAACACCTACCTTGTTGAAGCCCCCAATACGCGGGTGTGATCTCGTCTTGAGGGCCTGATTCAGACCTGTGCACTAGACTGGGTATGTTTTCAGCCTAGTAAACTGGAAAATGATGCCCATCTGCCGGCCGACCGAATGTCCACCCCCCACCGTGCGAATCCCTGCATTTTCATACGAGGGGATGTGTACCCTTACAAATCTCCTCGCATGCGGCCACATGAGTGAAACATCTTTCAATGGTCGCCAACCAGCTAATTATTTTTTTCCCGTTCGGAAACAAAAGTCAGTCTAATCTGACTTCTATTTCAGACGGAGATTGCTGAAAAGGGGGCGGGTGCTAACGTCATGTGATGACAGCTGCCTGCCCCGAGCAGGCATCGTTCCCCTGCGTTCCCAGGGAACGCCCATGTGATCCCCTTGCACCAGCCCCCTGTCCGCCACCCTCCCCTCCCCTGACCGTGCAAACACCTTGGCGAGTGTTATACTCACGAAACGCGTCGGCACAAGGGGGTCTACACATGCTTATATGCACAGACACGCACATTTGAAAACAGGGCCGAATTCAGCCCCAACTGGGTCTGAATTAGCCCCTGAGCCAGCAACATGGAAGTCACAAATGGAAGATAAAGTGTAAACCTTGGTTCTATCTAAATTAATTATAAGTTACTTGTTTCTACTTTGCTGTTGAAAAGAAACAACACTTCATCCCCCTTTTAATTAAGTTAGCCGGATGTTATTAAAAAAAAATGAATACATATGAAAGCTCTTCCTTAGCGTGAATTATTTCAGTCCGGAAAATTCAGCTGGGAAATTAGTGGCAAAAGCCGGAGCAGGGAAACTGTGTCCCAGATACCATTGATCATTTTGGCAGGTGTACAATTATCTCTTTATTATTCAGTCATAAGAATCCCCCCTAACAACAACAACAAAAATCTGGCTGTATCACTGTCCCACTGGTCTGGTGTGACAATAGATATCAGACTGCTTATATTGTATATAAGGTGGTGTTAAAGTGTCTCCTTACTAGAAAGTAAAAAACTCACAGAACCCAAGTAGATTCCACTCCCTCAGGGCCGTATAAGAAAACGCAGTTGGTTAGATAGAGAAGGAAAGATATATGAGTGCAGCTTAGGGATATTGTGTGTGTGAGAAATAGACTCTCAGCATAGATTTTATTATGTGTAATTACCGTTATGCTCTACTTAACTACCGTCCCAGAATGGCCAGGAGGGTCTCGAAAACCTTGTCCCCCCCCCCAGCCCCCCTCCCCCCGGATGGGTGGGCATGCTTTAAACATTTAGCGGGGTCCTCGCATCAGCCCCTGCACCCCCTCCCTCTGCCGGTCAAATACCGGCATTCACCAGAAGCAAATTACCGGGTTAAAGCTTTTCAACCCAGGAATTTGCTGAAAAAAATGGTTTTATGGTTCACACCATATGCAAATTACCGGGTTAAAGCTTTTCAACCCAGGAATTTTATGAAAAACCTGTTTTTTCTATGGTGTGAAAGGATCAACACGGGTCTTAAATCCCGGCACTCAAACCCTGTTCATGATCAGAGTTGGTGAGCCAGGATTTAAGATCCGTGTTGACCCTTTCACACCACAGAAAAACCTGGGTTTTTCAGCAAATTCTTGGGTTGAAAAGCTTTAACCTGGTAATTTGCATGTGGTCTGAAAGGGGTATTAAAGAGTAGGTAAGTATACATTAGTTATGCTTATCCTGTTTCATATAGATAGATAGATAGATAGATAGATAGATAGATAGATAGATAACTAAAAAATACACAGAACTTAGGGACATTCTTGAAAATTTGATAAAATTCAAATATCACATCAACACATGACATCACCAACCTTTCAGTAGGGGCACCTCCACTATTCCAGGTGTGGATTAACCCCTTCCCGACATATGACGTATATATACGTCATATGTCGGCTGGGGGTGAATCAAGCCAGCTCACGGAGTGAGCTGGCTTGATAGAGAGCAGGTAATGGCTGTATATTACAGCCATGTCCCTGCTCTCACGGCCACGAGCGGCGAGTTCGCCGATCGCGGCCGTTTAACCCTTTAAGCACCGCGGGCAAAGCGCCCGCAGTGCTTAAATAGCTGATCGGAGGGGGGGCGCCCCCCTCCGGCGCCGATCGGGGCCCCCCGCAGCGCGATCGGAGGGTGCCGATCGGTTGCCATGGTAGCCAGGGGTCTAATGTAGACCCCTGTGCTGTCCGTGTATTCATACCTATTACATCCTGCCTCAGGCAGGATGTAATAGGAAGTGAAAAAAATCACTACGTTCAGCCATAGAGCTCTATGGCTGAACCTAGTACAGGCGATCGCGCCCCCTAGTGGTCAAGTACACTAGGGGGCCTTGTAGTAAAAGTAAAAAAAAAAAAAAAATAAAGTTTAAAAATAAAAAAAAATAATAAAATATTAAAAGTTCAAATCACCCCCCTTTCCCCATTTCCCAAATAAAAATAAATAAATAATAAAAAAAATAAACATATTTGGTATCGCCGCGTTCCTAAAAGTCCGATCTATTAAAATATAACATTAGTTATCCCGCACGGTTAAAGGCGTAAACGGAAAATAATCCCCAACGCCAAAACTACGCTTTTTGGTCGCATCGCCTACCCAAAAAAAAATAGCTAAAAGAGATCAGAAAGTCGCCCATATCCCATAATGGTATTAATTAAAAAGTACACTTCAGCCCGCAAAAAATGAGCCCTCACCCAGGTCCGTAGGTGGAAAAATAAAAAAGTTATAAGCCGCAGAACATGGCGACGCGACGCAAATTCGAAAAACCGTAACATTTTCTATTTTTTTTTTTAGTGGTAAAATGTAACGAAAACTATATAAGTTTGGTATCACCGGAATCGTAACGACCCATAGAATAAAGATAACCCATCATTTTAAACGAACTATGAACTCCAAAAAAACCGTAACCAGCGCAAAATTGTGGAATTGCGTTTTTTTTTTTTTTTACCCCACATTGAATTATTTCCTGATTCCCCAGAATATTATACGGTATAGTAAATGGTACCATTAGAAAGTACAACTTGTCCCGCAAAAAAAAAGCCCTCATGTGTCTATATAGCCGGAAAATTAAAAAAGTTACGCTTATTTGAACACAAGGAGGAAAAAAAAAAAAAAAATTACCTTAAAAGGCAATGTCGGGAAGGGGTTAATAGGTCGACAGTGCCTAAGTCTACAGTCATTAAGTAGACCAGGAATGTTCGACAATGAAAAGGTTGGCACTAAGGTTGCCAATCCCGGAGCATTTGTTTAATCCCGGAATTCGGGATTGAAAAATGCCCCATCCCACGGATTCCCGGGATCCCGGGATTGCCTTCCCTGATTAAAAACCCGCCCCGGCCGCCCCGCATATGTACTTACATGTGCGGTGCGGCCGGGAGGGTGGTCGGTGAAGCTGGGAGGGTGGGCGACCGATTACTGATGCCGGGATGTGGGCGGGTGAGTGAGCGGCCAGCAGGAGGATCCGGGAGCCGGGCAAGCAGGTGGGCGGGCGGGCGATGATGTCATGCTGCAATCCCGGGATGCAATCCCGGCGTTTTAGGGGCCAAATCCCGGGATCCCGCCGATCCCGATCCTGGGATTGGCCACTCTAGTTGACACATGAAACAGAAACAGTAAGTTGGCATGGGGAAAAGGTCAACACAGGCAATATGGCCGCATGAAAATGTGGAAATGGTCGACACAGGATAAGGATGACGTGAGTTTCCATGTTTTTTGTGTGTGTATGTCGACATTTGTCAACATGGACCTCAAGGTTCCTTGCTCTGCTTCGCTTTGCACACTTTACCATTCTCAATTGCAGTCCATGTGAGTCGTAAAGTATGATAAATAAATAATATTGACATTGTACATGTCGACCTTTTGACCATGTTGACCTTTTTTCTGTCGACCAATGATGGTCGACCTATTGACTGTCGACCTAACAACCATAACCACAGAATCGTCTGGCTGTAACAGCGTGCACCCACGGAAGCATTTATAATAATGTGCTGATAGATTGTTCAATATAATCCACCTACAGATTTGTCTGTCCAATCTATCTAGTGGGAACAAACACCTGGAAATGTATGGGAGCATATGACAATCAAAAATGTATTCCCAAATTAAGGAAAACAGAAAAAAACAATAGCTCGGATAAATGTATTGTTCAGATTGATTTCAATAATTTGTCTGACTGATCATTGTTCTGTTTTACAGCATTTGCGAGCACATTTTTGATTGTCAGTTGCTCCCTTACATATCCAGGTTTTTGTTCCCATCAAATAGATTGGACAGATAAATCTGTAGGTGTGTATGCACATATGTATAGAATCGCCAATTGCCACTGTGCACCATTCAACAGAAGGGGGTGCACGCCCCATTCTGTCGGAGCCCTCCGCCACCCTCCGTCGGTTCCCCGCTGCTCCCCTGTAGCCCCCTCCAGCCCCCACTCTCCCGGCCCATCTCCCTTAAGCAGAGATAGGCATGGAATCCGCTCCCCACCGCCGTGCTAACTGGTATGTGTGAGCGTGTGAGTCAGATGCGCCGTTCACGAGATCTGGCGATAGTTCAGGCTGGCTGACAGGCGCTCTATCTCTAAGTCCATAAAGGCCTTTATTTTTGTTTTCCGTATGATGTCCTTATCACTGTAACATGCTGCAGACATCATTTATCACCAATAAATAAAATATATTAATAATAATAATTATCCCTTTTATCTTCATGTGATCAGAGCTGTCTTTTACTTTTATTTGTTTAAAAAAGTGAATTTTACTTTTCAAAGGATTCAGTTTGTCCTACTACGGTATTACTATTTAATATCATCTTCATTCTTTCATTATTCTTTTTGTTTGATTTATAATTTAACATGTATCTTATACACACATCCAAATCCCTCTGACCTCAGACCTTTTTTGTACATAGAGGATATAACAGATTTACTTTTGATTCTTTTTTTGTCAAAAACCAGTGCTCAAATAACTTTATTCTTCTTTTATTAATTTAATAATGTATATACAATTTATTGTTTAAAAAATATGTTGTTTTACTGTTCAGTGCTTTATTTTAAGGTGGTTTGCACAGTTTGTAGTTGTTTTATTTGGTTAATTAGAGTCTTTTTTGCGCATTCTCTTTTTACTAATAGTGTAATCACTAATGAGGAGATGGAAGAATAGACCAGCAAAGGAGATTAGTTGGAACCATTCCCTAATGAATACTACCCCTTAAAAGGACTTGAAGTACTGTATGAGTGACACAAGAGGAACAACAGCTCCTGCAGTAGAATTTTAAGGCTCAAGGATTTTAGAAATGTCTTACAATTTATGATCCATCCTCAGCGGCGTAGCTACGCTTTGGGCGCCCCCCCGCCGTTAGGGGGGGGGTGCCCCCCGTCGCCCATGCAAACCCCCCCAATCCCCCGCAGCCTTACCTTTCGCGCTGGTCCCGGCGGCTCCGTTCTTCTGCTGAGGACCACCACAAAATGGCCGCCCCCATACAGCAGACAGTTTCTGTCTGCTGTATGAGGGCGGCCATTTTGTGGTGGTCCTCAGCAGAAGAACGGAGCCGCCGGGACCAGCGAAATAGGTAAGCCTGCGGGGGATTGGGAGGAGATGTAACTATAGCACCGCAGCCCCCGGCGCCCCCATATGCACAGCGCTCCCCCGCGGTGGCGGGGGCTGCGGTGCTATAGTTACGCCACTGTCCATCCTCCTGAACAATGAGCAAATTAAGAGGTCCATGCATTAGCCTGTATTGGGACAACTCCCCTTCCTGACAATGGGCCTGATTCAGAGTTGATCACAAATGTAACGTTGGTCTCAAATGGACAAAACCATGTTGCACTACAGGGGGTACATGTAACATGTGCAGAGAGTTAGATTTGGGTAAGTTATTTTGTTTATGTGTGTATACACTGCCATTTAGAATTCAGTTGTAAAACACCCCACCCCACACAAATTTAAATCTCTCTGCAAATTCGCCCCCCCCCCCCCCCCCCCCCCCCCCCGCAGTGCACATGGTTTTGCCCATTTGGGAAAGATTTTGCATTTGCAGTCAACTCTGAATCAAGCCCATTGCCAGGGTCATGGGTTAGAACAAATCTAACACATTGGACAATCTTGATTCCGTGATTTGTACTCGGAAATGGTTAGAATCAGAAGATTGATCATTGGTGTCTGCCAATCGGACCATACTATTGGTAAATGAGCTTTGAGGCAACAGAGCAACACCTGAATTGTTCAGTTTGGTGCCATCTGCTGGCCACAGGCATGCAAGACATTTGAAAACCCTCCCCCATAAATGTAAGGGGTCTTTTACTATATAAGATATGAGGTGTGGCTGATGGTATAAACTATCTTTAATTATATTAAGTACATTTTTCCCCTTCTTTGTGGTCAAAGCCATGCTGTTGCTCAGTAGCTCATTATCTGTCATATGTCTATTATCTCTTTCATTTTCTTATTCTCCTCAGTAACTCGTGCAAAATGGGTTCCCTTGATTATAGATTTGTCTTTTGCAAACAAAAATAACTTTCATGGTGCTAATTCTGGCGAGTATGGAAGTTGTTCTAGCACTGCAATATATTCTGGAATGGACACCTCCTCCATCCACATGCTGGATAAATAAGGGCCGATGCACACTTTCATGTAGTCTTAAATGCTATTTCCAATAACGTTTTTATTATTGTTTTTACTATTGTTTATTATTGAATTAATTAAACTGATCCTTATTGTTAAAACACACTGCCCACTATTCTTTTAGCACAGCAATACCCCTCTTTTTGTTTCTTTGCTTAAATATGTGGACATGACCCACCCTCTTTCCTTTTGCTGCAGCTTGGCCAAACAGCTTTAAACATAGTGCCCTCTGGATAATTGTTATCTTTCCCCTTCATGCACTTAGGGCCTGATTCAGACTTACCTGCAGATGTGCGGAAATCGCTATTTGGTGTGTTCCACTCTTCTGCGCATGTCCGCATGCCAGGAACTGCCGATTGCAGTTTCAGAGCTGGTGGTGGGGCGGAGATGGACCGTTTTGTGTGAGCCATGAAGACAACACAGGCATGTCCGGACCACTCGTGGGTGGGGCTGCGGTGGCTGCCACAGCCGCTGTGCCCCGAAACATGGCTCGCTAGGCTGCGCTGCCTGGGGGCAGCCTGTGATGTGCGAGTGAAGTACTGTGTAGCACAGCACTCGCACGTTAGCGATGTGTCCACTAAATTTTTACCGGCACATGGACACGGCCTGTGGGGCCTCCTTGCCCTTTGCTGGGTGCCCCCTGCATCCTAGCACCGGGAGTTGTAGTTCAGCAAACCCTTTCTAAGCTACAGCTGACTCTGAATCAGGCCCAGAATCTGCGAACCTTGGCCAAGCATAGACTTTCCATTCTGGCGCACAGTTTTCAAGATATTCATTTAGAAGAAGTGAGATGATACCAAACATTTTAAGGTTATTTTTATAAAATTTCACAGTGTTCAAAAAAAATAAAGGAACTTACAGTAGGTTATTGAAACCAAAGAAAAGTTAAAGAATAAAACAAACTGTCAGGATTTCCATTTGTTAAGTAGAACTGGATTCCAATAGAGGTTGTCTGAGCCAGTCTGCAGCATGGAAATGGAAACCTGCTTTTGATAGATATTGGGAACTCAAGAAAAAAAAAATTCGGGTGAGAGTTTATTAGGTCTAACATCGTTCAAAAACATTGTCCAAGTGATTCATGTTTGTGTTATGTTTCCATTTCTCTGCATAGAATCTAGCAGAGATATGACCTGGAGCACTCCTATGGACTGAGAGGAAACCGTAATCCAAGAATAGAAATTATTCAGGTACATTAAAAGGTAAGAGATAACCCAAAGCAAACCATACTGTACCATCGTCCTCATTTCCCCAAAAGAAAGAGGAATGAAGATAGAAAATACAACTTTGCGAGAGGAAAAATGGGTAATGAGTTAAAAAAAAAAGAAAAACAGGTACATGTGTTGCATATCTAATTAATTAGCACTGGTGATTCAGTTATGAGGAAACATCTGCACTTCTGTTCCTCTGGGGCAGATGTATTAAGAAGAAGAAGTGATAAAGTGGAAGGTGATAATGCACCAGCCAATCAGCTCCTAAGTGTCAAGTTATAGGCTGGCTTTGAAAAAGGACAGAAGCCAATTGGCTGATGCATTAGCACCTTCCACATTATCACTTCTCCCGACTCAATACATCTTCCCCTCGTTGTTTATGTATCCTAGATTTTATTATCATTTCTATGTTTGCACCATTAGATCAACATTGCTAAATATCGCAGTAATATCATAGTATATGCATCTCAACTAAATATATGTAGTACTATACCCCAGTGTTTAAGTTGAGACAAATAGGGACCCCCATATTTTTTCATATATATCTGCACTGCTCTGTCAGTCAGGGCTGCATAGCTCTGTCAGTCAGGACTGCATACTGTAGCTCTGTCAGTCACTGACCCTGTAGGCTATAGCTGACAGAGTTTTAGCACCACTTAGAAGTAATGTGCCTTACAACAAGGAAGAATGGGAAACCTACTGTAGCTTCCTGCTGATTGTGGACCATAGGTTGTAGGGAAAAATTAGAAGGGGCGGACTGTCGCCAGGGCTCTGTAGCCAGTAATGTCTAAGAGCCCAGAAGTGAAGGAAAGTCCCAAAGCCCAGGGGCACCATTAAAGAGAGCCTGCAGCAATCTTGGAGAGTAGTGGAGAGCAGTGTCTAAGGCTCTGACAGGGAGAGACTGATCCCTAAGGAGAGATGACCTGAAGAAACAAGAGTACCTTGAAGAGAGAGGAGTCTGATCTGGGCAGAGACACAGGAGTTAAGACCAGAAGACACCCAGAGGGAGACTTCTGGACCAGGAGTGCACTTACCCAAATTGTGCTGATCTAAAGAAAGGACCCCACTTCCTGGTGGAAGGCTGCAGCGAGGATATCGGGACCCAGTAGGGGAAGCAGCAGACATGGAAGATGGGCGGAGCCTAGGATGACCCTGGTTGTTGTGAGGACCCTCATAATGACCTAGGAACAGAAAAAGATGACCCCGGTACATGCGGAATCCCCCAGTGGGTGCTTGCCTGGAGAGGCATATGAGCCATGACAAGTAGAAGAGACTAGGTGAAATTCTTCCCCTTACCTGTTTTCAAACCTGAGGGACCTGGCAGTGGGACAGTCATGCTGCAGTCCCCACAAAGAGCATGCCAAGCTTCTAAAATGAAGACCCTAAAAGGATTTGCGCTGGAGGACAGCGCTCAGAGGAGAAGTGGAGTGGCGAGGAAGACCCAAGAACTGTGGCGAAGAGCCTAGCGGTTACTGACTCGTTGCATATCAACCAAGACACCTTAAAAAGCAGAGCAGCCCTGTGTGCTTAAAGCCAAAGCAGCTTCAACTATATAAGAACTGTTGATTGTCCTTTATTTTGTTTTCCTTTCTATTGTTGTCTGCATCAAGGCCGGATTAAGGGGGGGGGGGGGGGGCTCAGGGGGTCAGTACCCATAGGCCCCCCTCTAGCTAGGTGCCCCCTGTGGTTGGCATGTATTTAAAAAATATATGGGGTAGTGCTGAAGTTTCACCTATCTGCCAATGTGACAATTATTCATGGTGCTGAGCATCGGGTGCCAAGGCACACTGACTGCCCAAGTGTGCAGTGCATTACTGGGAGTTGACTAAGTCCCATGAGACTTTGCACAAGAGGTCAGAGGCTGAGGGGCTTGTGCTGAGCTCTGCTTGGTGGAGCTCATCATATGCTTTTCAGGCCCATAGAGGACAGCAGCAGCAGCCTCGTCTTGGGAGGGTTTTTAATCAGATGCAGCACTGAGCCTGTCAGGGCTCCTACATAGTAAGGTACAGAGTGTCCAGGGTGACGGGCTGTGTCCAGTGTCCAGGGGCAGTGTCCAGTGTGACGGCTGTGTCCAGTGTACAGGAGCTGTGTCCAGTGTGACGGGCTGTGTCCAGTGTCCAGGGCCAAGGTCCATGGGCAGTGTCCAGTGTGACGGCTGTGTCCAGTGTACAGGAGCTGTGTCCAGGGGGGGTGTCCAGAGGCTGTGTCCATTGTCCAGAGGCTGTGTCCAGGGGCTGTGTCCAGAGTGACGGGCTGTGTCCATTGTCCAGGGGCTGTGTCCAGGGTGACAGGCTGTGTCCAGTGTACAGGAGCTGTGTCCAGGGGCAGTGTCCAGAGGCTGTGTCCAGTGTGACGGCTGTGTCCAGTGTACAAGAGCTGTGTCCAGAGGCTGTGTCCATTGTCCAGGGGCTGTGTCCAGTGTGACGGCTGTGTCCATTGTCCAGGGGCTGTGTCCAGGGTGACGGGCTGTGTCTAGTGTCCAGGGGCAGTGTCCAGGGGCAGTGTCCAGTGTCCAAGGGGCTGTGTCCAGTGTGACAGGCTGTGTCCAGTGTAAAGTAAGAAAAATAAATAAAAGTAATAAATAAAATAAAAACACATTTTTGGAGGATGATGGAGGAGGAAATAGTGGGAGATCAGCAACCTGATAGAAGTGCTGAAGCTGCTACCACCAGTCATGACAAGGCCGATACCTCTTTGTATTTTTTGCTCTTTGGAGCATTTCTCTTTTTTTGGGATAGTTTATTAAACTGCCACCCTGTCTGCCCCTGCAGTGCCGCTCTGCTTCCACGATGTGCCAGGTTGGAAGTGTAAGGTCCACATGTATGTAATGCCCACTGCTGTCGCTTAGCTTAGTCATCCAGCTACCTCGGTATAACCTTTTGGCCCAACTACAGTAAATGAAAACAATTTTGTAAGCTGTGAAGTGATCAAAATTGACTAGAAATTAGTGAAAACTAATGTTATTGAGCTTAATAACACTTTAGGGGCAAAAACAGGCCCAAATGCTGTTATTTTAGCCATTTTTAGCATTTTTTCATAAAAATCCAGATCCAAAACCAAAACCCACAAGGGTGGTTTTGCCAAAACCAATCCAGATCCAAAACACGAAGGGAGATCCAGATCCAAAACCAAAACCCGAAAAAGTGACCGCCGCACATCTCTAATAGTTATACACTTTCCCAATATTAACATCACACGTGTCCATGTACCACAAGACTCCATAGACAGCAAGTCTTGCAACCTCAGCATTTAACCCTCTGAAACCTTATAGCATTAATCTTGTACAAATGCAGCGTATAGAACACCTAGGCAGAAAGACATTACTAATGCTGGACACCCAATCCATACACTACAGTCTATAATACAGCAGGGGGAGATAATATACAGGGGAAAGCAGATATGAGAGGAAACACAGGCAGAGGAGACAGGATGAGCAATGTGTAGGTAAGAGAGGGAGGATTGGAGAGGGAATGTAGGGCAAAGCCAGGGTGGAAATGGATCACTGGCAGGAGAAGATGGACAGCGCTGGTCAGGTGAAGGGGGAGGGTGGGAGACACAAAGGGAGGGAGGCAAAGTACAGAGGCAGAAGGAAAAGTAAATCCAGTACATTAACTACATACAAAAGTGTATAATTTATCATTATTAATTATTACATATTAATATCTATAAAATCGTATATACATATAATATTAATGTCTATATTATTATAAACATATCATTATAAAACACAATCTACTGTATTAATAATTTATATTAACAAATACTGTATGTATTATTATTATTATTATTATTATTATTATTATTATTATTATTATTGTTATAAATAAAAATAATACATTTCATTTATATACATAATATATTGCCATTCATGCATGTATTGTAATAAATAATTAAATAATATAGTATTTTGCGTTACTACAACAACAAAAACAATAATAATAATGATACGAAGAAGAATAATACAACAAATATTCAGATAATGTACAGTATTACAATGCTATAGATCCTACTACAATATAGGTTGATATTGCACTAGTGTTTCCCTATTAAAGTACATGCTTTTGTAAATATTTTGGACTCTAAATAAGTTTTTATGCTATAGGGGTTATTTTAATTGTATTTTCTATAAAGAAATATGGCAAATATGGTAAAAGCAGCAGCTATTCAGTACATGGTATGGCAAGTGCACTAGGCCCATGCTGTAAATACGCTATTGAAAGCTTTAACCGTTTGAGTTCCAACATCTCTGTGAAAGACATTCAAGATATCTGCTAAAAATGCCAGCGTGGCTCACATTTGTTATATAAAGTCAACTAAGAAATATTGTGTAAAAAAAGATTATACTTCCTATATAAGGCAAACATTACCGGTCACTATGATGAATAAAAATGTTTCCTTGGCAATTTTTGCACCAATTTTGACAAATTCAATTGGCACTCAAAGGGTTTAACATGGAAGAAATGCATGTGCATACTATGCATTCAGTGTCGGACTATAGCATTCAGTGCTGGACCACCAGGGAATGCAGTTATTGGGGCCCATGTTTAGGGGTGTGGCCAGTCTCCAGAGAAGGTGTGGTGAGCTGCCAAATAAGTTTATATAACCATTAGAGGGTTCAATTATAATAAAGTATAGTAAATACTGCTGGTCCATGATAATGTGGCATATCAACAACAACAACAACAATGCACTGTAGAAAAAAGCCTTGTGCTATATAAGTTAACATATGTATAATGCAGAAGGGCACAGTTCGTAACCTGATAGCTAGAATAGGAGGTGGGCCCCCAGGCAATGTGGCCCACCAGGCCGGTCCAACCCTTTGTGTAGTATGCATATAGAGCATATACTATACAATAGCATTTTATCTGCAGTGAGGTTAGTTGTGTCAACCAGAGAATGTCTAGTATCCAGGGGTTAAAGTGAGCTGGAGCGGGGCGACACCAGTGGTATAACTATAGCCACGCAGCCCCCGTGGTGGCAGGGAGGCGCTGAGAAGGTGTGGGCGCCGGGGGAGCTGCTCTGCTATAGTTAGCTGCTGCCATCTGCCCCTGCCGCCGGCGTTTATGTCTTGCGGGTCCCGGCTCTCCCGGCTCCTGCTGCTTATAAAAAATGTGACATTTGGAAAATGGCTGCCCCCATACGAAAGACAGTTTCTGAGGATGCTAGAGGAGGCTGCGGCCTCCTCTAACAACCTTAAAAATGGTCTGCAGTATGAGGGCAGCCATTTTCCGAATGTCACTTTTTTTTTAATAAGCAGCAGTAGCCGAGAGAGCCAGGACCTGCAAGACAGATGCGACAGGAGTTACCGGACGCACGGTGGGGGTTAACCCTATGGGAGGGGGTGAATGCTGACACTACTGGGGGGGTGGGCACTGGCAAAATTTTAGGCATGGGGGCACACAAGTAATAGATACGTCACTGGGCGAAACTGCATTCCTTCAGTTCCATTTTGGAAGCGGAACGATTCCGCCTCCGTCGACAGGCGAAGTTGACAGAACCATGCACATATCATTGAGATCTGTGCATGGATTGGTTATGTCTTAAAAAATGTGTAAAAGTTAAATGAAAAAAAAAAATGGTGTGGGGTCCCCCTTCCTGAGCATAAACAGACCTGGGCTCATTCAGCCAGACCTGGTTCCAAAAATACAGGGGACAAAAAAACTGGGGGTTCCCCCGTATTTTGGAACCAGCACAGAGCTCCAAAAGCCTGCGGTGTTATGCCACAGCCGGGGGACACTTTTATTCATAAGGTCCCCTGGGCGTATCATGCTCACTGTAGCTGGTCAGCCTTGGACGGGATACCTGGGAGAGTGGTGACCGTACAAATAAAGGGGCCCCCCAGGCTTTACCCATCCAGGGCTGAAGCCCGGGCTGTCACCGGCATCCGTGAATGGTGGGGAGGCAATGGGAGATGGCAGAGAGCTTTGTTGGAATGTGCGCGTGTGCCCCCTTCCAGCGGCTGGCGGGGGCTGGCAGCTGGCGATTCTGTCACCAGCCCCCAGCTGAATGACAAGGGCTCCATCTGTAGGTGAACATTTTTAACACCACTTGCAGGTAGCGTAAGCATGCCGGACTAATTGTAAGTGCCGTTTTAAGTTTTCACCTTCAACCCGCTGGTGAGCGGAAGATTTCAAAAGCCACCACTTCGCAAATAAATCCCTAAGACTTGTAGTTCTACAACAGCTGGAGAACCGCAGATTGCCTAACTCTGATTTAGATTCCATTCAATATTTGGAGACTCTGCTACATGAATAATGTTCCAGAGAAAAGAGCCTCATTTAAAACGAGCAGGTCCTGTAACACAGGAAACATCTGCCAGGTGTTTCTCTTCTAAACTGAAATAATAAACTTTATTTGACAAGTAGTAGTATGTTAACTATATTTTTACGGTTTACGTTCTAGCTAAGTAGCAATATTCATTATTTACTCCAGCGCTTTATATAGGTTAAACTAAGAATAGCACATATCCTTGTCTCTCCGCTTTAGCTATGGGGCTTTGGTGACATTTTGTTTTGCTCTTACAGTTAGATAAAATCCATCTTGTGACTGTAAAACGGTGATAACAGACGACTGCACATTTCATCTGTTGTTCTATACTGTGACCTCAGAGAAGAGGGGGTGAGAAGCAAACTGCATTACATTAGCGGTTTGTTAGAACAAGGCTTGCGGACTGCCACTAATTAGAGGTCCACGGACGCTGTGTCCAGTACGTTCTAGGCTCATTAACATGTCCTTGCAGCGTGCTCGGGAAAGTCAACATTGTGCTGTAGCAATTGTATTGTATTTAAATCCCAAGTGGCCGGAATTACTGCTTGACCTTTATGTTACATACTGATAATTGTAAACTAAATATGTGATATCAGATATACTCGTTCCTTACGTGTTCTCATAACAATTAATGTTTTGAACAAAAAGTTGACTCAAGAATTTAATTCCAAGCAGATTTATTACTTTTTTCTAAAATAATATTAAAAAAGGGGGTTTTCACCCAATTTTGACATTATTTTAGCATCATCTAAATGTGTTAAGGGGTTTTTGGAGGAAAACTGCTCCAAATCTTTTTTATTTGTCTATTTTGAGTAACCAGATCGCATTACTTATAATGGGAAATGCAACCTGGCTGAATTAGTGGGCTATTCTGCATAGGGAAATCGCATAGCATCGCATCGCATGGGCCATTTTAGTGATGCAATGCGATTTTCCTATGTACTTTATTCACTTCTTTCTCAGCCCCAGGCCATCGCATCTGCCGCAAAATCGCATGTGATCGCATGCGTTTTTATAGGGTGTGCGATGCCATGACATTAGGTATACAATAATATGATTGTATGTCCCAAAAATAGGTTTAACGCACCCCCCACTATCGACGACACCCCAAAATGTGGCGAGCGGTAGTGGAACGCATCCTCCAACTTTTTCATTACCCCACTATCCACGTCGGCGTGAAGTTGATCTTATATAGTGTGGTAAGCGCAGCGAGCCACCGTGCCTGAAGCATGGCGAGCGGATGCGGAATACATGTAAAGTAATCCGCGTGACCTCGTGGAGCTTGCTGCGCTTGCCACGCTTCGGACTCGGTAGCTCGCTGCGCTTGCCACACTATATAAGATCCACGCCGATGTGGATAGTGGGGGAATGAAAAGTTCTGAGGACGCGTTCCGCCACCACTCGCCATGCTTCGGACTGGCGTGGATAGTGGGGGGTGTTAAACCTATTTTTGGGACATACAATCATATTATTGTATAGCTAATTTCATGGCATCGCACACCCTATTAAATTGCATGCGATCGCATGCGATTTTGCGGGACATGCGATGCAATGCGATGCGATATAGTGGGGTACAATGAGCATAGAAATAAATTATATTAAAAAAACGCATTGCATGCGGCTATAATGGCCCATGCGATGCGATTTCCCTACGGTGCCGTACGTAGGAAATCTGGGCGCCTTGCTAGAAAACAAGTACCGTATTTATTTATACAGAACAGCCGCTGTGAGCGTACCATATGTAGAGAAAGCTGTACGGATCCCCAGGCAGTTTTCAGTTATGTGTGTCCGTAGGAAAGAAAATTTTAAAAAAAAAATATACTCATCTATACCCGGTGATCGGTGCCATGGTAAGGGTTGCTGGTCATCGGATCCTCCTGTACTGCTGCGTGACCTCTGGTGCAGTAAAGGGATGCTGCAAAGGGACAGCTCCTTAAACAGTACTGGATGTCATGACGCAAAAGAGGAATCGGTGGCTGGCAGCACTACCAGAGCACCGATCACCGGTCCCTGGCTTTAGGTGAGTATGAGCAACAGTGGGGGAATCAGAACGTGGGGAGGTAGTTGTCATGAGGGGTACACAGCGGTGGTAGTGGCGGCAATGTCAATGGGGGTGGTGCATGCACAGCACATACTCTGGGTATTTTTCACGAAATCTCTGTCCCTGCATGCGATAATTGAAACATCCATGCAATGTCATTAAATATCTCATTGTGGATTGGGTTAAAATGATCCTATTACATCTGCATCCTCAGATGCATGTAGTGGTAAATCAGCCCCAATAATGTAGCAGCACAGTGTCACGCTAGGGGTACCTTGTGGATCTGTCTGAGGCCTGGAGGTTGGGTGTTTGCGGCTTGAAGGAGACTGGAGAATAGCAGGTTTGATATAACTCTTTATTGTAGCACCAACATAAGAAGGTAAGACCATAAATGAAACTACAGGCCGAAGAACCCAGTGGAATACCTGGGTAACAATTGAAAGTCCAGAATGATGGGACTAATCCCAGAGTCTCTGTTGGCTTGCTGGGGAAACTGGTGACTGGCTGCGGGTGCCGACAGCAGGATGGAGAAGCGTCAGCAGGCACGGAAGACTGGCAGTAGATGCGGATGCAGACAGCAGGATGGTGAAGCGTCAGCAGGCACGGAAGACTGGCAGTAGGTGCGGATGCAGACAGCAGGATGGTGAAGCATCAGCAGGCACGGAGGACTGGCAGTAGGTGTATCTGGACGACAACAGGAGTGGAGATGAGCCAACAGACACGCAGGACTGGCAACAGGTGCAGCTGGTCGACAGCAGGAGTGGAGATGTGTCAACAGACACGCAGGGCTGGCAACAGGTGCAGCTGGTCGACAGCAGAAGTGGAGATGTGTCAACAGACACGCAGGGCTGGCAGCAGGTGCAACTGGTCGACAGCAGGAGTGGAGATGTGTCAACAGGCACGCAGGGCTGGCAGCAGGTGCAGCTGGTCGACAGCAGGAGTGGAGATGTGTCAACAGACACGCAGGACTGGCAACAGGTGCAGCTGGTCGACAGCAGGAGTGGAGATGTGTCAACAGACACGCAGGGCTGGCAACAGGTGCAGCTGGTCGACAGCAGGAGTGGAGATGTGTCAACAGACACGCAGGGCTGGCAGCAGGTGCAACTGGTCGACAGCAGGAGTGGAGATGTGTCAACAGGCACGCAGGGCTGGCAGCAGGTGCAGCTGGTCGACAGCAGGAGTGAAGATGTGTCAACAGACACGCAGGGCTTGAGAGACTGTAGCAAACCTGAAAGGGCTGGAGGCAGAATGCAATTTGCAAAGTCCAGGAAACAGGTGTGACGCTGTAAGGGCTGGGAGCAGAATGCAAATGCAGGTATCCAGGTATCAGGTGTTGAACTGCAGGAAACGAAGACAGGGATATCACAGGGCAAGGACAGGAGCACAGGCTGAAGCTTCCTCCACAGGGATAGACAACAAAGTACTGGCGCTTGTATGCCCCAGAGGGCTCTGCTTTATCCCCCAGGGTAGATCTTGATTGGAGGAGTTGAACTGGAGCTCTGAACCATTGGCTGGCTACAACAACATGGCGGCGCCCGGACTGGAGACAAACAACCTTGGCTGGCTGTCATGCTGGATGCGCGTGCTGCAGGCCCCAGGAAGATGGTCGCGGCCGGGAGACCTAGACGCCGCGCTCCCCGTCCTGCACCCAGACGGATGGCCCGCAGGCCCCGCCGCCGGAGATGAACAGGTGAGCGGCGCGTCCTAATAGCGGCCGTGACAGCACCCCCCCCTTTTGAAGTGGACTCTGGACACTTCCATGGTTTTCTTGGATATTGTTGATGAAACTTACGGACCAAAGTGGGAGCATCGACGCGAACAGCATCCACCCAGGATCGTTCCTCTGGACCGAAGCCTTTCCAGTCTACCAGATATTGGACTTGCCCTGAACGAACTCTTGAGTCCACAATTTTTTTAATTTCAAAAGCAACATCATGATGAGCCTGAGGCTGAGGAGACTTGGGTACTTTATTCTGGAATCGGTTTAATATCAATGGTCTTAATAACGAGATGTGGAATGTATTTGAAATTTTCAAAGAACGAGGCAACTGTAGCTTATAAGCCAAAGGCGAGATCACAGTAGTTACTGTATATGGCCCAATGAATCGAGGTGCAAACTTCATAGACGGGACTTTGAGTCTAATATTTTTGGTGGAGAGCCAAACTCTGTCTCCTACCTTGAGTTTCGGAGCTGCCCGTCTGTGCCGATCAGAGAATTTCTTGTAACGTTGGGAGGCTTTCTCTAACGAAGCATGAACATTCCTCCAGATGCTTGAGAAAAACCGGACAGACGAGTTAACTGCTGGTATGTCAAAAACAGGAAGATTTTGGAATTCTGGAACACGTGGGTTACGGCCATATACAATGAAGAAGGGAGTCTTTTCGGTGGAGGAATGATAAGAGTTGTTATGTGCAAATTCGGCCCAAGGCAGAAGCTCCTTCCAGTTGTCTTGCGAGACAGATACAGATGTAAAAAGGCCTCCAAGTCTTGATTTACTCTTTCTGTTTGGCCATTGGATTGCGGATGATAAGATGAGGAAAAGTTCAGCTTTACCTGTAACGCACTACACAACGCTCTCCAAAACTTTGATACAAATTGTACCCCTCTGTCAGATACAATTTCTCTCGGAAGACCATGTAGATGGAATATTTCAGCTATAAATATTTGAGCCAATTTAGGAGCAGACGGAAGGCCCTTTAAAGGAACGAAATGTGCCATCTTGGAGAAACGGTCGATGACGACCCAGATCGTGTTGAACCCTTGTGACAGAGGCAGATCGGTGACAAAGTCCATCGATATGTGTGACCAGGGTGACTCAGGTATGGATAATGGTTGAAGAAGGCCAGCTGGTGCTTGACGAGAAGATTTGTGACGAGAACACTGGGTACAGGAAGCTATGAAATCAGTGACATCTTTCCTCATGGACGGCCACCAGTATGCTCTTTTAATGAATTCTAAAGTTTTCTTTATACCGCAGTGGCCAGAAAAACGAGAGGAGTGTGCCCACTGTAGTAAAGATGATCTGAGTCCAGTATCCACAAAAGTCTTTCCTCTAGGAATGGATACCACAGTAGTCTTGGCAAACACTGTGGGGCTTAAAACTGGGCTTATGGTACGATCTTCTGCGGAGGACGTGAAAGATCTGGAGAGTGCGTCCGCTTTGCCATTTTGAGACCCAGGACGGAAAGATAACACAAACTCGAATCTCGTAAAGAATAAGGCCCATCGGGCTAATCTGGGGTTCAGACACTGGGCGTTCTGTAAATATAACAAATTTTTGTGGTCCGTGATAACGGATATAGGAAACTTAGCCCCCTCCAGCAGGTACCGCCATTCTTCAAAGGCCAATTTAATGGCTAGCAATTCTTGTTCACCAATGGGGTAGTTCATCTCGGCTGGCAAAAACTTCCTGGAGAAGAACCCACATGGGTGTAGGTGGCCGTCCTCAGACTTCTGTGAAAGTACAGCTCCAACCCCAACAGAAGAAGCATCTACCTCCAGGATAAACGGGCGAGAACAATCAGGCTGCAGAAGAATTGGAGCTGAAGTAAATACACTTTTTAATTGTTGAAATGCTGCCACCGCTTCGGGAGACCACTTGGCAGGATTGGCTCCTTTGTGAGTCAACGCTGTGATGGGACAAATGATGGAAGAAAAGTTTTTGATGAATTTCCTATAATAATTGGAAAAGCCAATGAAGCGTTGAACCGCCTTTAGGGTATGAGGTTGTGGCCAATCAAGAACTGCTTGCACTTTAGAAGGATCCATGCTTAACCCGGTACCTGAAATGATGTAACCCAGAAAAGGAACTGAAGATTTCTCAAATTCACATTTCTCCAATTTACAGTATAGCTGGTTGGATCGTAGTCGCTGTAACACCTCCTTCACGTGCTGACGGTGTTCCGGAATATTCTGAGAAAAAATAAGAATGTCATCGAGATAAACAACCACGGAATAATACAGTAAATCACGGAATAATTCATTTATGAATTCTTGGAATACTGCTGGAGCATTGCTGAGACCAAACGGCATAACAAGGTACTCGTAGTGACCGTCTCTAGTATTAAAAGCTGTCTTCCACTCATCGCCTGCTCGGATACGGATAAGGTTATAGGCTCCTCTGAGATCCAATTTAGTGAAGACTTTAGCCCCTTTGATTCGGTCAAACAACTCAGTCACCAAGGGTAACGGGTACTTATTTTTGACTGTAATGTTATTCAGTCCCCTATAATCAATACAGGGCCTCAGACCTCCATCTTTCTTTTTAACGAAAAAGAATCCGGCTCCTGCTGGAGACGTGGAAGGCCGGATGAAGCCTTTTAATAAGTTCTCTTTAATATACTGGGACATGGCTTCCGTCTCTGGCAGAGAGAGTGGATAGGTTCGGCCCTTTGGAGGCATTTTACCTGGAATAAGGTCGATGGGACAGTCCCAGCGCCGATGCGGAGGTAATTTGTCGGCTGAACCTTTACAGAAGACGTCGGAGAAGGCTTGATAGGCTTGAGGAGGAAGATCAGGAGACGTGGGCGAGGTGAACTGGATGCGCACTAATTCGGGAAGGCAGGTATGACGACAGTTCGTACCCCAAGACAGGACCTCCATAGTACCCCAATTGATTTTTGGAGAATGCTGCTGGAGCCAAGGAAACCCCAACACTACAGGGTGGTTCGCTTTTGGAATAATGAAAAAAGATAATTCTTCCTGATGCAATGCACCAACTTGAATCTTGATGGGCAGCGTCCGATGAGTAATGGAGGCTTGAGGAATAAGGCTCCCATCTACGGCAGATAACTGGAGTAGCTGCGAAAGTTTCTGAGAGTCCAGGCCATGATAGGACACAAACTGGGCTGAAATGAAATTAGCGGCTGCCCCAGAGTCCAGTAGAGCAGACACTGCGAGTGACCTGTTGGGTAACACCACCTGTATGGACAGCAAAGAGTCAGACATGATTGGAGAAGTTTCTACTCGTCCTAGGTTGGCCTCTCCGCAACCAACTAGGACCGGGAGTTTAACGGACGACGGGTACATTTGGCTAACAGATGACCAGATTCCCCACAATACAAACATAAATTCTGTCGCCGTCTTCTTTGGCGTTCTTCGGGAGTTAGGCGAGTATGATTGATCTGCATAGGCTCATCAGAAGAATTTGGAGGAGGAGTAGACCCTAGGCGAGGAGAAACGGAAATAGACTTGCCTCGCTCTTGCCGGGATCTCTCTAGCTGACGCTCACGAAAACGAAGGTCCAACCTATTGCAGAGCGATATGACCTCACCCAGCGAGGTAGGAAGATCTCGGGTGGCTAACTCGTCTTTCATGCGTTCAGATAATCCTGCCAAGAAAGTGGAAATTAGAGCCTCCTCATTCCATTTCAGTTCAGATGCCACGGTTTGAAAGTGGATAACATATTGAGAAACGGAGCGGGAGCCTTGACGAATCCGCAGGATTTCTGAAGCGGCAGAGGATACTCGTCCCGGTTTGTCAAAAATTTTTCTGAATTGAGAAATAAAATCGGAGTACTTGGAGAGCAGAGGATCATTTCTCTCCCAGAGTGGGGAGACCCAGTCTAAAGCAGAATCTGATAATAAAGAGACAATGTAAGCCACTTTAACCCGGTCAGAAGGAAAGTTCATTGGTTGCAGGGAAAAATGTACTTCACATTGATTGATAAACCCCCGGCAGGTACGAGGGGTACCATTATACTTAGAAGGGGTAGACAATCGTAAAGACGGGAAGACAGTCTGTGACGGGGGATTAGAGGCTTGCCTTTGAGATATGCCTTGGAGTGCTTGAGTCACTTGCTGCTGGGATTCCTCCAGTGCTCGCAGCCGAGCGACCACATTTTGAAAGAACTCCTGGCTGGCGGACGGATCCATTGGGCCAGTACTTACTGTCACGCTAGGGGTACCTTGTGGATCTGTCTGAGGCCTGGAGGTTGGGTGTTTGCGGCTTGAAGGAGACTGGAGAATAGCAGGTTTGATATAACTCTTTATTGTAGCACCAACATAAGAAGGTAAGACCATAAATGAAACTACAGGCCGAAGAACCCAGTGGAATACCTGGGTAACAATTGAAAGTCCAGAATGATGGGACTAATCCCAGAGTCACTGTTGGCTTGCTGGGGAAACTGGTGACTGGCTGCGGGTGCCGACAGCAGGATGGAGAAGCGTCAGCAGGCACGGAAGACTGGCAGTAGATGCGGATGCAGACAGCAGGATGGTGAAGCGTCAGCAGGCACGGAAGACTGGCAGTAGGTGCGGATGCAGACAGCAGGATGGTGAAGCGTCAGCAGGCACGGAGGACTGGCAGTAGGTGTATCTGGACGACAACAGGAGTGGAGATGAGCCAACAGACACGCAGGACTGGCAACAGGTGCAGCTGGTCGACAGCAGGAGTAGAGATGTGTCAACAGACACGCAGGGCTGGCAACAGGTGCAGCTGGTCGACAGCAGAAGTGGAGATGTGTCAACAGACACGCAGGGCTGGCAGCAGGTGCAACTGGTCGACAGCAGGAGTGGAGATGTGTCAACAGGCACGCAGGGCTGGCAGCAGGTGCAGCTGGTCGACAGCAGGAGTGGAGATGTGTCAACAGACACGCAGGACTGGCAACAGGTGCAGCTGGTCGACAGCAGGAGTGGAGATGTGTCAACAGACACGCAGGGCTGGCAACAGGTGCAGCTGGTCGACAGCAGGAGTGGAGATGTGTCAACAGACACGCAGGGCTGGCAGCAGGTGCAACTGGTCGACAGCAGGAGTGGAGATGTGTCAACAGGCACGCAGGGCTGGCAGCAGGTGCAGCTGGTCGACAGCAGGAGTGAAGATGTGTCAACAGACACACAGGGCTTGAGAGACTGTAGCAAACCTGAAAGGGCTGGAGGCAGAATGCAATTTGCAAAGTCCAGGAAACAGGTGTGACGCTGTAAGGGCTGGGAGCAGAATGCAAATGCAGGTATCCAGGTATCAGGTGTTGAACTGCAGGAAACGAAGACAGGGATATCACAGGGCAAGGACAGGAGCACAGGCTGAAGCTTCCTCCACAGGGATAGACAACAAAGTACTGGCGCTTGTATGCCCCAGAGGGCTCTGCTTTATCCCCCAGGGTAGATCTTGATTGGAGGAGTTGAACTGGAGCTCTGAACCATTGGCTGGCTACAACAACATGGCGGCGCCCGGACTGGAGACAAACAACCTTGGCTGGCTGTCATGCTGGATGCGCGTGCTGCAGGCCCCAGGAAGATGGTCGCGGCCGGGAGACCTAGACGCCGCGCTCCCCGTCCTGCACCCAGACGGATGGCCCGCAGGCCCCGCCGCCGGAGATGAACAGGTGAGCGGCGCGTCCTAATAGCGGCCGTGACAGCACCCCCCCCTTTTGAAGTGGACTCTGGACACTTCCATGGTTTTCTTGGATATTGTTGATGAAACTTACGGACCAAAGTGGGAGCATCGACGCGAACAGCATCCACCCAGGATCGTTCCTCTGGACCGAAGCCTTTCCAGTCTACCAGATATTGGACTTGCCCTGGCCCCGCCGCCGGAGATGAACAGGTGAGCGGCGCGTCCTAACAGCGGCCGTGACACACAGACGGTGTAATTACGGTTTCACAGCACTGAGTTCATGAGTTCGATTCCCACCATGGCCCTAACCGTGTGGGATTTGTACATTCTACCCATGGGTTTCCTCAGGGTAGTCTGGTTTCCTTCCACAATCCAAAAATATACTGGCAGTTTAATTGTAAAAAAAAAAAAAACTAGAATGTCTGTATATACATTTGTTAGGGAATATAGATTGTAAGCTCCACTGGGGCAGGGACTGATGTGAATGTTCAAATATTCGATGTAAAGCGCTGCGGAATATGTGTGCGCTATATAATTAAATGGTAATAAATACACTTAAAATGGGTAAAAATAAACAAATTAATAAGAGGAAATGTATCCCTGTGCCTTAAATATGCTATTCTTTAGCAAGCTACAGTACAAATAAAACACTTTTGCTAGTGGAATAAATTGCAGTATTAGCTATACCGAGCATTTAAAGCTCGTCGCTATCTGTTACTATGTACAAAGTGGCTGTCGCTATTCTGTAGAGAGAGAGAGAGGGGGGAGATGGGGGCTTGTGATACATTGCCTTAAAATAACTTATCCAACGTTAATGTTAAACTCATCTCATATTTTCCTTTGGAATGTTTTATTTTCAGCGATGTGTTTCCGTTAACAAATCATGTACAGATAACGTCTGTGAACATTCAAATGAAGTATTTGTGCGAGTCGCTTATCTCCCAAATTGCAATCATATCACACTTTCTTCTCTTTGAGAATGTACATGTCGGAATCTCTCTATCTTTTCCCACAGAGCTTTTAATTACAGGCAATTTTTTTTTTTTGTAATACTTGATGATTTTCACCAGAGTAATTATAATTAATGAAGTGTCATTTTACCTCTAATACTGCAGCTTTCCACACAGTATTTATGATTGGTCTCCTTGTAAAACAATTGATTTATAGAATGGAGGTTTAGGAGAAGCTTTATGGCAAGACATTGGCTTTCTGTACTTGTATTCCTCTGTCAGTTCTCGCCTTGACATTGGCAAGGTCATCTTGTTTTCAAATACTGAACATCAGCGCTTACTGGAACCTGCGTATGACCTCCGTAGACTGCAAATGTTACCTATCCGTCTGACGCACCAACAAGCCCTAAAAATGCACATCGCTTTTTTATATGGCTAATATATCTGCCTGAGCAACATTATGTCAATGGACCAAAGTGCTCACGCTGGAAACTACGATAAGAGGCGCATTGTTTCAGATAATCATGTTGGGTAAAATCTTTTAACCATTTGTAGGATACAAGAAATATTCAGTAATAATCTAGCGTCTCAAAAATAGCCTTGTACATACAGTAGTGGCAATTTCCAAAGTAACTGTAAGTGAGATTGTATATTCCGGAAAAAAGAGAAGTATAGTCCCAAGGCGCAAAGCCAGGATCCTGCTGCCGTACAATGGAAGATGAGGAACACAGGAATCCTCTAGTAGTCGATATTCTTTTGGAAAGAACCAATGTAAAGTGGGCGCTGGATCCCTTGTTTTATCTCCCTATATATGAGACCAATGTATGTCTCATCCTCACTCACTCGAAGTGTTTGTTATGCAGTCATATCAAGGTATCTTTAGATTTTTTTCTGTGGGACACCAATGTGCTCAAACAAAGAAGGAGTCGGTGCGTACTCACATGTACACATATAGTGCCTCTCCTATCAAGGTATCTTTTGGTCCACTGGCTGTCCTTGAGTCCCCTTTATATCAGGTGGTGCTCATACGTTCCCAGTGGTCCCCAAGAAAGGAGGAGAGTACAGATGGACTCAGTAATAAAGTTTTATTTAGGTGACAAAAAAATTGGGTGCATCAAAAACAAACTGCCCCCAAGCTGGTAAGTTTAAAGGATTACCTGAAAAAACGGTGCGTGGCAACCCACCGCTAACCAGGCAATTCCAGGGGTACAGATGTAGTCAGCACAGGTCCTCTCCACCAACGCGTTTCGACAGACAAGCTGTCCTTGACAAAGACAGCTTGTCTGTCGAAACGCGTTGGTGGAGAGGACCTGTGCTGACTACATCTGTACCCCTGGAATTGCCTGGTTAGCGGTGGGTGGCCACGCACCGTTTTTTCAGGTAATCCTTTAAACTTACCAGCTTGGGGGCAGTTTGTTTTTGATGCACCCAATTTTTTTGTCACCTAAATAAAACTTTATTACTGAGTCCATCTGTACTCTCCTCCTTTCTTGGGGACCACTGGGAACGTATGAGCACCACCTGATATAAAGGGGACTCAAGGACAGCCAGTGGACCAAAAGATACCTTGATAGGAGAGGCACTATATGTGTACATGTGAGTACGGTACGCACCGACTCCTTCTTTGTTTGAGCACAGTGGTGTCCCACAGAAAAAAATCTAAAGATACCTTGATATGACTGCATAACAAACACTTCGAGTGAGTGAGGATGAGACATACATTGGTCTCATATATAGGGAGATAAAACAAGGGATCCAGCGCCCACTTTACATTGGTTCTTTCCAAGAGATTGTATATTCCCCTGTGCTTGAGTGGGTTTTTTCCAGGTACTCCAGTTTCTTCCCACACTCCAAAAATATACTGGTACTGTAGGTTAATCCCCCCCCCCCCCCCCCCCCCCCCGAAAAAACAAATCCCTAGAATGTCCATGTGTGTGTATGTGTGTGTGCTCGTGGGTAGGGAATATAAAGTGTAAAGGTGCCCATACACGTTACAATTATTGAATACAATATTGTATACAATATCACATCTCATCGCATATCGGTTTTGCGATGAGATCAGATGAGATGAGATCTTGTACAAAAAGTATGTGCTGCACATACTTTTTGTACTAGATCTCATCTCATCTGATCTCATCGCAAAACCGAGAGCGAATGAGATTCGATATTGTATACAATATTGTATGCAATAATTGTAACGTGTATGGGCACCTTTAGCTCCACTGGGACAGGGTCTGATGTTAATGTTCAAAATACTCTCTGTAAAGCGCTGCAGAGTGTGTGTGCGACAGGGGTGGCCAAACCTGTCCTCAAGATCTACCAACGGTGCATGTTTTCCAGGCAACCTGTGGATCTATAGTAGGAATGAATGCAGCATGTTTGAAAATGTGACAGTTAGTAATGACTACAGCTGTGCACCAGCTAGGTAACCTGGAAAACGTGGACCATTGGTAGATCTCGAGGACCGGTTTGGCCACCCCTGGTGTACGCTATATAAATAACTGGTAATAAATAAATAATGTGTTACAGTATGTTACTTGCATTTTAATGGATTTGGGAGGTATTTGGAGTATAGTTTATAGCAGTGATGGCTAACCTTGACACTCCAGCTGTTGTTGATCCCAGCATGCCCTGCATCAGTTTTGCCATGGCCAAATAGAAAAACTGTAGCAGGGCATGCTGGGATGTGTAGTTCAACAACAGCTGGAGTGTCAAGGTTAGCCATCACTAGTACATAGTATAGCTTATAACAATGCTTATAGCAAAGTCATACATACAGATGTAGCGGGTCTTATTGTTGCTGGCGAATCTCCAGCAGCATGTTGCTGGCGATCCGCCAGCAACACGGCGCTCCATATGACTGAGACGTGCGTGCGTCCCCCACGCACGCTCGTCTCAGTATCCGGGCGGCGGGGCGGCGAGGCAGACGCAATCCTGTCTGCCTCCCGCATGAGGGGGCTGCAGGGGGCTTCAGGGGGCTGCGGGGGGTGCGGGGACCCGGTGTAGACACCGGGCGACCGCTGGCAGCACCATCGGAAGGGGACGCGCGCGCACCTCGTGCGCGCGCGTCCCCTTCCGGCACACAGATGGCACTGGGCAGGGGATGGCGGCTGGCGTCGCCATCACCATCCCCTGGATAGATAAGTCCCGCTCCATCTGTAGAAGTAAAGCAAAGCACAAACAGAAAGAAGATTGCACAAATCTGCAGCACTAGTGGGGAAGTAGAGCAAATATCAAAGGCATAGAAACAGGAACAGCAATGCACAAACCAGAAGCATAAAGCTGTTCATAGGACTAATAGGAAGGGTATACAGTATCTCATGCAAGGTGAGAGAGACATAGATGCACACAAGTGTATTAGATCAGGTCATGGGCGGGATTCCCTAAAAGGAAAATGTGGTCAAAAACCTGAAATTACCGAAATAATTGGCTGCATTGCCTGTATGCCCTAAGCACAGGCATCCAGCACTTTGATGCAGAAAGTAGGACCAAGGAAGCCTACAGTATGTGCTTCTGTCCACATTGTCTCCTGAGAGGGACCCAGTCAGATCCCTCCCAGCACCTCCCGCACCAGACACATCATTCTGCATATGTGCAAAGGGACTAGCGGGCTGAAATCCGTATTATTATAATTTTATTTATAAGGCGCCGTACAAAGGAACAGTACAGGGAGACAAAACAGTATTACATTGAATAAATAACGAAAAATAGAGTACTAATAAAGAGCACCACAGTTCAATACACATTACAGCTTAAATATAAGCAATGAGGACTCAATCAACATAGTACAACTAGAGGCTTGAGGCCAATGATGAAGGTGAGTATGCAGACGAAGATGGTCACTGAGTGTTTGAGTATAGGAGAACTGTGAGTGAAATGTGAAGAGAAGTGGGCTTTGACAACAGGAGGGAAGAGGGCCCTGCTCAGAGGAGCTTACAATCTAGTAGGAAGGGGAGACAGACAGATTACGGGCCAGATTCTCTAAGCTTCAAAAGTGATAAAATGGAGAGTGATAAACAGCCAGCCAATCAGCTCCTACCTGTTATGTCACAGACTGTGTTTGAAAAATGTCAGACAGTAGCTGATTTCTGGTTGTTTATCACTCTCCATTTTATCACTTTTGAAGCTTAGAGAATCTGGCCCTACAAGAGGTGCAAGTAAGTGGGTGGTGGTTTGATAGCAGAATGTAAGCAGGCACGGGGTCGGAGAACCAGCTGGTTTATGCAGTGGAAGGGTACGCTTTGATGAAAAGGTGAGTTTTCAGTGCCCGTTTGAAGCTTTGTAAGGTCGGGGAGAGTCTAATGGAGCGAGGGAGTGCGTTCCACTGAAGGGGTGCAGCACGGGCAAAGTCCTGTACTCTAGCATGGGAAGCAGTGATCAGGGTGGAGGAGAGACGACAGTTGTCAGCCTACCGTAGAGGGCGGGAGGGTGTATGAATGGAGATGAGGTTAGAGATATATGGAGCAATGGAATTAGAGATTGCCCTGTATGTGAGTGTGAGGTGTTTGAAGAGGATTCTGTAGGGGAATGGAAGCCAGTGCAGATTTTGTTGAAGTGATCCTTGTATGTCAAGTGATCCACAAAGAGCAGCTCTTCCATACAGTATGTGATTAGTTTACAGGTAGCTGCGATATGTGGTGGGATGTTCTGCATCGTTTAAGGGATGCTTAGTACTGTACATACTATCCCATATGAGAGAAGAGGGAGTGACACAGTGAGGATATAATCGTTGGAAGGATATCTCAATGTAAGTTGTGTATGGAGGATGATTCACAGGATTTAACCCCTTCAGTGGCACTCCCGAGAATTTTCCAGGTTATGCTCCAGTGCACAAACTGGCAAACCCGGAAAATTCTCGGCAGTGCCACTGCCTGCACTCCCTTCCTCCAGGCAGCGCTGCTGAACTGAGCGCCGCACTCAGCTTTAGCAGCTGCCCGGCTCCTGCTTCCCTCCCCCGGCTGTGGGGGGTGTGACCTTGCAACGTCACGCCACACAGCCGGGTTGCCAGGGGCAGGGCCAGGCAGCGGCTGATGGACTGTTCAGTGGAGCTGCCCAGACCCAGGGGTTACAGTGGTGGGGTATTTTTTAATGGAGAGCGCCCCAGAAAAAACTCACCCAGTGGGGAGCTCTCCCTAAAAAAAAAATGAAGGAAGGGGACATTGGCAGAGCAGGGAGGATGGGAGGGAGTGTTGAGAGGTGTAGGGCTGGAGGCGGAAAATCAAAGGGCTTTGTTGACATTTTGATGCCCCCCCCCCCCCCTTCTGTCATCTGGGACAAAATGTCACCAAACGTCATCAGGGACAAAATGCAACATTTTGTCGTTGACAACAGGAGGGAAGAAAGGATTTTTATCTTTTCCAAATGACCAATCTGCTTGAGTACCGCTCGTGTAGTCCTTTCTATGAGGTTTCCAAGAAAGAGCGTTCTCATGGTAATGAGGCAGTGACGCGGGTGCGGGGGGCAGGTAGCTGACATCACCGGATATCAGCTGCCCGCCCATATCCACGCCAGCGTGCACACATATGTAAGTGACTTATATACGCGTGCACGCACCACATCATTCGATGGTCGGCGACCATCGAAAGATGTGGGTGGTTACCCGAGCCATGCGAATGGATGTTTATGCAAAACATCCATCCGCAGCCTGTGCGGGCGAAGCCGCACTTCTAGGGGGAGGCAGGGGGGCGTTCATTCGCCAGCTGGGTTTTTGCAGCCTTGCGGATCAACCAGAACAACCCCCTAAGTTTGTTTATATACTACTGTCTTATTAAATATGATCATTTTTAAATATCTGGTTATTACTATACCTTAGCGTAATCACTAACCCAAGTCCCCCCACTTGTGCCTAAACCTAACCTCCCCTCCCTGGCCCGAGCCTAACCCACCTTGGCATACTTGCATTCAGGATGCTGACTGTCAGGGTTCTGGTGTTGGCATCCTCACCTCTTTGAAGTTCCGGCACCAGTCCTCTGATAGCAGACGGGATGCTGGTGTCGGTATACTGAACGCGAGCATCCTGACCACTGGATTGCTGACCGTAATACCACATAATATATATATATATATATATTATATGGCACCAAAATGAAAAAGCAGCTGTTATACTGAGAGGAGCCTCCTGTAGCCATACAGAAAATACAGATTTGACATGTCTCACAAGTCTGTTATCTAACATGTCACATTCAAACTTTCATGTTGTCAGTATTCATAACTAATTAACACATCAGCACATTCCTGCAGTCGCATACAGTATATCTAAGGCGACTTCCTGTATAATCTGGGATCAGTGTCAGACAGTTTGTTAAACCGGGTATTGTGGAACTAATAAGATAATTTTTACATCAGCGTCACTTTATAGTTTTGTGTCTGAAATTTGTTATACAGTATGCAGTACCTTGGCAATTTCTTGTCTAAAAAAGGTGATAATTGGTCATTTCAACCTGAAAAATATCTGTATTACAGCCAGTGGCGGTTTTTACCTATGGGCTGCAGTCTTTGCCTAAAGTGAAGCCAGATGCAATCTGTGAGACTGCTTTAGCTTCAATATGACTGGCTGTGACTTCCTATTGGAAGTCCGACCTGCCAGTTTGTCAAGGCAGTCCCATTGAGAGGTGTTCCCTCCCTCTGGGATGCCTATCTGTGCGCAAATGCGCTGCAGCCCCCAAATCGGGTTCTGTGCATGCTTAGTACCGCAGACGATACTGCGCATGCGCCATACCCAGGAACCGGATTAAGCCTCCGAGGGTTGTTGCAAAGGCAGCCCATGGAGGCTTGGGCCAGCGCATGTATGATGTTACTGCACATGCGCTGGCCCTGTGCAGAGGACTGGCGTCCAGGGCAGCATGGGGATCGCAGTGGGGGCATCGGCAGCAGCAGCAGTAGGAGGAGGGGGGCGGTCCCGCATTGCTGCAGCCCCCCTCCTCCTAAATGGTGAGAGCCACTGATTACAGTCCATAAACCAGTAAATATATCATATACTGTATGAAGAAAGCTTAACCAGTTTTTTAGATGCTCATACAGTACATTTTATATGTAGCAACATCAGGCAGCATCCCCGGGGGTTCCTGGGCTACCGCCATTATCGTGGGACGGTCCAATTTTTTGGCAGTGTCCCACGGTGGGGGTAGTTTGGAGCCCCCCATGACCAGCCTGCGGGGAGTAGTCGCTCACAGCATCTATTCCCAGTGACACAGCAGTTAAAACAGGGGCGTGGCCTTGCGGTAGCATTGCAAGCATAGGCCACGCCCCCAAATTGTCTTACTGTTTGCCTATCTTCCATACTTCAACTTATTGTGCTGTCTCTGCTTTGAAGATTCTTCGGTTGTGCTCTTCTTTCATTGCAGTCTCTTTCAATATTTTACATTGCTCAAGGCACCTAGCCATAACCACTGACTGAACTGTATGTCAGTCTACTCACAAGCACTGACAACTGTTTCTCTCTCTCTTGTTGGCTCTGCAAAAATGTTCTTTAAGAGACTCAGTTTCAGACCATTATTCTTCCAGCGACTCTTTTAAAATCTCTTATATTATTTCCCTCTTGTCAATGTGAAAATGTTAAGAAAGACAGTTCCCTCTGTAACATTGGAACCGTTTCTTCTAGAATGCATTTATATTTTGAGCATTTGTTTATCCTTCAAATAACCCCAAATAATGTCACCTAGAACTTGCTTCATGTTAGACTTTTCTATAGACACATTGGGGGTATATTTATTGAATGCGGGTTTACGGAAGTGGATGTTGCCCCCATCAGCCATTCAGCGTCTTATTATTTGTCTAGCACCATCTAGAAAATAATTGCCAGAATCTCATTGGTTAAGGGCTACTACAAAGCCTCATATAAGGTAATATACCCCATAGGGAATGATGCAGAGTTTAATGCCAGTCAGGGTAATCACCCTTGCAACGTAGTACATATGTCTGTGTCTAGACTTCTCCCTACACATATGTTTGGTCTGATTCCCATCATCATTATCAGTGCGAACATGTAGTTGGATGTGGAAAGAATCCTGGTGGTTGGAATCCCAAAAGTCTGTCTGCTGAAAGCGGTATCCTAACAGTCAGAATACCGATGGATCCCAACAAGAAGTATTTATGTTAGGGTTAGGCACTAGAATGAGGATAAGGATTGGGCAGCAGGGGGGTTATGGAACTACCACTGGTGCAATGGTGCAGTGCACCAGAGCTCCTGAGGACTAAGGGTGAGACGTACTAAAAAGTGATAAAATGGAGAGTGATAAACCTCCAACCAATCAGCTCCTACCTGTCATTTTTCAAACCCAGCCTGTGACATGGCACTTAGTTGCTGATTGGCTGGTTATTTATCACTCTCCATTGTATCCCTTTTAAAGCTTAGTAGATCTGGCCCTGAGGGTCCAACTGCTGCCTCTGCCAACCTCTTTGTGTCACCCACTGTTTTTCCTTGTTACACTCTGTCTCCCCCTGTCACCCACTGCCGTGTTGCATATTGCGAACTTTGGTAAAGGTGGAGGAGGGGGGCCCATATTATATTTTTGCCCCTGGGCTCACACCCACAAGTTCTGCCACTGTGTGAGGAGTCTGAAGTAACTGACAATTAGACTGATTTTCACACTCCTTGGATCCCTGACTGGGTGATCAGAGAAGTCATTAGCCGGACAGTCAGCAACATGAAACCACGACCCCATGCTGAGTTGGTCCTACCCCGCTTTAAGATCAGGACCCACAGCTTGAGAACCGCTGGTCAAGCTGTATGGGTAATGCAGCTTGCTAAGGGTCAAGGCCTCCAAAAGAAGTTCTAATTAACTAATTACTTCTCTAGGGGCCCATTTATAATGACATGCTTGTCGCTATTTCCCCCAAAACACCCATTTTGGGGAGTATCGCTTATACCAGCTGTGATCCCTCCATTCCCGCAGGTTTCTATGGGGGATTTGATGCTGTTCAATTTGCTAATATTTTAATACGTACATTTCTGGTTGTGACCAGTGCTGTGTGGGTGTGGCCAGAACCATGTGGGTGTGTACAGTCCCTACTTTATCAGTCCCACTGTCTCCTTAAATACAAAATAATAGAAAAATTGCAGAATCTGTGAAAAAAAAACATAAATATCATTTTAATACTTATACGTATGGCTGACCGTGTGGCCATGATACCATGACGGTGGGTTTTTCCAGTAGCTTTATGTGGTGGCATGGAGCAGTAGCTTCATCAGCCCCCGTTTTAATCTGACTCCGAACAGACAGAGGCATATTTCTTACTCAGCAACTTTAAAGACTTTAGAATTTGTCAGCTCCCTCCCATTGGCAGACAGCAGTTCCTTGATATCTCATCAACAATTAGTCACCGTACGGCAAACTCTCGGCTTCTCATCCAGAATAATGTCACATTATTGTCATGCCATCAAGGGTTTTTGTCTCTCCGATATTTAGTTGTTGCCTTTCTGCTAACTGGATGTTACAGTTGGGATTATAAAATGCAAGGCTGTTTTTGGTTAATATGAAGCTTCAGTTATTTATTACATTTAAAAAAATATATCTATTACATTTAAAAAAATATATCAGTTTGGAAAGTTGTAAGTGCTCTGGAAGATGTATTTGGCTGCGTTCCAGCTACAGTATATGGCTCTTGGCATTGTTATAGGGAAGCCAGATACCTGTATATTTTGTAGGGACGACCTTCTGGAATTTAAGTAACAGTAGTCAGTATTCCTGGGTAATGGATCAAATATTGTGACACGGAATCGCATACACCGGATAGAGATAAAGTCTGGGTCTTTACTTGTGCAGGTAAACAGCATACCAGGTTCACCGCTTGGCAAGTAGATTACAGCATTGCAGGGTTTTTGCACAGGATTCACAGACACTGTACACTCCACAGCATTCTGTTACATTAACGGCCTGTAACCCAGATGCTTTTCAGCATTGAGAACAATCAGTGGCGTAACTAATAAAAATATGCCCCCCAGGAGAGCTGGGACCACACAGACCAATAACAGTGAGTCCCGGCCACAGATACAGATACGCTTCTGAGGAAGGGCTCTATCAGCCTGAAAACGCGCTCAAGCTTTCTGTCATCACCAAATGGACCGGACCAGGGTTAGGCGCAGTGGGGACCTACAGGAGATCAGGAGATCCTATTCCCCCTCCGGGACTTATACCCTGAAATAGGTGATATGCTTTTATTTTTTTATATATTGTAAGTGCACCAATAAAAATCTTTTACAAGCCCTAGAGGTTCAAGTAACAGTGGAGGAAGACCTGTGATATGCGCATTCTTGATCGCTCTATGTGAGTGTACCATATAAAATAAAACAGCTTGGAGTGACTTACAATATTGCACCATGGTCTTGTTTTTCTGTCCATATTGTTTCAGATCATTGTTCTGATTATCTGGATATTTTTAACTTGTTTGGTGTGTAAGTTGTTTACATTTCACCAGTGGGTGTACCATCATTGTATATTGTGCTGCAGCAGCATAACCATAGCCCCGCAGACCCCAGGCGCCCACACTTTCTCAGCGCCTCCCCGCCACCGCGCGGTCTGCGGTGCTATAGCTACGCCACTGAGAACAATGACCTCCTGCCCTGGACACACATATAACAGGGAGTCACAGGTACTGATAAACAGCCAAACCTTGATCACATCAGTTTCGGAAACCTGGACTGGATCTAACTTTCCTGCTGCTGCTCTAAAACCTGGACTAGATCTTCCACATTACCCTCATGTGGAAATATGCTGTCTCTGCCACAATATTTAAGGGGGAAACCAACCTTGTTTTGCCGCTTTAAAAATACATGAGAACTCGGACAAAGTCCTGCACTTTCTTTCTCACACTTTATTACATTCTCCCTTAGTTTGATTTCAGTTGTATCAGTTGTCACATGCATTATTTATTTAAATGTAACAGCATTTATTATTTAGTAATTAGGTAATTGACTAATTGTATGTAAGCAACTACCAGCGGAAATGTGCTATATAAATAAAGTAGACTTTACTTGGACTTTACAACTTAATTGCATGATTGGTAATTGCATTGGATCAATTACAGTGGTGTATCTACAATGGGTGCAGTGTGTGGTCCACAGGAGCCCCTGATTCCTGCATGACCATCAGCACAAATCCTGCACCTATTTACGCTTGGCATTGCAGTAGTCGGGATTCCGATGCTGGCATCCTCATTGATGTCTGGATTCCGGCTTATGTACCTGGCTGCAGTGGGTATTCCGGTGTCTGGACCTCGCTGTAGTGGGATATTTCGGCGTCGGTACCTGGCTGTAGTGGGTATTCCAGCATCTGGACCACGCTGTAGTGAGATATTTCGGCGTCTGTACCTGGCTGTAGTGGGTATTCCGGCATCTGTATTGTGAATGCCGGCAGCCCCTCCATCGGGACTCTCAACTCATTTCAACCTGATAATTAATAAATAGGTCCCTTAGTCTTAAAGGATTTTTTTTTTTTTTTGTGGAGCTACTGCATGTACCAGTCTAGCATTACATACAGTCGTTAGGTCGACACACCTAAAGTCGACATGCATTGGGTCAACCACTGAAGGGCCACATGGCCTTAGGTCAACACCTGAAAAGGTTGACAGAGTCATTAGGCCGACACAAGCATTAGGGCATCATGGGGAATGTTGACAGTCAAAAGGTCGACATGGGTGTTCATGTTTTTTTTAGAGCCAACATGTGCCGACAGGCAGTATTTCATGCCCTACCATTCAGTAGGGCGTGGTGAAAGAATAGAATAGTGCCTGAAGCATGGTGAGCGCAGCGAATGTCAACATTTTGGACAAAAAAAGAAGGGAAAACCCTATGTCGACCTTTTTACTGTCAACCTATTGATCCTGTCCACCTACAGTCACATCAACCTTTTCAGGTGTCATCCTAAGGCCATGTCGACCTTCCTGTAGTTGAGCCTATGATCCGTACCATGGGTCTTCAAACTGTGGCCCTCCAGATGTTGTGAAACTACAAATCCCAGCATGCCTTGCCACAGTTTTAACACTCCCTTATAGCAAAACTGTGGCAAGGCATGCTGGGATTTGCAGTTTCACAGCATCTGGAGGGCCACAGTTTGAAGACCCATGATCCATACCTTTACAGTCAGTGATCGATGTGTGACCTACCACTGAACAACTGCAATGAACTGTTGAATAACATTCAGGATGGGCTTATTTATTATTATTATTATTATTAATAATAATACTGATGATGACGATAAATAAACGTAAGGCTGCAATGAACAGCGATTCAGCGAAGGCTTCTTTAGTAAAACCATATATTCTTCAGACATCCAAACCCGCTAACACATTAGCTGCAGCTGCTGAGGGTGCAGGTTTGTTTGCACTAGGCTTGTTCATTGTTGAGCTGAGAAGCTCAAAGCTCCAAGGACATGATATACTGTAAGCAGAATTACTGGAATGGATCAGATAAGATAATCCTGGTGCAGCTATGGAAATAATGGAGTTTCTTTGGGACAGATAGGTCATTGAGCAAAAAATGAAATAAGGGGCAGTGCCAAATGGAAAAAGGCCTCAGAATGCGGCAATGACTCTGAAAATGATTGTAGACCTGACAATAGTGCCAGAAAGTAAAAAATAAATCCCAATGAGAAAGTGGCTTTTATTTAACCCATTACGCACCTTACAGAAAGCCTCTGCTAGCAAAGGAATCCATGTTTCTTTATTTTAAACTTTATTTGTGGTCTGATTATATTTTTGCCCTGTCGTCGGTGTTTGCAATGCAACAGGAGTACTATATTAACTTTTCTGGGCAATCATTCTATTTTCTTATATGAGGAATGCATTGTGCTAAGGAAAACAAGAATTCTTTACACTGACATAAAGTGACAGCTTAATGTCTTCCTTCTTACAATGCTGCCCAGAATAATCAGCACGCGGGATGAATGTAAACCAAACCAAGCAATATTTCAAATAGAAATGACATCACCCCTTTACCTCTTTGTTAATGCGCAGTCTTGTTTTATTGTTGTGTTAGTTCTGATTTGCAGAACCGGTATACTGGTGCTTTATAAATAAATGTTAGCGGAACAGCTATTGGTAAAACATAACAACCTATTATTTATATAAAATGTATTGAAAGCTTATTAGATGAGATAGTAGTCATGTCTCTGCTGCTCACAATATATTACACTGTATACTTGCTGTTCTGCGGCGATACGCCATACGCCATACTCCGGTGTGACGGAGGCGGTATGAGAAGAGAAGGATACCGTGCATCTTATTCCCTTTACAAAACACTAAAGCATACCTCCCAACTGTCCCGCTGATCGCAGGAATGTCCCATTTTTTTGGGATGTTCGCGCATCCCTCCCGTGGCTGGCAGTGTCCCGCGGCGGGCGGAAGTTGGGAGTCCCCCCTGTCCCCTGTGAATAGACAATGTGCGCATGCGCACAATGTCTATTCATGCAGCCCCACAGTCTGGGGACATAGCCAGCAGCTCCCAGAGCCGCTAGCCATGCCCCCACAGCAGCAAAAATGGGGGCGTGGCATTGTCTCAATAGACCACACCCCCTTGTCGCAAGGCCACACCAACAAAATTACAGGCGCGCACCTCCGGCTTGTGAATCGTCCCTCCTCCCAGGCCCATAATGTTGGGAGGTATGCTAAAGTGAGCCAGAGGGGCTGGCATGCAACTTCCATCATAAATAATTAGATTTAACCATGTACAAAGTAACAGATGAAGCACAACAGTCGCTGCATTGTGGCACTTCTTACACAGATTCAGACCCAGTCGCACACAGATGTAAAGATATTGCACTTCCTAATTATCAGTGTAATCTGACAAAGTAGCTTGAAATGCCGGCAGTCAGGATATTGATGCGGAAAACCCGACATTGGTGAGGAGACAGAAGCTGGAACGCCATACCCGCTCACAATGCCGGCACCAGAATACAGTCAGCATCTCAAACATAAGTATTCTAGAGCTGGTGAGGGTTAGGCCGCTGTGGGGTAGGGGGTGTCGAGATTTTGCGCATTGGGGTGTCACTGTCCTTCTCCTGACCCGCCAGCAGCTCCATTATCCTGATATCATCCCTGCTTGTTTTATTTTTGCCAATAAGATATATATTTTGTGCGAGAGAGACGCTTGGTGCGGCAGAGGCTCGCAGGACCAGGTGCGCTAAGATGGGTATTTGCCATGCCACAGAGGAGGTTTGTTTGGGTAAAGAAGCAAAAGATTAAAAACACAAACAGGTGCAAAATTATTAGTTTTTATGGATCAACCAACTATGGGGAATTTGCTCAATTCTTTGAGCCTTCCAACAAGTCACAGATAACTTGTATTTGTATTGCTTTTGTTCTTTTTAACAATAACATTGTGACAATTCCTTGTCAATAATACCTTGCCTGTAATAACATTCTGTCTGTGTGTTCTTAAAGAACCCGGTGCTGTTCTTGGCTTTTGTAGTGCTATATTTGTGCAGGAAATTTTAATGGTGATTGATTTATGATTTTTTGTGGCTACCATATATACTCGAGTATAAGTCGACCCGAATATAAGCCGAGGCACCTAATTTTACAACAAAAAAACTGGGAAAACCTATTGACTCAAGTGGGACCCTCACTCGAGTATAAGCCGACGGGGGCTTTTTCAGCATAAAAAAATGTTCTGAAAAAGTAGGCTTATACTCGAGTATATATGGTATTTTTTAATAAACAAGGTGGTTTTGTTTTTGATAAACCCTTTCACCCACCATTATAGTGTATGCCAGGTACGTTTCGTGCTGACATTTAAGGTGAGAAGTCACAGCAGTACATGGCCAGCCGATTCCCCTTAATCTGCTCTGCTCCTTCCTGGGCCACAGGTGCGCATGAGATACATCTGACGTAGTCCTTTTGCATGTGACTTATCACATTCAATTCCATTCCCCGCTGCCAGGAGGCCAAGTTGAAGGTCGGACATGCAGCAGGTCCGATGCACTGTGCACGGGACTACCAGTGGCGTAACTATAAATTTTGCTACCCCCTTCCCCCAAAAAAATGGCAGCCCCCCTCGACTCCTCTCCAGCGTGTTTCCCCAGTGTGTGACGTGATAACACGCATAACGGAGAAGCTGAAGCAGGATAGAGGAAGAGAGACCAGCAGACACTGCTGCTTCCCTTGGCTCTGACGCATCCCAGGCCACTCTGGAACATCCATCCACCCGCTCATCCTGTACACAGTAGCCAATAGCCGGCTCAGTGTACAGTCAATTGAATCAGTGGGGGGATTTGTCATCTCTGCCATGGCCGCACCCGTGCTGTGGCTGACAAGCCTCTGGTGCTCAGCCAGTGGGCGATGACAGGCAGCAGCATATCAGTGCATCGAGCGGGTTTCGGCGCCCACACAGACCCCACTGTGGCTTGCTCCCCCAAGCGGCAGCTGGGGCTGCCTTACAGTAGTTACGCCACTGGGGACTACGCATTGGATGTGATGTGAAACATATCCGATTTGGTCACTTTCCATCCGGTTTCTGGACCCGATTTGTTGGAATTGGGTGAAAAGTGGCCAAATTGCACTATGGGCCTTATTCTAGTTCACTCTTTCTGACAAAATCTTTCTTAGCTGGAAAAAAACATGTGCACTGCAGGTGGGCAGATGTAATATGTGCAGAGAGAATTATATTTGGGTGAGTTATTTTGTTACTGTGCAGGGTAAATACTGGCTGCTTTATTTTTACACTGCAATATAAATCTCACTTTGAAGTAAAACCGCACCCAAATCTAATTCTCTCTGCACATTTTACATCTGCCCCACCTGCAGTGCACATGGTTTTGTCCATCTAAGAAGGATTTTGTCAGAAAGAGTGAACTAGAATAAGGCCCTATATGAGGCTCTTTACTCTTTAAAATTATTTCAGGTCAAATCTGTCAGTATCAGTGATCAGCATTTAAACATTACATGTCAACCCCTTTGAGACTACACAAAAGTAAAAGAGATACCTAATTTCTTCTACATTTCCAAACAGCTTGTTACATACTGTACCTGCCATGAATTTTAGTTAATCTACCCACGCCTTCTTTTAAGCAGCTTTCAATTCCAACTCATTATGTTCTGCATCTAAATTTGTATCTTACTTGCTGTAACTAACAATGGTTTCTATTCACATTTCAGAAAATCTGAAGTGCCTCTTATAATCATTGTATGTAACTCAGCTTACATATGGAAGAAAAACAGTTTGAACAGATGTAATTCTGAAATAAATCACTGGAAGCAGATTCCTGATGAAAAATTCCTATGTAGCGACATTTCTAAGCACCTGCCTACTGTAGGTCTGGTTCTAAATTCTCCTTTGCTTGTCTTTTGACATACAGTAGCTACTGTAAGTTTCACATAAAAGTACAAGAGACACTCTAAAAGCAGACATACAGACAAGTACCCCTTTCACACCACACCTTAAACCCGGGCTATTGCTGGGATGTTACCGGGTCGACCCAGGTCGAGGTGTGGTGTGAACCCGGCAATTCGACCAGGCATATACGAAGGGTTAAACCCAGGTGACCCATTATAGGAGCCAAGACCCAGGAGCCGAGCTGCAAAGAAAAAAGAAAATTGCATACAAATGAATGGGAAGCCAATTATTGGCTGGGAGAGCATTAAGTCAATCACTGGCTGCCAATTCATATGTGAAGTTTTTAAAAAAATCTGCCCACCGCCCGGCTCTCTGTGTTTCATCGCTGGCTCGTGGTTTCCCCCGCCCACCTCTCTGAGTCCCCCGCTGCCTCTCAAGTGCCCACGCTGGCTCCCAGCATCCTCCTGCCCGGCTTCGAGCAGCACATGAGATTTATCTTATGTGCAGCCCCAGGTGGTGACTCCGTAGGGGTAAACATTAATGGAATGGGTGCAGCGTTTGTGGTGAGGACAGCCCTGGACTGCACCCATTATAAATACATCACTGCTTCTATAGTGCTGCCACATTTGGGGTTGCTATAGTTCTCCCACCTTTGGGGTTGCTATAGTGCTCCCACATTTGGGGTAAACTCCTATAGTGCTCCCACATTTGGGGTAAACTCCTATAGTGCTCCCACATTTGGGGTAAACTCCTATAGTGCTCCCTCATTTGGGATAAGCTCCTGTAGTGCTCCTACATTTCGGGTAAGCGCCTATAGTGCTCCCACATTTTGGGTAAGCTCCTATAGGGCTCCCACATTTGGGGTAAGCTCCTATAGTGCTCCCACATTTGGGGTAAGCTCCTATGGTGCTCCCACACTTGGCGTAAGCTCCTATAGTGCTCCCACATTTGGGGTAAGCTCCTATAGTGCTCCTACATTTCGGGTAAGCGCCTATAGTGCTCCCACATTTGGGATAAGCTCCTATAGTGCTCCTACATTTCGGGTAAGCTCCTATAGGGCTCCCACATTTGGGGTAAGCTCCTATAGTGCTCCCACATTTGGGGTAAGCTCCTATAGTGCTCCCACACTTGGCGTAAGCGCCTATAGTGCTCCCACATTTGGGGTAAGCTCCTATAGTGCTCCCACATTTGGGGTAAGCTCCAATAATGCTCCCACATTTGGGTTAAGCTCCTATATTGCTCCCACATTTGGGATAAGCTCCTATAGTGCTCCCACATTTGGCATAAGCTCCTATAGTGCTCCCACGTTTGGGGTAAGCTCCTATAGTGCTCCCACATTTCGGGTAATCTCCTATAGTGCTCCTACATTTGGGATAAGCTCCTATAGTGCTCCTACATTTGGGGTAAGCGCCTATAGTGCTCCTACATTTGGGGTAAGCGCCTATAGTGCTCCCACATTTGGGGTAAGCTCCTATAGTGCTCCCACATTTGGGATAAGCTCCGATAGGGCTCACACATTTGGGGTAAGTTCCTATAGTGCTCCCACATTTGGGATAAGCTCCTATAGGGCTCCCACATTTGGGATAAGCTCCTATAGTGCTCCTACATTTGGGGTAAGCGCCTATAGTGCTCCCACATTTGGGGTAAGCTCCTATAGTGCTCCCACATTTGGGATAAGCTCCGATAGGGCTCACACATTTGGGATAAGCTCCTATAGTGCTCCCACATTTGGGATAAGCTCCTATAGGGCTCCCACATTTGGTGTAAGCTCCTATAGTGCTCCCACATTTGGGTTAAGCTCCTATAGGGCTCCCACATTTGGGGTAAGCTCCTATAGGGCTCCCACATTTGGGGTAAGCTCCTATAGTGCTCCCACATTTGGGGTAAGCTCCTATAGTGCTCCCACATTTGGGGTAAGCTCCTATAGTGCTCCCACATTTGGGGTAAGCTCCTATAGTGCTCCCACATTTGGGGTAAGCTCCTATAATGCTCCCACATTTGGGGTAATCTCCTATAGTTCTCCCACACTTGGCGTAAGCTCCTATAGTGCTCCCACATTTGGGGTAATCTCCTATTGGGCTCCCACATTTGGGGTAAGCTCCTATAGGGCTCCCACATTTGGGGTAAGCTCCTATAGTGCTCCCACGTTTGGGGTAAGCTCCTATAGTGCTCCCACATTTGGGGTAAGCTCCTATAGTGCTCCCACATTTGGGGTAAGCTCCTATAATGCTCCCACATTTGGGGTAATCTCCTATAGTGCTCCCACATTTGGGGTAAGCTCCTATATTGCTCCCACCTTTAGGGTAAGCTCCTATAGTGCTCCCGCATTTGGGGTAAGCTCCTATAGTGCTCCCACATTTGGGGCAAGCTCCTATAGTGCTCCCACATTTGGGGCAAGCTCCTACAGTGCTCCTACATTTAAGAATAACTCCTATAGTGCTCCTACATTTGTAGTAAGGTCCAATAGTGCTACTGCATTTAGATATCAAAGTCCCAAATGTGGGAGATTTTTGTACAGGGAATGGAACTACCCTGAAATAGTTTCAACATGTAGTCTGGCAGTAGAATATTCGGTACTTGTTTCCTAGCACGGCGCCCAGATTATGGCACCGTAAGGAAATTGCATCGCACACCCCCCCCTGCTATCCACGTCACCCCGAAGCGTGGCGAGCGCAGCAAACCCCGCGGGGGCAGCGGAACGCGTCCTCCGACTTTTTCATTTCCCCACTATCCATGTCGGCGTGGAGTTGATTATATATAGTTGATTATATATAGTGTGGCGAGCCACCGAGCCCAAAGCATGGGGAGCGCAGCGAGCCTCGCGAGGGGTCGCAGATTACCTTACATGAATTCCGCATCCCCTCACGGGGCTCGCTGCCACTAATGGCATGCGATGCGATTTTTTATTGCATCCTATATTTTTAATGGGCTAAGTCAGTGAATACATTAATAAGATAGGATGCGATAAAAAATCATATCGCATTGCATGCCATTAATGGCATGCGATGCGATTTCCTTACCCTGAATAGCCCTCTACATAAATGGAGTAGTGGGCGCCATGCTAGGAAACAAGTACCGGATATTCATCTTTTAACAAAGACAGTGATGGGTAATGCGTAGAAGACTACCTCCCCACGGAAGAAATTCAATTTTTCAACCTGCACCATACAGTTTAGACTGTTTAGCACTGTTTGCACATACAGATAGAGCCCCTCTCAACTATCTTCCTTAGGTCGTGGCTCACCATGGCTATCCTATTGTTCTTAGCAGCAATACAATACATAGAACAATACAGTAGGGGATTAGCAGAGTAATCCTATTACTCACTTAATCCTATTAAAGGGCTAGATGAGGAGGGCTCCATTTGTACATACAGATAATTAATATAGATGTGGATGAGAGAATTCTCCCAAACTCTGCAATGCCAACTTTACACAGCAAACTGTGACTATAGCTCAGGAGAAGTCTGCTGAGGCTTTTAGTGAGCATGTGCAGGAGACAGCAGCTCCAGTGTTACCTGCAATTACAGTACCTGCTGTTTCAGATGTTGTTCCAACACTCTGCACCACTATTCAGTACTTACATACACTCACTGGTGGGTGAAATATATGACACCCCACCACTTAAGCGCCAATCAATCTTCCAGTGTGTATAACAGTGAGTACAGCTGTACCTTATTTATCTTCAATAAAACCACACTATTGGTTAAGTGTTGGACTGTTTGTAGTTTTAAGGCATGTACTGGTGTTTACGGAAATTCTGCTACATCCTCAAGCTTGTACACACACGTTCAACAGTATTGGGTGCCAACATTTTTTTCCTGTCTACAGTAAGTGGAGAAATAAATCTGCTCTGGTGTATGAAGAATAATACACCATCATAGACACAAGTCTACATCAGAACTACATAGACATTGACACAACATGCATTGATCTTTGCATTAATCTTTTTCGCTCCATAAGACTTTTCTTATATCTTCTTGGCAAGATTTCCATAGATTATCCAAACCTGACATTCAAAAGGGGTCTGTCATTACTAAGCAAGGAGATGCGATCATTTGTACAGAACCATCTGTTCTATTTTCCTGACTCTTTAAATGTGATGTAAACTTTTTCCACTTCTTTTCTGGATCGTTTCAATATTTGAATGAATTCCTTAAATACCATTAAAATGGCTGTTAATGCATTTGTGCACAATGATGTGGCCGCTGCTGACATTATTATTAGATTTCCTTAGTGATCGTTACTTTTATGACCCTAAAAGATTTGCTGCCCATCAGAACATGGATAATAAGAAAGACCTGACACTTTGACACCTAAAGAAAACAATCTATGTTTCTTCTTGATCATCTGATATGTTAGAAAATAGATTTCCTTCTTCCTAATGCTATTTGCAGACAACTCAAGGGATAATAATTCACCATATAGATGTTCTTGACATCACATCCAGATGTCTAGCTGTCTCGGCACCTGAGTGATCAGCAGGAATCTTTTCAGCATTGCCCGAGGGAGTGAATGTATAGTGATGTAAGCCTCATCCTGGTTTCCTGGTACCTGCTGTGTCTGTATATTATTATAGTCAGTGGCTGGATGCTGGAACCTAGAACTCTGCGGGTTTGGTGGGTGAGCAGCAGAGGAGCAATGAAAGTGCAAATGTGGTGGATTTGAAAAATGCAGCTAAAGACTAGATTGCAGAAACTGGGAGGGAGGTAAGAGCGAGACAGACAAGGAGAGTAGGTGGAAGGCCGGGGAAGGTATACTGCACGCCTGGATGTGGCACATTATGAAGTGACAGAGAGCTTGCAGCCCTGCAGTCAGCAAAATGCTAATCTTGTCCCCGGTGGCCCATAACAAGGAAAGAGCCATAGAGCGGAAGAAAGAAGTGAGAAGAGAGTGAAGATGCAGGAGGGAAATAACAGCTCTGTAGGGGATGGAGAAGCTACAATGCACAGCCAATGAATTATGAAGAAAATGAGTAGAGGGATTTAATGTATTTCTCTAGAAACATGAGATGGAAAAGGACACATTGGGTACATGGCTCATGCAGAGCAGAAGACTGATAACCACGGGCATTGGCAGCTATGGAAATGTTTGAGTTGACTTTGGGGTCATTGGCGCCTTAAGGCCAAAAATGTATTGAGGTATAGCTCAATTTTTCTTAGTTAAGCTCAAATCTCAATCATACGTCAGAGATAGGAAATGGTTTGTAAACAATGGTGAACTCCTATCGCTTTCTATTTAGTTCAGAAAAGTCAGGAGCAAACTACGAGAAAACTTCCTGATATAATGCTTGTAGTATTTCATTGGGCACATAATACATTTTTGCATCGCAAAATGTTTCAAGGAAACTTTAAATTGTAAAATTGATTTTGTGTGTACTTGCCGTGAGCATATGGATCTCAAGTAAGTATTCCTTTTCCCATTCCTCGCACTTCCTTGGACATACAGTAGTAGTGCAGGAAATAGAACATCTTCAAACTATAACTGACCCTTGTCAGGTTATGGCCCTTATTTAGATCTGATCGCAGTACACATTTGTTCTCAAATTGGGCAAAACCATGTGCACTACAGGTGAGGCAGATGTAACATGTGCAGAGAGAGTTCAATTTGGGTGGGGTGTGTTGAAACTGAAATCTAAATTGCAGTGTGAAAATAATGAAGCCAGTGTTTACCCTGCACTAAATAACTCACACAAATCTAACTCTCTCTATACATGTTACATCTGCCCCACCTGCAGTGCACATGGTTTTGCCCATTTTGAGAACAAATTTGTACTGCGGTCAGATCTGAATAAGGGCCTATATGTCTAGGTACACAGTAAGTACAATTCTAAGCTCCACTGATTTAAGGCCCAAGGTGTTTCAATAATGTCCACTAACTGTACAGACAACATTATTGGAGAGGTTCAATTAGAAGTGAGGTTCCGTCAGAATTGCACACAATAGGCCCGATTCAGAGTTGATTACTGATGAGCAAATTTGCAGATTGAGCGATTATCGATTGGCTGCGCATGCATATCGTACGCATTGTGCATGTGTGAGGTAAATAAAGGTGACAGAGTATCTATATGGATTGTAAGGAAAAATCAGCCAGAGGTTGATAGAAAGGAAGCCGGCGTTTGGTGGTGGTAACTGCCCATTTTCTGGGAGTGTCAGAAAAAATGCCGGCGTGCCCAAGCGTTTATGGGAGGGTCTGTGATGTCAGCACTGGCTACGATCAGCCTGTCTCAATCACAAAGTTGTGGAATTGTTACAATTGCATAGACTGGGAAAGTCATTCAGTGGTTCGTTCGTGAATTGCGTATGGATTTGTAAGTGGATCGTGAATAGCGATTCATTCGCCATTCACTTGCAAATTTATACAGGGAAGTTTTTATACAGGGCAGTAGCGGCTATATACTCGCAGTCATCTGCAACTTTGCTGATCAGCAAACAGGTCTGAATCAGGCCCAATAAGCGAATGAGGAAGAAAGAATCTTGCCTGATTTATAATAGACCTCATGACTAACTGAATGACCGCCTACATGTTAAAAACAAATAGATACATATGTAATAGACTTAACAACAAGGGGCAAAGAGAGATCCGGTGGGCCCAGGGAAGGTGGAGGGGCGTGGCTTGAAAAAATACTGCTGGTATTCCCCCAGCTCCTGTGCGTCTAAGACGGCCTTCCAAATGTCCCCCTCCACTGCAGATCACTGCAGATCACTGGTGGGACAGCCGGACAGTGGCCAAAAATGGGACTGTTCCGAAAAAACGGGTCATTCGGTTGGAATGTATATCACTCTCTGGTTAGCACTAGCAGCGCTGTGCTGTGTTAGTATAATTAGTAACTTTACCAAGGCAGGGCCCCCTGAGCTGTGGGGCCCAGGACTCCAGTCCAGACAGTCCCCCCTGAAGGCAGCGCTGACTGTAATGAAATGTTTTGCATGTGCTTTGCAGCACTCAACACGTTCCTGTCACTATCCCGTAACACGGTCACCATCAGTGTAACAAAGCTGCCTCTGGCATGCATGGATCAGTTCATATATGAATTCTGTCTGAGCAGAACTAAAAGTTGCAGAGAAAGTAACACAAAATTACCTTTGAAGTTGGATGGAAGAGCCACAAAATCCTTAAAGCTGCATAACAGCATCTGCTACCACGTGTAACCAAACCAAATAGGATTGTTCCACAAGAGGCCAAACCGTGTTACATCTTCTAACCTAAAACCCACAGGTAGCGGTTAGATTACGGTTTTAATGAAAGCAGCTTGCTTGGAAGTGGTCATGTCCTTTAATGAGCTTTTTTGCACCGAGTTGACAGCATGCAGTCAATTGCCTTTCATTTGTTACAGTATTTTTCCATTCGCTACACATGAATGTAAGGATATCATGATGTTGGGCTATGCATTTCTGAGCACAGTTAGTGCTTGCTGATGATGCCGTCCCCAGAATATCCCCGGAAAATCTGTATGTTGAGGCATTGAACATACTGTCGCTTCAAAAGCAGAAAACATTGATCCTTATAACTGCCGGAGAACCGTATATGATTATTAATGGAATGCAGTATACAGTCCAAATATATACAGTCTTTACATTGTTTTTCATTCTGATTTTTAAGCAAAACTACAGTGAATGTTGTTTCCCCCGTTGGCTGTCAATCAATAACTCTCCTTTATAGGAAAGGTATAAACTTTGTTCTGTGTAAATATTGTTCTCTAGTCCAAATCCCCCTTTTTCAAAGCGACAGATCTCCTCTTGCAATAATACTGCTCATGATGATTGTAGGCAGCCATGACAGTTCATACATGACCCTAAGCATTCTGAGACATTACTTATTTATTGTACGGGGTCTTCTCTCACAGCGACGCTACTTATAATTATAGCCCATCACCACTGGAAACCATTTTCATATATGACCCTAAGCATTCTGGGACATTACTTATTTATTACATGAGCCAGAGTTACAGTGCATAGAAGTCATTATTTATAAAATGTATGATAGCCTATATTTTGCTGTGGGTTCAGTTATAGGTCAGCGCATTGCAAAGTCTCCGTTTTGGTTAATACCATTCATTTAGTGCTTTGCGCACAATTAGAATCCCACTCTAGAACGAAATAAAACTGTTTGTCTGCTTAAAGCTTTTATGTAGAGCCATCAAGGCTACGCTGTCTGTTGCTGTTTTTATGAATTTTGCTGTATAATAAATGTGTGGATTTACCAGAAGGAGGCTGCAAGCTTTATTTTATTTGTCTCAGATAAACACATTGTTTAGCATAGGAGATAATGCCTTCACTTGGTGCAGTTCAGAAAACACTGATTGGGATGTTGGGCCTGATGTTCTAAGCTTCAAAAGTGATAAAAAACCAACCAACCAGCTCCTACCTGCCATGTCTTTGAAAAATGTCAGGCAGGAGCTAATTGATTGGTTGTTTATCACTCTCCATTTTATCAGTTTTTAAGCTTAGTACATCTGGCCCAACATCCCAATCAGTGTAGTCTATAGCACTAAATTGTGAGGCCAAGTATCCTAAACGGAATACCGCCACCTTTCCTCCATGGAAATCCAGATTGTCTTGTCTCTATCGGTAATAAAGGTGGGTATGGCTGCGGATGTGTTCAGATAAGACCCTTTATAATGGAGACAAAGCTGCCCTACCCCATACAGGATATGGACGCTAGGTCGATCCGTGAGGATCGACAATGATAAGGTCAATGACACTTCACAGACAACTATCAGGTCAACACATATATTTGGTTGACAAATAATAGGTCGACACGTATAGGAAGTCAACATGTGCAAGATTGACAACTTACATAAATCGACAGCTAAATCATCCACAACAGCAACACATCGGCAACGCTTTACATCTACATCCACTGAATAGACACATGAATAGGTCGACAGCTTATTCATCGACTGCCCATAGGTCAACTGGTAATAGTTCGACAGCTAATAGGTTGATCGGTAATAGTCCGACCACTCATAGATTGACAGCTCATAGGTTGACCACTCATAGGGTGGACCGTTAATAGGTCAACAGATCATACATTGACAGTTTAGAGGTTGACCGGTAATAGGTCGACCGCTCATAGGTTTACCACTCATAGGGTCAACCCTTAATAGGACAACAGCTCATACATCGACAGTTTATAGGTTGACCGGTAGTAGGACGACTGCTCATAGGTCTACCACTCATAGGGTCAACCGTTAATAGGACAACAGCTCATAGATGGACAGTTTATAGGTTGAACGGTAATGAGTTTACCAGTAATAGGTTGACTGCTCATAGGTTGACCGCTCATAGGGCCAACCGTTAATAGGCCAACAGCTCATAGATCGACCGCTTATAGAGCTATTGCTCATAGGTCGCTCTGTAATAGGTCACCCACTCATCGGTTGACCGGTAATAGGTCGACAGCTCATTGTTTGACCTGTAATAAGTCAGCGGCTAATAGATCGACTGCACATAGGTTGACCGGTAATAGGTCTACAGCTAACGTTATAATAATGATCGGCCTTCTTATCATTGACTGCTCCGCAAAGGTCCACAGTTGGGTTGACAGCTCCTAGATCAACCTTATAGGTCAACCTCAAATAGACCGGTCCCAAGTCTAAATCCAAAAGCGCCACCAACACCCCTTCTCCCACAGCGTATATAGCTAGAAGTGACCATACACAGCTAACTTCCTCCGCCCCACCCCCCAGGCTGCACAGACTGCGCCCTGGTGACAGCTGCTAGTGTACCAAGGGTTTTTTGCAAATGTAGAGCTTTCCTTTGTGATACTACTGTAATCGCATATGTTAGCACAATGCATCTGATCTTTTAGCTGTAATGACCCTGAATTTATGTTATGCAGGGTTAGGTCCTGCATCATCCCATGCTGTGCCCACTAAGCTGCATCCTGACTGACAGGTGGTGCTGGGCAACATCCCCAAAAACAGGGGTAACCTGAGGCTGATGTTCATTCATGTAATCTAATTCTATTCATGTCTATTCTATGTCTTTGTATGTAGCATCGGATCATGTCCTGCAACATTTTAGCACAGTAGCTGCAGCTACTGTAAAAACACTGGTACTTTGGGCCTTATTCTAGTTCACTCTTTCTGACAAAATCCTTCTTAGATGGACAAAACCATGTGCACTTCAGGTGGGGCAGATGTTACTTGTGCAGAGAGAATTAGATTTGGGTGGGGTTTTACTTCAAAGTGAGCTCTATATTGCAGTGTAAAAATAAAGCAGCCAGTATTTACCCTGCACAGAAACAAAATAACTCACCCAAATATAATTCTCTCTGCACATTTTACATCTGCCCCCTGCAGTGCACATGGTTTAGTCCATCTAAGAAGGATTTTGTCAGAAAGAGTGAACTAGAATAAGGCCCACTGTTACTGTGCCCATCTCTGTATTAGGCCCCTAATACACTTACATACTTTACGCCTCAGCCAGTTGACTGGGTTGTTATTTCATGAGATAACACCAAAGCAGACAAAATCGTTAAAAATGTGGTTTCATGTCATTTCATTTGTGCATTTCTGTCTTTAACCCTGTTGTACATGCTAGCAGGAAGTAGAGGATGCACGGGGAAAGTGCTTCCTCCACATATCTGTACATGTGAAATATTTGAAATGAACAGATATACACAATGGTGGCTCCAGGGGAGCACAGTTTACAATTCAAATAGGGGAGAAACACCAACTGCCAGTGAGTCAGTTTGAAATGGCAGACTGTGTTTCTCCCCTATTTGAATTTTGAACTGTGCCTCCCCCCCCTGGTACCACCGCTGGATATACATATGTTAATGTTCCAGAAAACTTTAACAAGCTGCATTTTACTGATAAATTGGCAGCATTTTATAATACTGACATGAGTCAACAAGCAGGATAATTACCGTTTTTTCTATTATCCATTATACCGTAATGCTTTATTCTGCTAGGCAGTTTTACATGATATACATTACATTTGATGCATTCTAAGGTTTTCATGGATTAATGAGGCTCTCGGAAGCAGCCTTCCTACAAAAGACACATGCAATACCAAAGTCTCTTTCAATATTCTCCTCTTTTATATTTTTATATATGTTCCCATTTTAATGACGGCAATATTAAGGTCACACACATTCGAATTTCCGATCTTGCCTCTTAAGTAACTACTTAGGTAACATTATAGACTTATTCTTGCAGAGGATCCTACTGTGCAACTGTATGAGAATGGGAAGAGCTTGGAACTTTACAGTCAGTGCCATTGTGACCCCCAGAATTGCTGCAGGCTGCATCCAGGACTTATTCCATAGTATCCACTCCGCTCTAACTCACTACAAAGAGGAGGCGATCAAACAGCCTTGAGATTTAAGTGAAATAAAGGCAGGACTGTTGGATTTTACTGGTCTGAAGGGCTGCATTTGAAGTTGTGTCTCAGAACAGTTTTAAAACATGCCACTGAATTTTATAATTGAGCACTATGATGTAGAAAGTTCCAAAAAGAATTTAGCTGTATGAAAATGATAGCTGGTTCTCCTGCAGATAAGGGTGTATCCGGTATCATATGTACACAAATAATCTCAGCAAACATTATATCCAGTAATATACAGTAAATGAGGGCTGTGCGCAAGTCATTTTCTAGTTAAGTAAGGACAGAAGTCAACCTTAGTCATACAAGACAAATATAAATGCAAAATGTAAAATATTCAGGGTATAAGCTCTATCTTATTTTATTCTTCACTTTTGTGACGCTGTACTTTGTAATTTTTTTTTGTGTTATAAATAAGTTGCCTTGCAGGGTAGCAGGGATATCACTTAGGGCCTTATTCTGGTAGATGCATAAATTTCCGAATTCCTTCGGTTGGCATTTTTTAGCCGTCTCCGTACTCGTTCTCACTAATACCGTACAGAAATGTGCACCGCATTCACTCGTGAAATATGGGCGTAATATGGGCATCATTCGGAACTACACTACTGTAAGACCGTGCAGAATATGTGTGTGTCCACCGCACACACAAGGTTTGGATGTCGTCCGTAAACACGCCCTCTTCTTAAAGAGTGAGTCCGTCCGAATGCGGAGGACCGGTAGGCGTTTCTTTGTACGATGTCCGCACAGCGTGGCGTGCGGTCCGCTCCGAAAGAATTAGGAAATTTACGCACCAACCAGAATAACCCCTTAGAGATAAAGACCCTACATCAGGTTGGCCTGAGACGCCTGGCCGATTACCCTCCTGTGCACTCGCCACCAAATCCCTCGGTACCATGCGAGCGGTCCTGAATCTGCACCAATATCTGGGAAGTACCCATTGCCAATGGCTTGATGCATACTTGCCTACTTTTGAAAACTAGTTTCAGGGAGATTATAGTTGGTAGTAGAATTTTGCACAACGCCCCATTGAGGAAGCCTGTCATGCTCCACCCAAAGGGCGTGTCTAGTTCCATATATGGAGAGATTGTGAAAAGAGATTGTGAACGTGGCACCTAGAAGCGTGGGTGTGTGCTGCTACAGCTGAGAGGGATCTTGTAAAATGACTTATATCCAAATGTTGATGAGCCCTAGAGCAGTTAGTAAGAGCTACTATACTTGGTAAAGTGCTGGGAAATGGTGCTGATGATTCAATGTAAATGTATCTACAGTATCTCTCATTCCTTTTTTCCCCAACAATATAACAGTGTAATGTGGGCTAGGTGACATGAGGGAGATTGCTAGACTAATGAGGGAGAAAGGGGGAGATTGCTGCTATGTCAGGGAGTCTCCTGCATAATGCAGGAGGGTAGGCAACTATGGCTTGATGGTTCAGCAATTAAATAGCTATAAGGCTTCACAAAGGGCTATGGTCGGGTTGGATATAGATGAGGGTTTGGGGCATAAAGGTTTTTGCACAGATGTATCAATTATTGCATGTAGGGACAGAGCATGTGAGAAAGCTCTGCTTTACAAGAGCTACCGTTTGCAGCATCACTTTACTGCACCAGGGGGTACTAAACCCCCGATGATCGTCAGCCCTCACAGAAGCACGAATACGTGGATAGGTGAGTATCTTTTCACAAAGCTTGCCCCATCCCTGCACTGCTTTCCCTTTCTAGGTACAGAGAAAGCCGCACAGAAGCCCCGATTCACATCTGAGCCCTGTGTTTCACCAGCTGAAGCTGGAGTTATTATCCCGGGTCTCACCGTGTGTTTTCGTTTTTAATTTTTTTTTTTTTAAGTAAATTCTTCCAGATCACATTTCCCATTATAAGTATGGGAAATGTAATCCGGTAACAAACAAAAAAGTGAATGAAAGGGTTTGGAGCAGTTTTTTTTTCTCACAAAAACTGCCCAAAAGCCCTTTAATACATTCAGGTAATACTGAAACAATGCGAAAAAGGGTGTGAAAACACATCTATTCATATTATTTAGGTAAAAAATATTTTAATAAATTGTCCCCTTGGGTCTGGTAACTAACTGTACTATAGTTAAAAAGTGACACACAGAGGAATTATATTGGTTTCAATCTCTGATTTTACATTTAAATACACATAACTACACAATAACATTGACATTGTTCAAGTGCATTCATTAACAGCATGTGGCTCATTATTCTAAGAATGTTAACAACATTCACGAGCATGCTGTCATTAGGCATGAAAAACAATATTTTAGGTTTCCCTCCTAATTTCCATATTGAGCCTTTAGGCATAATACACATTGCACATGGCTTTTTACCAACACCCAGTAAAATGGTGTCACTAATATATTTAAATAATGCTTGTTAATTCAATGTTTAAAAAAAAAAAGTAAACAGCATGAAACACTTATATTGTGAATTTCTTACTGTTAGGGCTAGGAACAGAACATAGGGCCTGATTCATGTTTGTAAGGAATTGTAAAGCCGCAAGGAAGCATCTGTGCAGTTCTGTGTCATTAGAAAATGCAGCATGAGGCATCTGTAGGCGATAGACTGTTTGCATTAGTGAATCCGAGAGCTGTGACTTCGCAAAGTATCTTCATCAGGACCATCGGAAGTGGTTTTCGGTGACTTTGGGCACCAGCCAGTCTGCATAAGCTGAAGCTTACTTAGGGCGTTAGTCAGTCCTCATCTCTGTTGTGTGAATTTTCAAGCTGATCGGTTATCGAACGGCTGAGCATGTGTATAGATCATAGCGCGCATGTGCAAGGCCAAACAGCAACAAGAATCAGCAATCATTTTTTCACAATCCCTTTGCATCTTAACTGATTAGAAGCCGGTGTTTCTGGGTGGTAAGAAGACGTTTTCCGGTGTGTCCAGAAAACGCAGGTGTGCCCAAGCATTTTCAGGGAGGGTCTATGATTTCATCTCCAGCCTCGTTCAGCCTGTGGGGGGGATGTTCTAACATCTGCACCCCAGCTCTGCCCCTATCGCCGGCTACCGCATTTATAATTGTCACATATGCACTAACATATGCGATAATTATGGCAAAGGACAGCTCTTGCGTTAAGAGTTGTCCTTTGCGGTGAGAGTGAGCGGTTCCCATGGGGACCTGGCGGCTCTCCCCTCCCTCCCCTACCCGGCGCTGCTGCACCGGGCTCTCCTCCCTGCACCCGGAAGAGTATCATAGCGCAGGGAGGAGGAGGTCACAGGCCCGGGCATCACAGCTCTGTGCTGCCCGTACACAGGTGAGGGGTGTGCGGGGTGGCAGGGGTTCGGTGCGGGGCAGCGGGGAATCATGTTAAAAGTCCATAGGCTTCTATCCGACGCGGTAACCCGGCGGTGGATGCTTAGAACATCCTAAAATGTGGTACAAAACCCTAATAACTGGGTTTTTACAGCATTTTTAGTTTAGAGAATCTTCCCCTGTATCTGTTGCAGAGTTGTAGAAGGGTCAATTGGCAACATTTTCGTAAGTCATTTGCAGCCTTGCACAGGGCAGATTTTTACTCTGTCTGGGTGGTGACTATCTGATCGCAGGTCTCTGTAGATATGCTCAGTAGTGATCAGGTCTGAATAACCCCCTAAGGCTGACTGTTGGATCCTGAAGATGCAGACCCTAGACCATTCCAGACTACATAATGGGGCCATGGCTAAGTTTTGAAGAATATTGCAGGTGCTGTACTGATAATAATTCAGAATCAACTTCTTGCTGCGCCTTCTGTTTGGTGCAGATTTAGAATACAGAGAATACAGAGAATACAATAATGGCCACCGTCTGTCCCTACCACGTCGGCACAGTCTGCACTTTTACACTAGTCAGTTGCTGCATTCTTTATGTACTGTACATCTCATAGCCTCTAGTGCAGGGCTGGGCAACACTGTCCCTCCAGATGTTAATGAACTACACATCCCAGGATGCTTTGCATTAGTTTTGCTATGTGGCCATGCTGAAACTGATGCAAGGCATCCTGGGATGTGTAGTTCATTAACATCTGGAGGGCCGGTGTTGCCCAGCCCTGCTCTAGTGCCTATTAGGGGCCCACATGTATCTACTTATGCCACTGAGCAAAGGCATGGCTAAACAGCCACACCCCCTCCCCCTGCCTCTTGCACCATGTCATGCCCCCTTTACCAATCCATGGTCTCCCACCTATGTGCCAACATGGCTGCCATCTCCTGGAGGGGGCACCCAGAAAGACATCAACTAGGCATTTTTCTAGTTTAGTCTATAAAATGATAGGTAAAATATGGGCAACCTTTTTACTTCTCAATTTGATACAATTCCTCCCTTACTCTATTGTGCTTTTGCCATTTATTATAAATGTCATTATGCAATACATTGTCAAACTTACTTATGCCTGACAAGCCTTTTCATTTAGTACATAAGAACAGGCAGACAGTGCAGGCTAGGACAGCGCAATACCGAACAAAAGGGGCACTTGGTGTCTATGGATTCAAGGCAAATAGCATGAAGCAAGATTGCTACATGTTAGAATACATATTTGTAAATGAAATAAGAAAACCCAAGGATGTTTCTGGAGAGGTTGTTCTCTTTTTGTTCTGTGGAAGCATGTCAATCAAACTGTTGTGTTTGAAGCCCTTTTAGAAACAAGTTGCTATTGAACTTTCATGAAAGACAATTTATCTGTACCTTTAAGACCTCTACGCTGTGCCCTACTTGATGTTATCGGTGGAAACGACAGTGCTGATAAAACACAGATCTGATTATTATGGTTTCAGATTTATTTCACCCCAAAAAATGAGGAGCCATCACTTCAGATAATAGAATTTCATTAATATTTTTGTAGTTAAACATTTTTTGTCCTACAGCATCATAGAAAGTCAGACTAGATGAGATTAGCAAGTGTAATACATGTCTTCCACAAGGTCAGTGTGTTTGTTACATGAGATCTACGACAGCATATTTTATAGTTTAAAAAAAGAGAAATTCCACTTAGCTACGTAATTAAAGGTAGCATTTAAATGTACAAATATCCATATTTTGTTATGTTTTTATTAGAGATGTGCGGCGGCCACTTTTTCGGGTTTTGGTTTTGGATCTGGATCTCCCTTCGTGTTTTGGATCTGGATTGGTTTTGGCAAAACCACCCTTGCGGGTTTTGGTTTTGGATCTGGATTTATTTGGAAAAATGCTAAAAATTGCTAAAATAATAGTTTTCAGGCCTGTTTTTGCCCCTAAAGTGTTATTAAGCTCAATAACATTAGTTTCCACTCATTTCTAGACAATTTTGATCACTTCACAGCTTACAAAATCGTTTTCATTTACTGTAGTAGGGCCATAAGGTTATCCCGAGGTAGCTGAATGACTAAGCTAGGCGACAGCAGTGGGCATCACATACATGTGGACCTTACACTTCCAACCTGGCACATGTCGGAAGCAGAGCAGCACTACAGGGGCAGACATTGTGGCAGTTTAATAACCCCCCCCCCCCCTTGTAGCTGCACTCCTCTTGCACTCGTCACACTGGACACAGGAAATATGTCGTCACACTGGACACTGGATATATGTCGTCACACTGGACAATGGATATATGTCACACTGGACACAGGATATATGTCGTCACACTGGACACAGGATATATGTCGTCACAGTGGACACAGGATATATGTCGTCACACTGGACAATGGATATATGTCACACTGGACACAGGATATATATCGTCACACTGGACACAGGATATATGTCGTCACAGTGGACACAGGATATATGTCGTCACACTGGACAATGGATATATGTCACGCTGGACACAGGATATATGCCAGCACACATTACATGTCACACTGGACACAGGATATATGTTGTGACTTGTGACACTGGACACAGGATATATTGTCGTCACACTGGCCACTGGATATATGTCGTCACACTGGACACAGGATATATGTCGTCACACTGGACACAGGATATATGTCATCACACTGGACACAGGATATGTCGTCAGTCGTCACACAGGACAGGACACAGGATATATGTCGTGAGTGACTTGTGACACTGGATAAGATATAGGCCATCACACTGGACACAGCCCCTTGTATTAATGCTGCCCCTGTACACAGTGTACTACTCAGCAGCACTGCAGCCCCTGCGTGTGAGCACTGCAGCACGACACAGGATATATGTCGTCACACTGGACACAGGATATATGTCGTCAGTCGTCACACAGGACAGGACACAGGATATATGTCGTGAGTGACTTGTGACACTGGACAATGGATAAGATATAGGCCGTCACACTGGACACAGCCCCTTGTATTAATGCTGCCCCTGTACACAGTGTACTACTCAGCAGCACTGCAGCCCCTGTGTGTGAGCACTGCAGCACTGAGTTAGTTAAATCACAAAAAAAACACAGGGTTCAGGGCTAAATAAAATAAATCACAACACAGGGCTTAGGGCTAAATAAATCACATCAGGGCACGGGCCACAGGACAGCCCCTGGACAGTGGACACTGCAGCCCCTGCGTGTGAGCACTGCAGCACCTAGTTAGTTAAATCACACTACAGGGCTCAGGCCACAAGTCTACAACACAGGGCAGTGAGGGCAGGTCACGGAGCACATGGCACGGAGCACAGCACAGGGCAGTGAGGGCAGGTCACGGAGCACAGCACAGCACGGAGCACATGGCACGGAGCACAGCACAGGGCAGTGAGGGCACAGGTCAGGTCACGGAGCACATGGCACAGAGCACAGCACGGAGCACACGGAGCTTCCCAACCACCCTCTTCCCTCTCCAAGATTGGAGTGAAGATGGCGGGCGCGCGTGCGTCTTTTATAAGATCCCGCTCCCGCGAGAATCCGACAGCGCGATGATGACGTTCGGCCTCGTTATTGGTCCGGAATTCAGGCGGGAACACCCGAGCCGGCTCGGATCTGGCCCGGATCCCCGATATTCGGATCTGTCGGATCTCGGGGATCCGGACCCGCTCATCTCTAGTTTTTATCATGAGCATCATGTTGCAATGCCAGAACAGGTATCTGTACCAGGGCTTACTTCTATAAACAAGGTAACAAGACCTCTCATTGCGTACATTTATTCAACTCATACATACTGTATAAATTAGGGGTGTGCACCGGCCATTTTTCGCATTTTGGGTTCTGATTACTTTCAGGTTTTGGGTTCTAATGGGTTTTGCCAAAACACGCCCTCAAGGTTTTGGGTTTTGTGTTCTAATTTTTTTTTTAAACCATAAAAACGGTACTTGTTTCCTAGCACGGCCCCACCGATTTGCATCGGGGTGGTCGTGTCGGAAAAATCGCGTCGGTCGCATCGCATGCGACCAAATCGCATGCGATGCAACCGACGCGATCAACGCGATTTTTTAATTGAACAGCGAGCCCGCGAGGGGCGGCGGTGCGCGTCCTCCGACCTTTTCATAACCCTACTATCCACGTCGGCGTGGAGTTGAGAATATAAAGTGTGGCGAGCGCAGTGATCCACTGAGCCCGAAGCGTGGCGAGCGGACGCGTATAACTTCACAGGTATACGCGCGCCCTCGCAGGGCTCGCTGCGCTCGCCACGCTTCAGGCTCGCTGCGCTCGCCACACTTTATATTCTCAACTCCATGCCGACGTGGATAGTAGGGGTATGAAAAGGTCGGAGGACACGCACCGCCGCCCCTCGCGGGCTCGCAGCGCTCGCCACGCTTCGGGTTCGCGTCAATCGTGGGGTCATATTGGCCCATTTCACATTGTTTCCTATGTGAGATGGACTTAATCAAGTCCATCTCAACTTGTGCCATTATAATGGCACAAGACCGACTCGATGCTCCCGATTTCAATGTTAAAAAATATTTTAACATTGAAGCCTATGGCAAAATCGCTGGCATCGCGTCGGTCACGTCGGGGGCAATGTTAATGGCCGCGACCGACGCGATGCCCGCGATTTTGCCTTTGCCGGCAAAATGGACCTGATTTCAAAGGAAATCGGGTCCATCGCAGGCATCGTGTACCTTAACTTTATGGTACATGATGCCCGCGATTGTGGCCATAGTAGGAAACAAGTACCATAAAAACTGCTAAAATCCCAGAACTTATTTTTTATTTTTTTTCTCCTACGCTATTATTAACCTCAATAACATTAATTTCCACTCATTTCCAGTCTATTCTGAACACCTCACAATATTGGTTTTAGGCCAAAAGGTTCCACCGAGGTAGCTGGATGACTATGATAAGCGACACAAGTAGGCGGCACAAACACGTGTGGCACTGCAGTGGCAGGAGTGGCACTGCAGTGGCAGACAGGATGGAAGTTTGAAAAACTAGGCCCCAAAGAGCACATAATGCAAAGAAAAAAAATAGGTGCAAGATGGAATTGTCCTTGGATCCTACTCACCCACCCTTATGTTGCGGAAATAGGACAGGCACACTTTAACAAACCAATCATTTCAGCGACAGGGCCTACAAACCTGTGGCTGAAATGTTGGACCCCCACGAAACAAGCTGGCAAAAAAAAAGAGGTGCAAGATGGAATTGTCATTGGGTCCTCCCATCCACCCTTATGAAACCTGCCAGGGAAATTATCTACTTGCACCAAATGGGATACATGACAGTATCTTACAAGCCATTAAATGGGCAGTTGAGGATGAATATACAGACTAGGTTGTGATAGACCAGTTTCAGCCTAGGCTTGGTCCTGCAATTTGACATCAACAGAGCTAGAAAGTCCTGAGCTTAGGTGCAGTGGGACTGACCTTGTGTCACCATGGAAGTTGTGCTGGCTGCAGGTGGCTTCTCTTGGGTCCTGGAGTTTTCAGAAATGGGCTACAAATGGTGCTTAAAGACAAAAGTATACTAAAGGTCCATGACTGGCGCTGGGTGGGGGTGTCTTGTCCCACCAATTTTTGGTGATTGGTAGCAATGTCTTTGATACACAGGTAGGAGATGTATACCTGTTCTTCATAGAAACCGGGGGCTTCCTTCCTAATTGTAGGTATTCACTTAAGGAATGTTTGACTCGACATCTAAAAATGCCATCTTCACAAGTGTGTCTTCACAAGTCATCTTCATTCTTGACTTACAAGCAAACTTTAATAAAGGATAACCCCAATATATGGCTTGATCGTCCAATGCCTCCACATTTGCTGAAAGTATTGGCTCTGGAAGTCTTACTTCTCTTGGCTCTGCGCCTAGCAATGTTTGATGCCATGTTAGCTGATTTTACATAACATTATTGGTTGATGGGTATTTAAATATGTATAGCCAAGGAGTAGGATTTGGGCAGCACTGAGATCTGCTCTGAGCAATATGTACGTCAGTAGGTGGCCAACAACTCAGTGGAATTATACGCCAGTAAGCTAGATAGGTACCAGCAGACTGGAATTATATATACGACATTAGGTATGTACCAGCAGACATGTATTATATATGCATCAGTAGGTAGGCGCCAGCAGACTGGAATTATATATATGGCAGTAGGTATGCACCAGCAGACATGTATTACAGTATATATGCAAATACTGTTTCCAAGGGAGGAAGGGAGAAGAAAGATATACTCTGGGAGGGGGCACTCTTATCTTACAGACTGTGGTTTAAGGTTATTGTTACACCTGTTTAAAACATGATCTTTATTTTGAACATCATTAAAAAATATATACGTTTACAACCATATTGGATATTCCTTATCTTGTCTTAGCGCTGTGCAAAATTATGGTTGGTATCAATCAGGTTAGTACCTGGTAGCTGCAGACAAAATTGCCGCTTTTATTATTTTAGTATGGACCCAGTGTGATCCTCATATTTCCCAAGGTTACCGAATCACCGCCTGTGGAGCTTCCACAGGCGGTGATACGGCTGGTCCCGGTCCGAAGCTGTCGGCGTGGTGCGCGGGTTATATTCTGGCAAGCTGTTAAATCTTAACCTACATGTATGTGAGCTTGATTCCCTTTTTAGTAAAAAGGTTTATTATTATGCTTACAATGCGCTCCCTCTCCGTTTCTTTTGCATATATATATATATATATATATATATATATATATTCCTTACAAGCGGTCCGGCACTGCCACGTAGTGTAATGAGATAAACCTGCCCGGGTGCTCGCTCGGTTGTCAGCTTAGCAAGCTGACCACATACAGACTTCCCCAATGAAGAACGTCACTCCAGGTCTCTTATTAAGAGACCTGGAGTGACGTTCTTCATTGGGGAAGTATATATATATATGTATATATATATATATATATACATTTTTGTTATGTCTTTTTCATTTTTTAATTTATATCTATTGTGTGTATATAATCAAAAATTATTTCTTCAGGGGTTTGTATATATTTGGGGGGGGGGGGCGCCGTCACACAAACTTGCTCCTGGTGCCATTGGTTCACACTATGCCTCTGGTCTGTATAGGCACTGGCAGTGGCACTAGGCAGGTACCAGCAGACTAAACTGCAGAGGCCCCTTTATTGGAGGAGAGAGACACACACAACACCCGACCCAACTCTGTTCTTAAACTGGAATTAGATGGCTGGCGCAGTGGGACGCTATATATAGGAGTTCGGTATCTTGCGAGAATCCGACACTGAATGTGGCCAATCCGAGCCCACACATCCCTAGTATATATATATATATATATATATATATATATATATATATATATATATATATATATATACATATATATATATATATATATATATATATATTCCAGAGGATCCCTCCCTTTTTGGGGGGGAAATTGAACACTCGCCTAGATATAGTGATAGAATAATGTCATTGGTGTTGGTAAAAATAGCATAACTTGTTTATTCCAGTAAAGACATTTCCATCATTGGGCAATGATGGAAATGTCTTTACTGGAATAAACAAGTTATGCTATTTTTACCAACACCAGTGACTTTATTCTAAAAGGGAGGGATCCTCTGGATTAAATTAGGGGCATGTGGTGATCCACGTTAACTCCCTTTGAACACCCCGGAAGTTACTTCACTGACAGTGTGAGTGCGGTCCTCTTTGCTTCTGTATATATATATATATACTACTACTACAATGTTAAATTTTTACATGGAACTATAATACTATGTTCAGCTGTAATCCATATGCTAACGGTGCTGAGTGAATCTTATACTGTCATTAACCTCTGTTGCTCAGAGGCCAAAATAACGCATGTGTGAACTACAATGTTACACTGTCACATTTAACCATAATACTATGTAACCATGCTTATCACTAAATTCAATGGGTTAAGATGGTCCCATTGTGTATATTTTATGTAGCTTAAACCCGAGCCAATTAAGGTGGTACTTTTAAGTAACTATAACACTATGTAACCATACTAGCTATTGAATTCAAGGTGCTAAGATGGTCCCATCGTGTATATTCCATGTAACTCTAATCTAAGCCAGTTAAGGTTATACATTTAAGTAACATCCATTAAACATATGTTGGCACCAAGACTAAGCTCCTGGCCAAATTACTGACTTAGAACAGCAGTAAGCCAAGGACCACGATTAATTTTTCAGAATTTATTTTTTCTGAGTCCACTCCCAAGCAATGAATTAATAATAAAACCCAAGCATTGATTCCACCTATGAGTAATATGACACATAATCATTTAGGTATTTACCATAACCTGGGACAGCGAATCCAGCCTTTCTGCAGGATCTCACTTCCCGTCACCTATGGGTATGTATCCTATAGGAGGCCTAAAAAATGCCACTACCTTTCCTCTTCCAACCACATGCTCACTCCTCATTTATTATTAAAAATTAAAAATTTAAATTTAAATATGTTTTTTAATTTTTTAGACGTCATCATAACGTCAGAATAAAAGTTTTTTTAAAAACTACCCAAACCTTTTAAAGCTCAGGAAACTCGGTATGTATACATAATTATCCATACCACTTAAATACCAATCAAATTAAGACAAATATTTCAAGGGCTGTATATATTCTTTTAGAGTTCATCACCCCTGAAGAAGTCGTACAGCGACGAAACGCGTTGGGTCTCGACTCATCTGTTATCTATGTACTAAAAATGTACAAATTATGCTGTAAACTGTGTCTGACATTGACCATAACATTTATGTTTTAATAAAACTATTTTACAAACTGCAAAAATCCTGTACCTCACTATTGCACCAATACACCAAGGTGGAGGTTTCTTTAACTAGCGCTCTCTATATCTCTTTTTCGTGCACATATCCATTGATACTGTCCTCCACTAACAGGGAGGTCTTATAGAAGAGCTGCTCATTCCAGCGCAAACAAAAGTCTTTCCTTGTTATATATATATATATATATATATATATATATATATATATATATATATATATATATATATATATATATATATTTACTAAGATGGGATGTTGCTATGGGCAACCAATCAGATTCTATCTTTTATCTTCTAGAATGTATTAAATAAATAAGAAGTAGATTCTGATTGGTTGCCTATAGCAACATCCCATCATCAATAGAACTTCATTCTTAGTAAAAATAAAAAACATGAAATCTATTGGGTTATGGATCAAAGGGTCAACATTGTCTAGATCAGGGGTAGGCAATAAGCAGCCCTCCAGCTATTGGGGAACTATACATCCCAGCATGTCTTGTATCAGTTCAGCATGGCCAAATAGCGAAGCCAAGGCAAGGCATACTGGCATATCTAGTTCATCAACAGCTGGAGGGCCGCTTATTGCCCACCCCTGGGATATACAGTCTCTAGGTCAACTCCAAAAGGGCAACTTGCACAAGGTCGACATTAATAAAAGGTAAACACGGAAAAGGTCAACATCAGTTTGTCAGGTTCTTGCGTGTCAGGTTCTTGACACCTGAGCATGTGGAACCCCAATTAGTGTACTCTGTACCCTCACTTCGCTCGCCATGCTGTAGGCCACTTTACCAATCGAGTCCACTTTGATGATAAAGAATTAAAAAGTAAAAAAAAATGAAAAATTCCTGTAGACCTTTTCATGTATTGACCATTGCCATATTGTCAATGTTGACCTTGTGCCCCATGTCCTTTTGGTGACGACCTATTGACACTTGTATCTAGGTACTGTCACCCTACAGTATCATCCGGATACCAATCTACAGTATAGTCTTGATACAATTTATTTTTCCATATAGTCCCCATACAGTACTTGTCTAAACATTTATTCCGTGGTACACCAATGCATGTATCCTGGCATAGAAGATATCAGTGTCAAGTGCCAGAAGCCAGGACATGCCGGAATCCAGGACATGACAGCTTGCTGAACGTCACCGTCCGTTGTGAATCGCTTCCACCCAGGCACTATTTTAATGGTCCAGAGATAAATTTCCCCAATAATGTCTGCTTAATGATATGTGCATTTGTAAATATTCAGCATCAACAATGGGCTATCTATAATGGGTGTATGGTGTGTGGTGGATCCAGGGGGCCCCAACACCACAACAGTATGTATAAGTATACTTGGGATGCAGTTTAAATCCCGGCGGTCGGGATCCGGCGTTCAGAATCCCGACGCCGGAATCCCGACTGCCGAAATCCCGACAGTTTCTCCCTCCGTGGGTGTCCACGGCACCCCTGGAGGGAGAATAAATTAGCATGCTGAGCGTAGTGAGGCACCGGGCCCGCTGCGTGGCGAGCGCAGCGAGCCCACAAGGGGGGGCGATCCACGTCCCCCCCTTGTCGGGATTTCGGCGGTCGGGATTCCGACCGCCGGGATTTCATACTGAATCCGTATACTTACCTCTCTGCCTGTATTGCAGAGCAGCAGAAATAACAGGAAAAATTGTGTCAGATATTTTTCCAGTGATTTGTGAATGATCACTAGAGAAGTCCCTGAGAACATGGCATGAGACAACGCCAGACACTACTGTACAGTACTTACAGTCTACCACCACTGAGTATCAATATTCTACATTTATAGCCAATAAAAGAATAGATCCACAGGTCTAAATAGAGAAAGTCCTCATAGACAGTAACAGCAAGGGTGTACCCTATGAGTTACTGGTAGGTGCAGCGACGGACTTGGCCGCCGAATCAGACCTGACATTTTTTTGCAACCTTTGCCGCGCATGTGCACACTTCGGGCACGCTCATGCGCGCGCACACATGCACCGCGCATGCGTGCACAGGGTTGGATTAGTGGGAAGGCTATAAACGTAGGTCCATGCCCAGGGTGCCAGAGGTAAATGGTGACTCTCTTCTTACTTTTTACACCATCGGTGATTTGTTAATAATTGATCATTTTCTTGTAGGTTTCAATTATTTCTGAATTATTTACAAATCATATTTTTTGAAAATGTCGACATGCAATAGGCATTTAGGACCAAAAGGTCAACAGGGTCAAAAGGTCGACAATCAAATGTTCGGCATTCACAAGGCCGACATGGCCAAAAAGTTGACATGGTCAAAAGTTCGTCAAGATTTTTCCACAATTTACTATTTTTGGACTTTATTTTTAATACTTCCCCATCCATGTCAGCACAGAGGGAGAATATAGTAGTGTGCCGAGAGAAGCAAGCCATGCGAGGGCAAGTGTTACACTAATTGATTGTCCATGTTGACAGGTGTCAACATTGACCTAAAAATGTGAAAATCTCATGTCGACTTTACAATGTCGACATCTTTATTGTTGACCTTCTGACAATGTTGACATTTTCTTTGCCTATGAAGCCAGATGTAGTCTGTGAGACTGCTCTGGCTTCAATGTGACTGGCAGTGACTTCCTATTGGAAGTCTGACCTGCCAGTCACTCAAGGGGCAGCCCCCAAAACAGGTTCTATGCATGCGCAGTACTGTGGACGACACTGCGCATGTGCCGGATTCTGGAACCTGATTAAGTCTCCGGGGGCTGCTGCAAAGGCAGCCCATGGAGGCTTGGGCCAGCGCATGCGCAGTATGTATGAATTTACTGCACTGGTGCTGGCCCCGTGCAGGGGACCGGCAGGAACTGTGAGAGCAGCGGGGAGCACAGCGGCGGTGGTGGCTGTGGAGGGGGGGCCCGCAAGGGTAAGAGCCGCCATGGATGATATGGATCTTAAACTTATATAACCATATATAACACAAGCTTTGCTACATTACACCTGTCATCTGGATGTGTAGGCGAGAGCTTTTTTAGCATTTATAAATATGTACTTTTCCCAGCAGCATGGTTATCTTAAAGCAGCTTTATGTTGGCCCTTTAAATGTTACCAGTTCTGTACCATCTGTGCTTTAATGGTATATAATTATATTTGTTGATCAATTTTAGAAATTTACGAAATGTTCTTTCCTCGAGAAACAACTTGTAATTTAATACAGATTTTCTACAAGGTTTCCTCCTGCTCTTACCAAAATGCCAGTGGGGTGGGGAAAAAAACAACTTTTTCGTCCCATCCTTATAATTTGTGACATTTGCCGCAGCAAACTAGACTCAGTGGAACACACAGAAGATGCCCACACAATTTACAGCTTAGTAGTGAGTTAGTTTTGTTAATATGTTGACATTTAAAGCTTTCCAGATTTATAATAACACGTCAGTTATTCAACACAGAGGTGATGTTCCAATCGTGTTATAACTCTACATTTATCCCCTTCATTATGAGAAATGTCATGAATTGTGTAATGTCTCTCTCTGTGATTAGCTCTTCCTCTGACACTAAAGGAGTTACATGGATGATTCGGTTAAAAAGGGAAAGAACAACGGATCTGTGTTCTGAAATCACAGGGTGGCGTAATTTGAATTGAACGGTGAGGGTGATCGTATATAATATAGGATATACAAAAAGGTATTTCCCTGTCGCACACCGCGCTCACAAACTAGTAAAAATAAAAGACAGTCGTAGATGAATGGTATTCCAAGACGTGTCTTTCCTTTCTTTCTTCAAGTTTTCTCCTTTCTCTTTGCTCCACCTCTCTCAATATCGGGAGTATAAAAGAGAAAAAAAGAGGGATATAGTGTAGTACGTTCTGGAACTAGTGGTGATGTAATTGATAACCACCACCCTAAAAAATAGAAGTGGGAAGTATATATGTGTAGAAGTCCAGAAGGGTAGCGTACCCTACTCACACCAAGAAAAGGATGTGCTCCTCACGTAAAGGTTTCTTTTCAAGCCTAGAGGTAGGGCCTTTTCTTCCCCAAGGTTAAATTGGATCTCCACCCAGTGTGAGGTAGACAGAATATAAGACTGGGGACGTACCCCACTTACACAGTACACTGCAGCTTCAATCCTATCTCGGTTTCTTTTATATGGTCCCCCTCTTATTCAGCACTCCTTTTTCTTATGTCAATGGTTATATACCAGAAAGATAAAGGTAAAGATGCCGGTATAATACAAGTAACAAGTTTATTAAGAAGGACAATTAAAATATAGGTCACAACGGGCCAATACCAACTGCACAATATAGATGAAAAAATGAACACTTAACTTTGTTCAGGGGATCAGGTCCGGACTGATACCCCTGAAATAGAAGTGAGTGCATGCAGCAGTATAGGTCTCCGATTATGTCCCAGACTCTCCACCAACGCGTTTCAACCTTGCCAGGTCTTCCTCAGGATGTGAGAGTCTGGATAAACAAAAGGGTTTATATACCCTTCATAGTGTCCCTCCCCTTCCTATGGGAGGGTTTCCGGCTACAGAAACCGGAAGTATGCTAAAAAAGTTTAAATAACGTTACTTGACCATGTGTCTATATACAGTGGCGTTAAAACATTAAATAGTGCGATAGTCGCTAGCTAATAAATGTATAAAGCGCTGTTGGGATCCCAATAGTTGTCCCAAACAGTACATAGATTCGCAATGGAACGCACTCGTTCACCGGAAGTGCGTCAGTGACACGCATGTGCGTCATCCCGGATATGACATACCGGGAACGATCGTCTATTACACAGCTCTATAATGTCTATCTGACGTGCGGTGGAGCGCGTATTAAACCCGGAAATGGGGTGGTGACACGCATAGCGTTTATACAGGATGGTGGCCTATATTGCTCATGCGGGCTCCCATGATTCACATCATAGTGTCTGCGTTCCACCTACTTAAATGGAACGCACACAAGCGGAAGCATCTGTTCTGCTGAATTGCAGTAACAGACACAGAGTATATAATAAAACACATGTATTAGTCTAAAACGCATGATTTAAACATACATATAAAACAATCTAAAAATGGTATTTAAAAAAGGACATGGTTATAACTATATTTAAGACCATATATTAAGATCAAATTTTAAGATCATATATTAAGATCCTGATAGGTGAATGCAGCGGACGTTAATACTGACAAAATAAATAAATAAAAGACCATACAAGAATATTATAAAAAATACATTATAAAAATACAATATATTATAAAGGTATGGGGAACTGCTAATATATACTGAGGGAGGTTAGAGAAACCACTTGGTTTCAAAATCCATATTTAACCCATCAGGGTGTAAAGTCCCTAGATTAAAAATGGCCCGCATTTCTGTTTTCGCTAGGGATTCTTCTATAATATCCTTTCTCCAGCTCCCCACTACTTTTCTTATACCGCAGAAGGATATTATTTGGTCAGTTTTACATTCATGTTGGTCTTTAAAATGAGCTGATACATTACTAGTCAGAAGACCTTTCCGGATGTTACGAAGGTGTTCACCCATTCGTTCCTTTAATTTCCTACTCGTTTTGCCTATATATTGTTTCGAGCAGGAGCAGGTCAAAAGATAAATAACATTCTTACTGTCACACGTGATAAAATCTTTTATTGGATAAGTGGTTCCCTTGTGTGTAGATGTATATTCTTTTATCACTGATTTTTTGCTTTTGCAATTTCTACACATCATGCAGGAGCCGCATCTGTAAAAGCCAGTCGACTTTACTTCCTGTTTTGTCGGTTTATTAATGGTGCTTTTCACTACCATGTTTCTCACGTTTTTTGCCTTCCTGTATATAAACTTTGGTTCAGGTTTCAGATGCTTTTTCATAATTGGATCCTTTAGCAGTACTTTCCAATGCCTTTTTATTATTTTTTCTACATCACGATGTTGACCATTAAATTGGGTAATGAATGGTATTCCGAAATCTTCCTTCTTATTTTTGTCTGGGCCCGATTGGTCGATTCTCAGCAACTCGTCTCGGTTTTTATCCTCAAACTGAGTACAAGTCTTTTCTATTATTTCTCTACTATATCCCTTCCCCACAAATTGTTCCGTGAGGATAGCTCCTTGTTCCTTGTAATCCTCAACTCTGGTACAGTTCCTACGGGCCCGATGGAATTGGCCCGAAGGAATAGATCTTAACCAATTGGGGTGGTGATTGCTATTGGCTTGTATATACGAGTTGCAATCAGTAGGTTTACAATATGTTTTAGTGCAAATCCTACCGTCATCTATAAAGATTGTTAGATCCAAGAAGTTCACAGACTGTTTACTAGTTTGAAATGTGAGTACGATATTTTGATCATTACTGTTCAGGTATGTACAGAAAGATTCTAGAGCCGCCTCTTCTCCCTTCCATATGAACAGTATATCGTCTATATATCTAGTCCATAGCACCAGGTTCGCCCCATATTCATGCCCCTCATATACAGATGTTTCTTCCCACTGGGACATGAATAAATTAGCATAACTTGGGGCGAACCTGGTGCCCATCGCAGTTCCTTCGATCTGTAGAAAAAAGGTGTCTTCAAACCAGAAAAAATTATTCTGTAAGATCAGTTCAATCCCCTCTAGTACGAAATTCAGTTTGTTACTTTCCATCTCTTCTTTATTTAGATAATGTGATGTAGCTGCCACTCCCTGTTGGTGGTTAATAATAGTGTACAGCGAGGTTACATCCGCTGTAACTAATATATACCCTGCATCCCATTCAATGCCTTCTAATTTATTCATGACATACACCGAATCCCTTGTGTATGAACGGGTTTTCTTTACTATTGGTTGTAAAATAAAATCAATATAGTGTGACAGGTTGGATGTAATGGATTCCGTACCTGCCACAATTGGCCTACCTGGTGGTTTGCTTTGATTTTTATGTATTTTCGGCAGGGTATATATCACTGGTATTGATGGCTTCAGTATCATCATATATTTCCGTTCTTTCTCACTGATTACACCTTTCTTTTCGTACTTTGATAGGAAATTGCTGAGTTTATTTGTAATGGTCTCTGTGGGATTCCCCCTCAATTTCTTATACGTCTTTGTATCTGCCAGTTGTCTCTGTATTTCTTCCTTGTAGTCTTCTATGTTTTGTACGACTACGCCGCCCCCCTTATCGGCGGGCTTAATTATAATAGCAGGATTATCATTCAACGCTTTTAGTGCGTCTCTCTCTTTCTTTGTTAGGTTAGATACTTTAGGTCCCTTCAATTTCTTTTCCCCTACGTTTTCTAAGTCTTCTTTGACCAGTTTTTCGAATGTTTCGATAAAACATCCCTTCTTAAATGCGGGATAGAATATTGATTTGGGTTTAAAGATGGTTTCCCTATCATTTCCATCATCTTCTGGTTTATCATCGAAGAATTTTTTTAGTGTTAACTTCCTTATAAAACGTTGAAGATCCACATATGTTTCGAAAGGATCCATTTTACTGGTTGGGGCAAACTTGAGACCCTTTTTTAATACATTTTCTTCTTCAGGGGTTAAAACATGTGTACTTAGGTTATAAATCTTCGTATAGTTTTTCCCCTCAGTATTCATATTTTCCCCCTCCTTATCTATTCCATTCAGTAGAAAATCAGAGGATCTCTTCCTTTTTCTTTTTCTCTTTTTATGTTGTCTTTTCTTTCCTGCTCTTTTCCCCCTTCGTGTCTTCTTATGTTCGGGGGGGTTGGTATCTAATCTAAAAAACGCCGCTCCTCCTTATCCCTTAATACTTCAAATCTATTTGACCATCTTGATTGGTAGTTTGGTGCATTCCTATATTCCTGCCTGTCAGATCTTTTGTAATTGCCTGAGTACCTCTCCCAATTAGGTCTATCACGATTGGGTCCTATTTCTTCAAGAACCTCTATTTGATTTCTATTATTCCTCCGGTGTGGGGGTTCATACCTACCTTGTCTCCGATTTTCGTGATGATCATTGTATCGATTAGAGGGTAGTCTTGACCTGAATTTTCTATTTGTTTCTCGGTTCTCCCTTCGTCTCGAAGTGTCCCTTTCATAGACCCTTGGCCGATCCTCTCGCCATCTGGGTCTCCGTGATGGGGTCCTACGTTTATCTCCCCCATATTGTCCAAAAAAATTCCGTTCTTTTTTTGTGATAAGGTGTTGTCTGCCTTCTCTGTAGTCCTCTACGTCTCTCATGTACTTTCGTTTTTTCTTTAGCATGAGTTCGCGTTCATTTTTGGCAACTTTCTCAACTACTTCTTCTTCCATTTCCTTATAATCCGCAGAATCCATAATGGGTTCCATAGTTATTTTCAGAGTGTCTATATCTTTCTCTAGATCTTTCAGTTCTTTCCCTCTCTCTGCAATGATAAGTCTCATGAGTGATTTGGAACAGTTATCTAGTATTCTCAGCCATTCTGTTTCAAAGGATGATGATTTGTTTTGAAAGGTGGGTAGTTTATCTATTCTTAATCCCCGTGGGATGATATCTTCGCTAAGATATCTCTCCATGGAGATAATTTCCCACCATAACTTTCCTTCTTTGATCAGGGCATTTTCAATTCTACCCATAACATTTTCCAGATCATCATCTTCTATGACGATTGAATCTGGTTTATCTTTGGCGAAGATTTCATCAAACTTCTCCCTTCTCACATTTCTATGAGCAAACATAATAGTGCTGCCTAAGGACAACTGTAGGGGTGACTATTACTAGGACCAAAAAAAAGAGAATAACAGTACCCTATTGGCGCACACAGAGCAGCAGTAGGTACAGGGAAATGAAGGTCACCCAACCTTCAACAAAGACACAGGATATACAAAAAGGTATTTCCCTGTCGCACACCGCGCTCACAAACTAGTAAAAATAAAAGACAGTCGTAGATGAATGGTATTCCAAGACGTGTCTTTCCTTTCTTTCTTCAAGTTTTCTCCTTTCTCTTTGCTCCACCTCTCTCAATATCGGGAGTATAAAAGAGAAAAAAAGAGGGATATAGTGTAGTACGTTCTGGAACTAGTGGTGATGTAATTGATAACCACCACCCTAAAAAATAGAAGTGGGAAGTATATATGTGTAGAAGTCCAGAAGGGTAGCGTACCCTACTCACACCAAGAAAAGGATGTGCTCCTCACGTAAAGGTTTCTTTTCAAGCCTAGAGGTAGGGCCTTTTCTTCCCCAAGGTTAAATTGGATCTCCACCCAGTGTGAGGTAGACAGAATATAAGACTGGGGACGTACCCCACTTACACAGTACACTGCAGCTTCAATCCTATCTCGGTTTCGAGATAGGATTGAAGCTGCAGTGTACTGTGTAAGTGGGGTACGTCCCCAGTCTTATATTCTGTCTACCTCACACTGGGTGGAGATCCAATTTAACCTTGGGGAAGAAAAGGCCCTACCTCTAGGCTTGAAAAGAAACCTTTACGTGAGGAGCACATCCTTTTCTTGGTGTGAGTAGGGTACGCTACCCTTCTGGACTTCTACACATATATACTTCCCACTTCTATTTTTTAGGGTGGTGGTTATCAATTACATCACCACTAGTTCCAGAACGTACTACACTATATCCCTCTTTTTTTCTCTTTTATACTCCCGATATTGAGAGAGGTGGAGCAAAGAGAAAGGAGAAAACTTGAAGAAAGAAAGGAAAGACACGTCTTGGAATACCATTCATCTACGACTGTCTTTTATTTTTACTAGTTTGTGAGCGCGGTGTGCGACAGGGAAATACCTTTTTGTATATCCTGTGTCTTTGTTGAAGGTTGGGTGACCTTCATTTCCCTGTACCTACTGCTGCTCTGTGTGCGCCAATAGGGTACTGTTATTCTCTTTTTTTTGGTCCTAGTAATAGTCACCCCTACAGTTGTCCTTAGGCAGCACTATTATGTTTGCTCATAGAAATGTGAGAAGGGAGAAGTTTGATGAAATCTTCGCCAAAGATAAACCAGATTCAATCGTCATAGAAGATGATGATCTGGAAAATGTTATGGGTAGAATTGAAAATGCCCTGATCAAAGAAGGAAAGTTATGGTGGGAAATTATCTCCATGGAGAGATATCTTAGCGAAGATATCATCCCACGGGGATTAAGAATAGATAAACTACCCACCTTTCAAAACAAATCATCATCCTTTGAAACAGAATGGCTGAGAATACTAGATAACTGTTCCAAATCACTCATGAGACTTATCATTGCAGAGAGAGGGAAAGAACTGAAAGATCTAGAGAAAGATATAGACACTCTGAAAATAACTATGGAACCCATTATGGATTCTGCGGATTATAAGGAAATGGAAGAAGAAGTAGTTGAGAAAGTTGCCAAAAATGAACGCGAACTCATGCTAAAGAAAAAACGAAAGTACATGAGAGACGTAGAGGACTACAGAGAAGGCAGACAACACCTTATCACAAAAAAAGAACGGAATTTTTTTGGACAATATGGGGGAGATAAACGTAGGACCCCATCACGGAGACCCAGATGGCGAGAGGATCGGCCAAGGGTCTATGAAAGGGACACTTCGAGACGAAGGGAGAACCGAGAAACAAATAGAAAATTCAGGTCAAGACTACCCTCTAATCGATACAATGATCATCACGAAAATCGGAGACAAGGTAGGTATGAACCCCCACACCGGAGGAATAATAGAAATCAAATAGAGGTTCTTGAAGAAATAGGACCCAATCGTGATAGACCTAATTGGGAGAGGTACTCAGGCAATTACAAAAGATCTGACAGGCAGGAATATAGGAATGCACCAAACTACCAATCAAGATGGTCAAATAGATTTGAAGTATTAAGGGATAAGGAGGAGCGGCGTTTTTTAGATTAGATACCAACCCCCCCGAACATAAGAAGACACGAAGGGGGAAAAGAGCAGGAAAGAAAAGACAACATAAAAAGAGAAAAAGAAAAAGGAAGAGATCCTCTGATTTTCTACTGAATGGAATAGATAAGGAGGGGGAAAATATGAATACTGAGGGGAAAAACTATACGAAGATTTATAACCTAAGTACACATGTTTTAACCCCTGAAGAAGAAAATGTATTAAAAAAGGGTCTCAAGTTTGCCCCAACCAGTAAAATGGATCCTTTCGAAACATATGTGGATCTTCAACGTTTTATAAGGAAGTTAACACTAAAAAAATTCTTCGATGATAAACCAGAAGATGATGGAAATGATAGGGAAACCATCTTTAAACCCAAATCAATATTCTATCCCGCATCTAAGAAGGGATGTTTTATCGAAACATTCGAAAAACTGGTCAAAGAAGACTTAGAAAACGTAGGGGAAAAGAAATTGAAGGGACCTAAAGTATCTAACCTAACAAAGAAAGAGAGAGACGCACTAAAAGCGTTGAATGATAATCCTGCTATTATAATTAAGCCCGCCGATAAGGGGGGCGGCGTAGTCGTACAAAACATAGAAGACTACAAGGAAGAAATACAGAGACAACTGGCAGATACAAAGACGTATAAGAAATTGAGGGGGAATCCCACAGAGACCATTACAAATAAACTCAGCAATTTCCTATCAAAGTACGAAAAGAAAGGTGTAATCAGTGAGAAAGAACGGAAATATATGATGATACTGAAGCCATCAATACCAGTGATATATACCCTGCCGAAAATACATAAAAATCAAAGCAAACCACCAGGTAGGCCAATTGTGGCAGGTACGGAATCCATTACATCCAACCTGTCACACTATATTGATTTTATTTTACAACCAATAGTAAAGAAAACCCGTTCATACACAAGGGATTCGGTGTATGTCATGAATAAATTAGAAGGCATTGAATGGGATGCAGGGTATATATTAGTTACAGCGGATGTAACCTCGCTGTACACTATTATTAACCACCAACAGGGAGTGGCAGCTACATCACATTATCTAAATAAAGAAGAGATGGAAAGTAACAAACTGAATTTCGTACTAGAGGGGATTGAACTGATCTTACAGAATAATTTTTTCTGGTTTGAAGACACCTTTTTTCTACAGATCGAAGGAACTGCGATGGGCACCAGGTTCGCCCCAAGTTATGCTAATTTATTCATGTCCCAGTGGGAAGAAACATCTGTATATGAGGGGCATGAATATGGGGCGAACCTGGTGCTATGGACTAGATATATAGACGATATACTGTTCATATGGAAGGGAGAAGAGGCGGCTCTAGAATCTTTCTGTACATACCTGAACAGTAATGATCAAAATATCGTACTCACATTTCAAACTAGTAAACAGTCTGTGAACTTCTTGGATCTAACAATCTTTATAGATGACGGTAGGATTTGCACTAAAACATATTGTAAACCTACTGATTGCAACTCGTATATACAAGCCAATAGCAATCACCACCCCAATTGGTTAAGATCTATTCCTTCGGGCCAATTCCATCGGGCCCGTAGGAACTGTACCAGAGTTGAGGATTACAAGGAACAAGGAGCTATCCTCACGGAACAATTTGTGGGGAAGGGATATAGTAGAGAAATAATAGAAAAGACTTGTACTCAGTTTGAGGATAAAAACCGAGACGAGTTGCTGAGAATCGACCAATCGGGCCCAGACAAAAATAAGAAGGAAGATTTCGGAATACCATTCATTACCCAATTTAATGGTCAACATCGTGATGTAGAAAAAATAATAAAAAGGCATTGGAAAGTACTGCTAAAGGATCCAATTATGAAAAAGCATCTGAAACCTGAACCAAAGTTTATATACAGGAAGGCAAAAAACGTGAGAAACATGGTAGTGAAAAGCACCATTAATAAACCGACAAAACAGGAAGTAAAGTCGACTGGCTTTTACAGATGCGGCTCCTGCATGATGTGTAGAAATTGCAAAAGCAAAAAATCAGTGATAAAAGAATATACATCTACACACAAGGGAACCACTTATCCAATAAAAGATTTTATCACGTGTGACAGTAAGAATGTTATTTATCTTTTGACCTGCTCCTGCTCGAAACAATATATAGGCAAAACGAGTAGGAAATTAAAGGAACGAATGGGTGAACACCTTCGTAACATCCGGAAAGGTCTTCTGACTAGTAATGTATCAGCTCATTTTAAAGACCAACATGAATGTAAAACTGACCAAATAATATCCTTCTGCGGTATAAGAAAAGTAGTGGGGAGCTGGAGAAAGGATATTATAGAAGAATCCCTAGCGAAAACAGAAATGCGGGCCATTTTTAATCTAGGGACTTTACACCCTGATGGGTTAAATATGGATTTTGAAACCAAGTGGTTTCTCTAACCTCCCTCAGTATATATTAGCAGTTCCCCATACCTTTATAATATATTGTATTTTTATAATGTATTTTTTATAATATTCTTGTATGGTCTTTTATTTATTTATTTTGTCAGTATTAACGTCCGCTGCATTCACCTATCAGGATCTTAATATATGATCTTAAAATTTGATCTTAATATATGGTCTTAAATATAGTTATAACCATGTCCTTTTTTAAATACCATTTTTAGATTGTTTTATATGTATGTTTAAATCATGCGTTTTAGACTAATACATGTGTTTTATTATATACTCTGTGTCTGTTACTGCAATTCAGCAGAACAGATGCTTCCGCTTGTGTGCGTTCCATTTAAGTAGGTGGAACGCAGACACTATGATGTGAATCATGGGAGCCCGCATGAGCAATATAGGCCACCATCCTGTATAAACGCTATGCGTGTCACCACCCCATTTCCGGGTTTAATACGCGCTCCACCGCACGTCAGATAGACATTATAGAGCTGTGTAATAGACGATCGTTCCCGGTATGTCATATCCGGGATGACGCACATGCGTGTCACTGACGCACTTCCGGTGAACGAGTGCGTTCCATTGCGAATCTATGTACTGTTTGGGACAACTATTGGGATCCCAACAGCGCTTTATACATTTATTAGCTAGCGACTATCGCACTATTTAATGTTTTAACGCCACTGTATATAGACACATGGTCAAGTAACGTTATTTAAACTTTTTTAGCATACTTCCGGTTTCTGTAGCCGGAAACCCTCCCATAGGAAGGGGAGGGACACTATGAAGGGTATATAAACCCTTTTGTTTATCCAGACTCTCACATCCTGAGGAAGACCTGGCAAGGTTGAAACGCGTTGGTGGAGAGTCTGGGACATAATCGGAGACCTATACTGCTGCATGCACTCACTTCTATTTCAGGGGTATCAGTCCGGACCTGATCCCCTGAACAAAGTTAAGTGTTCATTTTTTCATCTATATTGTGCAGTTGGTATTGGCCCGTTGTGACCTATATTTTAATTGTCCTTCTTAATAAACTTGTTACTTGTATTATACCGGCATCTTTACCTTTATCTTTCTGGTATATAACCATTGACATAAGAAAAAGGAGTGCTGAATAAGAGGGGGACCATATAAAAGAAACCGAGATAGGATTGAAGCTGCAGTGTACTGTGTAAGTGGGGTACGTCCCCAGTCTTATATTCTGTCTACCTCACACTGGGTGGAGATCCAATTTAACCTTGGGGAAGAAAAGGCCCTACCTCTAGGCTTGAAAAGAAACCTTTACGTGAGGAGCACATCCTTTTCTTGGTGTGAGTAGGGTACGCTACCCTTCTGGACTTCTACACATATATACTTCCCACTTCTATTTTTTAGGGTGGTGGTTATCAATTACATCACCACTAGTTCCAGAACGTACTACACTATATCCCTCTTTTTTTCTCTTTTATACTCCCGATATTGAGAGAGGTGGAGCAAAGAGAAAGGAGAAAACTTGAAGAAAGAAAGGAAAGACACGTCTTGGAATACCATTCATCTACGACTGTCTTTTATTTTTACTAGTTTGTGAGCGCGGTGTGCGACAGGGAAATACCTTTTTGTATATCCTGTGTCTTTGTTGAAGGTTGGGTGACCTTCATTTCCCTGTACCTACTGCTGCTCTGTGTGCGCCAATAGGGTACTGTTATTCTCTTTTTTGTGATCGTATATAAAGATATAGCTTTTAAATACATCAAAGAAACTTAAATATATCAAGGGATTCCTGAATATGCATCAGTCAGCAGACGGCAGAACGGGAAAAGGTCATTCATTTGAATGTAGAATTTGCAAGCTTTGGAGGACACTATGGAGGTATGGCGTGTTTGAAGTAGTGTTAGATTCATTCATTTTATTCCCATGGTAGGTGGTGTTAGTTAAAAATTGAATAAAATCAAATGCTCATAGGCAATCACAACAGGATCCTTAGACAGATTTCTATTAATAAATTCATTAATTGTGGTTTTGATCCATCATAGGAAAATGACTGTGGCTGTATAAGAGGTTTGTTTTTTAATCTACGTCGTTGTTACAGTATTAGTAGAAATGTTTTTATGCTGTTTATGTCGTTTGTTGATTAAGAATGAATAATTACAGTTTATGTTGTTTGTTGATTAAGAACTACTGTAATTTATTATTATTGTGATTTGTTTTGTTTTTGCATTTTTTGCAATCTGTGTTTAAGCATTTTTCGAAATTTCTATTACACAGGGACCTGGGAGCGGAAACAGAGCCTCTACATATATTATGTTTAAAAAACAAAAAGAGCCCAAAATACTATACAGACGGAGAAGGCGTTCCTGGCGATCGAATCGCCAACCGTCAGCCGCCGGAAGGGGGCTCGCGCACATGAGATGCTCATGTGCCCCTTACTGACGGAGCTCTATGCTGCCCTCCTCCCCCGTCTCGCCCGTAGCCCCCCACACTCCCACCTAACCCTGGCTGTCTCACTGAAGCAGAGACGGGCAGGGATTCCGCTCCCCGCCGCCGAGTGACAGGGATTTGTTGGGGGGGGGGGGGGGGGTTATTTTTCACTTGTAATAAACACAATGCTAGCGCATATACCAATCCACCCCTCCTGTGCTCTTACATGGTTGTTCCTATCCTGGAGGAAATCCTGTCTCTACATTGAATTGCATACCGTTCATACTTAATAATCTTCCCAGCAGCTAAATTACATTTTTACTTATTAAATATGCAAATTATTAAAAATGTATAGATTTATAGCCTGGAACCGGAGGTTGTCACTGGAATAAACGTAAGTTTACAGAGGTATCCAGCAACCTTTTTATGCTTTAATTAAAAGTAATTTTATGTATCATTTTTCATGGAAAATACACATGGCCAAAACATGAGGACATAAAATAGGGGAAGTTTTAGGTTTATGACCTATATCAGATGCTATCTTTTTTTAATATTGGGGATGTGTCAGTTGTCACTAATGTAGGAGTTTTGTAGTTAATTAGTTAATTACATTTTTAACAACATTGCATTGGAATGTTAGGTTAACTACAGTATGAACAACTGCAAGTATTGGATTATTTATGATTAGAAGTCCTTTAAATACCCAAGGAATGCTCTCTAGGGTAGTGGACTGGGTTCAGGGGAGTGAGCTGTACTCTAAACTCCCTACTTGCTAAAATTGTTGGTATGATGTGTGTACTGTACAGTGGTGGGAACTGGCTTCCATTGAGACGGGAAGGATATCGGGGCCCCGATTTTTCCTTATTTCAACACCTTGGAAGTTAAGTACACCTATCACCCTTTTACCTATGTGTACCAAAAATTTTTATGAATAAAGGAACTATTTTAAAATACCTACTACAGCATCTGCTTTCTATGGGTATTTTACTCTAGAATCGATTGTGAGTAAAGGAGTGGAGTGGAGTGGAGAAAAGACCCCCAGATATGCTGTCTTTCCATTGATACTCTGTGAGTAATCTGTGTAGGAGGGCATCCTCCATATCAAAAAACACCAGACTGGTGGATTACACATTTGAGTTTATTTCTAAAAATTCTATGTGCCTTTGAAAATACCAATCAGTATTGCATAAAGATATGTGCATTTTGTTCCCTTATATCTTTCATATGTTCTATTAAGAAACCATACGAGAGGAGAAGGGACCCCAAAGACATTTACAGGGGAGTAAAAAATATCCTTTATTTATAAGCGCCATTGTCAATGATATTGAGATTACACACCAGGATGACTCATCTCCAAAAACATACAGTATGTGTCCTTATACCGCTTGTCTCAATATGCCATGCAGCAGGAGAAAACTGGCATGCGTGAGCTGACATGTCCTGTGACTTTTTTCTCTAAAAACAATGAATACAGCTGTACCTGATATCTATTAATAAACCATCAACAAAGGATTTAGTTGTGTCTACTAACATCTATGGTAGCTTCCATGCACATTAAACAGCCCTTCAAGTAACGGCCTGCCATTACATGACTAGGTACATACATACTTGCCTACTTTTTTTAGCTGCCCTCTTTGGGGCGGAGCAGACAGCTTCGGGAAGCAGGGGGTGGGGACAGTGATGTGATGTGAAAGGGGGCAGGTTGGGTACAGAGCTTGTGGTATTAATATTGTGTTGGGGGCATAGCCAGTGCAATTGTGTCATCATGGCCATGTCCCCACTGTGCAATTGCACAGTGATGGGCGGAGCTACAATGATGCAAATCTGCATGAATCACATTATTTGGACCTCCGCTGCCCTGGCAGCATTGTGTGGAGAGACTGGCGGCATTGAAGAGGAATTGCCTACCTTTCTTGGGGGCCCGGGAGGTGGAAATGATTTTCGGGAGCGGGTGGGCAAGTATGACTTGGTAGAGCCGAGTGTCTTTGTGTGACTTTTTCCACAGAGAGAGAGGGTGCAAATGCACTATGTGATCATTACATTACAATATAATATATCATAAGTGGTTGTTAGTACAGTATATAGTTGGCCAGTGATATTGGCCTGCCCACCAATCATCCAAGTTGCCTCTTGTCGAGCAGTTCCATAACACTATGGGGTCACCACCTGGGGCGCAGGGAACCCTAAAACATGATTCAGCTAACCCCCCCCCCCCCCCCCAGGGCATCACAATAAAGAATAGTGATAGTAAAGTGATAAAGTTATAAGTATGAAGGTCTCTACTATGTATTTAGAGGTAGAGAGTGTGTGAAAAAATGTGCATACGTAAATAATGAACACACATGATATAAAAAGTGACTGTGTATTTAAGTAGTGATAGCCTGAGACAGTCCAGTCAGAGCAGCCCGGAGGAGCCCCACGCCCAGATGTCAACCCCAAATTTTTGGACACTATATAGAAATAAATAGGACTTACTTAGAATTATGCCTCTGTCTCAGTGCAGTCCATGCTGGCTCCCTGCCTAAAAACATAGAGGGTGGTGGGGGAAGGGTGCCAATCTAGGTGAGGCATTCTCAAAGTTTAGGTGTGTATTTCTAAACATATACATAGTAGGGAAAAGTAACTCTAAATTGCACACCCTCAGTAATGCGATCATTACATTACAATATAATATATCATAAGAGGTTGTTAGTACAGTATGTCGTTGGCCAGTGATATTGCCCTACCCACCAATCGTCCAGGTCACCTCTTGTCGTTCTTTTTCCATCAGAATGCATCTAGAAAAAATTTGCACATTGAATGGGTTGAGGGACACACATAAATAATAGTTCTGTGGCAGTAGACAAGTACACAAAAAGAAACATGTAATTTCTGAAAGCTGAGAATCCCAAGTCCAGAAACAAAAGGTAGAATAGAGTTAAATGCAGGAGTGGAAAAGGCAGTGTTTTCGGGCAGCGATGCCGAGACAGGGACAAAGTGAAAAGCAGAAATGACTGGCAAGAACTTGCTGAATAAATCCTAGAAGCTGCAGCAGAACAGGTGACTGCGGGCAGTACAGAAGCTTGGCCTCCCTTTATTTTACCATAACCTGGTGCCAATTAAAACGTATATCAAACACAGACCATTCTAATTCCCAATTCTGCTACCTAATTCACAACTTGGATCTCTGTGACTTTTGTTCTTGCTCCAATGTTTAAGCCAGTGTTAATTGTCCAAAACTTAGTAGCTATAAGGACTTGATTTCCATTTCCACATATGGTAACTTAGTGAACCACTCCTCATTGCAGCTAAAATGCCTTATTGAATCTGAATCAATATACCAACAATCCTTTCTACAGCAATTGGCAACACTTTGGGATAATTTGTCTTTGCTGTTATCTTTCTTGCTATGAATAGTGTAGCACTTGCACTTTTGAACCTTGAACTTTTCTGAATTTTTCACTTTTTGTATGCAATACAGTAGTCTCATCATTTGACTTACAGTAGACATGTTCTTGGTTCTCTGTGATTAGTTTTGCTGTATTTGATTCCAATGCAACAACTAGGAAGTCAAATTCAGGTCAATTTCTGCAGCATCACTGTAGTGATCTCTTCATCATCTACTTGATCTCCGTCAGATGATGTTTGTTGAGAAAAGTTGTAATATTGTCAATGTAATCACTAATACTGCTGCATTCACTCATTATTTGGTACAATAGAGTAGACATGTTATTCCAAATTCAAGCCAATAGTGCCCCTGGTCCCCTCTACACCATCTATTCTTGGATCTACACAGGATCTATTGTAACTTTCAACAGTCTTTAACAGATATAAATCTAGATAACCATACTCACTGGTTTATGGAATATGTTTTTTGATGGGGCTTGGCATGGTCGTAAGCTCGTACAGCTCCCATTCTCAGATCCACAATAACAATTACACTGTTCATTTCCTCCTGCATCCACAAGGAGTTATGCTGCTAGCACACAATCCATAAAGGACAAGGCAGAGGGAAGACCTCCACAGACCAGACCAAAGTAGTAAGAAGGACCTAAGACTTGAACAGCACTGTTCTTTACTGCAGAAGGATCCAGGACCTGTGCTACGACCCCCTCCACCTCCTAGCACCCGCTGGGCTCACCACTGCCTCCTATTACCCGACAGTGCCCTCAGTGTTCTTGAGGGGCATGCTTTAAAACCAGCTGACCTTAACACTTGAGGTGACTGGGGAGCCGTAGATACACAGCAACAGGACAGGGTTGCGGCAACCCTCCTGCTCGCTTCATTGTGTGGAGTGGCCATCTTTCACAGCTGGCTTTCATCATATTCTTCTGACAGTCCCCTTCAGGACTTCATGGGAGGAAAATACCTTTTTGAGAGCTATCATGCAGTCCACCCCTACCCAGCCACCTCCTGGTTTCTCCAAACGAACAACACAAGCTGTAGAGGCTGTGTTGTTCGCATGGAAGGTTTAATCCCCCTTCAAAACCACTTGTATTCTATCCCCCTCCCCCCTATTTTCAGAGATACAACTCTGGACTTAGTTTCTCTAAATTTCATTTAGCCTAAGCCCTTGGTATCACCCCTTATTACATTATACAGGGTATATACCATTACACATGCTCAGCTCCTCCGTAATGTGCCCAACATGGCTGCCTCATCTGGTACACTTGTGGATGGGATGAGAAATACTGAAGATGGACCTGCCTGTCTTATTGGGACCCTATTCTACAATTAAATAATTTTGTTTTGTCATTACCTCTAGGGGTAAGCTAGTCCACCCAGGTTAATCCTACACAGTGCACGTAAAATGGCTGACTCACCTGGTATCTTGTTAGGGTGGAATACACAACTCGTGGAAGTTATTATTCAAAATGCCTGCCCCAACACTACAATGTGCCTACTGTGCTTACTGCTGCTACTGTGTGACTTATCTACTGATGTACTACCCAAATCCTATGTATCATGTTTATTGTTTTGATGTCTGTAATGTGCCTTGAGTCCTGTTGAAGAAAGTGTGCTACAGTATATAAAGCAGGAGACATTCTGTCTTCCACCATCTCAGTGTACACAGTCTCATACAGTCAAGATGGCCCCTGCACATGCACAGTAGAGATCTCAGTGGCCATCTTGGTGCATGAAGCCTCCCGGGAGAACAAACAGGATGACATTTACACAGTAGTGCAACTGCATTCCTCTGTCACAGAAGTGACAGTCTGTCATTTAAAAAAAATGTAACAATAAAATCATTTCTTCTCAAACAATGATACATGACAACTGGTCATGGGCTTTTTATTAGGTCAATTTAATTTTATGACTACTTTTGGAAATTGAAGCTATCGTGTTAGTATAATGGCTAAATTTGTCAGTTCTGGATTACACATATTCTGTGTCTGGCTGACTTCAAGCCTCCATTTCACCTGGTTTTAGTCAGCCACCATGTGTCCCTTATTAAAGGGATTATCTGGTAATGGTTGTGGACAAAATAACAAAGACAAAACAGGACAGCAGCATTCATACAGTAACACAATCATTGGTTTTCAAGTATCCCCAATGCATAGCAGCACTCCTGAATGGGTGGAGTCCAGTTTTCCGGACAGGACAATAATGGCTTGAATCAAAATCATTTTTTGGTAAAGCGCATTCAACTAACACTTAATTACTACGTCTGTAATGGGGCCAAATGTTATCGTCTCTGAGTAGGGCAGCTGAGTCTGATGTTGGCCTAACTCTGACATTTTTAAAGGAGCAATCATTTACAAGCCATGGTTTTGCCTTGTAATAAATGATTGTCCCTTTAAAACTATGTCTGAGTTCGGTGGGCATCCTGCACAGCCGCCGAACTCCGAGGCTATTACATCTGGCCCCAGTTCTTGGACCGGACAGCCATAAAAAAAGAGTGTGGGATTGAAGGACTTTTCTAGAAGTCAAAAGGAATGTTGTAATCAGACAAGTAGGCTCACTTAGCACTGAATTATATTGTTAACGATATAGATGAGTGTGTTTGCATTATATTGTTCACCCGAGAGTTAAACAAAAATAGTTGACAATGATGTTCATGGAGCAAGTCCTCTAGAATGTACCCAACTTGGCTATTATCATGACTACATTTTAAACAAGGTTGAGTTGAGTGTGGCCCATCAACGATATTGTTAATGTCACTTGATAACATTTTATAATATCAATTTCTTAAATGGGCAACCCTTAACAGAACCAAGGGCTCACTTCTTAGAGTCAGCGGGAAGTCCAGGAGTTCGCTGCATTCTGGGAGGGTAGAAAAGTATACTTAACAGAAGACAGCCAAGTAGAAAAATACCTTTGTTTCCATTTAGATTCTTATGCAAAACCTCTGTAGAAATCTTTAATATTTTAGTATTGTATGTCAAATGTCTTAGCCTTGTGTAATCTTTCCATTTAAATTCAGCAGGAGGCCTTTTATGATGAGAATCCCTACTAAGTCATCCATTGCAAGTATTACCATTAGTAGTATCTTCTGAATACTGTGTGACTACAGTATGTTATATTTTAGGCATTGTTCTCTTTAACTAAAAAAAACAAATATCTCTTTTTTTCTTGTAGCTTCCATGTTTGAAAGTTGAGTCTTCCTAACGTACCCCTGGCATCAATGTTTTATTCAGAAGGCGAACTTATGGCTGTCTCGTTCTTGTTTTGTTTAGTTACACTCTCAATGCATCACTGCATAATTGCACTGTGTCACAAGGTGACTTTTGCACTCATCCCCGTATTTAACAATTGTGTCCCTTTTGTTTTGTATGAAAGGATAGCTCTATTGAACGAGATATGCATTTGGATCCTTTGATACTCCTAAAGCAATATTTTTCTGCACAGTTTGCCTTGAAACATACACTGTTGTGTTTTTCTTTCATTAACTAGACAAGGCATAAATAAAAAGCCTAGGATACGATAGCATCTCTCCATTCCAGGCATTTTCATCGTACCCGGAAGCCTTTAAGAATTTCTGCCTTAATGACACAGGGTTTTTTTTTTTTTTCCCTTTACGTTTGTTTCTTCTCTGGCAGAAAAAAAAGACAAAAAAAAAGCTTGGGTGTTGGATGGCTTTCATTCCGTCAACCACCCGCCAATAGGAGACTGGACATGCTTTGCGATTAGAGGTGACTATCTGATGTTTGAGAAGGTCTAAAAATAGCTGGTATATATCGTAGCGCGGAATATATAATATTTGTGCTTCCAGGAATCTTAGACCCTTTATCAAATGTCACCGTAAAAGTAATGACAAACTGTCACCCTCGGAACGGTTGACTTTTCATGGAGGCGTTTTGTATTTCGATCAGGCGCTGAAAGAGTTATGTGCTGGCAAGGCTTTGAGCAAACTGTAAAATGTGATTAAAAAAAAATATTCACACTGTTCAACGCTTTATATTGTACCATCTGAGAACTCGCCAGAGATATTTAATTATTAGCAGAAACACAGGGAACCTGAAGCTTTCCTTACTCCTCTCAAATCCCTGGGTGCTCACAAACTGATTTGTTCAGCATAAAATATGAGGCAAACAGTATTGCAGAGAGCATAAAACATTTAGGATTAAAAGGTGACTGGGATTTTCATGCAGAAATCAAGTATTCTGGGTTATGTACCCTGAGCGTCATCATTGTTTAAAGCATATATATTTTTTTTTTGTTAGAAGAACACACGAACATGACCGTGTGGCGTCCATTTTGTAGCACAGTAAACAGTTAAAAAGATACCTGACAGGGAAAGAGTTATTTCTCTCCAATCCCAAGCATTCCCATAATAAAATGATTATGGGCAAGGATGAGATGCCAATTCACGTTAAATATTAATTGTAAAGTGCATATGAACACTGGTTTAAGTGCCTAAAAATGTAATTTCTTTCTGATTGATTTTATGAAATATTGCATTAAGCCTTGCTAGGATGCACTCCGGAACATATTTTTAGAAAGGTTTCCAGATGATACATTTATACATTTAAGTGGTAATCTTGCTTTGCAATAGAAAATTGTCAGGATTTATCAAGAACAGAGCATGTAATACCAGTGCTTGACTTAGGGGCCCATGTACAAATATTAGCCGGCGTTGGAGAAGTCAGAATTAATCTGCGTGTCACCAGAGGCACGAGAGGGAGCTCAGATTAAAGCATGAGGGTCAGAGATCAGCAGTTACATTTCAGTATGCTTTGATGTCAGGTGTAAGACTGTGACAGATTTTACCTCCACGGTGTCAGTCAAGAGCTGCAACTAACATATCCGCTGCCTTTTAGATTGTTTAAATGTTGTTAGTAACAGAGAGCGCAGTTGCTTTAATAGAATGTGGCACAATGTTAGTTTTTTTTTTTTACTAACCATATTGTTTAAAACTGAGCGTAACTGTAGTATAAATTAACTTTGACTGGATCACTTTATCATACCTCCCTACATTTTCATATACATACTCAGGGCATGTTGTGTGCTAAATATGCATGCTCTCAAAAAGGGGGTGTGATCTCAGGAAAAGGGACGTGGTGATCTCCAGCCATGACCCCATTTTCTGTCACTGTGGGGGCATGCCCAGCACTCTGTGTACCGCTACTAGTATGCTGTTAGTACTTCTGTCTCCTGTGAAAAGACGCTGTGCAAAGCAACTGACAGGGGTTCACCCAACTGCTCCCCTCACTGGGGGACAGTCACAAAAACAAGACTGTCTCATGAAGACAGGCAGGGATCCTATAGATTGGCAGTGACTAAAGCTCTGTGGGGTAAATGTGCTCTAAATTCTTATATAGTTGACTAAATGGGGCTCCTGCATTGCTGATTATTGTAGTAAAGCAGGAGGCAGTTAGCACGGTATGTACTAATAAACCTTGTGCCAAAGACACAGGAAAAATGCCCTACTCCAGTGAAATGAGCAGAGGTGGATATTGTGGTGTAGAAGTAGAATTCTCCGCTATGGGGGAAATTACATATAAGTCAGAAGTGATTACCAGAAAATTACAGGGGTGCTATGTGGCCCCTTTCATTATCGACAATGCTATATTGTTCTATAAACAGTCATTGGCACTGTTCATTCACACATGCAACGTTCAACAACCGTCAAAGAGCTACGGCGGTTGCGGAAGAGACCAGAAGACATCATGATCAAGAAAGGAGGTGCTTGGCACTGGCAAGCAGAAGAAAAGCAGAAGCAGTAGTGCTAGCCAGGATGGGAAAGCAGAAGAAGAAGGAAATAGAGGACCGGAGAGGTCTACAGTGGTGGGAAGTAAGCAGGAAGCAACTCACTGGAGCCTCTGCCACCGGACAGGTAGACCCCCCAGTCAGTTCACCTGTCACCCATCTCCTCCCTAGGCCACCAGGGATTGGGCACTAGGTCCATAGAGAAGACTCAGCCTATGGCCTATGGGCGCAATAGGTGGGCACTAGGCCTGCGGAAGAAATCTAAGCTATGGGCACAATAGGTCTGAGTCTGCCCTTGGCCCATTGTGCTGATGTCAGACACTAGGCTGGGGCCACAGAAAAGGCACTAGGCCTGGGGGTAAATAGGAGCTATTCCCCCTGGCAGAGCTACAGGTGACTTTGAGCACAGGTTCGAGTTACCTCATCCCCCCCAATGTTAGGTGGGCACTAGGCCCTTGGCTGCAGCATAGGCCGTATGCCTGCAAGTAATTAGGGGCATAAGGCCCAGTGCCGGTGTGCCCCCTTATGTATATAATGTGACCCAGTGACGTGCGGTGAGGTCATTGCCTGGGGAATCACTGACCTCACCGCCACATCACTGCATACATACATAGGTATGCAGCGGCCGCCCGCCGCCGGTACATGCGCGCCCCACCTGCCCTCCCACCACCCGGCGGACTCACCTGTCATCTTCTCGGCGGTGACGGCGGCCGGTCCGGGTGAGTGACAACGGCAGTCTCCCCGCAGGCGCCGGACTCCGCGCTGCTGCTGCTGTATCCTCTCACGTTCCTGCATGTGTGATTGGGCCAGCAGATCCAGTGCTGGATCCGCTGTCCAATCACATCTGGGGGCGTGCGTTTATACTGGTGCCGCTGTCATTGCGGCACCAGTATGAATGCCGCTTCCCCATTCATATTCAATGGGCTTTTACAGCCCATTGCTGCACCCTGCCCCCCTGCCCACCCCTTCCCGCCCCACGCTGCCCGGAATCTCAATGTTAACAGCGGGAGGCACCTCTCCCGCTGCCTCCCACCCTCACATGCAGCAGTGTAAGAGGGTGGGAGGCAGCCGGAGAGGGAGAAATGATGAAAATAATAAAAGAAGATATATAAATATCTTCTTTTTATTATTTTCATCATTATGACAGGGGAGGCTCTGCCTCCCCTGCCTCCCCTGACTGCACGTCCCTGAGTGACCCCAATTAGGCAGGCCATCAGGCTTCAGGCATTACACTGTGGCGTCCTCTCACAGGGACATTGTACAGTGGAAACAGAGAAGCAGACTGCTGCAGATCCCACTCCTCTTCCTCTCCATCCGCCATGCTAACTTGTGACTGAGAACTGGAGCAATGAGCACCACCTCAAATTCTTACCAAGCTCGAAAATCTTACACTGTCCCTCATGCCACTCTCTGTTTCCCTACACCAGTGGTTCCCAACCCTGGTCCTCAAGTACCCCCAACAGTGCACGTTTTCCAGGTCACCCGACAGGTGCACAGATTATTCAGGCACATTTTAAAAGAACCGCAGTTGGAGCTAATTATGTCACCTGTGATTCTGTGTGGAGACCTGCAAAACGTGCACTGTTGGGGGTACATGAGGACCAGGGTTGGGAATCACTGCCCTACTGTATCTCTCTCTCTGTCCCTTCTGCCACTCTCTCTCCATCCCATATGCCATTCCCTCTGGGGTAAACATGGGAGTTCTATTTCAGATGGGATGTTGCTATGGGCAACCCAACAGAGTCTACTTCTTATTTATTTAGCACCTTCTATTTATTTATTTATTTATTTATTTATTTATTTACAGTTTGTTATATGTTGCACTTTACAATTGGAACCTTCTAGAAGATAATAGATAGTATTTTATTGGTTACCCATAGCAACATCCCATGTGAAATAGAACTCCCATATTTGTAAATTCCCCCCTCTATCCCTATTGCTTTCTGCTTCCCCCCTCCTTGTCCTATGGGTTTTTCTGTGCATTATATGTTGATATGTTTTTTTTTTTTTATTTACATGGATTCTAGCTTTCTGTGGATGTGTGTGTGTGTGTGTGTGTGTGTGTGTGTGTGTGTGTGTGTGTGTGTGTGTGAATTTTCAAGGATTTCCTCTCCTATATTTTTATGTTTGAATATTGTGATTGCAAGTGCAGGAGATGCTGCGGCTGAAGTGAGAAGATTAGGCGGCTGCAATAAGGAGGACCGATGGCTGCACTGAAGAGGTCTGGCAGCTGCAGTGAAGAGACCCAGTGGTGTTGGTGAGCGTGAGATGCGGCGGCTTCAGCGAAGAGGTCTGGCGGCTGTGGTAAGGAGATCTGGCATCTATAGTAAACAGGAAATGTAGGGACTGCTGTGATCAGGGAGCCGGACTTCTCATAAGGAGACAATGATGAGGAGACCCATTAAAGATACAAAGCTAAAACTGTAGGGGAGGTGACCGTGAGATTCCCAAGGATGGGGGGGGGGGGGTGTTAAATTGAAAATAAAAGATACCTGTCACATCCCTTTTTCTCTCCCTCTCCTCCCTGTCTCCTCCTCTTTTGCTCCCCCCTTACGCCATGCTCCCTCCTCTAATTTTTTTCCCTCTTATGCTCCCCCTCTGTCACTTTTGTCTCTCCCATGCTCCACCCCCTCTCTCAATCTTGCCTCTCTCATTCACTCATTCCATCTTTTCAATGAAGCACTCTCTGTCTCTCTACCAACCACCCCTCTCTCCCTCTCTTTCTTGCTCCTCTCTTTTTTTCTCTCTTTCTCTCTTTCCACGGCACCCTCTTTTTTACTCTCTTTTTTTCTGCTCCCCTAATGGTCATTTTGTTATTGGGCCCACAAAGCTCTAGTTACGCCCAGTGGTGGGATTCAAATAAATTAACAACTGGTTCTATGTCCTAATGCCTATTGCACATAAAGCCACACGCCATAATGCCAATAACACATAAGGCCACACACCGTAATGCCTATTACACATTGTGCTACACGACCGTGATGCCAGTTACACATTTTGCAGCACACCATGATGCCCATTACATATTTGAAACATATGCCACTTACCTACATGCTCAATGCTAGGGGGGTGTTGTTTGATGCCAGGGGCTTCATGCTGGATACCAAGGGGCTTCATGCTGGATACCAAGGGGCTTCATGCTGGATACCAAGGGGCTTCCCGAGGGCCGCAACCGGGGTCCTTAACTCATGGGGCTTAACTAGGCCAGGTGATTTGGTATCTGTGAGCCCTGAAGGAAGGGGGTTATAAGTCCCTTAGTATAGAAGGGGTGGAAATCAGTGGCAGGGTGCCCACAGTGCGGGTACAGCGGGTACGTGCAGGCATCTGGTCGTCCGGTAGTTGATGGCTGGTCGTGGTGGGCAGGTAACTGGTGGGCAGGAGACGGGGTGCCACATAAGCAGCTGTGACAGCCGGGCAGAGAGCTGCATGCTGCCCTGCTGTATACTGAAAGCAGGTCTGCGCGGCTATTTTGAATTCTCCTGCTGGACCGAGAGACAGTAGGAGCTTGTGACCGGCAGCCAATAAGAAGCCCCCATTGCCGCTCCTTATTGGCTGCCGGACCGCGAGCTCCTATTGGCTCGCGGTACAGCAGTAGCATTAAGAATAGCCGCGGTCGGTGGCGTGTACCTGCTTCCAGTATATAGCCGGGCAGCATGCAGCTCTCTGCCCGGCTGCTACTTGTGAGCCTCCGCAGCGCTTGTTAGCCACCGGTTCTGCAGAACCGATCATATATTCGGAAACGGTTCTGCAGAACCGGTGCGAACCGGCTGAATCCCACCACTGGTTACACCCCTGAAAAACACCCACACACACAGCCCAATTGACCGTTTAAAAAAAAAAAAGATTTATGTGCCAATTGGTGCCCCATCCCCACCTCTGGAGTTCCTGAACCTGTAGTTCTAGATCAATAACCCTATGTTGTAATACTGTATAAACAACTTACACAGCACTGATTCAGATTGGAAAGTTACATTTATTTAACATGTAAACTTACTTTTTGAGTTATTAATTAAATGATATAAATTATTATAAATAATCATTAAATGGTTGCTAGCCTCTGTATTAGATCCACAATATGATTATCCTTCAGCACATATTGACAAATAAACCCCCAAATTATTTAGCATGCTTATCAGTCTTATTCTACAAAACTCAGCAACTTTCTGCATCCAGTAAACAGCCAGTGGAACAAATTAAGGAGACTGGTTTGGTATAGCAGCTGCGCCATCGCAATTATCTGTATAAGTAGAGGACAAATGCATCAATTATTGCTTTTTATCTGTAATACAAACACATTACAGCTTGTCCAGGATTTACTCAGCAGAGAATCATACTTTTGTACTGATACACAGCAGGTAATGTGAAAGGACACAGAAGTGGATAAACACAGAATGTTGCTTAATTGCTGCAAAAAGCAACTAAAATATTTTTCTCATATACAAGAACGTCCAACTTTCTTTATTTTTCTGTGTTTTGTCTATGCATAAAAATACACAACTGTTAAATGATTAATAGTTTTTGAAAGGTACAGTATATACTATGAGTGAGGTTTACTACGATCGAATGGGTAGGAATGTTTTATTCGTACCCATTCTCGGCCAGGAATTGCACAATGGTAAATTTACTACACTAAAAAATTGGCTGATTTTGCTCTTTTACAAATAAAAATCAGGGTCAAAAACACATATACAGAGGGAGCCGGCGTCATGCTTGCAGGAGCTGGCGATTCCATCGCTAGCCTTCGGAAGGGGGGTGCGCATGCCCCGTTCCGACGAAGCTCCCCACCGGTGTCCACCACCTCCCCGGTCCCCATCATTGCCCTGAATCCCCCTTATCCTGCCCATCTCCCTGAAGTGGAGATGGGCAGCGTCACGCCGCCGAGCAGCCTCTGTTCTGACGAGCGTCGGCAATGAAAGAGAGGGGCTCAATCTGTATGAATCAATGGACCATCAGGCAAACTCAGGAGGACTTTCCATGGGCAACAGGACAACTCTGCAAGGTACTTGTTTAGTTTCACTGCGGCCGATACATCGGATGCGATATCGGACGATATATCGGATGATCCAATGCGATTTTTTACCTGTTCATAACCCCATTATCCACTACGCATGGAGTTGATTTTATAGAGTGTGGCGAGCACATTAATCCGCGTCCCCTCACCACGATTCGGGCTTGGTGGCTCGCTGCGCTCACCACACTATATAAAATCAACTCCATGCGTAGTGGATAGTGGGGTTATAAACAGGTCAAAAAATCACATCGGATCGACCGATATATTGGCCGATATTGCATCCAATATATCGGCCGCCGTGAAACTAAACAAGTACCCTCTGCAAGTTTGTTATCATTCATATAGCAAAGTCGTCCGTTAATTCAGCTGAAAATATGAATGGCGAAAAGATCACCTTTTGTCATTCGAGATTGCAGAAGTATCGCACGGATCAATGAAATCAGTGCAGTATTTATATATAAGTTAAAAAAGCTGGCATGGGATTCCCTCTCCTAATCATAACTAGCCCTGTTCCTGGTTCCAGAAATACAGGGTGAAAATTGTGGGAAGTTCCCCAATATTTTTAAAACCAGCACCGGGGGCTCCACCAGTTAGTAAGGTAATACCATAGCCGATGGGCACGTTTAAATAGGTTCCACAGCCATGGCATTAACCACCTAACCAGTCAGCACTGGCCAGGGTCCCTGGAGGAGAGGGGACCCCCCCAATAAAGGGGTGTGTCCCCTGCCAGGGCACCCAAGGACTATTTCTTAAGCCTGGAGCTATCCCCCAGAACCCCTGGACAGGGGGTCAATAGTCAGTGAAGTGTAAAAATGTGAAATAATATTGTATTGGCTGACACATAGTTACATAATAGTTAAGCCTGAATAAAGTTGTGTATTCATAGATTTCAACCTTTGGTTAGAGTGCATGGTGTGTTTGCTACTTCCCTTTATATAAGCTGTGTAGTAAGATTTATTTAGAGACAGTTTATGATTGATGTTTGTACTCCTGGATGTTTTTACCCAATAGATGTTTGTCCAACCTTATTTTAAATGTATTTATTATGTCTGCTACATCATTTATGGCCCTGACCATAAAAAAAGTTTTTTTTCTTCCAAGGGTACGAAATCTTCTCTCCTCTAGTCTAAACTCATGGCTACGTGTCCTAGAGTCCTTCCTCAAAGCAAAAATGGTGCCTGACAGTTCATTATATTGGCCCCTGATATATTTGTACAAGTTAAGCATGTCTTCTCTGAAACATCTCTTCTCTAGAGTAAACTTGGCAACTTTTCAATGTCCCTCTCTGGGAGAAGCAGAGAGGACAACAAAATGTGCAGGTCGGGGGGCGGGGACAAGCCTGCCAAATTTAGCCCCATCCAAGAGTAGAAGGTGGGGCTAAAATTACGTGAAATTACGCGATTCGTATCATTATAGTCCCACCCCCTCCCCCGGACCCGCGATTTACAGCACTTCTTTCCCCAGCTCGGGGGTGGGGCCTCTGGGGGGAATGTGGGAGCCTTGCTCACCTTCCCAGGGGAACGGGATGGGGACCTGATTTTCTGGAGACTCCCGGCCATTCCAGGAGGGTAGGCAAGTATGGAGTAAACAATCCCAATTTGTCTATTCTGTCTCCATAGCTTAATTTCTCCAACCCTTTTACCAGCTTGGTTGCTCTTCTTAGGACATTTTCCAGTTCTATGATGTCCTTTTTGTAGTGCGGGGCCCAGAATTATTCTCCGTATTCCAGATGCGGTCTAACCAATGCTCTGTAATTTGAGTCCCTAGTCTCCATACCCCTTCTTATACAGGCTAAAAATATCAGCACGCCTCCCCTCATGCTGGTACTTGGAAAACCACAAGTACCAGCATGCGGGACATTAAAGCGCCGAACCAATTAAAAAAGACACACACAGTGAGAGTGTAACTTTAATAAACATACATGCCAACACACACACATATTCACCTACAGTATGTTGGCACATCGGCTTTGGTCCACCTGTCCTGTAGAAATCCAATACTGTACTGCCTCTCTGTGAAAAAAATATTCACCTAAATCTAGTGTAGATCGTTCCTATTTGGTCCATGTAGGCATCCAGGGGGTAAAAAAAAACAAACAGCAAAAAAAAATCCAAAAGGACTGAAGGGAACCCATGCCCTTCCCCTAACTGCCGGGTCCCTGTCACTTGCAGGACCCAGCAGCCAATCAGGAAGCTCCACGTAAGCAACGCTACACTGATAGGCTGAGCTCCACTTACAGTACCTGTCCTGCAAGTGGAGATCATGTATAGTTTATAAGTGTATATGGGAACTTTGCGGTTTAGCTAAACCACAAAGGTTAATTAGGTCAGGTGTGTGGTCTGACCTAGTTGAACTTGTGGTCCCCTGGCTGGGCATTTTTTAAAAATATAACTCTTTCTTTTACTTTTACAATAGCAGCATCGCATGTCTCTGACTGATCCATGCGATGCTTCAGGGTCGATCGTGATTGGCTGACAGTAAACTCGCCAGCCAAGTACGAATCACTTCGCCATCGGAAAATCCGAATTCTGAAAACTCATCAGCTTTGTAAATAGCTTTTCAGACAGAAAACTCCCCCAATCCCGATTGTAACCATCCTAATTGTCAACCAGCAGAGCCTGCCGATCTTAATAAATTTCCCTCTATGGCTCTTGTTTGTATATCTAATAAAGGATCTTTCTTATAGAAACCAGATAAAGCTTTATATGTATACAGTATCTGTAATAATTTATAGATCATTCTTTGCACTTACAGGCAGGTGTGATTTTAACAGGCAGAACCAGTTCATTGATGTGCCATAAAGCCATAGGTAACACAAGATGCACCTACCTTGTGTCACTGATGGGAATCACCAGCACACTACTTTTAAAAGCTCATTTTAGATAATTTAGCATTGTTAAAAAGGGATAGGATGCAGATTGTCAATTTATTCTGCACTGTAGTGAGCTTGAGGTGAATAAAGTGATAGTCAGGGCCACTGAAAGTGCCGTCAGACCCTGGTAAAAAAGAAGAAGGGGGTATGACCATTGGGAGGGGCATGGTTAAGGGGTGTTGTCACACCTGTGTAAAAAAAATTAAATACATTTGCAGGGGGTGTGGGCTGTGTGCCGGAGGAGAGGCTGCTACTGCAGCTGCCTCTCTCCTCCACTCAGCACACGGCACTGAGCAGCATGTGCTGGGCTGGGGAGAGAGGCTGTACTGTTGCAGCATTCTATCCTTTCTACTCCCGCTGCCCAGTCTATGCGGGGGGAGGGGGGCGCGGGATCTGAGCCACTCCATCAGACCTGGGCCCGAACTCGAACCCATGACTGGATTTTAGTAGGAAACATTTTGTGTGGTGCTTTTTTTCTCATTCAGAGACTGCTGGGAACATGTTACCCAATCCTATCAGGCATCAGACATATATGTGGCACCACCAAGGATAAAGTTAAATTGACTGTCTTTGTATTTGCATCCAGGATTTGTGAATGTGTTCCTCTTAAAAATAGATATTGCATGGTCCTCTAGGTTTCACTATGACAATGCGCCGTATTCAATGACAATAATTGCGATGTGCAGTGAATCCTGTTTAGGATTCGCTGCACAGTCGCCGTGTTCCGGAGGGCTGGAGCTTTCGCTGCCAGTCCTCGCTGTCACAGTTTTCAATGCCGCAGGGGCTCCCTGCCCCTGACGGCAAATCTTACGACAGCAGGGAGATGGAAGTCTCCCTGCCTGCCCCAGAATGTATGTGGGGGGGAGGAGGGCTCCCCGGGACCCAGGCAGCACAAGCTGCCCCCCGGGAGAGCTAGCAAAGGACCGGGTGGGGAGCCGCTAGCACTGCTCCCGATCGTACATATGTAATGATCGGGAGCAGTGAATATATGAATATGTAATGAGCGGCTCTCGGCTCCCGGCCCCCTGCTGGCTGTTATGTGTAAAAAAAAATGTTGTTTTTTTTAATTAAATATATATTCATGTGCTGTAAGCACGCCCCTTCAGATACTAAAATTCCTGATTTTTTTACACCAATTTTTTTTTAATACCTTTATTTTAAAAGTTCAAATTCCACTTCACCATAAAAAGATGGCGATTGCTACACGGTGACACACGGCGAAAATCACTTAGAAAGCAATTTGCCATCTTCTCATTGAATACACTGATGGCGAATCACATTGAAAAACCCATTGAAAAACCACAGCGAATTGCGGAGACTATCAGACTTGTCCGTCATTCACTGTTCGCCATCGGCGAATATTGCACGTTGAATAGGGTGATTCACTTTTTCAGCAAAAAGATTCACCTTAGAGCACGAAAATAGCACACATTCGCTGTAGAACATGGCAAATTAGCCCCATTGAATACTGCCCAATGAAACAAACTGCATTTCAAATCTGTGTTGCACAATACTAACTTATTATACAGTATATTTAACAAAAATAAGAATGAAATGAAATGTAATCCACATGTTTTTCCCATTATTGTAATTCCACCGCTGGCTGTTATATTCTGTCTCCTGTACTTTGCCTATTCTACGCTGCTGTCTCTATTTGAAGAAGGAATTACACACTCTCAGCTTATTCTCTCCAGAATTCAGTACAGTTCTGACAATTCTGTCAATATTTGATATCCCTGCAATGCTAATGTCAAGTAAAGTTAACAATTTCAGTGCGAAATAGAGTATAGTATTCAGCTCAGCAATATGTTACAACAAACCCATCAGGATTTCTCTGTATTTCCCAGATAATGCTAACACTTTTCTGGTAGAATTTGATAAGCATAGTCTTTAAGTATGTCTGGTACATGAAATGTTTGACTCGGTTGCTCGTGTTGTATGCAGTACTGCTGGTAATGTGTGTTTCAGTAAATGTGCAGGATCAGTGCCACGTTAACCAACAGGCTGATTAGGCTGCAGCCTAGGCCCTTGATGGCTAACCTTGACACTCCAGCTGTTGTTGAACTACACATCCCAGCATGCTCTGCATCAGATTTAGCATGGCCAAATAGCAAAACAGAAGCAGAGCATGCTGGGATGTGTAGTGCAACAACAGCTGGAGTGTCAAGGTTAGCCATCAAGGGCCTAGGGTGTCCAAACTGGAGATGGTTGTCTTGGTCTTGCATGTGGCAGCCAAGGAATCAAATGAAGGCCTAATTTATTCCATGCTTGTTGCCTATCATCTGTCATATGGCTGTGCCAATCTTACTGATGGAACCATTACTGTATGTACATTGTGCTACAGCCTAAAGCCAAAGTCTCCTTCAAATGCCACAAGCATTATACCCTACATGCCAGTTGTATACCCTTAGATACATACACATGGACAGAATGGATGGTGAGTCCCTGAGCACCCATTCATGTGTAAAAAGGGGGGTTAACTAGTGGCCAAATGGCCTCTAGCAGAAGGGCGCCTACAGGGATGGTTTGACAAGCTGCTCCTACTGGGGGTGTCAGTCCCCGGGTATAGATTGCAAATGGAAAAAAAGGTGGATGGAGCGCTATGAGCAATAAATGGTTAACGATATTTTTAGAACATGAAAAATGTATTCTTTAAAAAATGTTAAATTGTGCTATGCACTTGGTTGGTATGTAATAATAATCGTAGAAACAACGTTTTGCACGGTAAGTAAATAAATACAAAAATACATTAAAAAGAAGAAATGTACATTGATAAGGAAATAAAAAATAAAAAATTGTAAAACAAAGGGTCTGATACTTATGGTCAGAAGTCCCGTTTACCCCAGGATGGGGAGACGAAAATGAAGTTGGGGTGATCCTGGAAATTATGCCTCAAACTGTAGGATATTGTGGGAGTCCATGAAACCTTGCCGGATTGTTGTTTTCACGCTGGAGGATGTTGTTATAGCCCCTGATGGAGTGTGGGGAGTCCTCAACAATGATGCGGTATTAGTAATCCTGATTATGCAGGTAGTGGTTCCCAAATTGGTAGTGTGGCAAATGAGGCCCAGGTATTGCAAGATTGTAGTATTCAGTCTCCAAATAACTGTATTGCAAGTGGGTAATGGGGAGGAATCAGACCATAGATGCCCAATAAAATCAGCAGGTGCTCCCTGACAAAATTTCCAGGATCACCCCAACTTCATTTTCGTCTCCCCATCCTGGGGTAAACGGGACTTCTGACCATAAGTATCAGACCCTTTGTTTTACAATTTTTTATTTCCTTATCAATGTACATTTCTTCTTTTTAATGTATTTTTGTATTTATTTACTTACCATGCAAAACGTTGTTTCTACGATTATTATTACATACCAACCAAGTGCATAGCACAATTTAACATTTTTTAAAGAATACATTTTTCATGTTCTAAAAATATCGTTAACCATTTATTGCTCATAGCGCTCCACCCACCTTTTTTTCCATTTGCAACCCATTCATGTGTGTTTAGCAACATTACAAGGGGAACTACATGTGCATTAGCCAAGGGCAATTGGAACCGTTAACCAGGCCCTGTGCAGGATCCATCCAAGATACAAATGCAGCCAAATGTAATACATTCCGTTGTTTGGACCGGGTAGGCAATGCCACCTGTAGATGGTGTTGCTTAATAGAAGCCTATGGTCTTCTTTTCACAATGTGCACTTAGTGAGATCCCTCCCAGTGTGCCCTGCAGTGGGCACATCAGAGGCAGAACTCTGGGAGGCAATGGAGTCATCTGCCTCCGGGCTCCTGCTCCCAAGGGGGCACCTCTCCTCTCCTGCTAGCAGCGGCGTAGCTACGTTTTGGGTGCCCCCCCCCCACCGTTAGGGGGGGCGCCCCTGCCGCCCATTTAAACCCCCCCAATCCCCCGCAGCCTTAACTTTCGCGCTGGTCCCGGCGGCTCCGTTCTTCTGCTGAGGACCACCACAAAATGGCCGCCCCCATACAGCAGATAGTTTCAGAGAACTGTGTGCTATATGGGGGCGGCCATTTTGTGGTGGTCCTCAGCAGAAGAACGGAGCCGCCGGGACCAGCGAAATAGGTAAGCCTGTGGGGGATTGGGGGGGAGGTGTAACTATAGCACCGCAGCCCCCGGCGCCCCCATATGCACAGCGCCCCCCCCCCCCCCCCCGCTGTAGCGGGGGCTGCGGTGCTATAGTTACACCAGTGCCTGCTAGTTTAAATCAGTTAATTGAAATCCATTGATATTGCTTCTAGGGCTGATTCCCCCTCCTAGTAGGACCATAGAGGTCACACTCTCTTTATTTTAAACATATTACACATAGCATACATACACACAAGCAAAAATATATTTATATAAAGTGGTACGTGTGTGTGTGTTTGGGGGGAAGGGGGGGGGGGCACCGATATTTATCTTGCCTCCGGGCAACTGGGATGAATTTACGCCACTGGGGCACATCATCCCTCGCATGTGCAGAAGGACTCCTTTGTCATAAACCAGAAGCCCTTGTATCATAAAGGACAGAGCTTATTGGGAGAGAAATGTTCTACAAGTGGGCATGACTACACCACATGGTAAATTGCAAGCACCATCATTAGATTATATTCAGCAATGTTACAAGTACAAAATTAGAGCACATTTGCAAAATATGAACATTATATATATTTTTCTAATCTTAAAAAAGGCAACATATACTTTGATTTGTCAATTTACAAACAGAATATAGGCATGCTGTGAATCAATTTAATCAGCAAATGCTTGTGCATCTGATTAGCATCCAGTTGCCCATCCCAGTTTCCCGTCGGTGGGGGACGGGAACCCTGCCCATCTCTGTGCTTCAGAGAGATGGGCAGGATTAAGGGGAGGGGGGGTGCAGGTAGGTGGGGGAACGTGGCTGGGACCAGCGGCGAGGCAGTGGTGGGAGCTCCATTGTAAGGGGACGCACATCCCCTTATAATCTTATCTTAGATAAGTTTATTTGTTACATTCTACTTTTGCATTTAGATATGGGGGATATAATTATTCAAATCAAATAATTATAGAGAGCGCACTGAATTAAGCACAAATATTTATTAAAAATCAATTGATGAAAAGGCTTATATTAACAATCACAGTTATTTAATATAATATCACAATAAAATCAATACAATATATAAAAATAAATATAAACCACTTGGGCAGTCACTGATGCCCCACACAATGCTGTAATGAATAAATGTCCGGTTGCTCTTACCCACTAAAGGAAGATGTAATGTCCAGTAGCGGGGAACTTGTAAATCAGGTTTGAAAAGGTACTGTATGTCCGTGAAAACAAAAGTCCATCCAGTAGGTTTATTGGCAAGGGTGGTATATGAATGAGGGGAAAAAAGAAGGGGAGAACTGTGTAAAGATGAAAGGTGACTCGCAAAGCAGCCTCACTGATGGAGATAGATGACGCTGTGCTACAACCGGCAAATGATGGTAATAAGCCAGAGGCACTCCATGATGAACAGCGGCGCGGCTAGGTAATGTGTTGGAAAAAGCCGTCTCATCTACCGCCGTGATGAGACGGCTTTTTCCAACACATTACCTAGCCGCAAGTCACCTTTCATCTTTACACAGTTCTCCCCTTCTTTTTTCCCCTCATTCATATACCACCCTTGCCAATAAACCTACAGGATGGACTTTTGTTTTCACGGACATACAGTACCTTTTCAAACCTGATTTACAAGTTCCCCGCTACTGGACATTACATCTTCCTTTAGTGGGTAAGAGCAACCGGACATTTATTCATTACAGCATTGTGTGGGGCATCAGTGACTGCCCAAGTGGTTTATATTTATTTTTATATATTGTATTGATTTTATTGTTATATTATATTAAATAACTGTGATTTTTAATATAAGCCTTTTCATCAATTGATTTTTAATAAATATTTGTGCTTAATTCAGTGCGCTCTCTATAATTATTTGATTTGAATAATTATATCCCCCATATCTTGATTCATTGGATCCCCCTGTGGGAATCCATTGGGAGCTGCCATTTAATATTTTGTTTCTTTTATATAAATTATTTAATTAACCATTTACGCCCGATTATATATTATATATATATATTTTCCCTTGTGTTACTTTTGCATTTGCAAGTGAATTTAAACATTTTAAAATACTTCCCACTCGAACAAACCAGCACTTATCATGTATACAACTTTATAAAGCTGTTTTGTCTCTGACTTTTAAACTCGGTTCCCTTTAGATCAGATGAGTTGCATATTTAATATGGTGAAAACATCAGGATCCAGCTTTTTTTACTGGCAGCTCATATTCAGAGTCGAAAGTTCTCTTCTCTTAGTGAACTCAGACACTTTTCCATTTTATATTGTCTGACTTTGTAAAATGTCTGATTTATCCATAAAAATAAGGCATTTTACAAAATCAGACCAAATGCACATTTTTGATTTTCAACTTTGTTATTGTTAACTTTGAACTTGTTCCACTGTGACTGTAAGCATCAGCAAGCCCACTAACGCATGCACATGTCTCCAAACACGTGCCTAGGAAGCAGTAAGTAAGCCTCATAACCAGTGGCGGTTTTTACCTATGGGCTGCAGGGCTGCAGCCCCCACAGGTAAAATGCGCAACTGTAGTGAAGCCAGATGCAGTCTGTGAGACTGCACTGGCTTCACTGTGACTGGCAGTGACTTCCTATTGGAAGTCCGACCTGCCAGTCACAAAGGCAGTCCCATTGGGAGGTGTTCCCTCCCTCCGGGACGCCTTTCTGCGGGCTGCTGTGCAAAGTGGGCAATTGCGCATGCGCAGTACCTATATCGGTACTGCACACGCGCTGGTCTAGGTGCCTGTCATTTTTCATATTGTCATATTGTACAGGCGCCGGGACCAAGATTCCTTCTATGGGTTGTTGCCGAAGCAACCCATAGAAGCTGGCCGCATGCGCAGTACATATGTTTGTACTGTGCATGCACCAATCCCGGCACCTGTCATCAGGTGCCAGAGACAAGAGGAGAGCGGCGGAGGTGGCGGTGACAGGGGGAGGGGTGTGCCTGTGGCCAGAGGCAGCCCCCCTCCCCCAAAAAGGTAGGAGCCGCCACTGCTTATGACTATGGTTTAGAATAGTAAAATTCAACTATTGTAAAGTATTGAGTACTAATGAAAAATATCAATTTTTAACTTGTGAATATATTTGGTCTTTTCTGCATATGAGAAGAGCTTAATAGAGGGTGTCCCCAAGGGGATATTTTTCGGTACTTATGTAATATCTGGGCTCCCGGTTTTCTTATGAGACCGTGTCCCCTCGCCGCGCTTCGGGCACGGTGGCTCGCTGCGCTCGCCACACTATATAAAATCAACTCCATGCGTAGTTGGATAGTAGGGGTATGAAAAAATGGGGTGCATTTAACATGGGAGTCCAGATAATACATAAGTACCTATTTTTCTACAGGTATTAAAAATCCTGTACATGTCATAAAGATAACAGATGCTCATTGCAAATTCCCTTTGGGGTTTTATTACTCTAATTAATGAAGTCTGGGATAGATGGGGGGGGGGGGGGGTTGCGGCACATGTACTATCAAACTAGATAAAATATACTATAGCTGTTGACATAATATAAATTGCAGTTCACCTACTATAGGTTGAATATCATATGGAAAATGACTTCAAATTATCCAACAGTAACGACCTACTGCTAATATAATTGCAATTAATTTCAGCATTATCCACTCTGATATTGTAAATGATGTGAATTTCAGTACATAAATAGTGGAATTTATATTTTATTCTCTTGACAAAATCCATGTGTTAACAAAAACAACGTACAGGTTGAGTATCCCTTATCCGAAATGCTCGGGACCACAAGCATTTTGGTTATGGGATTTTTTCGGATTTTGGAATATTTTCTTTTTCATACTTACCTAGTCCCCTGGTGGTGCCCGATGGTCCCCCAACATCCACGGTGTCCCCCTGCATCCAAAGTGGCCTCTGGAATCATCTTCAGTGGCATCTCCGGTCCTAGGGGTGCATTTCGCGAGTGTGCGGTCCAGTCGGTGTCATCACCGGCGTGTCCGCGCATTTGTACAATGCACCCCTGGGACCGGACATGCCACTGGAGATTATCCCAGAGGCCGCTGTGGACATTGGGGGATGAGCTAAGTATGAAATAAAGGGCTGGGGGGACCCAAAATATTATGAAAAAACCCTGTTTTTTTGAGACCCGACCTATATTCACTATGGAACTTGATTTTATTTTCTGGAAAACTAAAAATTTTAACCTTATCCTCATTACACAGAACAATGTGATACCCTTATTAAATAATCAAATTACTTAAAAAAAACCGACCGCTTGCAAACACAATCCTGTAAATGTGAACATGTCTGAATAATCATCAAAAGCAGACGAACTGCTACAACAGCCCTAAAATGACATTGGTTTTCACTAGGAATAAAAAGGAGGCAAGCCACGGGCACGGGGAATCCATCATCATAGTTAAAGTCATAGAACGCCACAAACAATGCTGGCAAAGGGTCATTAATCTTTACACGGTGGGTGATGGCTATAAAACAATACAGAAAAACCTCAATGTTCTACTTTCCTCTGTAGTGACCATCATAAAGTTGTTCAAGGCCATCAACATTGTTTTCATGCCAGGAAAAGGAAACAACAAATAATGCAGCCGCAGATTTCGACACATGGGCTTTTTGCTGAGATAAAATGTGCAGAATGTATTTAGGTGCGTTATCTGGGTCAACTGCGTAAAACTGGGATGAAATAGAAATAACCAAAGGCTTTCTGAATTTTGAATTGAGATAGTCAATCAGATTTTGGTTGTATAGTCACTGGGCTCATTTAGCTTTATCCATTAGTTAACTCCTGTGGGCTAAATGAACATACTTAATTGGGTATCACTATTTGAAAAATACTTCTGCTGTATTGCATTAATTTGTAGAATCATGTCAGGTGGATAATATTAAAAATGAACTTTCACTCATTCTCTTTATTTTCTGCTGTGGAACATCAGCTAGCACTGGCCCACAGAGAGTAGCGCATGCAGGGGGGGGGGTGTTTCTAAGTAACCAGAAACCTTCCCTGACAGAGGAGAGAGACTGTGCATGATGTCACATAGTCCCGCCCCCTCATGGCAAATTGACACGATTCACAAATTACTTTTAAGGGAACAAAGTCAATATGGGCGGGATGAACTAATGGGAAAATGCGGTAAAACCCCCGTTTTAACAAATTTTTCTATGTATTAAAACCCCGCCGCCACGTCACCGCATTGTAGGGTATCGCCACCTTTGGGTGGAGATACCCTATAGAAGTCTATGGGCTTTTTTTCGCCGCCAAACGCCTCTGCCGAAAAACCCGCCTCCCCCCCTCCCCCCTCCCTCTGGCTTACCTGGTCCAGGTCCTCCTGGACCCGGAAGGTAACACCTTTCTCCCCCTAGTAACGCAGCCGGACGTCCTTCCGGCTACAGGGGGAGGAGGAAGTGCCGGGGACAGCCTGCTTAGCTGTCCCCGGCGTGAGAGATGCAGGAGGGGGGCAGGGAGGTGACGGAGACCCCCCCGCACACCACATTCCAGGTATCGCGCCGCGATGCCTGCCACATATGTTAGTACATATGCGATGGCATCGCGGCGGACAGGTGGCGATGTATATTAATACATCCAGCCCTATGAGATGACGCAATTATAATTGCATAGTTTTGCCCTGCCCCTCCCCGACAGACCAAAGGCATTTAAGGCCCCCATACACTATGCGATTTTGGGACGATTTCATCCGATTTCGGCACTTTGTGTCGATAATCGGGTGAAATCGGCCCAAAATCGTAGGTGTGTGATATCTGATCCGATGCGCGGTCCCGTGCGCATCTGACCGGATCAGGGAGGTCGGACGGTCTGTACATACGATCACGTCCGACCTCCCTGTATGCATATGCCTGCCACCTGACAGGCATATGCATGCAGACACCGGGGCAGCGGGTCCCTGAGCACTGGCGAGTGCTGCTGACTGACCTGGCCGGGCGGTGGTGGGGGCGGGCGGCGGGTGCGGTGAGCGCTGCTGACCTGGCCGGGCAGTGTACTTACACATAGCAGCAGCGGGGACGGGCAGCGCAGTGGCGGCTATTATATTTTTAAAATACTTGTCAAATGACCGGCCGCTCTCTGATTGGCCGGAGAGCAATGTTCTCGCCTGTTCCACTGGGAGGGAGCTCGGAGGTCGAGCCTGCATGCCGGTCCGACCTCCATATCAGGTCCGATGTGCACCGTTGGGAATGGGTGAAATATGCCCAAATTGAGGTAGTGTATGGGGGCCTTAAGGCTTACTCTGGCCTTGGCTACTAGGGTGAATCTCATAAATAGCAGCCCTCATTGGGTACATAGAGTGGGTTCTGTAAATTTGCAGATTCACAACCTAATTTATTAGGATTTGCTGCAAACCAAACAATTATATGAAAAAACAGAGCTATCTGACAGGTGAAGACGATTCTATCACAGTGGATCTGGTGTAGAGTGAGAATTAAGTCAGTTTTCCTAGCGTAAATTATGTAAATCCCCTTTGCACATGCCAAGAAATCCAGCTGTACACATATGGAGTTATGCAGATTTGGAGAGGGGAGGGTCAGTCCAACATACAGTAGGTAGTGTACAGAAATGGCATGTTTACATAACTGTGAACAGACACAGACTGGCTCATAGTCTTTTATATATAATATATAAACAATTTAACAGAGTCATGTATATGGAATCCCTATTGTCAGTGGCATATTAACAATGGGCGCAGTGTGTTTTGTGCACGCAGGCCCCAAACCAAGGGGATATTTTCAGAAAATATATTTAAAAAGTTCCATCAAAGATTTTTTTTCCCGTAAACTAAAATTTTCAATATTTCCAGAATTACTGTAATTAAACTTTTAAACAAAAACATTATTATAGCACTTTAAGAATATTTTATATACTATTATTTGATCAGGTTTTGAAGGAACATTATAAGACCAAAGAGGGGAAATAGTAGAGAAGCAAACTGTCTACAAGACAACAATTACAAAAAGAGCTTCCAGGGTATAAGGAATAGGCAGTACGGATTTGTCCCATCCTGCTGTCATTGTGGCAGGCAGCATATCAGGATACTGCCGCCTTCTGTAGCCTGCAGTAGCCACTGGCTCCACTATGTTAGTCAATGGGTTCCGGATACTGCGCGCAACACTACAAAATGTCACAATGGATTTATATCAATAATTTTGTGCAAAATACTACTCAAGGTTGTTTTACAAGAAAAGGGGGAAATTTACTAAGATGTGTATTCTACTTCACGTGTGATGTTGCTATGAGAAACCAATCAGATCCTGTCTACTATCTTCTAGAGGCTGCTAAATAAATAAGAAGTAGATTCTGATTGGCTGCCCATAGCAACAGCACATGTGAAGTAGAATACACAGCTTAGTAAATTTCCCCTAATATGTTTTACCCAGAATACATTTTATTATGCTATTTCCCATATTTCCACATTCACTTGCATGATAGAAAAATTTGGTGGTCAAATTTGAAATCAGCTTGCCAATAACCAAAAAATTCCCTTATCAAATTGCAGACATTTTTCAATGACCAGTATGTTATTTTATGTAGTTCTATGCACAAAATTGGGGCGCTATTATGAGTTAAATGCTGAATCATCCCTACAGTGCTTATAGAAAGAAGATGCACTTCTAAGTTATTGCATCCTTATACATTTAGGGGGTGGGTGGGAAATATCTAACCTTCTAAAAAGAAAAGATGGAGAAGTTTCCCATACTGTATAAACCATTCAGCTTCTATCTTTTATCCTGCCAAGTGGTTCCCAAACTCCGCCCTCAAACATACGTGTCTACTTTTCCAGATCGATTCTCCTGAACTCTGATGCTGCTCCCAGCCTCCCAGAAGGGTAGGCAAGTCTACCAGAGCTGGCTACAGTTCCCATGCCATTGAGAAGCTAATAATGCAATTTGTATCATCCTAACTGTGCACCCACTTTACAACCCCGGTAATCTGAGTTTGAATAGTGGAGGCAGGACCATAGTTACATAAATACGTGTAAACGTCCCTGCACCACCCACTAATTGTTGAGCCATGTCACCTGTTTCACCAACCCTGCTATCCCAATGCGGAAGGTGAGTTAGTAAGTATGCCTGAAGACACCCTCACAGACCAGGTATTAATGATATCCATGGCTGGGCACAGAGGTTTAAATCAAATATACTGAGGTGCAGTACAAATTAAGTCACCTGTGCCTAAGAATGTTTATCCTTAAAACTTTTACCATTAGCGTTCCTTGAGGACCAACTTTGGGAACCTTGGATCTAGCACATTCTATAAAATGACAGTTACAAGCGGAAGTGCTAGAGATTTTTTTTCTCTTCGAAAGGTTTGATACATTTCCCCCTTACTCTCTGTGGGGTAGATGTATGAAGCCGTGACAAGGGAGTAGAAGTGATAAAGTGCCTGGTAATTTATCACCGGCCAATCAGCTCCTGACTGTTCCTTTTTAAACCCAGCCTTTAACTCAACCATCAGGAGCTGATTGGCCGGTGATGAAGTACCATGCACTTTATCACTTCTCCTTCCTTATCACGGCTTCATACATCTACCCCTGTGAGAGAGAAGCAGAACCCGTACTTCGATGGGGGAAAGTAGATTCAATTGGGAAAATTTACTAAGATGAGAGTTCTATTGAAGACGGGATGTTTCCCATAGCAACCAATTTGTACTTCTTATTTATTTAGAAAATAATGGATACAATCTGGTTGCTATGGGCAACATCCCATCTTCAATAGAACTTAAAGGTACCCCAATGGAGGGCCTGAAAGTTTATTCCCCCACTGTATAATCCACTGTATAAGTAATCATTGTTAGTCAGAAAAAAAACGTTATTGTAAATAAGGTCTGCAGTGAGCCGGTCTGCTGACGCCAGTTACGGAATTATTGCAGTGATTTTGCAAACAAATACCAGACAATTACATCTGCACACTTAAAGATATTAAAAATTTAAAGAAAAAAAAAACAGCAGTAGAGAAAATACATTTTTAAAAGGTAATTAAGGCTAACGTATTTTCATGGGTATAATTTTCTTTTAGTATCTCCTGCATTCATCAGGACTTACTCTAAATAAGGAATAACAATTTCACAAGAGTTGCTTTGATAGTTTCTGCCACAAAGAATATAAATGACATTATATACTCAGTAGCATTATGCAGTCTCAATGTGTTTGCCATAAATAATTTACAGCTTAATTGTTACATTGCTCATTTGTTTCATTCCAGTTTCTAAAACTAAAGAAAGGCAACATAAGAGTTTGATATGATCATTTATCCAGTGTTTTACAGCGGGGGGGCCCGAACCAGGATCTGTTGTGCGCTGTTTGACCACTAAGCATTACATTTGCTTTCATGTAATCCCCTAAGACACATTAATGGCCTGTGCTATGCTAAGGCTGACGCTAGTCTGTGCAGCAATGCAGGTGCCTGTGCAGCAATGCAGGTGCCTGTGCAGCAATGCAGGTGCCTGTGCAGCAATGCAGGTGCTTGCTTGTAGAGATAACAGTGTGATACCCAGGGGCGTAACTGCCATAGGTGCAAGGGGGGCAGCTGCTATGGGGCCCAGAGCTGAGGGGGGCCCATCTTTACTGTCTAAGTAATATGTTTTACATACATTTATCACCATCAGTTGCTAAATAGGGGGCCCTTAAAAACATTTGCTATGGGGCCTACGAATATCTAGTTAAGCCCCTGGTGATACCTAATCCCTTTCAGCTCATAAATGGGGGGCTACACACGGAGATATGCTGAGCGTTCAGAGCGATGCTGGATCCCTGAGAACGCCCAGCATGATTGTTCAGCACACAGCCATGTACCAGCATTGTGTGCTGAGCGATCTATCAGGGCCAGTGTTCTCCAGGTAGAACACTGGCCATTACCCCAGTGATTTCTAGATTTATCCTGCATGCTGGATATTAATCGCCACGTGAGCCCCCAACAGCACTATCGCCATGACCCCTACACACAGAGCGATGTAGGGGCATTTTCTGAGCGATCTCACTAGATTGCTTAGAAAATGCCCTGAAATCATCCGATGTGTAGGCCCCATAAGATAAATTTATACAATATCTATAATAGGTTTCAAGAGTATGAGGAGAAACCGGGTCAGTGTAATGCTTCTCAGCACGTTAGTCAGAACTTCAATCTACTGACACCCCCCCCCCCCCAAGTTCATCATCCTGCAGCCAATGCCCACTTTCCAGAACCTCATGTGTTTAGGTGGCATCTCTGTAGTTTCACAGTTGCCACCTGCATTACAGTACAACAAGGATGTCTTCTCAACCCAGATCCTGGCGCCCTAGGCATTTGCCTAAAGCTGCCTAATGATAGAGCTGGTCCTGAGGGAGAGGACAGCATGTACTATTTACCCTGCCCTCAGTTGGATGACAGGTCCCGGATGTAACTCTGGTGTATGAGCTCCATTCGCTGCCACTGCGCTGCGTTCTTCAGCTGGCTCCACCTGTACATCAGCGCAGCTGATTGGCACACTGGGCACATTGCTAAAATGTTGACAAACAATGTGCTGACATTTGCACAATGTCAGCACGTGAAATGTCAACATTAGGGATAGGTATTTTTAAAGGTTGGTTTGACCTGTTGCACAGGAGGGGAGATAGAATATAAGTGGATATGAAACACGGCCCCCTCTAGTACAGAATTTTTGTTAGAAATATATCTAGGGGTGTGCTACCACCGACAACTTAATTGAGACTTTAATAGGAAGAAAGAAAAAGGGTTGTCTTATGGTGGTGCACCATTTATAGAGAATGGAGTCATAAAATATACCTTTTATTATTTTTATTTAAAATGAAGAGCACGAAATATGACATACAACATATAACATAGACACAAGTGAAAACAGTGTGTTTTTTTTAAAAAGCACGTGCGAGTTCCAAAAGCAATTCCCTCTATTTTTGTTATTTCAATGACACTTAATATTTTCTCCTTCAGGTTTATACAGAAATAATTGAGGAATAATATGTGTCAATTTCAAGGTAGTTTCTTTGTGTTTAAATGCGTTCTTTTTTCAGCAGCCCAAGTACAGCTACCTGGATGCGATAGTGGGCACTTGTTAACTTGCAACGGACTACAGCTCAATTAGCAGGATATGTGTATTTTACAGTTTTATTGTATAACTTTGTAATGGATACAATTGTGCTACATAGAGATCTCAGTAGTTGGGTGTTGTCACTTAAAGATTCCGTCTGGAGTCACTGCCTATGGTGAACGCTGTGGAACAGGTAAGTAAATAGTAACCTCTCGAGGTATTATTAATATATTAATTAGAATAATGTGAGCAACACCACACACGTTGCGCTGTGTTTTAAGCCAACAGTCTGAGGTCCCTCTCTGCGCCGTATAGTTATGTTAGCGGTCGCAGGGGGATGCTAGGGCAGACGCGGCTTAGGTCCCCAGGAAGGGCAGCGTGATAGCGTGGAGCTGTCAACGGTGTTCAGTGAGTTCCCGTGCTGCAGACCCAGAACGCTGGTCGTTTGGCAGCTAACGGGGAGACCGTGTCTGCTCCGTCGGAGTGTAGCTGACAGCGTACACTCCCTGTCCAGGGACAAGTGCCGCAGTAAAGGTGCCTTGCGTCTGACAGTCCAACCCTGTGCCACTACCAGCTAGTGCTGTTGCTGGGGTGGTTTTGGGGTGACTGCAGACGAGCGGCTACTAGTACATTAGAGTCCTCAAAAGGACTGATAAATACATTTCGCATAAACACAAAAAAAGGGATGGGGTATTGCAGAAGGAACGTGCGCACGGCTGGGTCGGCCGGCGTACGCTTCGTAGGTCTTCCTGAGGAAGACCTACGAAGCGTACGCCGGCCGACCCAGCCGTGCGCACGTTCCTTCTGCAATACCCCATCCCTTTTTTTGTGTTTATGCGAAATGTATTTATCAGTCCTTTTGAGGACTCTAATGTACTAGTAGCCGCTCGTCTGCAGTCACCCCAAAACCACCCCAGCAACAGCACTAGCTGGTAGTGGCACAGGGTTGGACTGTCAGACGCAAGGCACCTTTACTGCGGCACTTGTCCCTGGACAGGGAGTGTACGCTGTCAGCTACACTCCGACGGAGCAGACACGGTCTCCCCGTTAGCTGCCAAACGACCAGCGTTCTGGGTCTGCAGCACGGGAACTCACTGAACACCGTTGACAGCTCCACGCTATCACGCTGCCCTTCCTGGGGACCTAAGCCGCGTCTGCCCTAGCATCCCCCTGCGACCGCTAACATAACTATACGGCGCAGAGAGGGACCTCAGACTGTTGGCTTAAAACACAGCGCAACGTGTGTGGTGTTGCTCACATTATTCTAATTAATATATTAATAATACCTCGAGAGGTTACTATTTACTTACCTGTTCCACAGCGTTCACCATAGGCAGTGACTCCAGACGGAATCTTTAAGTGACAACACCCAACTACTGAGATCTTTATGTAGCACAATTGTATCCATTACAAAGTTATACAATAAAACTGTAAAATACACATATCCTGCTAATTGAGCTGTAGTCCGTTGCAAGTTAACAAGTGCCCACTATCGCATCCAGGTAGCTGTACTTGGGCTGCTGAAAAAAGAACGCATTTAAACACAAAGAAACTACCTTGAAATTGACACATATTATTCCTCAATTATTTCTGTATAAACCTGAAGGAGAAAATATTAAGTGTCATTGAAATAACAAAAATAGAGGGAATTGCTTTTGGAACTCGCACGTGCTTTTTAAAAAAAACACACTGTTTTCACTTGTGTCTATGTTATATGTTGTATGTCATATTTCATGCTCTTCATTTTAAATAAAAATAATAAAAGGTATATTTTATGACTCCATTCTCTATAAATGGTGCACCACCATAAGACAACCCAACATTAGGGATAGGCTGTAGGTGGGAGAAACAGGATTAGACTTAAGGGGTAGCTAAGGGTTATTATGTGTGGAATGTTATGGGAGGTTAGTGGTAGGGATTCATTTTAGAGTTAGGGATGAGCGCCGGGACCAAAGATTTGGATTTGTCGTCAAGATTTGAATTTGGCTTTGTCGAATGGCAGTGAAAAGCGTTGGCTTTGGATTTTTTGGATAAATGTCAAAAAACGCCCAAATCACGTAAGTTTTGTGTTTTTTTTTTTTGTCCCTAGAGTAATATTAACCTCAACATTCATTTCCAGCCCTTTCCAGACGATTTTGACCATTTTATACCTCACAATATTATTTTTAGGGCAAAAGGTTGCACCGAGGTAGCTGGATAACTATGCTAAGCCACACAAGTGTGCGGCACAAACACATGGCTCATCTAGGAGATGCACTGCAGCAGCAGACAGGATGGTAGTTTGAAAAAGTAGACCTCAAAAAGCACATAATGGCAAAAAAAGAGGTGCAAGATGGAATTGTCCCTGGGCACACCCACGCATCCTTAGCTTGGAAAAAAATGGCCAAAAAATACTATGGGTACAGTACACACAAAGAATGTATAAATAAAGACAAGAAAAATTGATTAGGATTTTTTAAATGTATTTTTTTTTAATGCGCAGCTTGTATAATGCTGCTTGGATGCAGAACAATCACACACCCACCTTCTGACAGTATATACTATGGGTGCACTACACACAAAGAATGAATAATTAAAGACGAGAAAAATTGATTAGGATTTTTTAAATTTACTTGATTTTTAATTCGCAGGTTGTAAAACACTGCTTGGAGGCCGAACAATCTCACGCCCACCTTCTGACAGTATATACTATGGGTGCACTACACACAAAGAATGAATAATTAGATGAGAAAAATTTATTAGGATTTTTTAAATTTAATTGGTTTTAAATGCGCAGCTTGTATAACACTGCTTGGACGCAGAGCAATCACACACCCTCCTTCTGACAGTATATACTATGGGTGCAGTACACACAAAGAATGAAGAAAGATGAGAAAAATAGGATTTTTTAAATTAAATTTGTTTTTAATGCGCAGCTTGTATAACGCTGCTTGGAGGCCCAACAATCACACACCCACCTTCTGACAGTATTTACTTTCTGGGTGCAGTACACACAAAGAATTCATAAAGAAAGATGAGAAAAATCTATTAGGATTTTTTAAATTAAATTTGTTTTTAATACACAGCTTGTATAAAGCTGCTTTGACGCAGAACAATCACACACCCACCTTCTGGCAGTATATACTTTCTGGGTGCAGTACACACAAAGAATGAATAATTAAAGATGAGAACAATTGATTAGGATTTTTTTAATTTAATTTGTTTATAATGCGCAGCTTGTATAATGCTGCTTGGACGCAGAACAATCACACACGCAACTTGTGGTGTATACTATTGGGGTGCAGTATACAGCAAAAATTAAATAAAGAACAGCACAATTTATTTTTATATTGTATTTCTTTTTTTATAGATGGCCCTTGGATAGCACTGTGTTGACCTTGGAGGCAGAATGATCACACACTGAACTTGTTCTGCTGCTTCTGACAGTATATATGGTGTATAGTCTGCACAAGTTCACAAAAACCCTCTGGCCAGTATTCAATGCCTCAGATTCGCTGGTTTTTTTCAGTGAATCTGGCAATTCGCTGGGTTTACGGCGAATTTTCTGTTAGAAAAAACAATTCTCCCTATTCAATGGAGGCATTTCGCCACAAATGAACAGCGAATGTCTGCCGATTCGCCGTAAATTATTCTCCACAATTCGCCTGTGATTTTCAATGGGGTTTTTAGTGGAATTCGCCGACAGTGTATTCAATGCTCAAATGGAGAACTGCTTTCTCCATTGATTTTCGCCATGATTCTCCGTTTAGCATTCGTCATCTTTTTTAGGTGAACTGTAATGTGATCTTTTAAATTAAAGCGTGTTTAATTTTTTTTTTGGTGTTAAAAAATCAGAATATTTTTCCTATGAAGGGGCATGCTATTTTTATTCATATACTTGCAGCACATGAATATATTTTTAATATATATATATTTTTTTTTAAACAATATTTTTTTTTTTTTACACATTCGCCAGCAGGGGGCCGGGAGCCGGAGCCGCTCATTAATATTCATATATTCACTGCACACTGATCCCGATGATCGGGACCAGTGAGTGCAGCGGCTCCGACCCCAGCAGCACCCTGCAAGCCCTTCTGCTGGGGGTGAGGTGAGGGGAGGGAGGTGAGGGGACGGGAGGGGGGAGAGATATGCGGGGGACAAGCTGACAGGGATGGCTCCAGCAGTAGCAGACCTCTGACTCCGGCAGCCACAGCACGGTGATATCAGCGCTGGGACTGCTTGAGCCGGAGGCTCTGCTGCTGCTGGACCTGTCCCCAGGCTGTGCGGAGGCTCCCGCCTGCATCAGCGCGCCCCCCCCGCCGCGACACCAGTCCCTCCCATCCCCCTGCAGACTCCAGACAGGCATGGAGCATCTGCGCAGGGGGATTCGTCACTCTTCACACTATTCGCCGTCAGGGGCAGCGAGCCCCTGACGCATTGAATAGTGTGGGCTGGCATCTGGCAGCGAATTGAAGGGGAGTGAAAAATCATGGCGATCGCACTGCGAATCAAAAACAGGATTCGCTGCCATGCGCTCGCCATGGCATTGAATACTCCCCTCTGTCTGCACTGCACAGCACCCCTCTGCAGTCTGCACAACACCCCTCTGCACACTAATGTAATGATGACTGAGTGATTGATGACAACAAGTACAAGTTCAAATTTAAGTTAAACACTCCAGTGCCAAACCCCTCTGCAGTCTGCAGGCACTGCACACAACACCCCTCTGTCTACTTTGCACTGCACAACACCCCTCTGTCTGCACTGCACAGCACCCCTCTGCACACTAAAGACTCTGAGTGATTGATGATGACAAGTACAAGTTCAAGTTAAACACCCCATTGCCAAACCCCTCTGCAGTCTGACTCTGCATGCACTGCACACAACACCCCTCTGTATGACTGCACTGCACAGCACCCCTCTGCAGTCTGCACAACACCCCTCAGTTAAAGTTTAAAACACCCCAGTGCACAATGCCCCAGAAGCCCGCCACCGTCATGAACAGCAGAGCTGTGCGCAGCAGGAAACGTGACTGTGAAATGGTGCCGAATTCTCGGGACGTCAAGCTTTTATAGACTCAGCGTCGCATGAGAATCTGACGCCAGCTTCCCACATTTGGTCGCACTTTCCGAGCAAATCCGGAAACTCGCGAGTAAGGCTCAAGGACACTCGGGCCGGCTATGTTCGGAGCAGTCCGGATTCTGTGGAATCCGAACCACTCATCTCTACTTAGGGTTTGTGCAAAAATACTCATCGGAATACTGTCGTACGTGCTGTTTCCCCGCTGAACCTGGACTTTTTTTTAAAGCGGCAATCATTTACAAGACAAATGTGTGCCATTTACAAGAAACGTCTGCACCTCTGGCCAACTCAGTCATCATTACGCCCGGCCACTGACATGGAAGAAACAACCACATGACCGATGGAACCCGGAAGAATTTGCTGCAACTGCCAGGTGAATGGACACTGGGCCACCAAGAATGAACATTCTTAAATGCCAACATTTCATTTCAATGGCTACATGATGAATGTTGACATGACCAGCATTGACATTATGACCATGTTGACATTCTCATGTCAATATTTTAAATGTCGGCATTCTGGCTGTCGACATAACCCCGTATAAGGTTAATTTTGCTTTCAAATTTTAAAAGCAATTTTTTTAAACGTTGTCTAAAGGACTCATCTTTTGACTCTCCCAGCTGCCATTTTGTTTCTACATGTGGTGCTGTTCTAGATTTTTTTTAAAAAAGCTGTAAACCAGACAATAAATTATGTCCCACTAAATAAGATTCATCACCTTGCGGGTTTGGATTAAACATACTGTAGCTACTGGAAAACAGTTTCTTGTTTGGCGTCAAATTCCCTCTTTCTATGTTTCTATATCTAAGGCATTGACTTTCTACAGTAACTCCCTTGACTAAGGTTAATTCATTGTATCTGCGATCTTATCCTATAAATACTCCGCCATTTGTCAGCTTGGCTGATGGCCTGGAAAGAAACCACCATCTATCCTGCTTATGACGCTCATTCTTATGAACCTTCACACACTCAGTCACTGCATTCTCTATGAATTTACTATGGGGAGTGAGACCAAGGACAGAGCTGTCTAATCAATAATCTATTTACCGCAGCCTCCTGCTTTTGTTAGCCCACTTGCCTTCCAGGACCACTTTTTTATTTGCACTTCAAGCTAAGATTACAGCTGATGAGAATGATGAGCAGCAGCCGAAGGAAGGTCGTATGTGAGATGTATTACAGGGGGTCCAGCCTGTTACTGTGTTGTATCTGCAAGCAGCCGTGTATTCCTATCATTGCTTCCGCTCTGTGTGCATGAGTGAGTTATTATCAGCTGGTGAGAGATGGAATTAGGGTGGCCCGGTATTATAAGGCTGAAAATCAGATTCCATCTGTGCTGTAGCAGGAAATGTTCTCCCCACTCCTTGTGTTATCCTTGGCAGGTTTTAACTATCTTTATGGAATTGCTAATGCCCAGTCCTAATTAGTTTTGCTTTTTGTACAGTAATTATACCATCATCGGTCAAAAGTACAATTACGCATATCATAAAAATTGGAATTCGATGTGCACAAGGCATGATTAAACAAAAAAAAAAGAATTACAATAGGTTAGAAGTTGTCTGAAGCCTAACAAGATTTTTACCGTCATATTAGGTAAGGGTGATGGGTAATTTCGCTTATGACAGAGCGAAATAGCTGGAATGCTCGTTTTACACATTTTGGGACTGATTCAGCTTGGCTCAGCCGAGCGCGCATTCGGTCCGGGGACCAGTGGTGCAGCTCTGCGCATGCGTAATGGCAAAAATACGCTAGTGCAGGGCCGCCGCGTGTACACCTTTAACGACTATCACAGTTGCTGAGGTGTTCGCACGGGGGTGGGAGCGGGCAGTGGGCGGAAAGGAAGTGGTGCATGGGGATGCCCAGCATTTCCTGGGCGTGCCCAGAGAAATGGTGGGTGTGCCCAGAAAAACGATGGGTGTCACCATATGAACGCAAATATGGCGAAGCCAGCACTGGGTGGGTGGCTGACGTCAGCATCCGCCCCCTGTTCGTCTATCTCCGGCCTAGATTACAGTCAGGTTGGACTGAATTTTTTCTGCGAGCGGGTGAAAAATCCTTTGACGGTCAAAGGCCGCATCCGAATGGATGTGTCAGAGATCACATCCATTCACATGCAACTGTGGCGAAGGGGAAGGGGGGGGGGGTAGCTGTTCACTAGTCGGCAGACGGCGTTTAACTGCTCGGTATGCATACAATTTACACTGCTCCATGCTGAATCACCCCTTTTGTTTCTAGGTGGTGAATACATTCTGCAGAGTGACACATTTTTGGGGACATCAATATGAGCTTTCTCTGAGCCTGCAGTATGATTTGAATGAGCGTCTTATTTATTAGCAGTTATTTATATAGGGCCTGATTAAGAGATGAACTGAAAGCCGATGTTCCACGGAACTGAATGATTGTCCGCAGACTCCGCATGTGCTGCGTTCCCATTGAGCATGTGTCAAGTTGCAGCTGTGAACCTGCACACAATAAGGAGGTCTCGGCAAAGTGATTGACAGTAAGAGACTGTTTTTGTGGTGTGTATCTGATGTCAGCTGCGAGTCCTAGCATAGAAAAACATGGCGCACGTGTCACTACTAATGCAGCCATAGAGCTACTCGAGCAGTCAATGTTTCCCATTCATGAGTATAGGTTGCAGGATGGAGCCCTCCTCATTTAGGGGGTTATTTTGGTTCACTCTTTCTGACAAAATCCTTCTTAGATGTGTGATAACCACGGGTGTAGAATGAGGTGCGTTCTCTTACCGGTGTTGCCGCTGGGGTAGTTCTGCTTCTCCTTCTTCTTGCGGAATAATTGAAGGCAGGGAACAGAGGTTGCTTAAAGGGTTAACGCTTTTATTGCACAGTATTTCGCAGCCTGCGTCTCAAATCAAACAGCAAGATATGCACAATAACAATTGAGTGATGACGTGCCTGGTTAATTAAAACAGCAAGGAATCGCTACACTCTACGGTCCTGGCCGCCAACGTCTATAGATTAAGGACTATACTTCGCCTACAACTGCCAATGCTATAAGTCTATCTAAACTTCACGGCTGCATGAACCAGCGTAACACATCTAGTGATTATTGCATAGACAAGGTAAATAACAAATCTTACTATCGCATCAACCACAGTGACAGATACATGTAATTATTACATAAATAACCCAGTAATTATTAAACAGATAACATAGGATTATTATTGCGCAATAATGAGTGTTCTTTTTATTGTGCACTTAAGAATCCTAACGATTACTGCAGTAATCCTTTAACCCAAGGGGTCCTGTTGTAAAACATATCCGGGACCCGGTAAACACAGTCCAGCATTTCTACGTCTATGGACAGTTACAGTGTCTTTTAGAAGTGGGCCCCCCACCTTCCAGTCAGGGTCGTCAGGGTATTTGTAATCCACAGGGGTGTAAAAATACGGATTCCTACTTTGTCCACAAATGTCCCTTAAACTTGTAAAGACCCCAGAGTTCAGTGGCTAGGTGTCCTGCAGGGTGCTGCTTGTCACTGCTTTAAGGCAATGTAAAGAGGGGTTCTTAGTTCCCTCACTTATATAGGGATGGGGTGTAGCGGAGAGGTGCTTTGGCTTAGTCAATGGGGTAGAGCAGGTGCAATACAGGTAGCTCCTAGCGGGAGGGTGTAAGGGCGCTTCTGCACTGCAGGCAGGGATGGGAAAGCTGCTGTTCACTCACCGACAGGTCTGGCTGCAAAGTAGCCGCTCACCCACTCCTTGTCCGGCCAGCGTGTGATGGGCTGGAGTGCTGCTGTCTCTCTCCCTTGAGTTGTCGGCTCCCCACGTGGCAGAGCAATCCTGGCATTCGGCTCTGTCCCCGGCAGCTGCTGATCGTGGCATTCTGGCCGCGTCCTGGGACCCCCTTTGGCGCCGTCTGCGCACTGTCGTTGCCTCCGCTGCGGGTCTATTAGCTGCCGGCTCTGGATTCCCCCGGGGCGCACGCCGCGCGTCCCGTCCCTCTCTCTGCAACTCCTCCATCCGGTCCTCTCTCCTCCCCCTCCTTCGCGCGCTTCACCCACAGTCCTTCCGGAGGCTGCCCCCTCTCCTATAGACCCCTGGGGGATGTAGTCTCTTCACCCCCCTTCACCTACTACCCACATGTATCACAGATGGACAAAACCATGTGCACTGCAGGGGGGGCAGATGTAACTTGAGCAGAGAGAATTAGATTTGGGTGGGGTTTTACTTCAAAGTGAGATCTATATTGCAATGTGAAAATAAAGCAGTCAGTATTTATCCTGCACAGAAACAAAATAACTCACCCAATCTAATTCTCTCTGCACATTTTACATCTGCCCCCCTGCAGTGCACATGGTTTTGTCCATCTAAGAAGGATTTTGTCAGAAAGAGTGAACCAAAATAACCCCCTTAGTCCTTTAATAGGATTAAGTGAGTAATAGGATTGTTCTTTGTATTGTATTGCTGCTGAGAACAATAGGATAGCCATGGCTAGCCATGGTGAGCCACAACCTAAGGAACAAAGTTGAGAAGGGCTCTAACTGTATGCCAGATAAGGTAAATGCATGCGGACGGAGTGCACTGTTACCTACGTATTGATCTGTTTGTCGACAAGGCAACACTATCCATACAATGGGCATTACTGGGCAGTAACAGGGTGACATCCACATGAATGCAGGGAACTGTCCTGTCTCATGGGAGTGACTTAAGCCTCAACTAATCTTTGCATAAAAATCATTTTGATAAAAAAAAAAAAAATTATTTGCACATGGGCCAAAAAAAACATGCACAAAACCTGTGCAGCGTGGCTGGCCACGAATGGTACTGGGGGCGGGAACCAGTACAAACATCATGAACACCATTACATTACCATTCAATGCTGGCAAACATCAGAATGCCGCCATCGTATGGTTAAAAACCACCCCTAAATCATAGCATGTGGATAGAAACTGCTCAGCCAGCATGAGGTGCGTGTAAACACAGTGTTTTAGGGGTAAATTTACTAAAGCTTCTAAAAATTAGAAGAGGAGATGTTGTCCATAGCAACCAGAGTCTGTCCATCATTTCTCTATGGTATACTAGTAAAATGCTAGACAGAAGCTGATAGGTTGCTATGGGCAACATCACCTCTTCATTTGTAGAAGCTTTAGTAACCATAACCATAATACTGTGTAGGGGTTATTGGTACGGTAGCACGTTGCAATGGAATAAGCAGTGCAGGCTACATGACTCACTAGAGCTGCACCTGAGCACAGGCTAGAAGCGTGCAGGCATAAGATAAGCAGCTACACAGTGTCACATAAATGTCACATCTCCAGGAGCCGCCTCACCTATGCAGAATAAAAGATTCAGGCAGTAGGGTGTTCAGCACCGTCTGCATCAGTGGCTGCGGGGTGACATTCTAGAAGCTGCGGCTAGCGGGTGTGAGGTAACAGGATGAGTAGGGTTGTGAGGTGACAGGCTGTGAGTGGGATGGTGGGGTAGTGGGTGTGGGGTGACAAAATGAGTGTGCCAAGTAGAGGCGTAGCTAGGGTGGAGCCGGTGGAGCACATGCTCCGGGCGCAGACATATCAAATGGCGCCGGAGCTCTGCCACCAGCTCCCCACCCTGCTAGCCTGCTCCCCATGTCAGCCGCCAGGCACCTTCTACCACTGTGCCCTCCTGCGCCCTCCCGTGTGGCCATCCGTCCGCCCGCCCTCCCGTGTGTCCGTTGCCTGCCGCCTTCCCCTGCACAGTGCACACACTCCTCACTTAGGAGGAGACAGATGCTGGAGGTCATATTTTACCTCTAGCGTCTGACAGGAAACACAGCACTGCAGCGCTGTGCTCCCTAGGGCGCGGATACAGAGGGGGGCGAAGGGGGCATGGAGCAGCATAAGTACAACCATCAGACCAAGGTGTGGCCGCATTACAGCTACTCTAGAAGGCAAGATACTTTTTTGTCTTTTTTACACATTCATCTCCAGCCAGAACTACACTGACCATGTAACATCAGTCACCTCTCACCCATAAGTATATGATGGACGATTACAGTAACTCTGGGGATAAGGGGCTCGCTGTATTTGAGGCCTCATTATATTTAGTGTACACTGAGATTGTGTTGTTCTCTGTCTCTTCCCTCTCGGTGCCCCGCTAGTTACAGCTGATTATCCGCACTGTTCTCCCTGCATAAGATAATCTGTTACCTTCCACTACGATGCCTCCGCTCTCTCTGCCATAGGATTACGTATAGCTTCTCATCAGCCCCATATATGATGTATTTGTTGAGCAGATCATGAGATGTCATCAATCATAATATTTTACTGCAGAATTATTTGATTCCCGAAGTGGTGACACAGAGTGATAAAAGATATATGTAATGTGATAGGTGAAATAACAGGTTTAATTAGCAATTATTACAGTAGGTGATATACTAGATATTCAATGGGACACATGCGCTGCGGCAGGTGATAGATAGAATGTAATTTTAACCCCTGGCAACAGACACACTCAAATAAGGTTGGAGACCACTGCTCTAGCCTCTCCATCCCCACAGCTGTGCCTGTATTATGCTCCCACACCTGCGCCCACCCCACATCTGCCCGCTGATAACTGCAGTAACTCGGCACCCACCATTTCCCCACCCACACCACCAATCATGGGCATCATGTGTGGCCTTATGTGTAATGGGCATTATGGCATGTGTCTTTATGTGTAATGGGGTTCGCTAAAATGTGCAATGGGCATTACGGTGCGTGGTATAATGTTAGGCTGTGCCCCCTTTTCGCCACGCACCTACTACAAATCGGGGGGGGGGGGCGCGAAACATGCCCTTGCTCCGGGCACCGTGGAACCTAGCTACACAACTGGTGCCAAGGTCAATTTTAGCTGTGTGCCAGGGAGAGATGACAGAGGTGAGTAGAAGAAAGGAAGAAAAAAACATTAAAAAAAGCCAGATGCAAATAATGGTTATAGGAAATGAATAGGCTGAGTTAATAGATATGTAACTGGCAGATGTCAGAAGTCACTTACTGTATGGAGCGCTCCTCTGGTGTAAGTCTGGAGTGGAAACATCTCCACCAAGGCAGCAGGCTTCGTCTTCCCTGACAGAGAGTGACATCATCAAGTTGCGTCTGTCCCGGGCTCCAATTAGCCAGAGAAGGCTGGGGAGGCAGAGCGGCTGGGAGGTGACGCTGCGCCTTGTCCTGGATGTCGCTCCGTGGGGCGCAACACAGTGCGGTGAGTAAAGCATGAATGATCATAGACATCATCGTCTGTCTCAGTCAGTGCAGGGGCGGGCCTTGGAAGCGGCAAGCCAAGTGTTGGAGGCAGTCAGAGCAGAGCAGTTAGAAGCCGCACCCCCGCTCTGGCTGGAAGCCTCTCTCTCCCTCACCACCTTACCTATAATTCAGATAGGTCAATTGCAGCAGAGCCCCTGACAGCGCCCCAGTCTCCCTGCTGCACATTCTCAACTCGGCTGGCCCTGCAGCTACTTGTTTGGTTTTATCATTAATTACAGTGCGGCCAAGAGTGCATAGTTTAAAAAGTCCCATTTTATGTGCCTTTGATCCCTGGGGCGCCTCCGACCCTCGTGGCATGGGTCAAGTGTCCACTGTGACCCCCCCTGTCGCCGGGCCTGCATAACCTACAGCAGAACCATAGTTTAACCCTAACTGCAGCCTAACTCTAACCTTTAAATTGCTGTCAACATTCACTGTGTCAACATTTTGCCAGTGTCAATATTCAGACCTTGTAGACATTCTCAAAACAATGGGGGTTATTGTGGTTCACTCTTTCTGACAAATTCCTTCTTAGATGGAAAAAACCATGCAGGGGGCTGATGTAAAATGTGCAGAGAGAATTAGATTTGGGTGAGTTATTTTGTTTCTGTGCAGGGAAAATACTGAATTTTTTATTTTTACAATGCAATATAGATCTCACTTTGAAGTAAAACTTCACCCAAATCTAACTCTCTCTGCACAAGTTACATCTGCCCCACCTGCAGTGCACATGGTTTTGTCCATCTAAGAAGAAATTTGACAGAAAGAGTGAACCAAAATAACCCCCAATGTTCTGAATGTCAACATTCTGAAAGTCGGCAAGCTTAATGTATACCAATGGATTTTATCCTGTAATAGTATATTTAGATAGAGTATTTGCCTCCTCTTCACCCTTTGCTTAACTCTAGTGTACAACACCTCTTCTAAGTAAATAAATAGGGGTATATGATGGTAACAAGCACACAATATTAATAAGCAGGGACAAATTTGCAAGCACACCTAAATGGAGCTGTCACACACTCACCATGGGCAGTTTGGAATTAGGCCGTGGGATAAAAGAATGTAAGTGGCTTCATGTAGTCCAAATCATTCTAGGCTGGGCCAACATGGCACCATGCCACATTAATAATTGATGTTCCGTATAGAATGCCTTGAGTTGCAAAGTCTATATAATGTGCTATTTAATTTCTGCAGACACGTAGATGTGTCATGTACAGTATGATGTTTCCAATTGTTGCTTGTACTCATAAGCAAAATTAAATCTAAGAAAAATGTGCTCTTCAAAACTATTCTTAACCAACAATTTGCACAGTTTCTGTTACTGCTAAGAGAGTATACAGCACAATTTAGGGTACTTGTTTCCTAGCAGGGCGCCCAGATTTCCTATGTACGCTAACGTAGTGAAATTGCATCGCACATCGCATCGCTTTTTGTGGCGTGAGATGTGAGATGCGATCTCAGTAGTTAATATGGTAAAACACCTAAAACACCACCACTCTCCACGTCACCCCGAAGCGTGGCGAGTGCAGCAAGCCCCGCGAGGGGCAGCGGAACGTATCCTCTGACCTTTTCATACCCCCACTATCCACGTCGGCGTGGAGTTGATTTTATATAGTGCGGCGAGCGCAGCGAGCCACCGAAGCGTGGCGAGGGGACGCGGAATACATGTAAAGTAATCCACGTACCCTCGCGGGGCTCGCCACACTATATAAAGTCAACTCCACGCCGACATGGATAGTGGGGGTACAGTGGCGTAACTAGAAATTTAGCTCCCCCCTGCAAAAAAAATTCTGGTGCCCCCCCCCCCCCATTTTTGGTAAAACAACACACTGACAGGGCAGCGCAGGCACACACACTGACAGCACAGATACAGAATAAACAGTACCCCTACACACTAGCGAGCCGCGGAATTCAGAGGCCCTGCTGCTCCATTTAAATATTGGGATGAAAATGAGGTGCCCTCCAGTACCCTGCGGCAGCACCCTGTGCCCTGTCCACGCTGTTGGCAGGGGAGCAGCCACCTGCACTCCCCAGCAGACGGGGACGCATCAGCCCCCTCCTCCCTCCTGCGATGCCAGCAGTGCTGTGACTGAGTCTGATGCACCCACACTCCCCACATCCAGCAGGTGGGGACGCATCAGCCCCCTCCTCCCTCCTGCGATGCCAGCAGTGCTGTGACTGAGTCTGATGCACCCACACTCCCCACATCCAGCAGGCAGGGACACATCAGCCCAGGGCCGGTGCAAGGTTTCAAGGCACCCTAGGCAAAGGTTCACACTGACGCCCCTCCTTACTCTCTATGGTATATGGTCGTTGACACTATTAAGGTGAACATACATTGGATTGACCATTGAAAGTCGACATGCCTAAGGTTGACAGGGTCAAAAAGTCAACACATGCATTAGGTTGACATTGGGAAGGTCGACATGGGCTTTCAGGGGTGTGAAGGGAGAATATAATAGTGTGCTGAGTGCTGCGATCCATGCGAGGGGACGAAGTGCACTTTTTCTGTCGACATTCGGAACCTTACATCCAGAAACTAGGATAAAGGAAAAGGAGGACTTGCTCAAATAGTGAATGTATATAAAAAAGGCAAAAAACAATGTTAAGCCATGTGCAATAAATGTCACTTTTAAAGGGCAGCAGCCCTTTTCCTTAGGGCCTATGGCAGTTTCCATAAAGTGCAGAGTGCATGGTGAGTGCAGCACGCAGTGTGCCAGCAGTAGTTAGTATAGATGCAGGGCCCCTCCACTGTCCAGATCCCCATCTGCCCACTTTAATATGCCCCTTTTGTGATTGGGAGAACGGAGCTCTCTCCTCTCAGCCTCCAGTAGTAGCAGAGGGGAGGGATAGCACATATATGAGTTGGCTGACCTCACTCAGGAAATGAAAGTATATCATTGCAGATGCAGCAGAGTGTATATTTATGTAGACACAGGCACACAGTGCATTACTCTATTTACCTTCAGGTAGGAAGTGGAACCAGCCTCTCACTCTCTGTGAGCACTAGCAGCTGCTCCCAGCAGTGCAGCACAGCTCCTCGTCGTCTGTCTTCTCTAGGGGGCGGAGCTACACAGTACCCGGCTGGGAGTGAAGGAGACAGCAGCAGTGGACGTTAGCTGACATGCTGGCTGTGTCCAGTACCAGCATAAAACCTGTAGCAGACCAGCAGCTGCCTTCACTATCAATTGAGGTACTTTTCCCCCTAGAAACAGCTTTCTGTTTATGATGGACAGCTGTGGGGGGCGCCCTCTAGTGGTAAGCACCATAGGCAGCTCTAACCCTGCATCAGCCCCGTCCTCCCTCCCTCTAGCCTGCGATGTCTAGCCTGCGATGTCAGGCTGTCACACTCACTCAGTGTGCCGGCACCCGGCGCCCACGCAGCCCCCGCTCCTCCAAGCAGCGGCGGGGGCTGCCTTACAGTATCTACGCCACTGTGGCTTATGAGTACAAGCAGCAATTAGAAACATCATACTATACATAACACATCTAGTGGGGGTATGAAAAAGTCGGAGGACGCGTTCCGCCACCCCTTGCGGGGCTCGCTGCGCTCGCCACGCTTCGAGGTCACGTGGAGAGTGGTGGTGTTTTAGGTGTTTTACCATATGAACTACTGAGATTGCATCTCACATCTCACGCCACAAAAAAGGGCCATGCGATGCGATGTGCTATGCAATTTCACTCAGGGTGCAGTGAATAAATTTGATGCGATTTCACTATGCATAATAGCCCACTAAGCAAATAGCTTAGTGGGCACCCTGCTAGGAAACAAGTACCCAATTTATCAGTAGAGAGGTGACTGGAAGGGGTATGTAATGTATGTAAATACCGATGGAGTGACTCTAAGTCAGTGTTGGGAATGGCCAGATTCTCTCCGCTAGCGAGAGCCGGCGAAGAGGCTCTCCATCTGCCGGGTCGCGCGAGCATCTCACACGCACGTGTGTCCCCGTTAACAGCGGGAATTGCTTTCCCTGCCCATCTCCGTTTTAGGGAGACGGGCAGCGTTAGGGGGTGCGGGGAGCTGCTCAGATGGAACGGGGTGCACAAGCATCTCGTGCGCGCACCCCTCCTTCCGTCTGATGGCAGGTTCTGGTGGCTGGCGATGAAATCACCAGGACGCTAAACAATGAAAGGTGCTCCGTCGGTATGAGAACAATGGGGCAGATGTATTAAGCCTGGCAAAGAGATAAACTGGAGTTAAATTGCAAGGAGATAACGCACCAGCCAATCAACTCCCAACTGTCATATTTCAAACACAGCCGATTGGCTGATGCGTTATGTCCTTCCACATTAACTCCAGTTTATCTCTTTGCCAGGCTTAATACATCTGGCCCAATGTAACAGATCATTACGCTAGCTTGAACTACTGCAGTGAGCACAGTACAGTATATTAAAATTCCACATAGTTCCAATATCTGTAAAAGTATACAACACTGCTTAATATTGTGGACAATATACTATGATAACACGTGAGCTTTAGAGTGCTGCAAATTTAGCAGCCTCAGATAATAATATGTGATGACCAGCTGTTATATTATATATTACTATTATTGAAGTCCCTGTATATGGATCTTCTTAGATTAAATCCACTCAGTAAAGACTTGTAATTCTGTCTGATCTATTCTTGAAAATAGAACCCACACTCTAGTCAAATTCTCTAAGGAGAATCATAGATAGTCCTATATTCATTCAAAGAAGAAATATTTTAGGATCCAAAGCAGAAAACATCAAAGTGCATTTCAATGCACGTGCTTTGTCAAGGCCAGACGTGATTGCCTAACTGACCATTTCTTTCCATATTCACCAAGTCTAGGATAAAACAACAAAAGAGTTGTATTATTAAAGCTTCATCCTTATACTGCCTCTGAAGAAAACTACAGTTTGGAGGATAAAACGCATTGGGTAATTGAAACTCTTTATCCACGTTTTGATGAAACGTGTCATTTCTACCGACTGCTGTTCGACACAATGTTAAGTCATATCCACTTCTACTATGCTACGCTACTATTATATCCCTCTGACAGCACATAGGCCAAAATCCCATGATGCTGCTGATACAACGTTCCATGATACTAGCGGGGCAGCTGTAAGCCTGGTGAAGTGATATAGAAGAAGGTGATAACATAGCAATCAGCTCCTTACTGTGAAGTTACCTGCTGGGTTTGAAAAGTAACAGTTATTCTGATTGGCTACTGCTTTATCACCTTCCATGTTATCACTTCACAAGGCTTAATACATCTGCCCCAGTATCTGCTATAACTTGGAGTAAGCAGGCTGTCCCTGCCACCCGAGATCATCAGTATTACTGTGACCAGAAGTCATCCTGTATGGGTGTTCATTCTGCTAATGTTTTCTAGAACTAGAGGTGATTGGATTATTATATTTATATTGCATTTTCAAGTTTTAATAGCTATGTGAGCGCTTAAAACTCTGCCTTCATTTGTCCTTGTACAGTATAGAGTTTTCTGGAATTGATACAATTTTTTTTTCTTAAGAGCGTCACATCATATTGATGTAAGTCGGAAGTACTGTTGTTACTGTAATATAATTGATACTTTATTCATCTGTAACGACTTGCAGACTGCTGTTCTGTATTTGAAATTGGTTACATACCATTTATACCAATAATAACATACTGCACCAACTATCCATTAACTCGGCGGATATTGAGTCAGACATAACGGTTACCAGTTGGCAGTACATTATTTTGTAAAACAAATGATTATTGTCACTTTTATATTGATGCATAAGTTTTAGTTTATTCTTATCTGTGAGTTTTTATTATAACTGAGCTTTTCTGAGGAATGTCTTATTAAAAATACATATTTAATCATTATAGCATACACTTTTTCTTATAGGTTTTCTGTTTTTTTTTAACTACTCATTACAGGAAATCACAACTTCCTTTTTACAGCTGCTGTTGCCCCTTCTTATTAGCAAATGTATTTATTATTAGAGATTACCTGATCTGAGGTGGCAGCTGAGCAGTTTGATCCTCTGCACCATTTTTCCTGATCCAGAACAAGGCTGTTGGATTCTCGTGAGATCGGGACACTATATAAGTCCCGGTGATCGGTGCCATCTTCATTCCCCAAGTTGATTTCAGACAGCAAGGACGTGTCCGTGCTGTCTGCTGAGAGGGAGCCTACTATGGGGGTCACTACTATATGTGCAACTACTACGAGGGAAACTGCTATGGGAGCATTACTAAGGGCGTACTACTGTGGGAGCACTACTCAGGGGACTGCGGGGCACTACTAACACAGCTACCACTGTATTTGGGGACTGCTATGGGGGACCACTAAAAGGGGACAACTAAGGGGTTCTTTGAAAGAAATCTAATTAAATTTTTTTCTAATTTTACTGCAGGGCTGCCCTGTGTGCCATATCCGTACAGTGGTGCTGCCCAGTGTCCCGTATCAGCCTAGGGGTGCTGCCCTTTTGTTTTATTTTTTTTTAAAAAGTTTAGTTTTTTTTTTTACTGCGAAGGGTGCTGGCAAGTTTGCCATATCAGTCCAGGGGTGACACCATGTGGTCTGTATAACTCCAAGGATGCCACCATGTGTACCATATAACTCCAGGGCTGCCACTATGTATGCCGTATCAGTCCAGGGGTGCTGCCATTCGTGCCGTAAAATTCCAGGGGTGCTGCTATGTGTGCCATATAATTCCAGGGGATCTGCCATGTGTTCCGTATCAGTCCAGGGGAGCTGCCCTTTGTTTTCATTAAATGAAAAATAAGGGCAGCAAAAAATTTAATATAGGCCCTTATTCTGGTTGGTGCGGATATTCCCGCTTGCGTACGGGCCGCCAATGTTTATCTTCTGCGCATGTGCAGAGGTCACTCTGCGCATGTGCAGGCGATTTCGCCGCAAGGATTCTCTATACGCCGCACAGGGGGCGTAGAGGGGCGTGAGGGGCTACTTATCCTCATTACCCTATGCATACGCCCCGCGTTTCATGGGCGTTCCCATGCAAACGCGGGGCGTATGCATGGTAATGAGGCCGTGACGCGTGGGTACGGGGCGGGCATCTGACATCGCCGGATGTCAGCTGCCCGCCCCCATACAAGATTTCACACGGACAAGTGTCCGTGTGGTCTTGTGTTGCGGGAGCTGGTGGAGCGTGCGGCCCTGCATTCGATGTTCGGCGACCATCAAATGCAGGGGCTGCTCCCACCATGGAGGAGGCGTATCCCCGTCCAATTTCATGCGGATCGCCACATATCCGCGTACGGACGGCCGTGGCGATCCGTATGGAAGGCGGGGATTCGCCTGCACGGTCGGAGCCGCATATGCGGCTCCGGCCGCACCAACCAGAATAAGGGCCATTGTTATTTTTTTTACTGCAAGGGTGCTGTTAAATATGCCGTGTCAGTCCAGTGGTACTGCCATGTATACCGTATCAGTCCAGGGGTGCCGCCATGTGTGCCGTATAATTCCAGGGGTGCCACCAGGGGTCTGGTTGTAGGCCCCATAGCAAAAGTGTGTAAGGGCCACTAAGTACCACCCAAAGATGAAAAAATTTAGTAGAACATGTTACTTTGACATGTAAAGTGGGCCCCTCTTAGCTGTGGGCCCCATAGCAGCTGCAACCCCTGCACATATGGTAGTTACCCTTGGGTGCCACCATGTGTGCCATATCAGTCCAGGAGTTCCGTCATGTGCGCCATATCAGTCCAGGGGAGCTGCCCTTTTTTATTGAAGTAACTTTTTTCTTTTACTGCAAGTGTGCTTTTAAGTGTGCCATTTCATTCCAGGGTTACCGTATTATTGCAGGGGTGCCGCAAAATTCCAGGGGTACTGCTATGGGTACCTTATCAGTCCAGTATCAGTTTAGGGGAGCTGCCCTTTTTTTAACTCAGATTATTATCCACTGGGGCAGAGAATGATAAAGCACTACAGAATATGTGTGTGCTATGGAAATAACTGGTCATAAAACATAAAATTATTATTTTATCCAAAAAACAACTCATTTTACATATGGGGGGGATGTTATAGAAGTACAAATGCAAATATATTGTACTGTATTTCAAATCCAGCTAAATAAACTCAATATTCCGTACCTCCCAACATTTCAAATGTCCCAATTGGGATCCTGTGAAGAGCAAATGTTGGCATGGCTTCGTGGATGACATGTCTGTGAGACATGCCTCCAAGTTGCCATTATTGTGAGGACATGAGAAGTGCTCTTTGAGCTGCTGGCATGACCCCTGTACCCCTGTCTCCAGTGAGCAGACATCCATTCAGTGTCAAGTGACTAAGGGACTCCCAAATGCCCCCTCCCCCTCTGTGGGACACTGACACTCGTTGGTGGGACAGTTACAAAAATATGTCTGAGCAGTTCAAAATTTAAAAAGGTGAGACACATTAACTGCCACTAACGAAGGGGCAGATGTATTAAGCTTTAACAAGAGATAAATCCAGGGGTGATAAGGAGAGATAAACGTCCAGCCAATCACTTGCTAACTGCCATGTTACAGGCTGTGTTTGAAAAAAGTCAGTAAGGAGCTGATTGGCTGGACGTTTATCTCTCCTTATCACCCTCGCATTTATCTCTTGTTAAGGCTTAATACATCTGCCCCTAACTTACTCACTGGCAGTGGGTGTGGCTCACCTATTTGAATTTTGAACTGTGCTTCAGCAACCCCGCTGGAGCCGCCACTGTATCTCTGGTAAATGGGTTTGCATACCACACATCATATGCAAAATGCCCACATACAATGTATTTTATGCGATCTAGCCACCTGCCAGCTTCTCGGCGGAGAGTTGCCAAGGTATCCCATGCGAGGTTGCATGCGATACCTCGGCTTAATGTATGTGGACCTTAAGGGCCCATAGACACTGGCCCATTTTGAGCTGAAAGCAGCTCAGTTTTGTCACTTGAGCTGCTTTTAGCTCAAAAGTCACCCAGTGTGTACGGGACAGCGATGAGAGCTGCTGCGCACTCCCGCATCATCGCTGACCATCGCCGCTCATGTGCTGGTATTTACCAGCACATGAGCGATGGGGTGGATGGCTTTCCATAGAGTATGGAAAGTCTGTATTCCTATGGAAAGTCATCCACCTCCAGGAAAATGGCTAAGGCGGTGAAAATGGCTCAGTGTGTATGGACCTTAAGAACTTTCTCTAGCACGCTTTGCATGGTGGAATACAAACAAATCACACACGAATCTAAAAGATCAATCAACCGGTGCCAGCATAGATGCAAGAGAAACTACCGACTGACAGAACAGAAAAAAGTGACATCTTTATACGTATACTTTATAGCACATATTTGGCAGATAAGCGATGCCAAACTGCAGACCGCTCCGGGGCACCGTTATTGTTCATGGGCAGCACTTAACTGGTTAAGAGAGGTCTGTCACAGAAGCGACTCTTTGATCAGTATCAGGAGCACATTGTTCTGGTAAAATGATTGTGACACAATTAGAACAGCTGGCAGATCGGCCTGCACAGAGCAGCGTTCCTTGAGATGGGGTAATCCATCACTTCCTAGCGACACCACAGTCCCTTAGCCGGCTCTTTCTTAATTGCTATATCTCCAGAATTTAGGGGATTATTATGCTGTGTTCTCTGAGTTTAAGCTTTTATTCGTTAAATAATGTCACTGAGATTACCAGTGACCAAATGTCAATGCGATTTATTTCTACTTTACATTATTATCATTTTTTTGCAATAATAGTCAGTAAAGGCCAAAAAACACAGCGATCCACTAATAGTATTTTGGAATTTTTCATTAATGAATATATGTATGCATATCAGTATGTGACCGCATTGCTGACATTGCATCTAAATGTCCTGTCTACCTCACTGCAAGCTAATGCATGCTTGGCGCCATGCTGGCTCTGAGTGGGAGCAGCATGGTTGGCATAGTGAGGGGTGTGGCACAACATAGGTGGGTGGTGTAGGGGGGTGTGACAGCGAGATTGTGTAATCATGGCTCCAACTCCTACATGTCTCCCCAATTCTAAAAAAATTACTCATTACTCTATGTTAAATTACTCATTACTCTATGTTAAATTACTCATTACTCTATGTTAAATTACTCATTACTCTATGTTAAATACAGAGTTAATTATATGCAGAATGCATATGGCGAATGCAAAAGCACGAGCTAAGAATCTGAGGAGGCAGGACCTGTTGGTCCCTAGAGAAAAAATACCTCCCGATACTAAAATGTTTTTTTCCAGCACGTATTCAATTGCCTCAAAGGAGATACGCAAGGCAATCACGAGGCATTGGCATATTATCCAAACGGACCCAATCCTGGGAGCCAATTGCAGTTCTTTGCCAATGTTCTGCTACAAACGCAGTCGGAACCTAAAACAAAGGATGTTGTACACAGATGTGAGTCCCAAAGTTGGACCCAAACACAATTGATTACAAAAGACTGTGGGATCCTTCCGGTGCACTGGCTGTGCAAACTGCAGATTCATCAAAGTAGCAGACCACTTTATACACCCTACAACAGGCAAAAAATACACATTAAAAACAAGGATGAACTGCGAAACTCGTTTCATTGTCTATTTAATAATGTGTCCTTGTAAGAGGATCTATGTCGGCAAGACGATACGTATGCTGAAAGAGAGAATCTCCATGCATCGTAGCTCCATCAAGAAAGCAGGGATCAAGATAGAACCGGGTACCCCCCGGTAGCTAAACATTTTGCGAGCTGTGGTCATACAATTAGTGACTTTGTGTTCTTGCCACTTGAGCACGTTGCAACCATGAGGCGTGGAGGAGACCGGCATGGCAAACTATTACAAAGAGAGTGTTATTGGATCTATGAACTAGATTAGATGAGTCCCAATGGGCTAAATGAGGAATTCTCTTTTGGACCGTTCTTATAGGATTTTGCATTTAGGTTTCTATAGTAGGTGATAGGCTATAGGGGTATACTGAAATATAGTGATCCATATATGTCTAGATATCATGTAGTATTCTATTACTTGATCAGAGGCTTGCTATAGATCCTAATTCAGTTTTATGTATTCTTCTACTATTTCTTCCGGGCGTTGTGTATTATATGATTAGTGTCCTGTACTAGATTGTGTAATACTGTATAGCGCTTATTTTCTTGTGACTTATTTGATATGTATGATTGTGTGCTATGGTAGCGCCTTTTTCAAGGAAGAGCTTGCAAATCCCTGACATTTAAATTGATACGGAGAATTTTGTTTAACAAAAGGTTGCCATAGCAACTGTAAACATGAATGAAGCACCTAGGAACCTTTCTGTCTTCCCCGCTAGTGCACACAGGAAGACCGTGACCACTGTGAAGTGTCAGATCCAGAGAGCGGCGTCTGACGTCACAGGTGCGAGCCGGGAGCCATGTGCACGTGTGGGATAGCCGGAGGTGGCCAGGTGAGTATCACACAGGTGATTAATTAAGTGTTTATCCATTTAAGGTATGCATGTTTGGCATTCTGGGTCAGCTCATTTCCCTTGAAGAAGGTGCGCAAGGCACCGAAACGGTCCGTCGGGGACCGAGTACAGATCCTGGCTTGAAAATCTACTCACAGTAACGTATATGTGTATGCCTGAGGGTGGGGACTAAATGTTCCATACAAAGTGGTGACATGCTGTGATAAGCCGGATTTCTGCCAATTTAAAGCATTTCCCTGAGTTGGATATAAAAACTTTTTCTGCAAAAGTATCTAGTCCAGTGCTTGTTTCTTCCTGAAAGGGACATGGTCTCCATAAGGATGGCAAATATATATATAGGTATGGTCTAAGTCATGCGCTAGTATAACCTATTGGCTAGCTGCTCCTCTGATACGACTCTCCTGTTAGTGAGAGACGCAAAGTACAAAATGTAGATCGGAGTGCGCTCTAACAGTACCACCTAGCAACACAATAATATAAATCACATATACAGTACATGATAACCAATCACATTTCAAAAGGTCGAATTCAGATAATCGGCAATAAAACGTAAACTTCGTTCAGAAAAGGAGTCCTTTATTTAAAAATTCCAACGCTTTTCACGACTTCATCAGGGACGTAGCAAAAAAATAGAAACTTATATCAAGGTTTACACAGGGAAGGGTATTCCTTATACTGTTAAACGTATTAAAATCAATGTCAATAAAAGTAAGAATCTGATCTAATAAGGTCCTGAAATAGGCAAGTTCCACCCTTCTTAACATAAAGGTTCAATAGAATGAAAACAATGGTAAGGCCACACTTGATATCTTAAATGGATGGATACCTTCTTAGTATCAGAATAGATAATTTCCATCAGGAGGAAAAATCCCACAATATAGTGATGTGTCACTGACTCCTCTGCTGGCTGAAAGTCACCTATACCTAGTTGCTAATTGCACATAACATTGCAGCTGTGGCAGTCAAAATGTTTTAGAAAGAAACCGTCTTAAAAAAGTCTTAAAACCACTCATCTAATATGATCCTATATGTCACACCAGGTCATGTAATATTACAATGGCAAATCACAATTACACATATAATATAAATAAGAAAAAAGAGAACAAATCCATTATAGAAAAGGAAATATTTCATTGGTGGTGTCTGATCATGTGACATTACTCCGGCCACATGACTCGTATGTTTTTAAATTTATATTTATGAGTCGCCATGATAACCCAGCACCACTTAAACATTCGAGCCTCTTTGCGACTGATAGGTCCCAGCGGCATCGGAGGAGAGGCACACTTCTTACAATGCAGAGCTCGATTTTGAAAAAAACATTTGGTTAATTCCTCATACCAGCCCAGACTATTTATAGGAGAACTTTCATGTAAAACATTATAAGTTTAATTACGAAAACTTTTAAGTACATTTTAATATGGTGTGCGAAACAGGTGAACGTTTAATCATTCAATTTACACTTAAAGACAATTTATTTTAATTTATTTTAAATTTACAACATAAAAATAGTTCAAGCTAATTTCAACAAAGTAAAGATATACTGGGCCTTATTCTAGTTCACTATTTCTGACAAAATTCTTCTTAGATGGACAAAACCATGTGCACTGCAGGTGGGGCAGATGTTACTTGTGAAGAGAGAATTAGATTTGGGTGGGGTTTTACTTCAAAGTTAGATCTATATTGCAGTGTAAAAATAAAGCAGTCAGTATTTACCCTGCACAGAAACAAAATAACTCACCCAAATCTAATTCTCTCTGCACATTTTATATCTGCCCCCTGCAGTGCATATGGTTTTGTCCATCTAAGAAGGATTTTGTCAGAAAGAATGAACTAGAATAAGGCCCACTGTAACAACCATTTGGCTGATTAAGTAGTTTTATTCCATCTGTCTCTATTTGTATGTTTTGTCTGTGGAAATTAACTTATATACAGTACCTTGTCATGTTTTTGGAAATAGTCCCCATAAACTATCATCTCTTATCACCGCAGGTCCCAGCAACAAGTAATGATTTTCCACTTCAATTTTTCAGAATGCTCTTGCCACAACATCAGAGAGGTTGATGGCGTTAGCTAATTTCACCAAGTAAATAGGCTCAGATAACAATCCCCATTGAGAACAATGGGTTCTGTGGTCTGCAGGGTTACTTTGCCTAATACAGGGTATCTTTGTCATCTTCTGCATTAGCCTATACGTGAACAGACCTCATGCTGCAGACGTCATATGATTTTTAAGGTGATGAAGCTTAAGGAGTTAGGGCCCATACACACTAGATCAGGGGTGGCCAAACCGGTCCTCGAGATCTACCAACGGTCCATGTTTTCCAGATCACCTAGCTGGTGCACAGCTGTAGTCAATACTAACTGTCACATTTTCAAACCTGCTGCATTCATTCCTACTATAGATCCACAGGTTGCCTGGAAAACATGCACCGTTGGTAGATCTTGAGGACACTTTGACCACCCCTGCACTAGATGATATTTGTCACAATATCATTCAGAAAGGTTTTTCTGAACGATATTGTGAACAATATCGTCCATTGTGTATGCTGCACAATGACCCCCTCGCTCATCCAGAATGTTCGGATGAGGGAGGACATAATCGACAGCCATTCTGCAGCATGACCATCATTCCCCCTGCTGCCAGGCCCCTCACTGGGGCATCGTCAAGTGTGTATGCCCCGCCACCAATATTGGCGTCGGCAGGATACTGCAGCCCATGGGTATGACAAGGGACGAGTCTCAAACCAATGGGACTGTCCCACTGAATAAGTTCTCCTTACCTAAACAAATCCCCTGTGCATTATTTTATGAGTATTATAGAAAATGTCAGTTCAAGGGCAAAAAAAAGTTGACTGCCTTATGGCAAGAATACATTTGATGATACAAACTGTCAGGTGGTTTATATTTCTGAAAATATGGGCTTCATGACTCAAATAAGGTGTTTCTGTGATTTAAGCAAAATAATATAAAATATAGGTAATATATTCATATATCATTTGTTTTTTTAGAACTCTCCCTATAAATCATAGAGTATTCATTCAACCGCTTGACAGGCAAATGATTGTGAGGCGTTAGAGTTGTCTGACTGTGTCAAGAGTATGACTAAGTCAAACATTAGTTTTGACAGATGCCAAAGGAAAAGATCGACAATAGAACATACATTACCGCTGTAGTATATGATGCTGGTGTTTGAATTCGGTAGGAAAGGCCTTCTGTTGTTAGAGTGCTTATTATGGGCACGTGGAAGCAGGTGGCGACTGTTCTAAGAATACAGAGTAAGAGAGAGCGAGTGATGGAAACAGGTAGCATCTGTTCTAAGAATACAGAGTGAGAGAGAGCGAGTGATGGAAACAGGTAGCAACTGTTCTAAGAATACAGAGTGAGAGATAGCGAGTGATGGAAACAGGTAGCAACTGTTCTAAGAATACAGAGTGAGAGATAGCGAGTGATGGAAACGGGTAGCAACTGTTCTAAGAATACAGAGTGAGAGATAGCGAGTGATGGAAACAGGTAGCAACTGTTCTAAGAATTCAGAGTGAGAGAGAGCGAGTGATGGAAACAGGTAGCAACTGTTCTAAGAATACAGAGTGAGAGATAGCGAGTGATGGAAACAGGTAGCAACTGTTCTAAGAATACAGAGTGAGAGAGAGCGAGTGATGGAAACAGGTAGCAACTGTTCTAAGAATACAGAGTGAGAGAGAGCGAGTGATGGAAACAGGTAGCAACTGTTCTAAGAATACAGAGTGAGAGAGAGCGAGTGATGGAAACAGGTAGCAACTGTTCTAAGAGTACAGAGTGAGAGAGAGCGAGTGATGGAAACAGGTAGCAACTGTTCTAAGAATACAGAGTAAAAGATAGCGAGTGATGGAAACAGGTAGCAACAATTGACTAATTAAGTTAACCCATGTAAACAACAGTCCATCACAAGCATGGGTTCTCGAACTCGGTCCTCAGGACCCCACACAGTTCACGTTTTCCAGGTCACCCGGCAGATACCTTCATTACTCATTGACACGTTTTATATGATCCACAGGTGGAGCTAATTATTTCACTTGTGATTCTGTGAGGAGAACTGCAAAACATCCACCGTGTGGGGTCCTGAGGACAGAGTTTGAGAACCTGTGACGTAGTGGATGGAAGGTGTCATACTGAATATTCTTTTCTTGATGTTGCTGCTCATTTTGGCTTGTCTATCAGCTTATTCCTTTCTTGTGAATCAGAGACCATCAGCTCTATGAAAAGTTAAGTTGTCATATGAATTTGCCTTGGTTACATTAATAAAAGTGTTAAGCTATTCTCAATTTAATTTATATCTGTTGTTCTCATCTGCTTCGAAGCGAGAACATACTCTTTTTCTCTTCCAGACTTTAAGAATATCATGTACTTTGCTTTATAAGACACAATGAAGCCTAACATTAGGGGGCAGATTCAATTACCCCATGGCTAATTGTCAGTCCAGATCTACAGCACTTAGGGCCTTATTCTGATCTGAGCTCAGTACAAATTTGTTCTTAAAATGGGCAAAACCATGTGCACTGCAGGTGGAGCAGATGTAACCTGTGCAAAGAGAATTAAATTTGGGTGGGGTGTGCTGAAACTGAAATCTAAATTGCAGTGTAAAAATAATGCAGCCAGTATTTACCCTGCACAGAAACAAAATAACTCACACAAACCTAACTCTCTCTATACATGTTACATCTGCCCCACCTGTAGTGCACATGGTTTTGCCCATTTTAAGAACAAATTTGTACTGAGCTCAGATCAGAATAAGGCCCTTAGTTAGGTCCTACATCCCAGCGCAGTAAGCCCTAGAGCAGGGGTGTCCAAACTTTTTGCGACGAGGGCCAGATTTGGTGAAGTGTAACTGTGTGGGGGCCGACCATTCAGCCTGACATTCTTTGAATCATTAATCACATCAGAATGGTCCTCCACTCACTCTATGTCCCCCAGCCTGCCCCTTCACTATATTTCCCCCAGACTGCCCCCATTCACTGTATGTCCCCCAGCCTGCCCCTGCTTCACTGTATGTCCCCCATTCACTGTATGTTCCCCACTCTGCACCCACTCACTCTGTCCCCCAGCCTGCCCCCTTCTCTTAATGTCCATCAGTGCCTCCATTCATTGTATGTCCCCAAGCCTGATCCTTATTCACTGTATGACTCTCATTCACTGTATGACCCACATTTACTATGTACCCCACTCTGCCCCCATTCACTGTATGTCCCCCAGCCTGCCACTGCTCCCCCTTCTCTGAATGGCCGTAACTGCCTCCATTCACTGTATGTCTCCCAGCCTGACCCTCCTTCACTGTATGTCCCCCACTCTGCCCCCTCCCTTCTCTGTATGTTTCCCGGCCCCTTGTGTGAGCCAGAGGAAGGAGAGGCAAAGCAGGCACTGCAAGGACAGGAGATGCTCGGGCACCCGCTTCCGCCCTCCTCCGCTCTCCATGTTACGGGAGCAAGCTTCCCCCTTGCTGACCCCCTCCCCAAACACTGCTGTCACTGTGATTGTGGAGTGGAGTGATATACAAGTGCAGCAGCAGGGCTAGGACCCCAAACACATCTGACTGTGACGGCCGGCACCTCCTCACTGCAGCAGACAGCAAGTAAAAGGCGCGCTCGCCCACCTTTAGTGTCCTGTGCTGTGCTTCCCACATCTGATGCTCTGCCCGCTTCCAGCTGGAGGCTGCGGGCCATTTGAAATGACAGGATGGGCCGCAATTGGCCCCCGGGCCTGACTTTGGGCATGCCTGCCCTAGAGGTTGCACTTAATGTTGAATGAAAACAATCCACAATAAATGTACCATCTGGGGTTTAACGTTGAGGAAAACCCAAATATATCCACACAACATAGAACCAATGGGTTACCATGTGCTACCGTTGTAGGGGAAATTACGAGAAATTGAATAGCTTCGGGCAATTAAACGCAAAGCTTTTACCATGCAGTTAAACACTGCGAATAACTGATTATACCTTTAAGAATCAGTTACTTATTACTTTAAATGCCAAGGGAATTTATACTAATAGAACAGTCGCTGGGAGTGACGCTGGCATTTTTAGCGCATATGTTGAGGATCGCTCGCAGCAACGTTGGCACTCAAACTGTTAATACCTTGTCTGCAATTTTTTTTCCAGCTAGTCCTGACCTTAAAGGATTATTCTATCCATACATTTTATTATAACCTGACATTGCCTCTAACCAGTCCCGTCTTCAACCAGTTATCAAAACTGCCGAAGGTCCTATTTCAGGGAGGAGAACTCATTGCTGATGCTTTCATGCTTCTTGTCTAGACTTACAAAATCAAAAGAAGGAAATATTCAAACAGTGCTGTATTATCAGTCATGTCTCTGTCAGTGCCTCTGACAGTAGCTGACACAGTTCCGTTTACATTTCTACACTTGTCAACCCTCCGGGATGAAAAGGAAGAAGATATGGTTCTCCTGGTCTGTAGGGGTCCATGACCTGGCCTGGACACCTAATGTTCTACTAGTTGGAGACTGGTGATAATTATGTTTTATTTGCAATTGTCCTCTAAAATACAATGCAAATGGCAATAGCAGAGTAAGAAAAGAGGCTACAGTTACTCTCTCCCAGGCAGCTGCTGGTTTGCAGGCAAATACAGTATCAGCATGATTGGGAGGTGGAGCAACAGTTATCTGGTACTAACAGGTCAAATCAAAGAAAAGAGCAGTAGCTGCTTAATCTTAAATACTGTACATGAAGCGGCTGCTCGTATTCTTGCAGTTCCCAGCGTATTGTGAAAAGCAGATGAGTTGGCAGCACTCTAATTAAGGGTGAAACAGTGTCACAAATGTATTAACATTAAAATGCAGGCAATCTTCCAGCATTCTTGGCTTGACAAAGGGGGTCATTCATCTAAAAAAGATATTTCAGCAATTCTGCTTAACAAACCTGGGAGTAATTGCAAAGTGATCCTGCTGTGCTTAGCAGCAGCACTAGGTACAGTATGCGGCTGACATGCACAGGCTACATGCAGTAAAGGTAACTTATGAAAAGTAAAATAAAGGCCAGCACTACTCTTTTGTGTGCATGGAAATGCTGTTTTCCCACCAATCACATTTAAACTTTCACACCTACCTTGTGCTTGCAGACTTTAAAGATGACCTCCTTCAAGAGGTGGAAAGTAGGATAGTGGTAAGAGATGGCATGGTGATGTTAAGTGGGTGGTGGTGGGGGGTGGGGGGAGGGGTATTGCCATGATTGCCAACTCTGTAAAGTGGAGCATGAGATTCAATGCAAATCAAATCTCTTAGCCCATTACACTCATCAAGTGGACAGGAGCAGGGGGGCTGCAGAGAGACCTCAGGAAGACTTGCCCACTTATTCAGGCATCTGGGAGAACATCCGGGAGCTGGGAGCCCCCCAGATATTCCTGGGAAATTAGGCAAGTATGGCCAACCTACTGATAATTGGGTTTTTGTTGGTCCAATCTGTACCATTTTAAAATGCAAACAACTTTTTTGACCTTTACTATCCTTCTCTCTCATTTAAATATCCCCACCTTGCAAAAATCTTATTTTTGCAGGTGGGCAAATACGTACAGATAGAGCCGGAGACATCTAGCCCACTCTCGTGCGCCAATCAACAAGCCATGCCGGCGATTGGTGCATTCCAGCAATAATGTGTGAATTTATTGCCAACTAGGGTGTACTATAATTAAAGGTGTACCATCCTGCCTTTCACCTGTATGTGGCCAAATAGCTCACATATTTGGTTGTTTCATGGTTGGTCCAATCAGACAGATCTATACGTAGGCATAAAGTAATTTTGTTACAAATGTAATAGAAACTTATTTTAATTTTTAACCAGATAAATAAGGCTACTTTTAGTTACTGTATCTGCACAGTCATGGGCCTATTTTATTTCAACCCACAAATCACTAAGCATTCCCCCAGTTTGGGGGAATCAGGGCTTTTGGGGTGTATGATTTTGTGAGGAACACAGAGCTGGCCATGCCCTTCTTAGTGACGAGAAACAGGGGCTTGGCCTGTAACCACGGCATCCCAGTAAGGCCATGCCCTCTTTTCGGCCACACATGTTGGGAGGTATGGTGACATGCACCTTAAACAGTCGTCATACACCTGCTTTGTTACCACCCCTGTCATTACCTACGTGGATAAATCCTCTTTGTGACCGCCATGAGAAGACCATGGCAGCATAATCGCTGAACTGTGACAAAATCAGGTTTATGTACATCTCTGAATCAAAGTCAGTGAAACCATAAAAGAACAGACTGTTGATCACTCATTCACTGACCTTAGTTTTGTCCTTTAAGCAGCAGCTCTGACCCACTTTATCTCTCCAGCAGTAACACGACAGAAGCCGCTGTCCAATTCATCTCCCGACTTCTGCACAGCTCGTGGGCACACACACTGAATAAAATGATGTTTCTACAGAGTTTGTTTGTGATCATAAGATCAATTTTCTTCCAATCTAGTTTAGATACAAGGATAAATCAAGCAAGAACCATTACAAATTCACTGATTCACCTTTCTGTCATTTCTATATTACACATAAAATGTATCACGTCAATGCATTTCGGTCTCAGTTGGTTTATCAGAGATGCCAACTTTCCCATTTTCTGCAGGAATCTACTAAATTTTACCCCTGCCTCCTTTCAGCTATTCAAAATCTCCAGACTAGGGGCCTACTGAAGTAGAGGTGGATGCAGGCTACCTGGGAACCAAGCATTGCTTTGACTGTACAATTGGGAACCCTTCCCCTAATGACTAATACGGATGTTGGCATGTCTGGGTTCTGAATCTGATATTTTAAATTTCTGACACTTCTGTGCAGTAAATATTTAATAGTATGCCCAACCTCAATAAGATGAAGAGTGCTATGCAGTGGTGGGTTTTACCTATGGTGTGCAGGGCTGTACCTTATTATCCACTCCAGCATACCTATGGTGGCAATACAGGACCGGGACTTTTTGGTGACTGTTCTACTAGGTCTATGACCCACTATTTCATCTTTCCTATTATTATGTATTTGGATTTTATTCATTGATTTTTTAATAAATTTCATTAACCTTTCCTAGCATCACTTGTATATTCTTTTTTCTTAGAATGTGATTGGTTGCTATTCGCAATATCCCATCTTCAATAGAACTCCCGTCTTAGTTAATTTACCCACCAATGTCTGTCTGTTTTATTACTAATAGAATCCAATAGCTGCCGGTAGCTGGGCCTAATGTCCAATGAACCCACACCAATCAGTTACATTTGCTAAAACTAATTTAATAATACATGGTTATATAAATAATAAATACATGGGGACGCGGATTACTTTACATGTATTCTGCGTCTCCTCGCGGGACTCGCTGCGCTCGGCACGCTTGGGGCTCGGTGGCTCGCTACGCTCACCACACTTTATAATGCAATGCGATTTCAGTACGGAGAATAGCCTAGTACACTGAAAGCGTACTGGGTGCCGTTCTAGGAAACAAGTACCCAAACAAATGTAGAAATTGATAAGTCAGTGGTACCACTGCATACCTCCCGTGTCCAGCTTTTCGTGGGAACATCCCCGTTTTTTGGGATGTTCCCATGCCCGGTCCTGGGTTGGCAGTGTCCCGCGGTGGGGGGCAGCTGGGAGTCCCCCCCTGTCCACCGTGATTAGACGTTGTGCTTGATGAGCTGGGGACACAATCAGCAGCTCACAGAGCTGCTAGCCATGCACCCACAGTGATGAAAACAGGTTGAGGCATTGTGTCAATAGACCACGTCCCTTTCCACAAGGCCTGGCCGCCACAATTTTGGCCCACGCCTAAGACGCCTGACGCATCCCTCATCCTTCAAGTGCAATGTTGGGAGGTATGTCACTGTATAATATGTGTTAGAGATAAACTTGTCCAAAATGAATCACAACATAACTAACACAAAAAGCATACACTGCAAATACAGTTTTCCCTCACATATACTATATTCTCATTATAGTATAAAGGTAGCTTCCTTGTTTCATTATTTATGCTACACTTCAAAGTGCAAAAACATGCATTGTTTAATAAGAATAATTATGATATACTGTATAAGCACTTATTTTCGCGAGGCTTTAATTTTCGCGAGCCCGCCGTAATCGCGAAAATTTAAGCCTGGCGAATATTTTTGTAAAAGGGGTTCTATTTAGATTCATATAAAATTCGCAAAATTTTCAGCTTGCAAAATCACCGATATCTTCATTTTCGTGAAAATTACGGCTCGCAAAAATCAGTCTTATACAGTAGCTGTGAGGACCCAATGGATGAAGGTGCATTATTTTAAGACATCACTGTGAGGACCTAATGTTATAGCTGTTAGTATGGTTTGATCAGGGGCAGTTTAACATCGCAGAGGTCCTGTGCACAGTCTCCAGGCAGGCCAGTGAAACCGCAGACTACATCACTGGACCAAAGTCTACAGCACATGTGCAGGTTTTTGGGAACATGGTGGGCCAGGGGCTCTAGAGAACTTAGTATAATATATGTGTACGGTTGCGGCACCATTATAGATACGCCATTGGTTTGATGATGTCATCATTTATTGCCAGACTATTTACATATGAAAAATGAAACTTACACCAATATTGTTCCAGAGATAAATAAAGCCAGTATTATGCACTTAAGAGAAAAACATCAAGTCTGCACAATTATACAAACAAGGACACTCTGCATTATATATAAATGGTTAGAAGCAGTTACAACTCCAGAGGTGAGGCTGCAGTACAGTTCAACATTCAAATAAGGAAGCCACACCCACTGTCAGTGAGTCAGTTTGGAATGGCAGTTGGTGTGGCTTCTCTATTTGAATTTTGAACTGTGTTGCAGCTCCTCCTCTAGAGCCTCCACTGGATAGTATTGTATCTTTATAGTCTTCTTTTCTTAAGCTGCAAGCAGATCCGCTTTGCACCTTCCCAAGTTATATATTAGGTAAAAAGACAGGGAATGCACCCAACACTATCTTGACTTTAAATCTACATTTGCAGAACATATATACTGTAGGGTCAGATGCACTAAGCTACAAAAGTGATAAACAACCAACCAATCAGCTCCTGCGTGACATTTTTCAAACACAGTCTGTGACATGACAGGTAGGAGCTGATTGGCTGGCTGTTTATCACACCCCATTTTATCACTTTTAAAGCTTAGTGCATCTGGCCCACAGTATTTAAACCTTTACTGCTGAAGATGAGTGTATCTCATTCTATTCCAGCTTTAGATGTGTGCTCAGGTCATGGAGGTCATAGCTACCACGATTCAGGAACCATCCTGCAAAAATAGCATTTGATGCAATATATTTATGTATGTGTGTCTTCAAAAGACAGCGTTCAACTTTAATGGCTTGAGCTTGGCGCGTCTCCATCCTGCCACAAAGAACCGAACAGGAACTGAATGCTTGCACCACTTCCAGCCTCCATACAGTTTTCATGGGTTTAATAGAAGCTGTTCTATGCACATCTGTGTGTAATGAAACGCGTAACGATATTAACAAGGATAAAGGAAAGAAGATTGACAGACAAAAGTAATTAGCCAATCTATAGTCAGTAAGGTTTAGGACATGGCGTATTTATATAGCACAAAATTCAACAAATATCTCCTAACAATCTGCTTTGCTGATTTTTTCTTGCTACTCGCTCCTTATGGGATTTCATGGCTATTCCCACACCACCCACTACAGGCATGTGAAGACACATTTACATATAAGTGGTTCCTAGATAACTAGTTCTATTTCACTCTCAATCCAAACAATGTGTATGGATAATACCTTTCCTCCACTGTGCTTTGATGCTTGTTCCCTGGAGACTACTGCTCGCTCAAATTGTGAATTTTACAGCACATAAATAGCACATTAAGATTCACAGCTCTAATTTTGCTACAAATGTACACTAATTTAATTAAATAATTTGCATGAATCTTATGCAATGCCTCTAAATGCAATTTTTTTTTTATCCATGGACCAATTTGCCAAATTCTTGCTCATATTCTCCAAAATCTTACCTTAAAGCTGGGTACATATTAGGCGATTTTACTAAACCATATGCACGCTAATGATATCTATAACGATAAATGCATATTGTTTAGTGTGTAGGGACTATAGCATTAAAGATGCGTTCTCTCACAGTTCGTTATCAATGTCCTCTGTGACCTGTACATGCAGTCAAATCATGACTATCTCGTCAATGACAGCTATAGTCCTGGATGTGGCCGCTGAACGATATTGTTAACATCGAATTTGCAGCAGTCTGCAGTGCAAATGAGCAAGGTCCTCCTACGAGTGAAGCCATTGCTGGCCATTCGCAAGTTGATTGACAGGTGCCAGGTGTTTGGGGGCAGAACGCCAGCATTTTCTGGGAATGCCCCAGAAAACAAAGGTATTGCCTAGCCGGTGGGAGGGAGGGCTGCTGACGTCAGCAGCGGTCTCCTTCTCCCAACGTTGATTGCAGCGCCAAGTAAGTCTAGATTTATTGGGCGGCTCCGAACAGGGGGAAATCCATTCGATGGTGAGTAATTCCGAATGGATTTCCCTCTGTGTTCACGACTGCGTATGTTTTGTGTGCAGGGCGGCGTGGGGTAGTGTTTACCTGATCGATGGGCTCCGAAAACTTTCATAGGATTTAGTGAGGTGAATTCCAAGATATTTAATGGAGTTTGTCTTCCGTAAAGGAAAAATTAAGACAAAGAAGATTCATGAAGATCTCGGAATGTGAAGGGGCAAGGTTTCTGATTTGTCGTGGTTAATCTTGTAAACCTCCATAAGTATGCAATTCCTTAAAAAGGTTCAGAAGAGAAATTAGGGAGTTGGTGAGGGTAAGGAGAACATCGTCAGCAAAAAGGGAGAGTTTGTATGAAGAACTGCCTACAGAAATGCAGGAGATGTCCGAGTTTGCTCGAATCCTGCAGGTGAGGGACTCGATGATCAGGGCAAAGATCAGTGAAGAAAGTGAGCACCTTGTGATTGTGATAGAGAGCTGTAATCGCCTGGAGAAATTTGCCCTCAAAACCGAAGCTGAGCAAGGTATTAGTCATAAAAGTCTAGGAAACCCTATTTATTCTTATTCTTATTATCCTTTATTTACAGTATATGTCGCCACAAGGGTTTTGCAGCGCCCAGTTACAGAGTACACATAATCAAACTGGAAAATTGTAACTTACAGTTGAAGACAGGAGTGGGAGGAAGTAATAAGTCAGCAGGCGAGCCAACGGGTGTTCGCCGAGCAAAGGGGACGAGTGGGAGGCTAAAGAGATATAAGGTCAAAAAAGATGTAAATGGGAGAGGAGTGGGTGATGGCTTTGTAAGTGAAATTTTTTTAAAGATTTTCTGGATACCTCACAGCGCTGGATTTTTTTGGATTTTAAATTTTTTTCACTTTCTGAGAAGCTTACAGCTGAACTTCTTGATCTGGATTAACAGCAGCAGGACTAAAATCATTTTTCTGGGTGCTCAAGACTACTTTTTTATCAGTTTGTGGTGCAAATTGTGGCTTTGTAAGTGAGTGTGAGAAGTTTGAATTGAATTCTGAAAGGGAAGCAGTGAAGGGCTTGTAGAAGAGGGGAGGTGGAGGTATTGCATTTGGTGAGGAAGATGAGCCGGGCTGCAGCATTAAGGATAGATTGAAGTGGAGACAGGCATTTGTCAGGGATACCAGTTAGGAGGATATTGCAGTAGTCCAGCCTGGATATGATAAGTGAATGGATAATGGTCGTAGTGGCATCTTGAGTGAGAAAAGGTCTAATTCTGGAAATATTTTTGAGATGAAAATGGCAGGTTTGTGAGAGATGCTGAATATGTGGTTTAAAGGAGAGAGAGGAGTCAAGGAATACTCCAAGACAGCGTACTTGGGAGCTAGAGGTGATAGTTGTGCCATCAATAGATAATTAGATTGTGGTATGCAAGGTTGTGTGGGAGGGTGGGAAGATGATCATCTCAGTCTTCGATATGTTAAGTTTGAGAAAGTTCTGGGACATAGAGAAGAGATAGCAGAGAGACAGTTGGAGATACGAGTGAGGAGAGCAGGGGAAAGGTCAGGAGATGAAAGTTAGATTTGAGTATCATCAGCATAGAGATGATATCGAAAGTCAAAAGAACTAATTAGCTCACCTAATGAGGATGTATAGAGATAGAAAAGGAGAAGACCAAGTGTTATGAGAGGATACAGAGAAGGAACGATCATAGAGGTAGGAGGACAGCCAGGAGAGAACAGTATCATGCAGACCAAGGGAGTAAAGGATTCAGAGAAGGAGAGGGTGGTCCACAGTGTCAAATACAGCAGACAGGACAAGAAGAATAAGCAGAGAGTAGTGGCCCTTAGATTTGGCAGCATGAAGATCATTGCAGACTTTTGTGAGGGTAGTTTCAGTGAAGTGGAGAGAACAGAAGCCAGATTGGAATGGGTCAAGCAGAGAGTGGGAGGAAAGAAAGTCAGTGAGGCAGTTGTAGACAATACGCTCAAGGAGTTTGGAGGTAAAAGGGAGGAGAGAGTTGGGTCGGTAGTTGAAGAGTATGTTATGATCAAGGGTAGATTTTTTAAGAATAGGAGAGACAATAGCATGCTTGAAGGCAGAGGGAAAGCGCCTGATAAGAGGGAGAGATTGAGAAGGTGAGCAAGATGGGAACAGGCAGAAGGAGAGAGGTGGGAGGGGATAGGGGCAAGTGGGGAGCTGGTGGTGGGGGAGTAATGGATGAGGGCCATATCTTCCTCACCAGATACATGGAAGAAGTTAGAGTTGGTGAGAGGGAAGGGGAGGGGTCGTAAGGGATAGGAGGCGGCTGGTTGCTGGCGATCTGGTGGGATAAATTCTCTTGACGTTTCGAAAGCCTTTACGGCCTAGAAGAGAGGGTAACTTGAGGGTATTAGTATGATGAATTAGGCCCACTGTGCATCTAGGGCTTGGCATGTACGGACAAAAACTACCTGGTCCGTGTGTATGAGAACAGGGAGAATGGGATTCAACCAATTTGCAAAATCCAAAGATTTTGGTGAACAGCTTAAGATTGGTCTTTACCCGGCTTCAGAATAACTGTTATCTTGGCCTGAGTGGTATACAAAGAAGAAAGGAAAAGGGAATCTGTCAGGGCCTGGAGCTTTAGAAGGTTTCTGGGACTAAAGAACGACAAAAATCTCTTTGTTAAGATGACCAGCAAGTGGTACTAGGTAGTGCTATAGCTCTTGCCCAGCAGTCCTGGGATAAGACAAACAAGGAACAAGAATACACTACTGTGTGTGACTGGCACCAGATAACTCTGGCGGATGATGCACACTAGCGTCACTGTACTGCAGATGTTAGCGCAAGTACAGCATAGTGTAATTGTCAATGATCACTGGTTACTGGCAACCGGACCAGACTGTGAAGCTATACAATTGCAATACACAGATGTACAGAGTCAGACTACAGGAACAGATGTAACAAGCCGCTAATAACAGTTACACACTGACAGACACACAACTGGCTACAGAATCCACTAAAGTGGAATAGACTCTAGAGTGACACAGTTGGTTTAGCCTTTGTTGTAAAAATGTTGGTTTAGCCATCGTAGAGTTTTCCAAGAGTATTGTATGGAGAGTGGATGTTGCCTATATATGGCATCAGTAGGGGTGCGCTTATGGAGCAATACCAACTGGTGGACCTGGTCTGTGAGAGTACAGTGGAAGTGTTTATGTTCTTTATCCCTATGTGAGGCATAACTGAATACATGACCCCGCTGAAGACATTTATGAGCGTCCCAAATAAGAGTCAGAAACGTTATAGGAGAAAAACTCAATAATCTTAGTCCGGAATTGGAAGAGTGAGAGCAGAAGCATCACCTGGGTGTGGGAGGAGAAAAGGAAACAACGAGTAAGGAGAAAGCTGTAAGAATAAAGCGAGAACGGCAGTTGCCGAGAACCAAAAGCATATGGAGAAGAAGAAAGAAAAAAATGGGGACAGGGAGGAAACAAGTTATGTGCAGTAATGAATTAACAATAACAGCATCAATATATGTGACTATATACATAAGGATTTTGAAATAGACACAAAGTATCTATGCCCTATATTATGGGTACAAGTAACCAAAGAAGAGTACAGTGTTGGCGTGGGGGAAGGATTGGGACATAAGGCAGAAATTATTATTTTATTATTCCTTCTTTTTTTACCCTCCCCCATATACATACAGATGTAGCGCCGCTCAATCCCGGCGCCCGCCAGATCCCTTTCACTGGGGACTGGAACGCGCACGTGCGTCCCAGTATCACGACGGCTGGGCAGCATCTCCCTGCCCGTCTCTGCTTCAGGGAGATGCTGCCCAGTTCGGGGGGGGGGGGGGGGAGAAGAGGGGGTCGGGTGGCGAGGGGGACCGGCGGCAGGCTCTGCCAAGGGGCGCCTGACCGTCTCATGCACATGCGCCCCTGGCGGTAGCCAGCCCCTGCAAAGATGACCCCCATATACACATAGACGCACACACAAAAACACATACTTACATATATACATACATACATACATACACACACATTTTTTTTTATACTGGAGATTGAACCACTATCTCTGCAAATTGACCGTCAGTAGATTTTACATTTTTTTACATTTCTAACCTTAAATCATTTTTTTTTACATTTTGATAGTTTCCTTAAAAATGCTGTTTTGCCTACACAGCTGGTAAATAACTACAAAGAAAATATCTAAATGTTTAAAACAAGTTTCCAATTATTTTCTTTCATATTCTCCTGACATATCCAACAGTATAAATGCATTTTTTTATTGTCCTCAATAAAGTTATTAAACATCTCTATATATGGAATGTATCCTATTTTCCTGCACAAGCACACCGTTCTGTTACAGTAATACACAGAAGGTATGTAAATTTACCTCCCTATGCGGCCAGACAGTTCCAGCTATTTCAGATATTAATATCAGTGAGAAATATGTTTTTATTTTACATTACATGTATTTTTGTTCTTCTTTCTGATTGATTGAGTGATCTTCTCCTTGTAACCATTTATAATACATGAGCAGTAAAAACCTGTAAGTTACTTTATCACAACAACATTCGCACTTAAAGGAATAGCCTGCAGGTAATATTAATGAGAAAAGATAGGTGATGACATAATTAAAATAAAGACAGTTTTCACAGTTTATTCCACAATTTTTCAAAAACGAAGCAAGAAGATAGAAAACCTGTACTCCTGCTCTGCTGCATACTGTTTGGGCCATCCTTGACGCAGGGCCTGATTCATGGTATGTAGATGTTTTCCTATTGTGTTCTGAAGCTGCACTGTGCCCGTGCCGTGGGTGCTCCTCACTTTCCGTGGATGCTCGGGCCCCGGAGCACCCACTGCTTCGGCGCCTATGTTAACATCACTGCTGCAAACAAAGACTTAACAGCAATGTCCTTGTTGTAATAGTCTGAATAAGGCCCTTAGAGTTCTTTGTTCCCCAGATCAAATCTGTATCCAAATCTTGTTACATGCACATGTTCCCTGCTACATCTATGCTATTTGTTTGCTGAACTGGGAGGCTTGAATGACATGTTATAAACAAAGATGTGAAAGGATATATATGTATATTTAACCCCTTCCTGACACAGCCAGTTTTTGCCTTCCTGACAGAGCCCTTTTTTTCAAATCTGACATGTATCACTTAAGTGGGGATAACTTTTTTTTTGCTTTTACTTATCCCAGTGATTTTGAGATTGTTTTCTCGTGACACATTGTACTTCAAATTAGTGGTAAATTTGGGTCGATACAGTCTGTGTTTTTTTGTGAAAAATACCAAAATGTCGTAAAAAAATGGAAAATTTAGCAATTTGCAAAATGTTAAATTTTCTGCTTGTGAGACAAATAATCATACCACTCAAAATAGTTAATAACTAACATAGACCATATGTCTACTTTATGTTTCCATCATTATTTCAACTTCCTTTTAATTTTTTTGGACACTAGGAGGCTTACAATATGAATAGCAAATTCTCAAATTTTCAAGAAAATTTCAAACACTGATTTTTTTAGGGACCAGTTCAGTTCTGATGTGACTTTGAGGGACTTGTATGTGAGACACCCCCATAAATGATGCCATTTCAAAAACTGCACCCCTCACAGTATTCAAAACAGCATTTTGGAAGTTTGTTAACCCTTTAGGTGTTTCACAGGAATTAAAACAAAGTGTAGGTGAAATTTCAAAATTTCATTTTTTTTGCAGATTTGCAATTTTAATACATTTTTCTAAGGAACACAGTAGATTTTACTAGAGAAATGTGACTAAAAATTGATTCCCCCAATTCTTTTGTTTTCATAAATATCCTATATGTGGCCCTAGTATGCACGTTGACCAAACCACAGGCTTCATAATAGAAGGAGCACCTACTTGATTTTGGAGCCTCCTTTTTATGAGATTATTTTTTAGGCACCATGTAGGTTTCTAGGCACCATAAGATGCTAAAATTTAGGAACCCCCCCACAAGTGACCCCATTTTGCAAACTACACCCCTCAGGGAATTCATCTAGGGGTATAGTGTACATTTCAAACCCCCAGGGGTTTCACCAATTGTGGTACAACTGGGCAGTGAAAATGAAAAATTAAATTTTTTACACAAAAATGCAGTTCTGGCTCAAAATTTTTCATTTTCACAAGGAATGAAGGAGACAAAGCACCCCAAAATCTGTGCCCCAATTTCTCCCGAGTACGGCAATGCCTCACATGTGACCAAAAAATACCATTTGGGTGCATGGCAGGACTCAGAAGGGAAGGAGTGATTTTTGGATTTTGCAGCTCAGATTCTGGTGGAATGTTGGTGGGTGCTATGTCGCATTAGCAAGACCTCCCAAGCACCAATACAGTGGAACCCCCCCACAAGTGACCCCATTTTGCAAACTACACCCCTCAGGGAATTCATCTAGGGGTATAGTGTACATTTCAAACCCCCAGGGGTTTCACCAATTTTGATACAACTGGGCAGTGAAAATGAAAAATTACATTTTTTTACACAAAAATGCAGTTCTGGCTCAAAATTTTTCATTTTCAGAAGGTATGAAGGAGAAAAAGCACCCCAAAATCTGTGCCCCAATTTCTCCCGAGTACGGCAATGCCTCACATGTGACCAAAAAATACCATTTGAGTGCATGGCAGGACTCAGAAGGGAAGGAGTGATTTTTGGATTTTGCAGCTCAGATTCTGGTGGAATGTTGGTGGGTGCTATGTCGCATTAGCAAGACCCCCCAAGCACCAATACAGTGGAACCCCCCCACAAGTGACCCCATTTTGCAAACTACACCCCTCAGGGAATTCATCTAGGGGTATAGTGTACATTTCAAACCCCCAGGGGTTTCACCAATTTTGATACAACTGGGCTGTGCAAATGAAAAATTAAATTTTTTACACAAAAATGCAGTTCTGGCTCAAAATTTTTCATTTTCACAAGGAATGAAGGAGACAAAGCACCCCAAAATCTGTGCCCCAATTTCTCCCCAGTACGGCAATGCCTCACATGTGACCAAAAAATACCATTTGGGTGCATGGCAGGACTCAGAAGGGAAGGAGTGATTTTTGGATTTTGCAGCTCAGATTCTGGTGGAATGTTGGTGGGTGCTATGTCGCATTAGCAAGACCCCCAAAGCACCAATACAGTGGAACCCCCCCACAAGTGACCCCATTTTGCAAACTACACCCATCAGGGAATTCATCTAAGGGTATAGTGTACATTTCAAACCCCCAGGGGTTTCACCAATTTTTATACAACTGGGCTGTGCAAATGAAAAATTAAATTTTTTACACAAAAATGCAGTTCTGGCTCAAAATTTTTCATTTTCACAAGGAATGAAGGAGACAAAGCACCCCAAAATCTGTGCCCCAATTTCTCCCGCGTACGGCAATGCCTCACATGTGACCAAAAAATACCATTTGGGTGCATGGCAGGACTCAGAAGGGAAGGAGTGATTTTTGGATTTTGCAGCTCAGATTCTGGTGGAATGTTGGTGGGTGCTATGTCGCATTAGCAAGACCCCCCAAGCACCAATACAGTGGAACCCCCCACAAGTGACCCCATTTTGCAAACTACACCCCTCAGGGAATTCATCTAGGGGTATAGTGTACATTTCAAACCCCCAGGGGTTTCACCAATTGTGGTACAACTGGGCAGTAAAAATGAAAAATTAAATTTTTTACACAAAAAATGCAGTTCTGGCTCAAAATTTTTCATTTTCCCAAGGAAGGAAGGAGACAAAGCACCCCAAAATCTGTGCCCCAATTTCTCCCGAGTACGGCAATGCCTCATGTGTGACCAAAAAGTGGCAGGACTCAGAAGGGAAGGAGTGATATTTGGATTTTGCAGCACAGATTCTGGTGGAATGTTGGTGGGTGCTATGTCGCATTAGCAAGACCCCCAAAGCACCAATACAGTGGAACCCCCCACAAGTGACCCCATTTTGCAAACTACACCCCTCAGGGAATTCATCTAGGGGTATAGTGTACATTTCAAACCCCCAGGGGTTTCACCAATTTTGATACAACTGGGCAGTGAAAATGAAAAATTACATTTTTTTTACACAAAAATGCAGTTCTGGCTCAAAATTTTTCATTTTCAGAAGGTATGAAGGAGAAAAAGCATCCCAAAATCTGTGCCCCAATTTCTCCAGAGTATGGCAATGCCTCATATGTGACCAAAAAATACCAGTTGGGTGCATGGCAGGACTCAGAAGGGAAGGAGTGATTTTTGGATTTTGCAGCTCAGATTCTGGTGGAATGAATGGTGGGTGCTATGCGGCATTAGCAAGACCCCCGAAGCACGGTGAAATGATGAACCTAATAATCCATAGATGTGTGGTATATTCTAAAACACTCCTTTATACATAGGCCGGGTTTGTCGGTGCAAGTTTCACAGTGGAAAATAGTTTCCTTTCTTATTCCCTTTTTATAGCAAACTTTGCACCTTTTTTGTGTCCTGCCCTTTCTTGCAGTGGAGGGGATTTCGTTAGGAAAATGCTGCCCTGGTACAATACGGGGGCCAGTACTAGAAGTACTGGGGCCCTCTGCCTGCTGGTTCCCAAATATTAGGCCCTTTATGACTTCCTCTTGAAAGTGCATAAATGTCCCCCTCTGGCTGGTAGAACGGAATAGCACGTAAGCGTTATACAGTGCCATCTGGATGATATACACGGCCAGCTTCTTGTACCAGATTTTTGTTTTCCGCAGGGCACTGTACGGCTTCAGTACCTGATCTGAAAGATCCACTCCGCCCATGTACCTATTGTAATCTAGGATACAATTAGGTTTTGAGGTGTGGGTACTGATACCTCGTACAGGGATGGAGGTGGTACTGTCTCCATGAATTGTTGTCAGTATAAGGACATCCCTCTTGTCCTTATATTTGACCAACAACATATTTTCGGTGCATATTCCCCTGCTTTCACCCCTTCTCATTACTTGGGCAATGTGCGTTTTTGGGAGGCCTCTTTGGTTCTTACGCACAGTACCGCAAGCTGCTGTACCTCTTGAACCAAGGGCCTTAAACAGGGGGATGCTAGTGTAAAAGTTATCCACATAGAGGTGATAACCTTTATCCAGGAAGGGGTGCACTAAATCCCAGACAATTTTTCCACTAACACCTACGAGGGAGGGGGGGCATTCTGGCGGTTCAATTCTTGAATCCTTCCCTTCATATACCCTAAACCTGTGGGTGTACCCTGAGGTGCTTTCACACAGCTTATACATTTTTATGCCATACCTTGCCCTCTTACTGGGAAGGTACTGGCGGAATTTAACCCTTCCTTTAAAATGTATAAGGGACTCGTCAATACAAATAAATTTTTCAGGGATGTACATCTCTGCAAATTTGGCACTGAAATGATCAATGACCGGCCTGACTTTGAATAGCCGGTCAAAGGTGGGATCATCTCTGGGTGGGCACAGTGTATTATCGGTGTAATGTAAAAATTTAAGGATTATCTCAAAACGAGCCCGAGTCATGGCCATACGGTAAAATGGGGTGCTGTACAGAACATCTGTACTCCAATATTGCCTAATTTCTGGCTTTTTTACTATGCCCATATGTAACACCAGACCCCAAAACGTCATCATCTCTACTGCATCTACAGGGGTCCACCTAGCAAATGATGACATGGGGTTTTGAGCAATAAACTGCTGGGCATATAAATTACTTTGGTCCACCATTAAATTTATAAAATCATCAGAGAAAAATTATTTGAAAAAGTCAATTTCTCTGAGACCTGCTGAATCAAATTGGATTCCTGGGATGGCCAAAAACTCAGGAACCTGGGGCTCAAAATTGTCTGGTGGTGGGGTCCATACGGGATCAATCATTTGGGGGGGGTCTCAGCTGCTCTACGGGGGTGTCTTTGAGGGGGTCCCTCATCAGCAGAGGAGGAAGAGGAGCTTAAGGCGAATCCTTCAAATTCCCTGCTTGCATCACTGGCTGTGTCAGAGTCAGAGTCAGAGGCAAGCATGGCATATGCCTCCTCCGCTGAATACATTCTTCTGGATGACTGGGATGACATTTGGGATGACATTTGGGATGCCATTTTTATTTTTGTGTTTCTGTAAGTGTAATGTTTCAACACGTGTATAGTGTAGGGGGGGTACAAACTTTATTTCAACACGGGTGGTATGTAGTGTGTAGTGTGTATGTAGTGCAGAAAAAAAATATACTTTATACAGGAATTTGATCCCAATAAAAAAAATCAAAAATTGAAGGGGTTAAAAAAAAAAAAAAAAGGTCCTGCGCCAAAAATTGAGCACAGATGTTGGTCAGTAACGTCCGTCACTGAACAGCGCTCAAAGGCAACAGGACACCCACAAAAACAAGGTGGGTGTAAAAACAAAAAAAAAAACTGCAGAAAAAAAACTGCAGAAAAAAAATGATATCAACCTGTGCCAAAAATGCTGTTCAGTGATTGTACGTCACTGATCAGCGGCCACAGGACACCCACAAAAGCAACGTGGGTGTAAAAACAATTTAAAAAAAATTTCCACAGCACTCTCCAAAAAAAAAAACAATTTAAAAAAACTGCAGAAAAAAAAATTATATCAACCCTGTGCCAAAAATGCTGTTCAGTGATTGTACGTCACTGATCAGTGCTCAGCGGCCACAGGACACCCACACAAGCAACGTGGGTGTAAAAAACAAAACCCCACTGCACTCTCCAAAAAAAAAAAAACTGCAGATCAGTGATGCAGTGATGCAACACTGATTAGCAGTGAGGGGCAGCAGACACACAACCTGACAGGGTATATATATAAAAAAAAAAACCTGGACCCCCAAAAAGTTGCTGATTAATTAATTTAAACTGACCAGCACAAAAGGGGGGGCAGCAGGGGGGGCAGCAGTCAGTTGCACACGCAGCACAACCTTTGGTGCAACTGACAGGTATATATATAAAAAAAAAAACCCTGGACCCCCATAAAGTTGCTGATCAGTTAATTAATCAGCACAATCAGCACAAAAGGGGGGGCAGCAGGGGGGGGCAGCAGTCAGTTGCACAGGCAGCACAACCTTTGCTGCAACTGACAGGTATATATATATAAAAAAAAACCTCTGCACCCCCAAAAAGTTGCTGATCACCTCAGATATAGTGATCAGCACAAAAGGGGGTGCAGCAGACACAAAATATAGCACTCTCTATCACTCTCTGTCACTATCTGTCCCTATCTCTCACGATCTGTGACTCTATGACACTGCAGCAGCAGCACACACAGAAGTAACAAGATCCAGGAAGTATCCAGCTGCTGGCAGCACACTACCAGCGGTGATCAGCGTTGATCAGGTAAGTTTCAGGCAAGGATCAGGTATGTATCACGACAGATTGGCACGGTGACCGCTCTGCACGCAATTCCAGACCGGAATGGCGTCTGCAGTGCAGCCACCGTTAGTTTAAATCACGCGCCTTGGCTGTGATTGGTCCGTGGGTCCCACGGACCAATCACAGCCTTGGGGGCAGGTGGGGTGAGGTGTCGTCGTCACCGATGACCCCCTCATGCCCCCTGACGCCCGACGGTGATTGACACCTGTGTTACCGAGCGTCTGATTCGCCGGTAACACAGGAAAACGCTGTGAATGGCTGTTCACACTGAACAGCCAATCACAGCGATCGCCGACGGGGGGGCGGCATCGCAGCCCCCCCTGGGCATGCAGGGACATGTCTGCTGTCAGGGACAGCAGACATCATCCCTCTGTCCCCGCGTCTATAGACGCGGGGACAGTTTAAAGTCATGACGTATATATACGTCATGTGTCGGGAAGTACATCCCGGCCATGACGTATATATACGTCAAATGTCGGGAAGGGGTTAAGAATCAACGCCCAAACTAAATCAAACTGTATAAAATTACTAGTGAAAAAAGATTTGGACCTGGGTCACCTCAGTCTGCCTCCCATTTTATCCTTTCTTCCCACTCTATCCCACTCCCTCACAAGGTTATCTTCCCCACTGTGCTGGGTGGGATACTGGGGACACACAAGCATAGGGACCCCAGAGTAGCCTAAGGCAGGGCAAAATTTTTTTTTTACTGCAAACCTGTTAGCGCTGGCCAGCATCCCTCCTCCTCCCCATCACCTCCTCCAGTGGTCATACTGAATGTCTGGCGTGAAGTCCTCCCCATCACCTCCTCCAGTGGTCATACTGAATGTCTGGCGTGAAGTCGTCAAGACCAATGTTATCAGTGAGGAGCACCGAGCGAGGAGCACTGAGCGAGGAGCCACTGCTGCGATGGAAAATAAGAGAGAAGAAATCATATGAAAGAACGCCATATACAAACATAAGTGAGTCCTGTGATTGGTTATGTAGGTAGAAGGCCCACTGCACCCAGGGGCCCATAATGCTGTTAAGATGGTGGTTCGTCGATGCACTCTGGCTAGGCCAGAAGGTCTGTCCCATCGTTCGCTGCAGTAGGAGATGTTGAGCACATGCCCATGTGCTCATGCATGTCGGAGATGGGACAGACGTTAGTACATTATTTTTAACAATAGATTGCAAAACTCTTCTCACTGGTCTTCCTGTAACAAGACTTCCACTCTTAAGGGGCCTACACATGTGGGGATTTGCTGAACGTCCTCAGCGATGCTAGATCGCTCAGAAAGATCGTTCAGCACACAGCGATGTGTCAGGGCTTTTTGCCTTAAAAAATTGATACATCACCAAAATATTGCTGCTGTCGGCATCCCAATGGCCATTAGGTTTGGGTCAGGCTCCATCGGGGGAGCACAGTGCAAGTTGTTTGTTGCTCTTCCCCATTCAAAATGATATTTGTATCATTCTATGTTGGCAAGCCTGTTCCTTGTGTCTGCTGTACTGAGACACGTCAGTTACCCCCCTGCTGTTACCGTAGATGAAATGGCAGAATATGGGAGGCTATGGTCAAGGCAAAAGTAACTGTATACTGTAGAAAGTGAACCACGCCTGCAAACACAATTAGGGGCCAATTCAGGCCTGCTCGTAGCAAGCCGCATTTGTACCCGAGGGTCAGGGTTTGTGCATTTGTATCCGGGCCATTCACTCTAGGAGGGGTGGACAAGGGGTAGGCGCAGGGATTTGCCTATCATTTTATGGGCATGCCCACATAAACGGTGGGTGCGCCCATGAAAGCGCTGGAAGCACCCCTCCGGACGCAGGCGTGTTAATGCCTGCTTGTGGGGGGGGGGCGAGTTATGTCACATGAGAGAGGAGTAAAATAAGTGGATGGTGAGTGACCATGGAAAGTACCCTCGCATGCTAGTGAGGGGATTCGGGCAGCAGGAATCTATTGGCAGGGCGGTGTTTACCTGTTCGGTAGGCTGCGAATATACGCTGCCTAGCCAGTAGGACTGAATCAGGCCCTTAGGCCCTTATTGTAGTTGAATCGGACGGATGCGTATTTTCGGACAGGAACGAGTGTTCTTAGCCCCGCCTTCTGTACGGATCGCTCATGCCGTCCGAATGCTGTAAGACGCCGACCGAACGGACCGGGAGTGGATTTTTCAGGTGAACAACTCCTCCATCTGTGGGAACCTCCCCCATCCTCCGATGGTCGCCGACCATCAAATGCTGGACCGAGTGGTCAGGCAGCACCAAGTGCTCCAGACCACTCGGACATGTTTCCGTATGAAAGCAGGGATATGGGCGGGCAGCTGACATCCGGCTATGTCAGCTGTCTGCCCCCCACACGTGCGTCACAGCCGCATTACCATATGTATTCCCAGCAGAGGCGTAGCAAGGGCGGTGCCACCGGAGCACACGCTCCAGGCGCCGGAAGACAGCAAGGCGCCGGAGCTGTGCCGGCACCGTCAGCTTGCACGCTTCCCCGCCCGCTCCCCCCGCTCCGCTGTGTCCGGGAGAAGTGTTACTATGTAAATTCATATCTCTCGCTGGACCACGCTAGCCAATAGGCGCTTGCGGTCCAGCAGCCAATCAACTGGTCCAGTGGGAGATATGAATTTTACATAGTAACACTTCTCCCGGACACAGCGGGCTGGGAGCGGGCAGGCCAGGAGACAGGGGAGGGGGCGCACGCATGCTGCATCTGTCAGCCCGTTGGCAGGTTGGGGCATTGGGGGGGAGGGGCTGAGTAAGGTGTACTCCCTCCTAGACACTACTGCTCCCACCCTCCCTCCTACACACTACTGCTCCCACCCTCCCTCCCTCCTGTACACTACTGCTCCCACCCTCCCTCCCTCCTGCACACTACTGCTTCCTCCCTCCTACACACTACTGCTCCCACCCTCCCTCCCTCCTGCACACTACTTCCTCCCACCCTCCCTCCCTCCTGCACACTACTGCTCCCACCCTCACCCCCTCCCTCCTGCACACTACTGCTCCCACCCTCCTGCACACTACTGCTCCCACCCTCCCTCCCTCCTGCACACTACTGCTCCCACCCTCCTGCACACTACTGCTCCCACCCTCCTGCACACTACTGCTCCCACCCTCCTGCACACTACTGCTCCCACCCTCCTACACACTACTGATCCCTCCCTCCCTCCTGCACACTATGCTCCTTCCTTCCCTACTGCACACTACTACTGGCGGTGCATTGAAAATAGCAGCCGGTAGCGGGCTGCTGCACAGTTCTTGGCAACGAGCAAATTAAGTCACCATTGGCATCGAGCATGAAGCCCCTTGGCATCGAGCATGAAGCCCCTGGCATTGAACATGTAGTTAAGTGGTCCTTATATGTCAAATGTGTAATGGGCATTGCGGAATGCGGAGTGTTATATAGTATGTCATGGGCATTGAGGAGTGTTATATAGTATGTCATGGGCATTGCGGGGTGTTATATAGTATGTAATGGGCATTACTGTGTGTTATATAGTATGTACTGGGCATTACGGTGTGTTATATAGTATGTAATGGGCATTACGGTGTGTTATATAGTATGTAATGGGCATTACGGTGTGTTATATAGTATGTAATGGGCATTACGGTGTGTTATATAGTATGTCATGGGCATTGTGGAGTGTTATATAGTATGTCATGGGCATTGTGGAGTGTTATATAGTATGTCATGGGCATTGCATGAGTGTTATATAGTATGTCATTGTGTTATATAGTATGTAATGGGCAGTATTCAATGAAAAAAATTTGCCGTGCATGGCGAGAGATTTTTTCTCTCGCCATGCACTCGCCCTGTTCCGGAAGGCTCGCTGCCCTCCTGCTCCCTCTATTCAATGTGGTTAAGACTCGCCGCCACTCGCGAGTGGCGGCGAGTCTTAACCCCTGCAGCGGACGAGCATCCGCAGCAGGAAGCTGGCAGGGAGCCGTGGGACGGTGGCAGCCAGGGAGATTAAAGTCTCCCTGGCTGCCCCAGAACATATGTGGAGGGGAGGTGGGCTCCCCGGGACCCAGGCAGCACAAGCTGCCCCCCCCCCATAGCCAGCGGGGGACCCAGTATTCACTGCACCCGATCGTGCATATGTAATGATCGGATGCAGTGAATATATGAATATCTAATGAGCGGCTCGAGAGCTCCGGCCCCCTGCTGGCTGCTCTGTGTGAAAAAAAAAAAAAAAATTAATAAATATATTTTTTTTATTAAATATATATTCGTGTGCTATAAGCACATGAATAAAAATAACATGCCCCTTCACAGAAAAAAAATCCTGATTTTTTTACACCAAAATTAAAAAAAAAAACTTTTTGTTTAAAAGTTCACATTCCAGCTCTCCATGAAAAGATGGAGAATTGCTACACGGAGAGAGACGGCGAAAATCACTTAGAAAGACGGCAAATATTTCACATTGAATAGGGTTGCTCGCTTTTGGAGAGCAAAATGCTCTGTCCAAGGCGAAAAAAGCACAAATTCGCCATAAAACAGGGCCAATTTTTCTCATTGAATACTGCCCAATGGGCATCATGTGTGGGCGTATGTTTAATTTGAATGACAAAGTTCACTAAAATGTGCAATGGGCATTACGGTGTGTGTGGTATAATGTTGTTCGTGCCCGCTTTTCACTGCGCAGGAGCCTCACCTACTACAAATTGGGGGGGCGCGAAACATGCCCTTGCTCCGGGCGCCGTGGCACCTAGCTACACCACTGATGCCCAGAGTTTCCATGGGAACGCCCATGAAACGCGGGGCGTACGCATATGGTAATGAGCAAAATCAGCCCTTCACGCCCCTCTCCACACCCTGCTTGGGTGGTTCCATACGATCATTTTCTGCACGGATCTCACGCTGTGTTCGGACATGTGAGGCATTCGCACATGCGCAGATACGCCTCTGCACATGCGCAAACACCATCGGCCGGCCGTCCGCACTCGGAGCCATCCGACTCAGTCAGAATAAGGGCCTTAGTTTGGTATGTGGTCAAGTAAAATATTGTATTTTTGTGTCTCTTTTATGAAATGTTAATAAGTAAAAAGCTTTTTCTAACAACCCTTAGAATGAAGTATTCGAATCAGCTGCTGATAAGATCCTCTGCTCCTCACTATCTACTGGTATATGAAGAATGGGCTTATGTTGTAGCAGAGCCATCGGGACTGATTGAGAAGTAGATGCAGAAGCCCCCACAGCTTCGTCTAGTGGTCCATCTTTATGCAAATGCTGCTATACTGTATAATCCTTCCCCGTTGTACATCTGTGCGCCTGAATGTACAACGACCCAGGAACGTGCGGTGAGGTAAATGGCTGAGGACTCCATGGCAAGTACCAGAGCTGGATTTAAAAACAAAGGCCCTTATTCAGATCTGATCACGGTACAAATTTGTTCTCAAAATGGGCAAAACCATGTGCACTGCAGGTGGGGCAGATGTAACATGTGCAAAGAGAGTAAGATTTGGGGGAGTTATATTGTTTCTGTGCAGTGTAAATACTGGCTGCATTATTTTTACACTGCAATTTAGATTTCAGTTTCAACACACCCCACACAAATCTAACTCTCTCTGCCCATGTTACCTCTGCCCCACCTGCGTGTCAAAGCCTGCTTGGGGAGGTGCAGCTGAAGTCACATGTCGTCTGCACCCGCCCAGAATTCGGACTGCAGTGGCCATCTCTAAAGTTAGTCAGCAACCTAAATGATTCATCTCCCGGGCAGCCGCATGCAAGGGGATGCTAGCGAGGGGATTCCTGCGTGCGCAGGGGGGGCTCGAAAGGCTGTTCTTACCTGTTCAAACAGCAAACAGGTCTGAATTAGGCCCTTAATGTGCATCATACTGTACACATTAGTTTAGAGCAGTGATGGCTAACCTTGACACTCCAGCTGTTGTTGAACTACACATCCCAGCATGCACTCCATCAGTTTTAGCATGGCCAAATAGTAAAACTGTAGCAGGGCATGCTGGGATGTGTAGTTCAACAACAGCTGGAGTGTCAAGGTTAGCCATCACTGGTTTAGTGTCCGGTTTAGCAGCTAATCCCAGTTCACATGGGTGTGACGTGCGAGAAACAATATGAATGTCACCCCACAATCTCCTGTCACTTTAGATGAGAGATTGATCACGAAAAATTAAATTGTCTCCTATGTGCGCAGTACACAGCAAAGTCACTATTGCATACATACACTTGTAGCTTGTGCAAAAATATATATTGTCCCTTTAATAGAAACAATAAATCAATATTACTGTAGGTCCTGTTTAAGATAATAAATTAATATAATCAATAAGCCATTGTTGCCTCCCTGATAAATACAGTATTCTCCTATTTATTTTTGATAAGCTTGATAATGCTTCAGCAATTCAGAAGCGACAGTATTTTATATTCTGGGAGTTTGATTTTCAGTTTTGCAAACTGCAGCCTCATCTATTGCTTGATTTGTATTCTTTGCATGTGTACGGTATATACCAGGGTTGTATATTCAGGACGTAATGTGCAGTTCTGACTTCAGTTAATCTTACAGATTTCAAACCATCAGTGGTGTACATATCTGGCACCTGGGCAGGGCCGGCCCGAGCCAAATTTTTTTGGTAAGCAAACTCAGATTTTATTGCCCCTCACTGTGGATATTATGGGTGGAGCTTCAATGTGGGTGGAGTATCAACGCAAAAATAGGGACAGTGCACGCCGGAGGTGCGCCAAACATTTAGGCTGTAGCCACATAATAGTAACAATTCATAATACACCACACAGTAGTGCCCCTTAGACACACTGCGCCATTACACATTATACCACACACCGTAATGCCCATTGCACATTTTAGTGAACTTTGTAATTCCAATTACACATAAGCCCACACATGATGCCCATGACATACTATATAACACTCTGCAATGCCCATGACATACTATATAACACTCCGCAATGCCCATGACATACTATATAACACTCCGCAATGCCCATGACATACTATATAACACTCCGCAATGCCCATGACATACTATATAACACTCCGCAATGCCCATGACATACTATATAACATTCTGCAATGCCCATGACATACTATATAACACTCCGCAATGCCCATGACATACTATATAACACTCTGCAATGCCCATGACATACTATATAACACTCCGCAATGCCCATTGCATACTATATAACACACCATAATGCCCATTACACATTTAACACATAAGTGCCACTTGCCTAGATGCTCAATGCCAGGGGCTTCATGCTCAATGCCAAGGGGCTTCATGCTCGATACCAAGGGGGACTGAATTTGCTCGTTGCCCAGGGGTGCAGAACTGTGCAGCAGCCCGCTCCCGGCCGCTGTGCAGCAAGGTGGGAGGATGGGTGCAGCAGGGTGGTAGGGTCGGTGGGTGGGTGCAGCAGGGTGGGATGGTTGGTGGGTGCAACAGGGTGGGTGGGTGTGTGCTTGCAGCAGGGTGGGTGGGTTAGTGCAGCAGGGTGGGTGGGTGCAGCAGGGTGGGCGGGTTAATGGGTTGGTGCCGCAGGATGGGTGGGTGCAGCAGGGTGGGATGGTTGGTGGGTGGGTGCAGCAGGGTGGGTGGGTGTGTGCTTGCAGCAGGGTGGGTGGGTTTGTGCAGCAGGGTGGGGTTGTGCAGCTGGGTGGGTGGTTGCAGCAGGGTGGGTGAGTTTGTGCAGCAGGGTGGGTGGGTTTGTGCAGCTGGGTGGGTTTGTGCAGCTGGGTGGGTGGGTTTGTGCAGCCGGGTGGGTGGATGGCTGCTTGCAGCAGGGTGGGTGGGTTTGTGCAGCAGGGTGGGTTTGTGCAGCTGGGTGGGTGGTTTTGTGCAGCAGGGTGGGTGGGTGCGCGGTTGATGCAGGGTGGATGCAGCAGGGTGGGAGGGTGCACCTTACCTCACCCCTCCCTCTGCTGTGCTGCGCTGCGCCGCGTCCTCCCCTCCCTCCCCTCCTCCTGGCTTCCAGCTCCCCGCTGTGTCCGGGACCGGGAGAGTGACGCGCACTGCTGCTATGTAATGTATTCATATCTCCCGCTGGACCGCTAGCCAATAGGCGCTCGCGGTCCAGCAGCCACCAGTTGATTGGCTTCTGGACCGCAAGCGCCCATTGGCTAGTGGTCCAGCGTGCGGGAGACGTGTTGTGAAATGTGAATTTCACATAGCAGCAGCATGTCTCTCGGGGGGGAACGGGCAGGGCAACGGCGGAGGCGGGCGAGCGAGCTGGCGGTGCCGGCACAGCTCCGACGCCAGGCTAGCTTCCTGCGCTCGGAGCCGGCGGAGCACACAGTAGGAGATGTTGAGCACATGCCCATGTGCTCATGCATGTCGGAGATGGGACAGACGTTAGTACATTATTTTTAACAATAGATTGCAATACTCTTCTCACTGGTCTTCCTGTAACAAGACTTCCACTCTTAAGGGGCCTACACATGTGGGGATTTGCTGAACGTCCTCAGCGATGCTAGATCGCTCAGAAAGATCGTTCAGCACACAGCGATCTGCCAGGGCTTTGTGCCTTAAAAAATTGATACATCACCAAAATATTGCTGCTGTCGGCATCCCAAATGGCCATTAGGTTTGAGCCAGGCTCCATCGGGGGAGCTCAGTGCAAGTTGTTTGTTGCTCTTCCCCATTCAACATGATATTTGTATCATTATATGTTGGCAAGCCTGATTCTTGTGTCTGCTGTACTGAGACCCGTCAGTTACCCCCCTGCTGTTACCGTAGATGAAATGGCAGAATATGGGAGGCTATGGTCGAGGCAAAAGTAACTGTATACTGTAGAAAGTGAACCACGCCTGCAAACACAATTAGGGACCAATTCAGGCCTGCTCGTAGCAAGCCGCATTTGTACCCGAGGGTCAGGGTTTGTGCATGCGTGAATATGCGTATGTGCAAACCCCCGGAGCAAATGGCTTCGTGAGTTTTACACTTGCAGGGCCATTCGCTCCAGGAGGGGTGGACAAGGGGTAGGCGCAGGGATTTGCCCATCATTTTATGGGCATGCCCACATAAACGGTGGGTGCGCCCATGAAAGCGCTGGGTGCACCCCTCCGAACGCAGGCGTGTCAATGCCTGCTTGGGGGAGGGGGGGGGGGGGGTGACGTCACATGAGAGAGAAGTTAAATCAGTCGATGGTGAGCGACCTTGGAATGATTCTCTTCCGCGCGGCCGCATAAGAGGGGATGTGCTAGTGTACACAATCCCTTGCATGCTAGTGTGGGGGGGGGGGGATTCGGGCAGCAGGGATCGATTGGCAGGGCGGTGTTTACCTGTTCGCTAGGCTGCGAATATACGCTGCCTGGCCAGTAGGACTGAATCAGGCCCTTATTGTAGTTGAATCGGACGGATGTGTATTTTCGGACAGGAACCGAGAGTTCTTATCGCCGCCTTCCGTATCGTCCGAATGCGGTAAGACCAAACGGACCACGTGTGGATTTTTCAGGTGAACAACTCATCCATCTGTGGGAACCTCCCCCATCATTCGATGATCGCCGACCATCGAATGCTGGATTGAGTGGTCAGGCAGCACCAAGTGCTTCAGACCACTCGGGCATTTCTCCGTGCAAACGCTGGGATATGGGCGGGCAGCTGGCATCCGGCTATGTCATATGTCCGCCCCTCACACGTGCGTCAAGGCCGTTTTGCCATACGTACGCCCAGTGCTTTCATGGGAACTCCCATGAAATGCGGGGCGTACGCATATGGTAATGAGCAAAATCAGCCCTTCACGCCCCTCTCCGCACCCTGCTTGGGTGGTTCCATACGATCATTTTCTGCACGGATCTCACGCTGTGTTCGGACATGTGAGGCATTCGCACATGCGCAGATACGCCTCTGCACATGCGCAAACACCATCGGCCGGCCGTCCGCACTCTGAGCCATCCGACTCAGTCAGAATAAGGGCCTTAGTTTGGTATGTGGTCAAGTAAAATATTGTATTTTTGTGTCTCTTTTATGAAATGTTAATAAGTAAAAAGCTTTTTCTAACAACCCTTAGAATGAAGTATTCGAATCAGCTGCTGATAAGATCCTCTGCTCCTCACTATCTACTGGTATATGAAGAATGGGCTTATGTTGTAGCAGAGCCATCGGGACTGATTGAGAAGTGGATGCAGAAGCCCCCACAGCTTCGTCTAGTGGTCCATCTTTATGCAAATGCTGCTATACTGTATAATCCTTCCCCGTTGTACATCTGTGCGCCTGAATGTACAACGACCCAGGAACGTGCGGTGAGGTAAATGGCTGAGGACTCCATGGCAAGTACCAGAGCTGGATTTAAAAACAAAGGCCCTTATTCAGATCTGATCACGGTACAAATTTGTTCTCAAAATGGGCAAAACCATGTGCACTGCAGGTGGGGCAGATGTAACATGTGCAAAGAGAGTAAGATTTGGGGGAGTTATATTGTTTCTGTGCAGTGTAAATACTGGCTGCATTATTTTTACACTGCAATTTAGATTTCAGTTTCAACACACCCCACACAAATCTAACTCTCTCTGCCCATGTTACCTCTGCCCCACCTGCGTGTCAAAGCCTGCTTGGGGAGGTGCAGCTGAAGTCACATGTCGTCTGCACCCGCCCAGAGTTCGGACTGCAGTGGCCATCTCTAAAGTTAGTCAGCCACCTAAATGATTCTCGAAAGACTGTTCTTACCTGTTCAAACAGCAAACAGGTCTGAATTAGGCCCTTTATTTGCTTCATACTGTACACATTGGTTTAGAGCAGTGATGGCTAACCTTGACACTCCAGCTGTTGTTGAACTACACATCCCAGCATGCACTGCATCCGTTTTAGCATGGCCAAATAGTAAAACTGTAGCAGGGCATGCTGGGATGTGTAGTTCAACAACAGCTGGAGTGTCAAGGTTAGCCATCACTGGTTTAGAGTCCGGGTTAGCAGCTAATCCCAGTTCACATGGGTGTGACGTGCGAGAAACAATATGAATGTCACCCCACAATCTCCTGTCACTTTAGATGAGAGACTGATCACGAAAAATTAAATTGTCTCCTATGTGCGCAGTACACAGCAGTCACCATTGCATACATACACTTGTAGCTTGTGCAAAAATATATATTGTCCCTTTAATAAAAACAATTAATCAATATTAGGTCCTGTTTAAGATAATAAATTAATATAATCAATAAGCCATTGTTGCCTCCCTGATAAATACAGTATTATCCTATTTATTTTTGATAAGCTTGATAGTGCTTCAGCAATTCAGATGTGACAGTATTTTATATTCTGGCCGTTTGATTTGCAGTTTTGCAAACTGCAGCCTCATCTATTGCTTGATTTGTATTCTTTGCATGTGTACAGTATATACCAGGGTTGTATTTTCAGGACGTATTCAGATTTTAGTGCCCCTCACTGAGGATATTGTGGGGGAAGCGGCGTAACTATAATTTGGGAGCCCCCCCCCCCCGCCGAAAATAAATCACGCCCCCCCCCCTCCACCACTCCGGCCGCCCATGCCCCCCCCCCATCCCCCGTATATTTACCTGTATTGGCTGCGCTGGTCCCAGCTCCCCTCCTGGCTTCATTCTGATGCTAAACACGGACCATCACAAAATGGCCGCCCCCATACAGCAGACAGTTTCATAGAACTGTTTGCTATATGGGGGCGGACATTTTATGATAGCCCGTTGAAATAGCATCAGAATGAAGCCAGGGGAGCCGGGATCACCGCAGCGAACATAGGTAAAGCTGCGGGGGATGGGGCATTATAATAGCACCGCAGCCCCCCGGCGCCCGCACTTACCCAGCGCCTCCCCGCGACCGCGGGGGCTGCGGTGCTGTAGCTACGCCTTTTTGTGATGGGGAGCTACAATGTGGGTGGAGTATCAACATAATTATAGGGACAATGCATGCCGGAGGTGCGCCAAACCATTTAGGGCATAGCCACATAATAGTAACAATTCATATGACACCACACAGAAGTGCCCCTTAGACACACTGCACCAGCTAGTGCCCCTTAGACACACTGCACCAGCTAGTGCCCCTTAAACACACTGCACCAGCTATAGCCCCTTAGACAAACTGCACTATTACAGATTGTGCCATACATCATGATGCCCATAACACATTGTACAACACACTGTGATGCCCATTACACATTGCGACACACATCGTGATGTACATTACCAGGGCCACTGACAAGGGGATGCTGTGTGTATAGCTGTCCTGGGCCCCAGCCTCTGGAAGGGCCCGGGTAGCTCATTTTGCCAGCCGCAAACCCCCCCCCCCCCCTTTACTGCCTCTGCTGTGCTGTCTGCGATGCGCTTGGTGCCTTGGTGCACTGCACAAAGCAAAGGCGGAGGGGACCCCAAAATTCCTAGTGGCAGCCCTGCCCATTACATATTGTATGACACACCGTTATTCCCATTACACATTATGCCACACACCATGATGCCCATTACATATTATGCCACATAATTGCCGCTTATCTACATGCTCATTGCCAGGGGATTCAAGCTCGTTGCCATGGGGGTTTCTTGCTCATTGCCAAGGAAGATTATCTGCTCGTTGCAAAGGGGGATTAAATGCTCATTAACACAGGGCAGTTAAATGCTCATTGCCAAGGGGGAGTAAAATGCTTGTTGCCACCAGCCAGGCAGAATTGTAAGCAGTGACAGCCGGGTAGAGTGAACAACTTATGTCAACCTTTTCATGTGTCTACCTTTTTCCTGTCGACCTGTAACATATCAACTTTGAGCCTGTTGACCTTTTGGGTCGACCTATTGAATGCTGACCTCAACACTTTTGACCCTTTGACCCCCATTTTTTGGCAGTATGGAAACACTGCTTTATGTCAATAGTAATTTATCGGGGCAGCGAGCGGGTCCGAATTAGGCCCTTAGACACAATGCTATTGATTAGAGTGCATGTAAGAAAACAACGTTTTACCCATGCACAGTGTTTCTTTTTTGGCACAGCAGGAATCATTTTTCAAAATGCCATTTTAAGCTCAAAATCAATTTTTAACATTGGAACAGTGAATATAACTCTCCCATTTCACTGCTTGTAGTGTTATTGCGGACTGTACAATGCAGAGACATGGCTGGCCATATAATTAGCAAACAGCGGAAGCCATTTAAATAACTGAGCAGATCTCTTTGTAGTGAAAACACATTTTTTAAATCTTGATTGCAATGTATTTAAAAATTGATTTTTCAGCTCTTTTCTGCTAAATAGAATTAAGGCACTCAAATTGATGCAGAAAATTCCATTTAATCCTTGGTACAGTAAGTGTATTTATAATGAGTGATATCCTAAAAGAGTATTAAACTGCTGCAGTATTAGTATCGTTGTGGCATATTTACAATTCCCAGCCTACCTGGACATTATTGTTATGATTCCAAGTCTTATTAAAAAGTACACACAAGATTTTTATCTAGGACATACTCGGCGACTGCGATAGAAGCAGTCGGATCGGGGCCAGAACTGACGTCGCAGGCCCTCCCCTCAAGCACCCAGGAAACGGCCTTTTACCACCAGACAAACGCCAGCTTTCTGTCAGTCAGCTTGCCAGCGATCAAAAAAATAGCAGGATGGCATTGCACCACGCTCTATGATCCATACGCACGTGCAGTCTATCGATAATCTCCATGCCCGCAAATTCACAGCTGTGCAATCAGGTCTCAATAACTCACAAAGCGATTGATTCAGGGTTGATCGCAAAAGCAAAATATTACTCAAATGGACAAAACCATGTTTCATTTCAGGTGGGGCAGAGAGTTAGATTTGGTAGGGGTGTGTTCAAACTGAAATCAAAATTGCAGTGTAAAAATAAATCAGCCAGTGTTTACCCTGCAGAGTCAAAACAACTCAACCAAATGTAACTCTCTCTGCACATGTTACATCTGCAACACCAGCAGTGCAGCATGATTTTGCCTATTTGAGATTTTGCTTATGCGATCCACTCTGAATCAGTTCCTTATAGAGAATGGACACGTTTCTGCAGAAACCAACTCACCTGTGTGTGACTGGACACTGTTCATCATTGTTGACTTTCTTGAATTTTCATTTTCCTAAAAATAAGAAATCCCAGAAAGTTTTTTTTATTTTTATTTTACAGCCAATTTGTCAAATTGCATTGAGAATCAGAACCTTTAGGAGTGAGCTACTGCACAGTCTACAATATGACTCCGCTTTATTCCTTACCAAGATGACCACCACTACTACTACCGCACATGTGTGGGAACCTCTTATTAATAGCCAAGTATACGACTAGACGATATTCTTAGTGAGCAGTATTGTCAATGATTTTCCGTAACTTTGGGGGGAATGATATAGTGCATGCACACTGAATGATATTGTTAATGATATCATTCAGTGACATTATTCAGTCTTCACTTTGTATATGCAGTCAGTGGCATTGATAGGGGGGGGTACTTTACCCGGACCCCGGGCCCCCTCCCCCGCTTCAGAGACCAGGCAGTGGGAGTGGAGCGTACAGGCTGCCACCACAGCACAGCCTCTCTCTCCATCCCAGCACACACTGCTCAGTGCTGTTTACTTAGCAGGGGAGAGAGGCAGCTACAGCGGCAGCCTTTCCTCTCTCTCTCTCTCCCTGAGCGGTGGTCCCACCCTCCAGACAGTCAACCATCCACACATGGCCTGCACCCCCTGCTAATTTCTTTTTACAGGGCCACAGCCCCTTTTTAACTGGGGCCATGCATTCAGTCGTTGATGATATAGTCAAATAGAGCCACATGTAGAGACGACGGAGGACATCGTTAAAGACCGGCGGAAGCATGCATCGTTAAGAATATTGAGCGTACACACTCCAAGGTGGGCCAAAATGAGCAATATAGTTTAAAATAATGCTTAGTGTGTATGGAGTTTTAGAGTGACCTAGTGGGAGACACGTGTCTCCTTCCTATCGCAGAGAGACCTGCAGCCTTTTACACTGCTTTGATACCACTGTTCCACTTGCATGTACAATACATGCGTGCAAAAGTCACTGGCTGGTTATGTCTGATTCCTTGCTCCACTACAAGCTCCTCTTCATGACCATTAACAAATGTAACAGTGAATATAGCTGTACCATTAGTTGCTCAATAAACCCACACTCATTGGTTAAGTCAGCTGGAGTTGTAGTTGGGTCAGTTATACAGTACATTAACTCTGCTAAACCACTCACTGTACATACAGTACATTTCCAACATAAAACCCCATTCTTTCTCTAAAAATGACTGAAATGTATAATGGACTATGATGGCAACGTTCTCATGTTTCCCTATGTAAGAGTCTGTGCATGTTGCAAGCTTATAAAAACAGTGGTGAGAGCTGTTCAATCAAACCAGTAATGCCCCCCAGGTGCTGCAAGGGAGGGGGATTTAACCCCAGCACACCAAAGGGCATTAGTAATAAGATTTGAAAAGCCAACATAATAGAGGGTCATTCAGAGATCTTAGTTACATATATTTTGCAAAAGATATGATAAGCTTCCGGGCCTCGGCAAGGCTTCTCTGATACCGTAAATCCTACACTGCATGATAACAGCACCCAATCTGGGCCATATAATTGTCTACTGTAAGGCTACATGATAACAGCACTTACCAATATATCTAAGTTGAGAGCCAACCTGATGTAATAGTGCTGGGTGGAGGGGGGCGTGGCTTGACCGGGCATCTGAGCAGACGTGGGTACTGTGAGCTCCGTATATATCCTGATCAAACATCCTGCCCCAGGGGCTGCATACCTACTTCCCCGCTTCACTTACCCCCCGGAGCCTTCCCTGCTTCTCTAGTGCCGCCTGCGGTACCCCTGTTCGGTCTGTGTGGACTGTGGCGGCTGCTTGGGCCTGCGACAAGTCGCGCTGCAGGCGCCATCTTGGATCCTTTGGTGGAAGAGCTCCGCTGTTGTCCTGCAGTGTGGCCCTGTCCTGGGGGCCGTGGGCGCTCCTCTGCCTTTTGAAGCCTCCTCCTGGGTGACTTGTGAGGGATTGCTGAGCTCCGTGCTGCCTTCTTCTAGGGTGCGGGCGCCATCTTGGGAGCTCCCCGCTGTGAAACTCGGGCCCTGCTCTTGTTCTGACTGCCGCTGGTGGGGCTGTGTGCCGGGGGAGCCGTGGATGACACTACCTCCCTGCTGCTGCCGCAGCCTGAATGCTGTTGCAGCCTCCCTCCCAGAGGAAAGATCTGTCTGCTTCCAATCCTTAGATCTATAAGGTGTACACACACAGGCCACCCCTGACGTCATCTTGGGTCTCTGCAGAAAAAATCCTGTTATCAGCCGGTGTGGCCACATCTTCACTGGCTCATTCAACCATACTGGGTACACTTAGATCCAATTTGCAGCCGCTTGGCACGTATCTGCAGTGGTGGTGATCTGGCCTGGAATATCCTGCTTCTCCTGCGGCCGAGGATACAGTGCCATTACTGTGTTTGCAGCCGACTGTGTCTCTGCTCCTACTCTCTTCGCAACATCTGTAATTTGTGGGGTGTGCTAGCCACCTCTAAGGACTCATTTACTAATCTCCTTTATCCCTGACACTTCGGCTGTAAATAATATGGACATAGCTATGGAAACATCCTTTCAGAAAATTATCCAGGCCATATATGCCTCAGCTGACAGGCTTGTTAAAAAGTTTGATGACAACCAGGAAACAACCCTTTCCACCTCTCATGTCCCTGATAAATGTTCTCCTGGAATGATGGAGAATGTGCCTCGGTGTCCTGATCCTGTAATTTCCACGGCTCCTGTGTCTGCCCACATCCTGAAAATGCTTCCACTGACTATCTTCTCTGATTATGGGGTTACTTGGTACCCTGTACCCACATGTTTCGATATTGCTATGACTCAACTGAAGCTTCCAACATTCCTCCTCCTCACAGCTTATTATTCCCTTATTTCAATAATTGACTATTCTGGATTTATTCCAGCGAGTCCCCAAGATCTTAGATATGGGTCTCCTAATGCACCCCAGTCCTTTCTTGGTACTGAAAACTGGCCGGACTAGACTTTGATGCCACATACTAGTTTGGATTGCTCACCCTCTTTTTAACTTATTTTCTCATTATTATATTTTCTTATATGTATCCTATTACTTCAATACCCTGGTTATAATTCTTATAATATACACTGCTTTATATGTCATGATGCCACAAGTCCATTGCCCCGTCGGTCCATGTAATAGTTATCCTTTATTATTATATTTTTTTTTTTTTTGGGGGGGGGGGGAGGATAGGCAGTGGGATAGTTTTAAGGTTAGGGGGGGGGTCAGGGTGGGAGGGGGGGTGTTGGGTTAAGTAGGAGAGGTAGGTTAGCTCTTTGTTCGGCTAGGTTAGCTATTATAGCTAAAGGCCACTAATCTGCTTTGTCCTGTAATCCATATTAGATAGTGGGGTAGGGGTAGGTATTTCAGGGATCCAGGTACGCCTAGGTTGGGGTTGGGTTGTACAGGGTGGGGGGTTAAATGGGAGGTTTGCTTTGGGCTTTTTTTGGGTGGGTTACTTTACCAATTTTAGTGGGGTTAGTATGTTACAGAAGGCAGTAGTGCTTCCACTTGTAGACTGTTTTGCGTTATAATTTGATAGTGCTGAATAATTTTTATGAGCTCTGATTATATGAATGTACCTCCAACTGCCTCACTAATTGCGAGAACCCGGATGGCGCCTCCGGGTAATTGCATAATTATCCGTGTTATGGAGAGTTTATATTTGTTGAGCTCATTCTAATATGTATGCATATGATTACATGTGTTTGATTGTATATGTTAATCTATTCAATATGTATATGATTACAAGCTTATCTTTTTCATACTGTATCTTGTATATGCATACTTTGAAGCACTGCTGTCTATGTTGCTTTGTTGACCTTTCTATGCAAAATCAATAAAAACTACTTAATTAAAAAAAAAGTTGAGAGCCAACCTATCAGGAGTTACCCCTAAATCCTCCATGTTGCAAGATTGTAAGCCATAGCAAACACTCAGATTTTTGTAATTTGTGTAATTTTTGTAAAATAAATGCAATTCGTTGGGTAGAAAATTCCCTGTAGCCAGGATCACAACAGTCAGAATTCTGATGGCCAGAAACCCAGCAGACCATGAAATGTCTTTTGACCCTACCCCTAATCTTACTCCTAACCCACCACTTCTGCTGTCTAACCCTAACCTCCCCCTCGCACAGCCTACCCCTACCCCCCCCCCCCCACAAGCAGCTTAAATCTAATATCCCCCACCCCCTTATCCTAACCTTAACCATCCCCTTAGTGCTTAATCCCCCCCCCCCCCCCCACACACACACGCACACATATTTACCTCCGGGATTCCAACATTAAGGATCCCAATTGCCAGTATTTTAACCTCATCCGACCTGGTTGGGTCCCAATCCTTACAATCTAATTTCTGAGAATCACTTGTAGTAAATACTCCACTAATTTGTAAGCTATAACAAGCTATAGTATGCCACAAACAAAGTGCAGTTTATGTAATACAGTACAGAACTTCAGGCATATAGAGGCCCAATGATCTCTCTGGATTCTCTCTGCTGCGATGATGGAGCACTTAGCTCTACAGACACCTACTGTACACAGCAGACTTGGTAGGAAAATAGAAAGGAAAATCTGATGCCACTTGGCATGTGCAACATTTTATGCTGCATGTAGAGGTCACTGGCCAGGCTGTATGAAAGGGTTGTTTCTGGGCAACTGGAAACCCCCCTGCATTTACCTATGAGTAGAGATGTGAGGCGGCCACTTTTTCGGGTTTTGGGTTTGGATCTGGATCTCCCTTCGTGTTTTGGATCTGGATTGGTTTTGGCAAAACCACCCTTGTGGGTTTTGGTTTTGGATCTGGATTTTTATGAAAAAATGCTAAAAATGTCTAAAATAACAGAATTTGGGCCTGTTTTTGCCCCTAAAGTATTATTAACCTCAATAACATTAGTTTCCACTCATTTCTAGTCAATTTTGATCACTTCACAGCTTACAAAATTGTTTTAATTTACTGTAGTTGGGCCAAAAGGGTATACCGAGGTAGCTGGATGACTAAGCTAAGTGACAGCAGTGGGCATCACATACATGTGGACCTTACACTTCCAACCTGGCACATCTTGGAAGCAGAGCAGCACTGCAGGGGCAGACAGGGTGGCAGTTTAATAAACTATCCCAAAAAAAGAGAAATGCTCCAAAGAGCAAAAAATACAAAGAGGTATCGGCCTTGTCATGACTGGCGGTAGCAGCTTCAGCACTTCTATCAGGTTGCTGATCTCCCACTATTTCCTCCTCCATCATCCTCCAAAAATGTGTTTTTATTTTATTTATTACTTTTATTTATTTTTCTTACTTTACACTGGACACAGCCTGTCACACTTGACACAGCCGACACACTGGACACAGTCTCTGGACACCGCCCCTGGACACAGCTCCTGTACACTGGACACAGCCGTCACACTGGACACTGCCCCTGGACACTGCCCCTGGACACTGGACACAGCCCGTCACCCTGGACACAGCCCCTGGACAATGGACACAGCCCGTCACCCTGGACACAGCCTCTGGACAATGGACACAGCCTCTGGACAGCCCCCCTGGACACAGCTCCTGTACACTGGACACAGCCGTCACACTGGACACTGCCCATGGGCCTTGCCCCTGGACACTGGACACAGCCCGTCACCCTGGACACAGCCCCTGGACAATGGACACAGCCTGTTACCCTGGACACAGCCCCTGGACAATGGACACAGCCTCTGGACACCGCCCCAGGACACAGCTCCTGTACAGAGGACACAGCCGTCACACATGACACTGCCCCTGGACACAGCCGCTGGACACTGGACACAGCTCCTGTACACAGCTTCTGTACACTGGACACAACCCCTGTACACTGGACACAACCCCTGTACACAGCCCCTGTACACTGGACACAGCCCCTGTACACTGGACACAGCCCCTGTCACACTGGACACAGGCCCTGTCACACTGGACACAGGCCCTGTACACAGCCCCTGTACACTGGACACTGCCCCTGGACACAGCTCCCGTACACTGGACACAACCCCTGTACACTGGACACAGCCCCTGTATATAGCCCCTGTACACTGGACACAGCCCCTGTATACAGCCCCTGTACACTGGACACAGCCCCTGTACACTGGACACAGCCCCTGTACACTGGACACAACCCCTGTACACTGGACACAAACCCTGTACACTGGACACAGACCCTGTCACACTGTACACAGACCCTGTCACACTGTACACAGGCCCTGTCACACTGGACACAAGCCCTGTCACACTGAACACAGCCCCTTGTACACTGGCCACTGCAGCCCCTGTACACTGGACTTGTGTACAGCAGCCCCTGCAGACCCTAATTGAGTGAGCAGCAGCAAAATAATATATTATTATTATAGCACAGCACACAGCACAGAGCACAACCACCCTCTTCCCTCTCCTATGCTGGAGTAAAGATGGCGGGGCGCGTGTGCGTCTTATATAGAATACAGATCATGCGAGAATCCAACAGCGCGATGATGACGTTTTGCCTCATTTTCGGTCCGGAATTTAGGCGGGAACTCCCGAGCCGGCTCGGATCCAGACTCAGATCGCGATATTCGGATCTGTCGGATCCCAGAGATCCGGACCCGCTCATCTCTACCTATGAGATAGATGAATTCGGCAACTGATTTGAGTACACCGGAAAAGAAGTTGGTTTAGATAGTAACACTCACTACTTTAGCAATACCTTTCCTTTTAAGATTCCATAAACTGAAATAAATGTTGTTTTCGTTAATGCCTAATAAACTTAGCCTGAAAAGAACATATGACATTTCCCACTTATCATTTGCCTGATTTTATTAATGTGTGTTCTTCTATATACATATATATAACTTTAGTATAGACCTATTCATCTACTTATGCTAGAAAATTCTATAAAATCTCCCATGGAGATAAAAGACTTGGAAAACGCTGCTTATTAAAAGCTCCGATATTTATAACATTGTCAGCACTGTTGGTGCCTGTTATGCCGATGTGCACAGAGAAGAAAATAGAACGAAATATACAATGCTCTCAATAAACTGCATTGCCAGTACACAAGAATGTTCTCTGTGACACGGGGTCTTGTCAATCACTTTTACACATGTTAAATGTCATCTTTAGCAAGTAAAATGCAATTTTGGGCAGTTTTCGAAAAGCGAATGTGATTTATTATTTGGAGAACTTGACACCTTTAGACACACCGATGATTATTTACTAACACATGCTAAAGCATTACATGGCTTTGCTAGGTGACTTGATTTGACTTAATGTAACAATTGGCTGATTCGCCGAAACATGATTGCGTTATTTGCAGAGATATGGTAAGTGTTGTTGACCTTGTCAGTCAGCTTGTGGCTTTATGAATAAGGTATGTAGTGTGTAAATGTGTGAAATATATTAGTCAGTCCATTGGACTCTAATGATATGAGTGCTCTTGACTTCTCTCTACATAAACACTGACAATTTAGATCTGCTGTTAAGATGATTTACGCAGGAAATTGATGATTTAAGTAAGTTAGGACCTTCTGAAGTGAAGCAGACATTCATTTGCTCCCAGCGACTGCAAAACCAGCATTATACAAAGAATATGCCACTGCTGTATTAAAGGATAACTATTTTAAAAAATAATTTACAGTTGTTCCCACTTACATCTATCCTTAAATCACCCCATTTGGCCAGCATGGGTGGTGCCTCGCAGCACTGAGGTCACGGGTTAGATTCCCACCATGACCCTAATTGTGCAGAGTTTGTATATTCTCCCCGTACTTGCGTGGGTTTCCTCTGGATGCTACGGTTATCTCCCACAATCCCAAAATATACGGGTAGGTTATTTGGCTCCAACAAAATTAACCCTAGAATATCTGTGTGCGTGTACATGTGGTAGGGAATATAGATTGTAAGCTCCACTGGGGCAGGGACTGATGTGAATGTTCAAATATTCTCTGTAAAGCGCTGCGGAATATGTGTGCGCTATATAAGAAACTGTTAATGAATAATAAATAAAAGCATTTGAGGATTAAGGGCCTGATTCAAACATGTTCGCTAGGCTGCATACACTCGCAGCCTAGCGAACAGGTCAGCGCAGCCCGCCGGCCCAACGAACAAACGCCTGCACCTCCCACCCCTACATCCCCTTGCTAGCATGCCCGCCTGCATTCCCAGGGGAACGCCCACAGTTTTCATCCTGACGAAAGTTGAATAAACTGAAACGTTGACAGGGGTGGATTGGCCCACCAGGAAAACTCATTAAAAAGGGCCCAGCCGCGCTCCCCCCCTGGGCTGGCTGGGCTGGGCACCGCAAACCCCCCCCCCCCGGTTCCAGAGGACATGGGCATAGATTAAGATAAGTGTCACATCCACCATGGCGCTCACCTCTGCTATGTCTCTGGCTCCACTGGGGTACATGTGGCCGTGTTGTCATCGCGTGGTGACACTGGTGTATTGTGCTCCAGCTCCATGCAGGACATGAGTAGCATATCGCCATGTGTGTTTGTGCCTGGTCTGTGTCTGTGTAAAGGCCGGTGCTTGTGCAGCTGCATACAATCAGGGCTTCCCAGCCTCTCCTGCACGGCTCCGCCTCCCTCTCTGATTGCCTGACCAATCCCAGCACAGCTCACCTGGTAAGTACTGGCTGCTCAGGCTAGTCCAGCAGTCAGTACAATGATGTCAATCCCGTAGCATCATTGCTCCTACCTGGCTCTGTAGTACTCACTACAATCCTGAGCTTCCGCTCTCACCTGGCTCTGTAGTTCCCACTACAATCCTGAGCTTCCCCTGGAGAAGATCCTGCTGGCCGTTTACTGCATCAAGTACCACCGGACTCTGCTTACCGCCAATGTGGACAGCGAGGTCAGATCCTCAAAGGGGTCTCACCTTGCTATACTCCCGACGGTCACTTCCAAAGGTTATCTCTGGCAGCAGCCACGACCATAAACTGCAAGGATTCCTCTTCTCCAGTTATCTTCATTTATTATCTTCAAATCCTCATCCAATCCTCCAATCCGCAACCAATCATCCAATCTTCAAATCCTCATCCAATCCGCAACTAATCATCCAATCTTCCAACCTTCATCCAATCATCCAACCTTCATTCAATCATCCAATCTTCCAAACTTCATCCAATCTTCCAATCTACAATACAATCTTCATTCGTTCTTCAAGTCATCCAATCCTCAATTCCTTCTGCAACCCTTAATTACTACTCCAGGTTATATTCTATTCCACTCTTCAATTATATTGCAATATTCTTCAAGGACCAAGCTTCATCATCTGTTATAATAACTTACTGGACAATTGACTTTATATTTGCATACTTGCCATATACAGTTTTTATCATCATTATCACTGTCTGCAATATCTTCATTAAATTCATTATATTTTATCCTCTTTGTTTCACTCCCTTCTGTCGTGGATGCAACCACCATACGTTAAAGCACCCAGCCTCCGTTACTCTCCAGCTGGTGCTTCTAAGAGCGTGACAATAAGTATGAGGAGGTTTGTGTATTGTAGCATATCCCTTTCCCATTCATGTGGGTTGAGGGTGCAGTACTGTATATTCTTGTTAGAGGAGAGCTCTCCTAGTTTTCCCGTTGGAGTTGACTGCATACCCTTCCTTGTTTGCTACCCTCTTATTTTGGTTCTTGTATTGGTTGTTTGCTTCTCTGATATGTTTTATCTTTTGTTATTGCACTAGACTTTTCTTTTAACATGAGACACAGCTTGACTTGTAAGGATTGCTCTTTAGCACCATAGTTAGCAAGTCTTGCTCCTGATAATGGTTCTTGATGAATGCACAGAATGCCCTGCTAAAGGGGGGTCTCCCCACAGTCCAGGTGGATTCTGGGGACATTTAGCCCTGTGCATATCAACTTATGTTAGGCAGTAGCCAATTGTCTCCAATGCTTTCTCAGCCCCCCATCAAGTAAGCTATTTGTGCATTTATTTTAATGGGAGTGTGAGAGGTGACATCTTATATATTAATCCATAAAATTATTGTTTTTGACAATCTCTCACCCCACATCTCTCCCAAAGATTCCTCCTATGGAGATGCTGATCCAACATTCTGTAATTAAGTCTACTGTCTGCTAATGAGCAGTTTAGCGATGGTATGGTAACATTGAAGTTTAGCTAGCTCTTATGATGTGCTTACATCCATAGAAGAACCGCTGTCATAAAGAGACAACAGGTGGTACGGAGCGAGCTTGCAGTGTCAGTAATGATGATCCACTGCTGGCTTGTTCAGAAGCTGCTGCAGCCTCCTTGTGATAACATTGCTTCTGTAATTGTTGTACAGTATGCCGGTACTTTTCCCAGGCCCGGCTGAATGAAATGATAAATTCTTGCTTTGCCGAAAAAGTTTTTTTTGTTTTTTTTTCCCACTCTTTCATTTAACAATGAGTCCCACAGACAAAGGACCTTATTCTGATTGACTCGCAAGGCTGCAAAATTTGCTTCCTTGCGAGTCAATCTGACGCCGCCTGCGAATGGATAATTTATCCGTTCGCAGACAGGGAGAAATCATTCGATGGTCGGCGACCATCGAATGATTTCTCCAGCGCTCGCAGTTTAGCGACACCTATATGGTACAGTATATCCGGTGATGTCAGCTTCCCCCCCCTCCCGCACCTGCGTCATGGCCTCATTAGCACGAGAACGTCCATATGGGCGCCCCCTGCCCTTATCGCTGTGTAGGGTGCGTGCACCCGGCAAAGAGAATGTTCGCTGGGGGGGCACGCATTCTGCACATGCACAGACGCACACCATCGGTCCTCCGAGCCAAGCAATCGAAATAAGGTCCAAAGAGTCTGATTCAGCATGGATCGCAAAGCCCAAAAAGGATAAAAACTAGAGATGAGAGGGTTCGGATCCTAGAGATCCGAACCCCCACGAACTTACCTGATCTGAGGCCAGATCCAGGGAGTTCGATGGTCGCCGCCATTTTTCTGTGTTCAAAACGAGGCTGAACGTCATCTTCCCGCTGTCGGATTCTCGCGAGACCTGGGGATATATAGTTGCCGGCAGTCGGCGCCATTTTCAAACAGGCTGGTGATTTCAGACCGCACGGATGTGTCCGTGCTGTCTGCTGAGCGGAGTGGGGGGGATGACATGCTGGGGGGGATGACATGCTGGGGGGGATGATTTATGCATAGGGGGCTGCTTCTAGTGCTACAGAGGGGGCTACATTATTTAAATTCAGCAAAAAAAACATTTTTTTAATGACTGCTGCCAGTGCACAGTATAAGTCCAGGGTGCCCGCATGTGTCCAGGGTGCCCGCATGTGTCCTGAATCAGTCGAGGGTACCCGCATGTGTGCTGCATCAGTCCAGGGTGCCCACATTTGTACTGTATCCATCCAGGGGTGCCCACATGTGTGCTGTATTTGTCCAGGGGTGCCCACATTTGTGCTGTATCAGTCCAGGGGTGCCCGCATGTGTACTGTATCCATCCAGGGGTGCCCACATGTGTGCTGTATTTGTCCAGGGGTGCCCACATTTGTGCTGTATCAATCCAGGGGTGCCCGCATGTGTACTGTATCCATCCAGGGGTGCCCACATGTGTGCTGTATTTGTCCAGGGGTGCCCACATGTGTGCTGTATCAGTCCAGGGGTGCCCACATGTGTGCCGTATAATTCTATGGGTGTCCCCTTGTGTCCTGTATCAGTCCAGGGATGCCCGCATGTGTGCCATATAATTCCATGGGTGCCCCCATGTGTCCTGTATCAGTCCTGGGGTGCCCGCATGTGTGCCGTATAATTCCAGGGGTGCCCCATGTGTCCCATATCAGACCAGGGGAGCTGCCCTTTTTTAAATGAAAATAAAAATAAAGTGTTTTTTTTTTTTTTTTTTTTACTGCAAGGGCTGTTAAATGCGCTGTCATCCAGTGAGCCAAGAGTGCTGTATAATTCATGGGGTGTTGCTAAGTAAGGTGTGCTGCTCTTTTTTATAATTAAAAGAATACAAATTTTTATTTTTACTGCAGGAATTTGTCTGCCGTATTATTCCATGCCTGCCGCCATGTGTGCCGAATCAGTCCAGGGGTGCCGCCATCTGTGCCGTATAATTCCATGTGTGCTGTATCAGGTCAGGGGTGCCACCATCTGTGCCGTATAATTCCTGGGGTAAACCAAGTCTGCCAATTCATGGGGTGCTGTCACGTGTGCCATATCAGTCCAGGGGTGATGCTAAATGTGCCGTATCAGTCCAGGGGTGATCAGGGCCGGCGCCACCACTAGGCAGCTCTAGGCATTTGCCTAGGGCGCTGGCACCTGGAGGGCGGCAGTTCGCCCCTCACCCCCAGCGAACTGTGTAAAAAAAATTGCTGCCCCGGCGTCCCTGCAGTGCTGGGGCGGTCAGGGGTGTCCGTGCTGTAGGGGTACCTGCGGCGCCGTCATGTGTATAAAGCTGTCTGCGGTCGGCGGGGCACCTGTAATGAATAGCAAATAACTAGCGCTATGCGCGCGGCGGCGCCGGAAGCGCTAGTTATTTGCTATTCACTACAGAGACCCCGCCGGCCGCAGCCAGCTTTATACACATGACGGCGCCACAGGTACCCCTACGGCACGGACACCCCTGACCGCCCCAGCACTGCAGGGATGCCGGGGCAGCAATTCTTTATACAGGTACCACCCCCCTCCCCCCCGGCACCATGGCGCCCCCACCCCGACTCGCCTGGGGCGCTCCGGTGCCTTGCACCGGCCCTGGGGGTGATGCTACCTGTGCCATATCAGTCCAGGGGTAATTCTAGGTGTGCAGTATCAGCCTAGAGGGGATGCTAAGTGTGCCATATCAGTCTAGTGTTTGTGCCGCACAATTGTGTAGCTTATCATAGTTATCCAGCTACCTCGGTGCAACCTTTTGCCCTACAAACAATATTGTAAGGTGTGAGCTGTTCAGAATAGACTGGAAATGAGTGGAAATTAATGTTATTGAGGTTAATATAGCGTAGGAGCAAAAAATAAAAAACAAAATTCTGCGATTTTAGCATTTTTTTTGCTTTTTTAACAAAAAATCAGAACCCGAAACCCAAAAAATCCAAACACAAAACACTTAGGAGGTGTTTTGCCAAAACCCATTAGAACCCAAAACCTCAAGGTAATCAGAACCCAAAACCCGGAAAGTGGCCGGTGCACATCCCTAATAAAAACATTTTACTGCAGGTGGGACAAATGTAACGTGCAGAAAGTGTGTTAGATTTGGCTCAGGTGTGTTTAAACCAGTGGCGTAACTATAGCACCGCAGCCCCCTTGACCGCGCGGGGGGGCGCTATGCATGTGCGGGCGCCGGGGGCTGCAGTGCTATAGTTACGTTACACCCCGCCGCCCGCCGCACCAACCCCTGCAAACCGCCCCATCCCCTCCCCAGTCTTTACCTGTGTTCAGTAATCAGTATGCGCTGGTCCCGGCTCCCTTCTTCTGCTGAGGACCACCACAAAATGGCCGCCCCCATATAGCACACAGTTCTCTGAAACTGTCTGCTGTATGGGGGCGGACATTTTGCGTTGGTCCTCATAGCAGAAGAAGGGAGTCGGGACCAGCGTGTACTGAACCTAGGTAAGACTGCGCGGGTTGGTGCGGCGGGTGGCGGGCGGCGGGTGAGTGGCTGGGCGCCCTCCCTTTAACGGGGGGGGGGGCGCCCAAAATGTAGTTACGCCGCTGGTTTAAATTGAAATCTAAATTGCAGTGTACAAATTAAGCAGCCAGAATTGACTTTGCACAGTAACAGAATACCCACCCAAATCTAACTCTCCCTGAAGGTTACATTTGTCCCACCTGCAGTGCAACACGGTTTTGTCTGTAAGAGTAAATATGTGTTTTATGATTCATGCTGAATTAGGCCTAAAATCCATCCACCACCAAACATTTGCATAACTATTTGCATCACAGTGACCCCACCACCACCATGACCCTACCTTACCTCTCCCGACTCCTCACTACAACACATTTGCATTCTTACCTTATGGAAGCCTGGTTAATATTTACCTGACTATTAACCAGTTAAATTGAATAACTGAAAATAAATATGGCCGCAGTCAACATTGGGCCTGATTCAGACCTACTCGCTGTGCTGCCCTTGGTCCCGATCCCCATGGCTGCTGCCGCTGGTCCGACGCATGCACGGTAGCTTCTTCAGTACTGCACATGCACTGGCCTCCAGTCTCTATGGGCTGCTTTTACAGCAGTCCACAGAGGCATATTCAGGGTTCTGGGTCCAGCGCATTCGCAGTATCATCCTCGTAATGCGCATGCACAGAACCCGCATGCTGTTTGTCCCCTTGCGCTTCCCATCCCCTTCAGGGGTGCAGGGGTTAGATCATCCCGCCCTATGAGAGACATCCATCACCCTCCATTGCAGTTACAGGAACAATAAGTACAGTACCTGCACCATACACCTGTGTACCATGCCTGTTATTACATACTTTTAGAATCTACCACTGCTACACCTGCCTGTTATATATTGTATACTGCAAGTTAACCCTTTCAGTGAATGTTAACTCTGTGCATACCACAAATAAACTACATTCCTGATTAACCTTCCAAAAAGTGTGTCATGTAACAACACCACAAGCAACACCACAAGCACTGCTATATACTCTGCCACAGTGGCGTAACAATAAATATTGCGCCCCCTGCCAGGAAAAATTTTGCGCCCCCTTTCCCACCACCCCAGTTAAAACACCCCCTAGGGAGCGGGCAGGGGGTCCGTGCTGCGCGGGTGTACCTGCGGTGCTGTCTAGAGGCCACGATGAGAAGGTTCCCTGCGTCACTGTGTAGTGAGTTGGCGCTGGGTGACCGGGTCCCTGCAGTGTCTTGGAAATAAGAAGTCTGACGCTAGCTTCTGATTTTGAAAGCACTGTCCGCACGCTGATTGGCTGAATATCAGCTAATCAGCATGCGGCTAGAGTTTTCTAGAAGCGCTTCCCGCGCCACCGCCCGGCGGATATCGCTAGAGTCAGACTTCTTATTTCCAAGACACTGCAGGGACCCGGTCACCCAGCGCCAACCCACTACACAGCGATGCAGGGAACCTTCTCACCGCGGCTTCTAGACAGTTAGACAGCGCCGCAGGTACAACCACACGGACCCTGCTGCCCGCACCCCGCTGCACCCACAAGGAGGGGGGAGCTGGGGGCGTAGCAATTGTGCTATAGTTATGCCACTGTGCCAGTCCCTCCCTCCAGTATTACAGATGCAGCAGGTAGTACACCGGAGAATGAGATGCTGCCTCTCCATGCGGGAGCCGGCGCCCACGCAGCCCCCGCTCCCCCAAGCAAGCTACGCTACTGCTCTGCCAACTGGGAACACCTCCAATGGGACTGCCTTGGGTGACTGGCAGGTCGGACTTCCAATAGTCTCACAGACTGCAATTCAATTAGGCAGAGAACAGTGGTAGATTTTACCTGGAGGGGCTGCAGCCCTGCAGCCCATAGGTAAAAATCACCACTTGCTGCGAGTATTCTGAGCCCAGCAAGCAGATCAACTCCGCTCCGCTGAGCTACCTCCCCCCACAGCTGAGAAGGTCATGGGGAGAAAGAGGCCCCTGCTGATGTCAGTGGCCCACCCTCCCAACGGTTGGGGGAACGCTTGCCAATCACCTTGTGAGCAGTCAGTGAAGGCTAGTACTCACATGGTCCATTAGCCTGCCCATGCGCAAGGCATACTGTGCACATGCACGATCTTTCTATACTCTGAATCGGCTCCATTGTATCGTTACGGAAGGTCACAACATCAGCCCATACTAGCTGTTTTTCCCAAAACAGAGTGCTTTTCTGACAACTTTTGTTGTCAATATTTCAAACACCGCAGTTTAACAGCAGTAGAATGGAGACATCTGATTTGTGCCGTATCCCTCCCTTGGTGACGTTCCTGTATTTTAAAGCTGTGCTGCGCCGGACTAGGGATGAATACCACTGATTGTCTTACAAGAGTGCCAAAATTAAAAGACTGATAATCAGGGTCCATTCTGGGAGTGAAAGCAAGAAAAATATGTTCAGACTCAAATTAAAGATAATTAACCCCTTCCCGACATTTGACGTACATTTACGTCATGGTCGGGAAGTACTTCCCGACACATGGCGTAAATGTACGTCATGGCATTTAACTGTCACCGCGTCTATAGACGCGGTGACAGTTTCAACATGTCTGCTGTCCCTGACAGCAGACATGTCCGTGCATGCCCAGGGGGGGCTGCGATGCCGCCCCCCCGTCGGCGATCGCTGTGATTGGCTGTTCAGTGTGAACAGCCAATTACAGCGTTTTCCTGTGTCACCGGCGAATAACGTTCGCCGGTGACACGGGATCAGAGGTGATTGGTGCTGTAAAGTACAGCACCAATCACCGCGGGGTGTAAGGGTGACACTGGTGTCACCCCACCGCACCCCGCCCGCCCCCAAAGGCCGTGATTGGTTCGTCGGACCGACGGACCAATCACAGCCAAGGAGGGGGATTTAAACTAACGGTGACTGCACTGCAGACGCCATTCCGGTCTGGAATAGCGTGCAGTGCGGTCACCGTACCTCCCTGCCGCCATACTGACCAGAACCTTGCTCCATAGCTTGCTCCATACTTACCTGATCGCTGCTTCATCACTGCTTCCTGGATCCTGTTACTACTTGTGCCTTCCTGTGAAATTGTGCTGCTGCAGTGTACTAGCTAGATAGATAGAGAGATAGATAGAGAGATAGAGAGATAGAGAGAGATAGAGAGAGATAGAGAGAGATAGAGAGAGATAGAGAGAGAGATAGTGTCAGAGAGTGCTGATCGCTGCTTCATCACTGCTTCCTGGATCCTGTTGCTACTTGTGCCTTCCTGTGAAATTGTGCTGCTGCAGTGTACTAGCTAGATAGAGAGATAGATAGAGAGATAGAGAGAGATAGAGAGAGATAGAGAGAGAGATAGTGTCAGAGAGTGCTATATTTTGTGCTGCTGCAGTGTGATATAGTTATAGATAGAGAGAGAGAGATAGAGAGAGAGAGATAGATAGAGAGGCCTAGTGACAGAGTGCTATATTTTGTGCTGCTGCAGTGTGATAGTTATAGAGAGATAGAGAGAGATAGAGAGAGATAGTGTCAGAGAGTGCTATATTTTGTGCTGCTGCAGTGTGATATAGTTATAGATAGAGAGAGATAGAGAGAGAGAGATAGATAGAGAGGCCTAGTGACAGAGTGCTATATTTTGTGCTGCTGCAGTGTGATAGTTATAGAGAGATAGAGAGAGATAGAGAGAGAGAGATAGAGAGAGATAGTGACAGATTGTGCTATATATTTTTGATATAACTGACTGCTGCCCCCTCCTTTTGTGCTGATCAGTATAAATTAACTGATCAGCAACTTTTTGGGGGCGCAGGTTTTTTTTTATATATAGATATACCTGTCAGTGCTGCTGCTGCAGTGTCATAGAGTGATAGATAGTGAGAGATAGAGAGAGATAGTGACAGAGAGTGATAGAGAGTGCTAAATTTTTTGTCTGCTGCCCCCGCCTTTTGTGCTGATCACTATATCTGAGGTGATCAGCAACTTTTTTGGGGGTACAGAGGTTTTTTTTTTTTATATATACCTGTCAGTTGCACCAAAGGTTGTGCACCTGCTGCACCTCACTGGTAATCAGTGTCGCATCACTGATCACCTTTTTTTTTTTGTGTGTGTGCTGTGGGGTCTTTTTTTAATTTTTTTTTTACACACACTGTGATTTTGTGGGTGTCCTGTGGCCGCTGTGCGCTGATCAGTGACGTACATCACTGATCATCTTTTTCGGTACAGGGTTGATCTATATATTTTTTTTTTTGATCAAATTCCTGTTGCCTTTGAGCGCTGTTCAGTGACAGACGTTACTGACCAACATCTGTGCTCAATTTTTGGCGCAGGACCTTTTTTTTTTTTTTAACCCCTTAAATTTTTTATTTTTAACCCCTTCATTTTTTTTTTTTTTATTGGTATAAAGTATTTTTTTTTTTCTGCACCACATACACACTACACACTACATACCCCCCGGATTGAAATAAAGTTTGTACCCCCCCCTACACTATACACGTGTTGAAACATTTCACTACCAGTAACACAAAAATAAAAATGGCATCCCAAATGTCCTCCCAAATGTCCTCCCAAATGTCCTCCCAGTCATCCAGGAGAATGTATTCAGCGGAGGAGGCATATGCCCTGCTTGCTTCTGACTCTGACACAGCCAGTGATGCAAGCGGGGAATTTGAAGGATTCGCCTTAAGCTCCTCTTCCTCCTCTGGTGATGAGGGACCCCCTCAAAGACGCCCCCGTAGAGCAGCTGAGACCCCCCCCCCAATAATTGATCTCGTATGGACCCCACCACCAGACAATTTTGAGCCCCAGGTTCCTGAGTTTTTGGCCATGCCAGGAATCCAATTTGATTCCACAGGTCTCAGAGAAATTGACTTTTTCAAATTATTTTTCTCTGATGATTTTATAAATTTAATGGTGGACCAAACTAATTTATATGCCCAGCAGTTTATTGCTCAAAACCCCACGTCATCATTTGCTAGGTGGACCCCTGTAGATGCAGTAGAGATGATGACGTTTTGGGGTCTGGTGTTTCATATGGGCATAGTAAAAAAGCCAGAAATTAGGCAATATTGGAGTACAGATGTTCTGTACAGTACTCCATTTTACCGTATGGCCATGACCCGGACTCGATTTGAGACAATTCTTAAATTTATACATTACACCGATAATGCACAGTGCCCACCCAGAGATGATCCCACCTTTGACCGGCTATTCAAAGTCAGGCCGGTCATTGATCATTTCAGTGCCAAATTTGAAGAGGTGTACATCCCTGAAAAATTTATTTGTATCGACGAGTCCCTTATACATTTTAAAGGAAGGGTTAAATTCCGCCAGTACCTTCCCAGTAAGAGGGCAAGGTATGGCATAAAAATGTACAAACTGTGTGAAAGCACCTCAGGGTACACCCACAGGTTTAGGGTTTATGAAGGGAAGGATTCAAGAATTGAACCGCCAGAATGCCCCCCCTCCCTCGTAGGTGTTAGTGGGAAAATTGTCTGGGATTTAGTGCACCCCTTCCTGGATAAAGGTTATCACCTCTATGTGGATAACTTTTACACTAGCATCCCCCTGTTTAAGGCCCTTGGTTCAAGAGGTACAGCAGCTTGCGGTACTGTGCGCAAGAACCAAAGAGGCCTCCCAAAAACGCACATTGCCCAAGTAATGAGAAGGGGTGAAAGCAGGGGAATATGCACCGAAAATATGTTGTTGGTCAAATATAAGGACAAGAGGGATGTCCTTATACTGACAACAATTCACGGAGACAGTACCACCTCCGTCCCTGTACGAGGTACCAGTACCCACACCTCAAAACCTAATTGTATCCTGGATTACAATAGGTACATGGGCGGAGTGGATCTTTCAGATCAGGTACTGAAGCCGTACAGTGCCCTGCGGAAAACAAAAATCTGGTACAAGAAGGTGGCCGTGTATATCATCCAGATGGCACTGTATAACGCTTACGTGCTATTCCGTTCTACCGGCCAGAGGGGGACATTTATGCACTTTCAAGAGGAAGTCATAAAGGGCCTAATATTTGGGAACCAGCAGGCAGAGGGCCCCAGTACTTCTAGTACTGGCCCCCGTATTGTACCAGGGCAGCATTTTCCTGATGAAATCCCCTCCACTGGAAAAAAGGGCAGGACACAAAAAAGGTGCAAAGTTTGCTATAAAAAGGGAATAAGAAAGCAAACTATTTTCCAGTGTGACACTTGCCCCGACAAACCCGGCCTATGTATAAAGGAGTGTTTTAAAATATACCACACATCTATGGAATATTAGGTTCATAATTTCACCGTGCTTCGGGGGTCTTGCTAATGCCACATAGCACCCACCATTCATTCCACCAGAATCTGAGCCGCAAAATCCAAAAATCACTCCTTCCCTTCTGAGTCCTGCCATGCACCCAACTGGTATTTTTTGGTCACATGTGAGGCATTGCCGTACTCGGGAGAAATTGGGGCACATATTTTGGGGTGCTTTGTCTCCTTCATTCCTTGTGAAAATGAAAAATTTTGAGCCAGAACTGCATTTTTGTGTAAAAAAATGTAATTTTTCATGTTCACTGCCCACTTGTATCAAAATTGGTGAAACCCCTGGGGGTTTGAAATGTACACTATACCCCTAGATGAATTCCCTGAGGGGTGTAGTTTGCAAAATGGGGTCACTTGTGGGGGGGTTCCACTGTATTGGTGCTTTGGGGGTCTTGCTAATGCGACATAGCACCCACCATCATTCCACCAGAATTTGTGCTGCAAAATCCAAATATCACTCCTTCCCTTCTGAGTCCTGCCACTTTTTGGTCACACATGAGGCATTGCCGTACTCGGGAGAAATTGGGGCACAGATTTTGGGGTGCTTTGTCTCCTTCATTCCTTCTGAAAATGAAAAATTTTGAGCCAGAACTGCATTTTTGTGTAAAAAAATGTAATTTTTCATTTTCACTGCCCACTTGTATCAAAATTGGTGAAACCCCTGGGGGTTTTAAATGTACACTATACCCCTAGATGAATTCCCTGAGGGGTGTAGTTTGCAAAATGGGGTGACTTGTGGGGGGGTTCCACTGTATTGGTGCAACATAGCACCCACCATTCATTCCACCAGAATATGTGCTGCAAAATCCAAAAATCACTCCTTCCCTTCTGAGTCCTGCCATGCACCCAACTGGTATTTTTTGGTCACATGTGAGGCATTGCCGTACTCGGGAGAAATTGGGGCACAGATTTTGGGGTGCTTTTTCTCCTTCATACCTTCTGAAAATGAAAAATTTTGAGCCAGAACTGCATTTTTGTGTAAAAAATGTAATTTTTCTTTTTCACTGCCCACTTGTATCAAAATTGGTGAAACCCCTGGGGGTTTGAAATGTACACTATACCCCTAGATGAATTCCCTGAGGGGTGTAGTTTGCAAAATGGGGTCACTTGTGGGGGGGTTCCACTGTATTGGTGCTTGGGGGGTCTTGCTAATGCGACATAGCACCCACCAAAATTCCACCAGAATCTGAGCTGCAAAATCCAAAAATCACTCCTTCCCTTTTGAGTCCTGCCATGCACCCAACTGGTATTTTTTGGTCACATGTGAGGCATTGCCGTACTCGGGAGAAATTGGGGCACAGATTTTGGGGTGCTTTTTCTCCTTCATACCTTCTGAAAATGAAAAATTTTGAGCCAGAACTGCATTTTTGTGTAAAAAATGTAATTTTTCATGTTCACTGCCCACTTGTATCAAAATTGGTGAAACCCCTGGGGGTTTGAAATGTACACTATACCCCTAGATGAATTCCCTGAGGGGTGTAGTTTTCAAAATGGGGTGACTTGTGGGGGGGTTCCACTGTATTGGTGCTTGGGGGGTCTTGCTAATGCGACATAGCACCCACCAAAATTCCACCAGAATCTGAGCTGCAAAATCCAAAAATCACTCCTTCCGTTCTGAGTCCTGCCATGCACCCAACTGGTATTTTTTGGTCACATGTGAGGCATTGCCGTACTCGGGAGAAATTGGGGCACAGATTTTGGGGTGCTTTTTCTCCTTCATACCTTCTGAAAATGAAAAATTTCGAGCCAGAACTGCATTTTTGTGTAAAAAATGTAATTTTTCAATTTCACTGCCCACTTGTATCAAAATTGGTGAAACCCCTGGGGGTTTGAAATGTACACTATACCCCTAGATGAATTCCCTGAGGGGTGTAGTTTTCAAAATGGGGTGACTTGTGGGGGGGTTCCACTGTATTGGTGCTTGGGGGGTCTTGCTAATGCGACATAGCACCCACCAAAATTCCACCAGAATCTGAGCCGCAAAATCCAAAAATCACTCCTTCCGTTCTGAGTCCTGCCATGCACCCAACTGGTATTTTTTGGTCACATGTGAGGCATTTCCGTACTCGGGAGAAATTGGGGCACATATTTTGGGGTGCTTTTTCTCCTTCATACCTTCTGAAAATGAAAAATTTTGAGCCAGAACTGCATTTTTGTGTAAAAAAATGTAATTTTTCATTTTCACTGCCCACTTGTATCAAAATTGGTGAAACCCCTGGGGGTTTGAAATGTACACTATACCCCTAGATGAATTCCCTGAGGGGTGTACTTTGCAAAATGGGGTGACTTGTGGGGGGGTTCCACTGTATTGGTGCAACATAGCACCCACCATTCATTCCACCAGAATCTGTGCTGCAAAATCCAAAAATCACTCCTTCCCTTCTGAGTCCTGCCATGCACCCAACTGGTATTTTTTGGTCACATGTGAGGCATTGCCGTACTCGGGAGAAATTGGGGCACAGATTTTGGGGTGCTTTTTCTCCTTCATACCTTCTGAAAATGAAAAATTTTGAGCCAGAACTGCATTTTTGTGTAAAAAAATGTAATTTTTCATGTTCACTGCCCACTTGTATCAAAATTGGTGAAACCCCTGGGGGTTTGAAATGTACACTATACCCCTAGATGAATTCCCTGAGGGGTGTAGTTTGCAAAATGGGGTGACTTGTGGGGGGGTTCCACTGTATTGGTGCTTGGGGGGTCTTGCTAATGCGACATAGCACCCACCAAAATTCCACCAGAATCTGAGCTGCAAAATCCAAAAATCACTCCTTCCCTTCTGAGTCCTGCCATGCACCCAACTGGTATTTTTTGGTCACATGTGAGGCATTGCCGTACTCGGGAGAAATTGGGGCACAGATTTTGGGGTGCTTTGTCTCCTTCATACCTTCTGAAAATGACAAATTTGGAGCCAGAACTGCATTTTTGTGTAAAAAAAATAATTTTTCATTTTCACTGCCCAGTTGTACCACAATTGGTGAAACCCCTGGGGGTTTGAAATGTACACTATACCCCTAGATGAATTCCCTGAGGGGTGTAGTTTGCAAAATGGGGTCACTTGTGGGGGGGTTCCTAACTTTTAGCATCTTATGGTGCCTTGAAACCTACATGGTGCCTAAAAAATAATCTCATAAAAAGGAGGCTCCAAAATCAAGTAGGTGCTCCTTCTATTATGAAGCCTGTGGTTTGGTCACCGTGCACACTAGGGCCACATATAGGATATTTATGAAAACAAAAGAATTGGGGGAATCAATTTTTAGTCACATTTCTCTAGTAAAATGTACTGTGTTCCTTATAAAAATGTATTAAAATTGCAAATCTGCAAAAAAAAAGAAATTTTGAAATTTCACCTACACTTTGTTTTAATTCCTGTGAAACACCTAAAGGGTTAACAAACTTCCAAAATGCTGTTTTGAATACTGTGAGGGGTGCAGTTTTTGAAATGGCATCATTTATGGGGGTGTCTCACATACAAGTCCCTCAAAGTTACATCAGAACTGAACTGGTCCCTAAAAAAATCAGTGTTTGAAATTTTCTTGAAAATTTGAGAATTTGCTATTCATATTGTAAGCCTCCTAGTGTCCCAAAAAATTAAAAGGAAGTTGAAATAATGATGTCAACATAAAGTAGACATATGGCCTATGTTAGTTATTCACTATTTTGAGTGGTAAGATTATTTGTCTCACAAGCAGAAAATTTAACATTTTGCAAATCGCTAAATTTTCCATTTTTTCACGATATTTTGGTATTTTTCACAAAAAAACACAGACTGTATCGACCCAAATTTACCACTAATTTGAAGTACAATGTGTCACGAAAAAACAATCTCAAAATCACTGGGATAAGTAAAAGCAAAAAAAAGTTATCCCCACTTAAGTGAGACATGTCAGATTTGAAAAAAAGGGCTCTGTCAGGAACGCAAAAACTGGCTCTGTCAGGAAGGGGTTAATATACTTGTGTTATCCCTACACTGAAGATAGAACTGCAGACATATCATCTGACCTCTCTGATTTGCTATGAATTTCCATGCCTCATCACTGGTACCACTAGCTTTCAAGTTCAGTTCTAGAACTTTAGAAAGAAGTTTTACCTTTCGGAGGTTTAGTTGATAACGGGTTAATAATACAGTAGACACATAACTCACTAACTAACTATGCATGCCCCATTACCATTGAACCGCAACCCCCTCCCCATATACACTCGCAACCTCCATTGATTTAGCTCTTTGAAAGTTGACAGTAGCCTTATATTACTCTATTATACTTATTGATGTCATATAACTGCTTTAATGCACCTACAGATTTCTTTCTGCTTGCAGCACAACATGTGAACTCACTAATGTATCTTAAATTGCCAAACGAAGACTGTAAATGGGTCAATTTTAGCCCTTAATGTACAAGATATATGTAATGCCAAACCGTTTTTCTTTAGAGTTTCACAATCATACTTACATTTTTTTTGGACCACCCGGGATGAATAATCATTTTCTACCTAGGGAAAAATGTCACTCTGTTACTAAAGGTAGAGTATATGGGCAATGTGCCTCTGAATGCATTAGTCGGGTCTTCCTAATCCCTGGCTGCTACACAAGCAGCACCTGGAGGGACTTCTGCTACTAAAGTCCGTTACTTATACAGCCCTCGAGTTTGACGTTAAATTATTCGTGGGCCCATCTTCATACTTCTCTGTCATTTGTAACCTGCTGCTGAGAGAAGTACAGCATTTATTCCCTCTCTAAGTTTTAAGAAATAGAAATGTGTTTTTATCTAAAAGCAGAAATCGACATCAACACAAGGGTTTGATTTGTAAGAGTTGTTCCAGATCTCTTGTGGGAACAATAAGGTGTAACTCGGCAGAGGCCCTGCTGTTACAATTCAGTCGTATCCCATTACTATGAAGACAAACCCTGGGATTAATGTAATCATCAATATGAAGCCTTCTTGGGCCAGTAATATTTTAATTGGATACACAGTAATTAGTGTGAATTTATGAGCTTAGTTGGATCATCTGCTGGGCTGGAGACCTTTAGGGCAGCGGTTCACAAACTTTATTCTCTCCCGTACCCATTGATTAGGTCTTACATTTATGTATTTAGTGTCCGGTCAGGATCTGGTCCCTCTGTGTCTGGCAGCTGACTGTGTACTGTCTCCGGGGGTTCCCAGTATCGTGTGTAGCAGGGGCAAATAATTGTCAGATAATTGTCTGAGGGCAGCACGGGTAGCTCCCAGTATATTGTTGGTCGGGCACGAAGAGATGCTGCAGATGGAACCGGAAGTAATGCAGCAAAGTTCGTCTTCATGGCAATGGGAGACTTCTTTAGCCATTAACATTATTATTTTCATGTGCCCCCAACAGGTCTGCAGAGTACCCCCAGGGGTACAAGTTCCCCAGGTTAGGAACCACTGTTTTAGGGGATTTAGGGGCAAATGCAGGATATCTAGAGGGGGTTTCCATATGCAATCCCCAATCTCCCTGAATCTGTTGAACATTGGAACAAGCACAAGTCTTGGGGAACAGTAGAAGAATCTAGAATATTAATGTATACATTGGTGTTTTTATACACTGGATGGAATACAGTATTAAGTTAACATTGTGTGGCATATGTATAATGGAGCGTCACGGTGTGGGGCATATGTATCATGGTGCATCACGGTGTGTGGCATATGATTAATGGAGCATCACGGTGTGGCATATGTATCATGGTGCATCACGGTGTGTGGCATATGATTGATGAAGCATCACGGTGTGGCATATGATTAATGGAGCATCACGGTGTGGCATATGTATCATGGTGCATCACGGTGTGTGGCATATGATTGATGGAGCATCACGGTGTGGCATATGATTAATGGAGCATCACGGTGTGGCATATGTATAATGGAGCATCACGGTGTGGGGCATTTGTATAACGGAGTATCACGTTGTTGGGCATATGTATAATGGGCATTGTGTGTGTGGCATATGTATAATGGAGCATCACGCTGTGGGGCATTTGTATAATGGAGCTTCACATTGTGGCATATGCATAATGGAGCATCACGGTGTGTGGCATATGTATAATGGTGCATCACGGTGTGTGACATATGTATAATGGAGCATCACGGTGTGTGTCATATGTATAATGAGCATCACGGTGTGTGACATATGTATAATGAGCATCACGGTGTGTGTCATATGTATAATGAGCATCACGGTGTGTGACATATGTATAATGAGCATCACGGTGTGTGGCATATGTATAATGGAGTATCACGGTGTGTGGCATATGTATAATGAGCATCACGGTGTGTGGCATATGCATAATGGCGCATCACGGTGTGGGGCATTTGTATAATGGAGCATCACGGTGCGGGGCATATTTATAATGGGTATCACGGACTGCACTATTGGGGTCATGTGTATCTGGCACTGCACTATTGCGGGCATATGTGTATCACACCCCCATTTTCCATGGCCGCACCCCATGTGGCTACAGGTCTTAGAGAGCTGACCATGCCCCCATAGCAGAAAGAATGGGGGATGTAGCCTCGCAGGAGTTCCACGGTAGTAGCTGAACCCTCTAATTTTTGGCGCGTGCCTTCGGCACGCGCAGATGTCTCTTCTCCTCTACCTACTGTGTTGAGAGGTATGTTTGTGACATATTGGACATTGCAGTGTGTGCCATATTATGTCTGGGGCATTGCAGTGTGTTTTTTTTTATATTATGCAGATTTTTAGAATTTTTTATTTTAGTAGCTCTTCGGACGGTTTATTTTGTCGCGAGTAGCTCCCGACCCAAAAAAGGTTGGAGACCACTGGTCTATAGTATTGGCTGTTTAAATCATATTTAACAAATTTACAGGAAAAAGGTTAAACATCCAATAATACTGCACATAAATAAACATGATAGAACCTATAGGAGACAGATCTTCACTTTCTAAGCACACAGGCTCCTGTCTCTTCTTCCTAGCAGCTACTCTCTGGTCCAGTGCACTGACTGAGGACTCAGACACATACACACATCAAACGGAGTAGCAGAGGCTTCTACTACTGGGGACGCTCTGTCACATAAACTGCATGTTGTGGCGGCAGCTCTGGTGAATATATTATTTGCTATTGAAATTGTGATCACAATTGAATCCGCTGGACAAAAGGAGGGTAATCAGAAACGCCAGACATATATGCTAGCAGATGCTCAATTAGTTAAGTGATATCACTCAGGTGCTTGCAAGGGAGGGGTAATCTTGAGTAAACAAAAGCGCATTTGGTTTCCCCAGCAACACTGTGTAATATCAGTAACCAGACTTAAATCTACATGATGATATGATTCAGAGATCTTACTTACATATATTTTCAAATATATGGGAAGCTCCCAAGCCATTCGTCAAGGCAGCACGGACAGTTTACTGCTATACAGCGCTGACGTTCTGGGCTCGATTCCCACCATGGCCCTAACTGCAGAGTTTATATATTCTCCCTGTACTTTCTTGGGTTTCCTCCGGGTACTCCGATTTCCTCCCACAATCCAAAAATATACAGGTAGGTTATTTGGCTTCCAACAAAAATTAACCCTAGAATGTCTGTGTGTGCGTGTACATGTGGTAGGGAATATAGATTGTAAACTCCTCTGGGGCAGGGACTGTGAATGTTCAAATATTCTTTGTAATGCTCTGCGGAATGTGTGTGCGCTATATAAGAAACTGCTAATAAATAAATAATAATTACATCCTCTCTGACTATTGGGGGTCCCAATTGCTATATCTAGGTAATCAGAGTCTTTGTAAAGATGATTCTCAATGGCTGCCGTCACAATGAGAGCCCTGCAGCCATTCACATGCATGTTCTCAGGTATAAATGTGTCCTCATACAGTAGTGCCACACTCGCGCCAAACTGCTATTAGTGCGCCAGGTTCTGTAACTCAAGCCCCTAGCCTATTTTTATCTGAAATGTGCACCTTGGCACAAATGTAACAATTGGATGTTACAAAACTGAATAATGAGACTGCTTTCATTTATTTGGTATTCAACTGGGTCTGAACCTGTATAGGATGGGCTGCAATACAGCGGTCATGGCATTTATTTCACTCCAAATTCCATTTGTTCTTCAGCTGCAACTTTGATTGAGTCGTGTATCACTTTTTCTGCGCTGCAAATAAGACGTCCATGTACAGAAAGAGTCGCCATGCTACATCTCGCCTGGCATTGTGTAGTATAACACCTCTGTAAGTTAATTTAGGGTCAAGGTGTCGACCTGCTCCAATATGAATGTTCAGGATGACTATCTAATGTGCAGCCACGAACAGCAGGAACTTTTCTTTGTGGTTCCTCAAAGCAAGTACAACATGGAAATGGGTGGTTCCGGCGCATCATGCCTGTCTGTGTGCAGTCAATATGACATCACTTTTTTACATAGTTACATAGTTACATAGTAGATAAGGCTAAATAAAGACTTGCGTCCATCTAGTTCAACCTACGTTTTAATAGCTTATCCCTTGTAAAAGACAGAATATGGTTCTTATTAGTACCCCTGGATATTTTTATCCAATAAATGCTTGTCCAACCTTATTTTGAACGTATTTATTGTATCTGCCAACACCACCTCTCCAGGAAGAGAGTTCCAAAGTTTGACTGCTCTGACCGTAAAGAATTTTTTTCTTTTGAGGGAACGAAATTTTCTTTCCTCTAATCTAAATTCGTGCCCTCGTGTCCTAGTTTCCTTTCTTGCAGTAAAAAGAGTGCTTGAGAGTTCCTTATATTGGCCCCTGATATATTTGTACATGTTGAGCATGTCCCCCCTTAAACGTCTCTTCTCTAGTGTAAATAGTCCTAGCTTGCTTAATCTCTCCTCATAGCTTAAATTCTCCATTCCCCTAATAAGCTTTGTTGCTCTTCTTTGGGTTTTTTCCAATTCCATGATGTCCTTTTTATAGTGTGGGGCCCAGAACTGTACTCCATATTCAAGGTGCGGTCTAACCAATGCCTTGTACAGTGGCATAATTACTTTTGAGTCCCTAGTTTCCATGCCCCTTTTAATACATGCTAGAATTCTGTTGGCCTTTTTTGTTGCAATGTGACATTGAACACTGCACCCCAGCTTATTATCTATATGGACTCCTAGATCCTTTTCAAGTGCTGAAGTACCTAATTCCTCCCCGCTTAGGTTGTAACTTGCACACTGGTTACGTCTCCCAAGATGCATAACCTTGCATTTATCCACATTGAACCTCATCTTCCACTTTTTAGCCCACTCATCTAGTTTGTTAAGATCATTTTGAATTATGTTCACATCTTCTGTTGATTCAATAACTCTACTCAGTTTTGTGTCATCAGCAAAGATGGATACATCGCTGAGAATCCCCATCCCGATATCGTTAATATAAATGTTAAACAAGATGGGCCCCAGTACCGAGCCCTGTGGCACTCCACTTAGTACTGGTATCATAGTTGATACTGCACTGTTCACAACCACTCTCTGTTCTCTATTACACAGCCAGTTCCCTACCCATCTACAGATATTTGCACCTAGTCCCAGGTCCACCATTTTATTTATCAACCTCTTGTGTGGTACTGTATCAAAAGCTTTTGCAAAATCAAGGAAGACCACATCTACTGCGTTTCCATTATCAAGGTTTTTGCTGACATCCTCGTAGAAGCCCAGTAAATTTGTCTGGCAGGAACGATTTTTCACAAACCCAAGTTGGTTAATACTAAGTAAACTATGAAGGTCTAAGTATTCCAGGATACCATCCCTTAAAATTCCTTCAAATATTTTACCCACTATTGATGTTAAACTCACAGGCCTGTAATTTGCAGGGTCATCCCTTTTACCTTTTTTAAATATTGGCACTACCTCTGCTATTCTCCAGTCTTTTGGTACCATACCTGTTGATAGTGAATTTTCAAAAATGCAATATAGAGGGGTCGCTAGTTCCTCCCTTAACTCCATTAGTACCCTAGGATGTATACCATCTGGCCCTGGTGATTTGTTAGTTTTTATTTTGCTGAGCCTCAAAATGATATCCTCGGTCGAGAGATCCATATTGTGATCCGGTTTGTTTGTTCCAGTTGAGGTATCTGTGCTTTCCACTAACTGCTCTCCCCTAGTAAATACTGATGAGAAGAACTTATTTAACACTTCCGCTTTTTCATTATCTTCTGCAAAATTTTTACCGTTGATATCTGTTAGTGGGCCTATGTTCTCTTTAATTATTCGCTTGCTGTTTATGTACTTGAAAAACTTCTTGGGGTTAGTTTTGCTTTCTGTGGCTATACGCTCTTCATTTTCCCTTTTAGCTACTTTGATTACTTCTTTACAAGTTTTGTTTGTTTCTTTATACTTGATGAACGTCTCCTCATTTACGTTATTTTTATAGAACTTAAACGCTTTTGTTTTATTGTTGATCGCTGTCCTTACTTTTTTGTCCAACCATGTTGGCTTTTTTTTGTTAAATTTACCCTTGTTGACTTGGAATGTATTTAGTAGTTAGTGATTCTAGCACATTTTTAAATGTATCCCACATTTCCTCTGCCTTCTTTCCTTCGAATAACTCTCCCCAATTAATTTCTTTTAGAGCTTCCCGGGATAAAATGAAATTAGCTTTTCTGAAGTTTAGTACTTTACCCGGTCCTGTATTATATTGAGGTTTTCGGAAGTTGATTTCCAGTGAGACCATGTTGTGGTCACTGTTCCCTAGGTGTTCAATTACTCTGGTGTTTGAAACTAAATCTATGTTATTTGTTAATACTAAGTCCAATAGTGCCCCATTACGGGTTGGAGCATCTACCGTTTGAGTGATAAACTGATCCTTGAGCAAGCTTAGGAACCCACTGCTTTTAGATGATTTACATGTCTCATTTTTCCAGTCAATATCTGGTAAATTAAAATCCCCCATTATTATTACCTGCCCCTGATCTGATGATTTTTTGATTTGGTTTAGGAGTAGAGACTCGTCCCTATCGTTCACGTTTGGCGGTCTGTAGCATACCCCTAATAAAATTTTATTATTGGGTTTTTTATTTTTATCAGTTATCTCTGCCCACACGGCCTCCGAGTTATCTTCTTCTGTATCTGAGATCATAATTTGCCCACAAGATATTAAGTCCTTTTTTACATAAAGGCACACCCCCCCGCCCCTTCTATTTTCCCTGTCTTTCCTGTAGAGTGTACATCCCTCCATGCTTAGCGCCCAATCGTGTGACTCATTACACCATGTTTCTGTTATACCAATAATGTCATAATCGTCCCTAATGGCCACGGCCTCTAGTTCCCCTATTTTTCCTGCTAAGCTTCTTGCATTAGCCAGTATGCATTTGAGTTTGTGTTTATTATTAGATGCTACCGTTGAGGCTACGTTGGGATCTCGTTTCTCTATTGAGTTCTTACTGATTCTAGTTTTTCTCCCCAACCCCCCTTCTCCACCCTCCAATCTCTTAAATGCCCCTTCATCACTGTACTGTCTAATATGCCCATAGTTTATATCTGCATCCCTCCCCCCTATGCCTAGTATAAAGACTCCTCCAACCTTCTAACCATCCTGCCTCCCAGCACTGCCGCCCCCTTTCAATTCAGGTGCAATCCGTCTCTGCTGTATAGATGGCGCCCGTCTGAAAAGTCCGACCAATGCTCTAGGAACCCAAACCCCTCTTTCCTACACCATCCCACTTTATATTAGAGATGTGCAGACTCGGATTCCAGAGAGCCGAGCCCCCACGAACGTCATCCTTCCGAGCCCGGTTCCGAGCAGCGGGTCCGTCCGCGTGGTCAGAACGTCATCTCCCAGCGCCGGATTTCGCGAGGCTTGAAAAGCGGCTGCTGCGCCCGCCATCTTCACTCCAGTCTAGTAGTGGGTTGGGAGAGGGTGTGTTGCTGCGGCTGCTGGAGCTTAAACTTGAGCTTGACCTTGAACGCAATATTTTTTATTCGCTGGGGCTGTCTCTCAGTGCTGCTGTGTAGTCTAACTGTGTACTTGTAGTACTACTGTCTCCTCTGTGCGGTCTACCTCTGGTGTGCTGTGCTGTAATTATTTTATTCGCTGGGGCTGTCTTCCTCAGTGCTGCTGTGTACTCTGTTCTCCTCTCTGCTTAGGGTGGGCTCTCCCTAGCAAGGAGGACAGTCTAACTGTGTACTTGTAGTACTACTGTCTCCTCTGTGCTGGGGCCTACCTCTGGTGCTGTGCTGTAATATATATTATATGAATAATTAATTATATTATATATAATCCACTGGTGCTGCCTGCACTGAATCTGCCAGTATTATTTAGTTACGCAGTCCACTGTTGCCACTGGCAGTGCTACTGCCTACCTAGTGTACCTACCTAGTACATACTAGGCTGCTATATCTAATTTAATTAAAAAATAATACTTGTGCTGTGTGGGACTGTAAAAAATAATTCCATGCTGTTAATGCACTGACGTGTGCCACTGAGTGCCACTGCCAAGCAGTACTTAATAATAAAATTAATTATTATAAATTCTGCTGGTGCACAATACTAGTATTGCAGACGTATCTACCTGTCTTGTGCCTAGTACTGTCTTATCTACCTGTCTGGTGCCTAGTATTGCCGTATCTACCTGTCTGGTCTAGCGTTCACTGCCTAATACTGCCGTATCTACCGTCTGGTCTGGGGCTCACTGCCTAATACTGCCGTATCTACCATCTGTTTTGGGGCTCACTGCCTAGTAGTGCCGTATCTCATTCTCTATATATACTACCTGTCTGCTGCTGCAGTGCCACTCTTACATGAGCCACCTGTTTGTGCCGCACACTTGTGTGGCTTAGCATAGTTATCCAGCTACCTTGGTGCAACCTTTTGCCCTAAAAACAATATTGTGAGGTGTTCAGAATAGACTGGAAATGAGTGGAAATTAATGTTATTGAGGTTAATATAGCGTAGGAGCAAACAAAACCCCAAATTCTTCGATTTTAGCAGTTTTTATGGGTTTTTTTTAACAAAAAAATCAGAACCCAAAACCCAAGAAATCCAAACACAAAACACTTAGGAGGTGTTTTGGCAAAACCCATTAGAACCCAAAACCTCAAGGTAGTCAGAACCCAAAACCCGAAAAGTGGCCGGTGCACATCCCTACTTTATATAGTGTAAATAGAGAATAAATGAAATTGACAAAATACATGGTACACACTATAATATAATAATACTAAATCAAATAAGGAACTCACCATGTCATATGGCAGACAAAATGAAAATAAGAATTTAAGATATATGAATTCCATACTCACACTCTTTTAATAAGACTTCAACAAGAACAAGCATATACTGTATGGAGCAGGGTAAAAAAAATTAAGCTCTCACCGTGTGGCCAGAGTGGATTCAAGTACCCTGCGCTAAGTTCTCATTCTTTCTTCGTGTCAATGGTGCATTGATTTGAACTGTATACAAAAGTTATTCTAGAACAACAGTACATAGGGGGTTATTCTAATTTGCTCGGAAAGGCACAATCACTCTCTAATGGACAAAACCATATGCACTGCAGGTGGGGCTAATTTTCATACAGGTCATCAGCCTTATATACCAGATGTGTCTAAAACATATGCTAATCAAAGTTTGTAATACCCCTTTAATAGCAGTCTCCCAATCTCATGATTATGACTACAATATGAATTTTTTTTTATAAGTGCTAACGCTTCTCCATTCTATGTCTGCAACTGGGAATGACATGTCATTATGTGTAGTGGTATGCTGAGTGTACAATCCTTTTTTATGGAGACTACTGATATTACCTAGACTGAAGGGGGGGGGGGGGGGGGGCATCCTTTATTATTTATATACTGTAGTCTGGAGAGCCCGACTATTTTTTTGTTGTTGTTGAAGGATTACCACCTTCGGTGTCTATGTACTGGATTTATTTTAATGTTTTCTTTGCAGGTGAGTTACAGGTGCCAGGAAGCCGTTAGGCTTTCAGAGCTCCGTTAACAGATGATATTAGTGAATCTGTGGGTTCCATAATCATCTATGTTAAAATATGAACAGTTGGTCCAATGCTCTAAAGCGGTCACTCCAAGCTCCCAGCGGAGACCCTGCGCCTACCTCTCTGCACTGTCTGGTGGTCTTGCCAGGGCCAGTTGCTAGGATGCTGGCTCCCACTCAACTTCTTCATAGACCTACACCCTGTCAGTGGGAACCCCAGCGGAGGTGCAGGCGGCATCGGATCCAGCGGCAAGTGTTCTAGCAAAGGTAAAAGCAATAGAGAGTCTGGTGGCGGGAGTCCATGTTCCCAAACTTTGGTTGCTTGGCAAACGGGGCAGCCATCTTTGCCTCGGTCATGTGACTGCAGTCCCAGCAACAGCGGGACAGTATCAGGTCGCACAGGCGATTCAGGCAATCAGTTGCCGGCACTTCCTTTGAAAGAAGAAGCAGCTTCATGGATAAATCACCAGTAGTAATATAATTCACCTATAGAATTTGCTGGAAACCTTTGTTGTTCCCTGTTCAAGTCAAGTAAGTCTACTCCAGGTCCAGTCTGGTCACATTCTCCTCCAGTTACAGTAGCCTTGGATTTTAGTCCAGTACAACCAACTCCGGTTCCAGTTTGGTACAATCACCTATGGCTTCTGTCCGATATAGCCGCCTCCAGTTCCAGTCTGGTTTGTATTTTGTGCAAATAGTGGGCTTTGATCCGATTTGTACACAATGCCAATATTTTTGTAGCCAAGCAATTATCAAAAAACTGCACATACACTGCAGTCAGACTGTGCACACAAAGGTACATTTGCAGTAAAGATTTATTCTTATGGTGAATGAAAGTCAGAGACCGTTTGGGGGAGGTGACATGGAGTAGCGGCAAAAAAGTACTGCCACAATCTTTTCTTGGGCGTGTATCTGCCTACTTCTTTTATCAATTGAAAAGAAAGGAAAGATTGTCTATTTGCGGTGCACCACGAAGAAAAAATGTAATAAAATGTAACATTCATATTTATTAAAAGAGCAACATATAAAACCAAATACATATAGAAGTGAAGACATGAAACAATGGTCTTAAAAAGGATATAAATCCTAGCGTAGTGGGACCCCAATGTCGTTTCCTTCCCTAAGATGTTTTGTTGTCATAAATCAATTGTCCAGATGAAGCTACTAGCGACACGCGCATCGACCATACACGCGTATTGTGTAAACCCCACTGTCCCCCTCCCCACTTGAATGTATTTTGATTTGTGTTGAGTAGTAATTCTCACAGAGGGGGTTATTCTAGTTCACTCTGCCAAATTCCTTCTTAGATGGAGAAAACCATGTGCACTGCAGATGGGGCAGATGTTACTTGTGTAGAGAGTATTAGATTTGGGTGGGGTTTTACTTCAAAGTGAGATCTATATTGCAGTGTAAAAATAAAGCAGGCAGTATTTACCCTGCACAGAAACAAAATAACTCACCCAAATCTAACTCTCTCTGCACATTTTAAATCTGCCCCCCTGCAGTACACATGGTTTTGTCCATCTAAGAAGGATTTTGTCAGAAAGATTGAACTAGAATAAGGCCCAGAGTGCACACCGAGCATCTGGTCAGGAGGGCTGCCGGTTGAGGAGACGCAGGTTACTCACTGAACACGATCTCTCTCACTGCACCGGCGCTGACAGCATGACGGCACAGGCACATTCGCAACTCACGCTGCCCCTTTTCAGATGCAGGGTGATCGGCGGATTCCCACTGAAAGGCCGGCTGCAGCAACCCTGTTGGTAGCAGGACAGTTGTCTGCCTTGAGGGTGTGCCGCAGCACGGTCCTGTCCTGAGTACATCTCCGACCATACACCTACTAACATGTACCCATGATTGTTAATGGCTCACCCTGTTATATAAAGCGAGGAAGAACAATACACAGTATATAGTAGCATAGTGATATGCACCTCTGAATATATAGTAAATTGATTCTCCCAGTACACCCTATCTTGATGTTGAAGCACCCACTTGGCCAAATCACTACTCCGGGCAACTATCTATATTCCATGTTATAACATAGAGTGCAAGGGACTGCTACATTTACACTTAATATGCTGCAATTTTCTAAACCCTTGTTAACCATATTGGAATAAGTGATTAATATTGCCATTTATGTATGGTGTAACCAGCTACAGTGGTCTGACATATAACCCATACATAGTACAGTATATGGTTAATAATGTCTACCTGGGCTACACCTATAGGATAGCACTACCTAGGGTGACTTAAATATAACACCTTTTGGTTTTTTAGTCCCATTGTAGGACAATGTAAAGGGAACACATATCGATTTATTAAATAAGACAGTTACAATCCGTGTATAATAAACAAACTCCAACTGATATAACCTCTCGGAGGTCCGACACACAACCTATTCACATGATTTGGTTAACAATGTACACTTGAATTATGACTCTGATTTCAAAGTCCCACTGCAGGACAACATAAAGAGAGTACGTATGCACTATACTGTGTATAATATTTGTGAATCCGTGGATAGCAATAGACGAACATCCACGTGTACAATTGTTTCAATATATCTGCATAAACCAGATGAAAATAGCCATATGCTAGGGGATAAGATGCATTACTGTCAATTGATTTATGACAACAAAACATCTAAGGGAAGGAAACGACATTGGGGTCGCACTACTCTAGGATTGATATCCTTCTTAAGACACTTGTTTCATGTCTTCACTTGTACTTAGTTTAAAATGTCGCTCTTTTAATAAATATTAATAAAAGTTACATTTTATTACATTGTTTCTTCTTGGTGCACCGCAAATAGACAATCTTTCCTTTCTTTTCAATTTATTACTTGCCTATTGTCTGGAGGTAGCACACCCCTATGATAAAATCATCCCACTGAAACTTAATACAATTCTAAGGGGCCCACATTAGATAACAACACGATTATCCCATTGCGACCGGCAAAACTGTGTTTTGTCTACTCCTGAGATCATTCATGCGAAGTCATGGTGCTGGCACCGCAGGTCTCATGGCCATTCTACAAAACCCTAGACTCGCACATAGGGGGAAATTTACCAATATGAAAAACCTAGTTTTTCGTATTGGTATTTCCCCTACGGCTGCATACGACTGTTTCAGTCGTATGCAAAGTCGTGTTCCGGAGGGGAAATTACAAAGCAGTCAGATACGACTGCTTTGTAACCCTCCGATGGTGTAACCATTCATATTAGCTGGCCGTATATATACGGCCGCTAATACGAATTCGTACAGGCAGTCTGCACGGATCAGTCAGATCCGTGCAGGCTGCAGAGTGTAAAAAAAAATAGAAAAATAAATAAATTAAAAAAAAAACGGCGTGGGGTCCCCCCCACAGCTGTAACCAGCACCAGGCTGAAAGAGCCGGGGCCGGTAATTAAAAATCAGGGAACCCGACAAATAGGGGTTCCCCGATTTTTAACAACCAGCTCCAGGTCCGGGGCTGGTTCCCAAAATACGGGGGGCAAAATGACTAGGGGTCCCCCGTATTTCAAGAACCAGCCCCAGGCCAAACCAGCCAGCAGGGTAATGTCACAGCCGGGGGACACTTATTATATAAGGTCCCGCGGCCAAAACATTAACCCTACCGACCAGTCAGCCTGGCCAGGGGCCCTGGGGGAGTGGGGACCCCCCCAATAAAGGGGTCCCCCCCTCCAGGACTTACCTGACCAGGCTGAAGCCTGGTGCTGTCCTCGATGCCCCTGTGCGGTGGGCATCGAGCTGATAGTGGTGTAAAAAAAAGATTAAACTATTGTCTAATACTGGGGCACTATGAGTCCCAGCAAGCCTCCCCCGCAAGCTGGGACTTGGAGAACCACAAGTCCCAGCCTGCGGGGCATTAAAGGGCCCACTGGGTCTTGTAGTGCCACAGTATTAGGAATAGTACAATAAAACACACTGACACACACTTAAAATAAAACTTTAATACATACAAAGCCCACACATACTAATACTTACCTATCTTCTTTCCGTAGGTAGCCCTGGTCCTGTGTCGTCGTCTTCTAGTCCTGTGTCGTCTTCTGGTCCATGTCGACGTTGCTGTCCATGTCGGCGATGGCGTCCCCGTCCGGATCCGACGAAATCCATGGAGGAAGCTGTGGAAGGAAACCATACTCACCTGTCCCGGTGCGACGTAGTCCAGGTAAGGGTATTGGCAAAAAAACAAACCGAGAACGCGAAACCAGCCGGACAGCAGGAGCCGCACGGTGGATTTTTCCCTAAGAATACACCTTTTTTCTACGAATCCATTTTGGTAAATGTCCCCCATAGGGTCGATGTTACAAATGTGTTTGCAGTTGCGGAGGTCTTTGGCTGGCTCCAGTGGTACCTCTATTCATTTCTCATCAGCTGCTTCCCTTACATTGTTTATTAGGTCCGTAGCCTGAACAAGCACAGCTTTGTAGGCTTTAGAATATAAATAAGAATAAGGCCCACATTTACATACGTTACACCCTTATATTCATGACAAACAAATTGAATCCACCCCAAAAACTATAAAATTAATGCACATCCAAAAACTTTTCCAGCACCTGCAATATAGGAGCCCAATTCAGACCTGCCTGCTGGGCTGCAAGTGTTTGGCGCCTAGCAAGCAGGTTAACAAATGCTGAGGAATATTACTCACCATCGAAGGATTTCCCCCCTGGTCCCAAGCGCTAAGTAAGTCTAGACTTACTCAGTGCTGTGAAGGCCACGGGGAGGAGGCCACTGATGATGACGTCAGCAGCCCTCCCTCCCATTGGCTGGGGAACGCCTGCGTTTTCTGGGGCACTCCCAGAAAACGCTTGGTTACCGCGCCCAAATGCCCGCAGGGAGTCAATCACCCTGCGAGCAGCCAGCGAAGGCAGATTCGGGCCCATATTATAGTGTTTGGCAATTATTTTATTTGTTACGAAACCGTGTAAATTTACACACAGCATAGTCTCAAGTAATCCTATTTAAACATAAATTACTGGTTTATGCCATAAATATATCAGCTATTAATAAAGATTTCCAGGGAAAAAAATGAAATGTGTTTTTTTTCAACTTCCAAGAATTCAAGTATAAAGAAATAAATTTTGGTATTCAACAGAAAGCAGCAAGAAATACACTGGGAACCTGGAATACAAGCGCAGATAAAGCCAAGTACTGTACTTACCTGTTGGAGATAAAAAGAACATACATACTTGTTTACATGTTTTTAAAAGGTAAAGCCGCTTAGAAAATTATTGTGCCTGCCAAGAAAAACCATTTCAAACACAATCCTTTATGCAATTTATCATTCACTAGAAAAATAACTTCAGAAGATTCTATGAATGTAAAAAAAATTCTAAAATAACTTCCTGCTGTTCGTAAATGCAAAAAAAAAATTCTTAAGGGACAGAAGTGTCTAGTAATAATCAGATTAGTCCAGAGAATACTCTTAAACCAGAAAAAAGTACTATATTTGTGTTTGAAAAACAAAACAAAAGAAAGAAAAAAGATGTAAAACATTTTCAAAAAACTAGTAAAGCTTACAAGTAAAATAATGGGTTTTTTTGCATCCTAAAAACATTTTAACAATTGAAAAGAGCGTAAAAGCAAGATTCACAGTAAATACACAAAAATGCCTTATCCATAAAAAAAAAATGTATACACAAAAAGCCAGATCATATTAAATATACAAAAAAGACAGATGCTCACCAAATATTATTTAAAAAGCTAGATCCATGCTAGGTGCCTAATTCAGAATGGATCGCTAAATAAAGAATTTGCGAAAGAGCGACTATTGAATTACTGCAGCATGGAACGAGTAATGGTTAGCATTACTGCCTCATGGCGCTGTGATTGTGGGTTCGATTCCAACAATGGCTGTAACAGTGTGGAGTTTGTATATATTCTCCCTGTCCTTGCATGGGCTCCTCTGGGGCAGGGACGGATGTGAATGTTCAAATATTCTCTGTGAAGTGCTGCGGAATATGTGTTCGCTAAAATAAAAGTGTACCGCAAGCACACGTGAGGGGGAATAGCAACAGAAGATGTGTATGGATCGTAAGTGCAATGTTTGACGTTTGGGAAATTTGACGTGTGTGTCAGAAAAAATGCAGGGGTGACCAGGCGTTTTTGAGGAGAGTTTGTAGCATTAGCCATGACCACTTACATCAGGGGTCTTCAACCTTTAAGACAGCGTGGGCCACCTAAAAAAATCCAGTGAAGCCCGAGGGCCACTATACTCTACTGCGGTATTTCGGACAGCCTCATAGAATCACAGCTCCCCTATAACATCAGCACAGTCCTTCATAGATAGTTGGCACAGCCGCCCATACTCAGCACATAACCCCCCCCTACACACACACATACCCAAATAGTTATCAGCAGCCAATTTGGGTTCCAGTGCAAACAGTAAAATTTGTGCCCGCCCCCCCCCCCCCCCCCCATATATATAATTTGATATTGAATAAATTGCACGTGCCGTAGGCGCGCTCCCAAAAAAGGGGTGTGGCCTAATTATAATGAGTGTGAACTAGCAGGAAAACAATTACCTGACACCTCTTTTGCAACCTGCATGACCAGACATTGGTTACCGCAGGAATGGTCGTTGTCCTCACACGCTTAAGTTGACTGAAGGCTGCACAGTGACATATAAACATGAAGGCCCACACAGTGACCTAGTACGCCTCACAGATCAAACCCAAACAATGAAAGGCTACTTAAATCAATATACACTGTTACACTGTTTATCCATAATACACATTACACATTATGCCGCACACCGTGATGCCCATTACACATTAATCCACAAAAAAATTATGCCCATTGCACATTATGCCCCACACTGATGCCCATTATGCCACAGACCATAATGCCAGCAGTACTCCTGCTTATACATATGATGCCCCAGCAGTGCCCCTCACCTAATGCCCCAGCAGTGCCCCTCACACACAATGCCCCAGCAGTGCCCCTCACACACAATGCCCCAGCAGTGCCCCTCACACACAATGCCCCAGCAGTGCCCCTCACACCCAATGCCCCAGCAGTGCCCCTCACACACAATGCCCCAGCAGTGCCCCTCACACACAATGCCCCAGCAGTGCCCCTCACACCCAATGCCCCAGCAGTGCCCCTCACACCCAATGCCCCAGCAGTGCCCCTCACACCCAATGCCCCAGCAGTGCCCCTCACACCCAATGCCCCAGCAGTGCCCCTCACACACAATGCCCTCAGTAATGCCCCACACACAATGCCCCCAGTAATGCCTGCAGCATTGCCAGGTCCCCTGCTCCCGCCAGCTGTACCTCCTCCTCCCGCAGCTTCGCCGGGTCCCAACTCCCCAGCTCGTGACCAGACGTGCCTCCTCCTCCCTCAGCCGCACTGGATCCACTCTGCCCTGCCTGCAGCCAATGGAAATCGGGTAGGCGGCACCCGGGGGGACTCCATTACGCTGCCTCCCTCGGCAGCGTTTTCTTATACTTAAAAAAAAAAAATCCTGTGCATGGCGGGCTGGCGGGCAGGGGGCCACTGAGATCAGCTCCGCGGGCCACTCGTGGCCCGCGGGCCATGGGTTGAAGACCCCTGACTTACATTGTCTCTGAATCACAGATAAGTAGATGCCTCCCACAATTGCACAAGCGGCAAACACTGTTTAATGGTTCGGGAATTGCGTGTGGATTTACAAATGGATGGAGATTAGCGATCCACTAGCAATTTAGCAAGGGGTGTTTTTTCTTTCTGTCTGGGTGGCAGCTTTCTCCTCGCAGTCCAGTTCTCATATCAATGACCCATGCCAAATTAGCCCCTAAATACTGTATACACAAAAGACAGATCCACACTAAATATGCACAAAAATATGGATCCATACTAAGGGCATAATTCAGACTTGATCACTAAGCACATCTTTTCTCAAATGGACAAAACCATGTGCACTGCAGGTGGGGCAGATGTAGATTTAGGCGAGGGGTGTTGAAATAGAAATCAAGATTGAAGTGTAAAAATAAAGCAGCCAGTATTTACCCTGCACAGAAACAAAATAACTCACCCAAATCTACTGTAGCTGAGTGCGGGCCTTTCAATGGTGATCAGAGACAATAGCAATTTCTGAACTGGTGGGGGACGGGTTGTCCATGGAGCCAGCAGGGACGCAGCCACTATAGAAAAACATGACTGTTAGGCAGCTAGACTATGCAGCCAGTAATCTGTGAGTGCTTCATTGTGCAGGATAGCCTCGCCCTGTGCTGCCGTAAAAAGCCTGTATCCATACATACTAATACCGATAAATAACACTGATCAGTGGCGTAGCTTGTGTAAGGCAGCCCCGCCACTGCTTGGGGGAGCGGGGGCTGCGTGGGCGCCGGCTCCCGCCCAGCACACTGAGTGCCAAATCACAAATATATGCTGCTACTTTGTGGCAGTGTGGCTGCTGGTGCGCCACCTTCTTCTCCCGCACAGGCGAGTCGGCCGCAGCACGGGCGCAGCCATGACAGTCTGACTCACTGTCAGTCTGTCACAGTGCCTTTAGATGATTGGCGGGCGGCTGTCCAATGTGGGGATTGGCTGGCGGCTGTCCAATGGGAGGACGGGCAGCTGTCCAATGGGAGGGCTTACAACTGCGCGGCCTGGCACGGATTCAACGGCGGGTTCTACAGCGGGTGCCACACAGTGCGCAGTGAAAGCATTCCACTGCCACTCGTCAGCGCCAGGAAGAGCCGCCGGTGCCTAGACCTATGCTGGGCTGCTGCGGCAGCGCTGAATCTTCCTGTAAGAGTGTGACGCAACAGCCTACAGACAGGGTCCCAGCCGCGGCTGCTAGCAAGGGACTCCCTCGTCTGCCCGCCCCATCGCCTGTTGGTGCCTACCTCCCACTGCATCTCCCACCTCCTGCCTGCTGTTAGAAAATAGGTCAGAAAATATTTATCAGCAGAAAAAAAAAATTATGACATTTTTTATGATTTATGTGTAATTTTTTTGTGTGTATGGGTTCAGTGGTGTGGGAGGGACATAGAATTGGAGTATGGACAGGGGGATGGGGAAGGAGAGGTTCAGGGATGGAGGAGGTGAAGGGGGGAAAGGGGGACATAGAGGTGAAGGGATGGAGGAAGTGAGAGGTGCAGGGGGGATGGAAGGGCAACGGGGCTGGAGAAGTGGACATTAGGATGGAGTGAGAGGTGGATAGAGAAATGCAGCAGAGACATATGGACATGGAGGTGCAGGGATGACAGGAACGGAGAGGTGCAGGGAAGGAGGAATTGAGAGGTACAGGGGTAGCGGGATGGAAGGGTGGAGGCAGTGGCGTAACTATGCTGCTGCAGTTCCCATGACGGTTTTGGGAAGCCAGCACCGGCAGCGGGTGCACTGCAAATACAGAGGATGCAGCAGCGCTCATCATGACATGGCGCTGCTGCTGACTCCCATTCATAGACAACTTGCCTGTGTGCCTTCCTCAAGGAGATGGAATCCCCATAATGCAGACTATGAATAAAGGTGGCACTTCAGGACTTTTTTTCCCCTGTACTCAAGTCATTATATATATATATATATATATATATATATATATATATATATATATATATATATATATATATATATATAGTCCAGATAGTCGAGCAGCACAACCTCAACATCAAATAGAAAACGGTGCCATCCAAAATCCCCTCAGGGACCACACACTCACGACAGGAGGAGGCACTCGAACAAGAAATCCAATAAGGCAGGTGTACTTCAACGTTTCGAAATTTAATTCGTCATCCTGCGGCATAATTCCAGCTTGCCAGCAAAGGAGGACACTGTCAAGTGAACGGATACCATCACTTCATTCATCTTTGGTCGTGTTCAGCGGACACAGCTACTTGGATTCTTCTGGGGTATTCGATTCCCCCCCCCCCCCTCCATCCATCATCAAATACATGAGGGGTACCCATTTAAGCGGAAGCCGACCGACTGATAACAGATGTTTACAAAACATACACCATTGTGAGGACCTCCATTTCCACTCAGTGGACATCACTGGACATCCAGACCTCCGACCATTGGGAAAGTGCACTTACCTGCGATACCACCGTCAACCACTTTCCAATCTGGACTTATACATATATCCATGTTTTCTTGTGACGTGAAGAACCAGTTTTACTTGGTACCATAATTGTTTTTATATTGTGATTCATATTGTGATGTATTATATGTTCCATTTTATTCAGTAAAATTTATATATTGTACCTACCAGTGTGTGCCAACCCCTTTTTTTAGCGCTGCTCACATGCCTTGGCGTGATTTGTTTTGTTGCTTTCCATGGTACAAAGACAGCAACATTTTGATGGCTAACCCTCACGCACCCCCCCCCCCAGCATAACTCTACCATGCAGATTACCGCACTGCCACCTGCTGCCTAACCATTCCCCTTCCCACACACACACACACACAGAGCCTATAGTGTCTGGACTTCTTGCAGCCTAATTCTGCCCTCCTTCAGTCTCTCTAAACCTCTAAACCCTCCTGCATACTTACCTACTTTTCACTTCTCCTCTCTGGGAGAAACCTAGAGTGAAGACTCTCAGAGGGGCTTTGGGTGTACCTTGATGTTATCAAGCCCAGCCCCATTATAGTAAATCCCACTATTAGTGGTTCTTTTGGGAGGGGCCGGAGGGAGGCTTAGCCTTCCAAGGAGCCTGGAGAGGGAACCAATTTTGTGAGTCTCCCATCCATTCTTGGAGGGTAGGCAAGTATGCCCTCCTGCAGCCTGCTGGGTACACACCAGGACGACTAGGGCCCGATCCCCTCAATCTAGATCCAATTCCGACCAATTGGATGTAGATTGTGTGCTTATTGGGCCCTTTTCTGTCCTGGTGTGGACCGATAACGATCCGATGCGCGGTCCCGCGGATCGGTTGGTCGTTATTGAGATCCTACCTGCTGCAGGTAGGATCTCAATGAGGACCATACAGCCGGGTGCAGGTCGCCATCGGATCGGACCCGCTCACGGTGCACATCGTGAGCAGGTCGTGCCCCCCCGCGTCACCGTGAGCGGGTCGGAGGAGACACTGACGACCCGCTCACGATGTGCATCGTGAGCGGGTCGTCCTGGTGTGTACCCTACATTACTCACCCATGCAATCTAACTCTTCCCGGCAGCCTCATGTGTCCAGTTTAAGTGAAGTGCCAAACCATCAGAGCCGGTTAATCTGTGTTTTACCTGTATACTGAAAGACCAATATTAATTATATCCAAAGTGGTACTTGTGTAGTTTCACGGCGCCAGTCAACTCCATGCCAACATGGATAGTGGGGGTATGAACTATCCATGTTGGCATGGAGTTAAGTTACTTTTTTTAACATAGTTTGTGGCGAGCGTAGATCCCGGAAGTAGCATGGCGCCATGCTGGCGCCGTGAAACTACACAAGTACCCCCAAAGTATATACCTACATTGATTTTCACCTCTCCGGGAGAAGGGGGGGCAGGGACAAAGCTGACATCACTTGGCCCCGCCCCATGCCAGAAAACTCTGTTATTCACGGGCCACAGAGAGGCTTAAATGACATAAAATTCTGCTACTGCGTCTTTTTGGCCCCGGAGGACAGGAGGGGGACCTGATTTTCTTGAGCCCCCCTGTCCCATTCAGGGAGGGTAGGCAAGCCTGATACATACCACTACTACCGCCATACATCGGTGTGAAACTGTTTAAAATATATATACAAATGTGGGAGAGTGAGTGCACTGAACAGCGGTTTGATAAGACTATGTTTTACAGAATACACTATTTTCTGGGACATATTGGGTGAGATTTAATAGGACAGTATTTGGTGAGAAATCCAGTTTTATTAAAGCGGCAATCATTTACACTTCAAAATCAAACTGGTTTTGCCGTGTAAATGATTGCCGCTTTAAAAAAAACTGCCGATTTCTTTCCAAATCTCTCACTTTCTGAATCTCTCACCCTATTAAATCTCACCCACTGTGCGCCATCTAGCACTGTGCTGGAATACCCATCTAAAGTATTCTATTTTTTTTTTGCAGCTCTCGTTTTAAAGGAGATCCCTTTTATTCAGCAATGAAATAGTTAAATAATGAAAACCTACTTAATTGCTTGGTACATCTACATGCGTTTTACAAAAGATATTCAAAAATCGTCAGGATTTACACTTTTAATGCCCCTTTCAGATGAACGCTAGAAAGGCCATTGTGAATTTTTATCTGTGAAGCACAAGCTGTCTTACAGGGATTCATTCAGTGTAAACTTTTTTAATTGGACCTATTATTGGAGATTTTGGAGTGAGTCATCAGAGCTTACTGCCTGCTGCCTGGTGATGTCAGTTTGACAGCTTGCACAATACAGGATATAGGGCACAAGCCACGGCAAATCCATTCCCAGGCATGAATATTTTAATCAGAGTTATGTCAAAGTGTATGCTACTGTACATTCTGCATTTAGCTGGAATATTTCAACTGTAATTTGTTGTCCATTGTATATGTCAATGTCGCAAGACAGAATGTATTATTCATGCTCTATAGGCACAGTAAGACTAGAAGGTTGCAGACTGGTAGTGTACTATTTATTAAGCCATTAACTGCCCAGCCACCCTGTATGCTTTGTAATGAAATATTAAAAATGTAATCAGTGGCCCGTAGCTCGAAAATATGCTTAACTGAAATTATATATATACTTTTACAGTAACTTGATGAACTAGATGGGGTTATTTAACATATTTAGATTGCTAATACTCAGTCGAAGCAGCTGAGGTGACGTCAGCGGCCGCATCCTGTCATAAAGAAGGGCAGGATAGCCCAAAACAAATATGGCCACCGCACCGCAGGGCTCATAGCACCGGCCCTGGTAGCACGGTCGGCGGCCTGGCCAGATGGAAATCTGGACCAGCCCACCGGGGAATGGCCCGGCTTCCCGGTGGGCCAATCCGCCCCTGTCTAAAACCCCAGATCCATTACGCGAGAAAGTAAAAGATATTGCTCAGAAGAGCCCTTCTGAGCGATATCTTTTACTGTCTCGCCTAGTGTGTACAGTACATTCAATATTGTTAAAGAGGCATGTTCTGGTGCAGTGTTTTTTGAGCTGTTCTCAAATGTGCCGCCAGATCTAGAGATGCCCAAACCAGATTACAGCCAGTTCAACTATTATTTACTGGTGTCTTTTCATGTAAAGGGACAATGCATTTTATTCTTGTTACCTATGGGGACCAGTGTGATTGTTTTATATATTTAGATTTTTCCTGTGGGGGCCAATGTGTTTTGCCCTGTGTGGATCTCATTATGGGCCTTATTCTAGTTCACTCTTTCTGACAAAATCCTTCTTAGATGGACAAAACCATGTGCACTGCAGGGGGCAGATGTAAATTGTGCAGAGAGAATTAGATTTGGGTGGGGTTTGACTTCAAAGTGAGATCTATATTGCAGTGTAAAAATAAAGCAGCCAGTATTTACCCTGCACAGAAACAAAATAACTCACAGAAATCTAATACTCTCTGCGCATTTTACATCTGCCCCCCTGCAGTGCACATGGTTTTGTCCATCTAAGAAGGATTTTGTCAGAAAGAGTGAACTAGAATAAGGCCCGGTGTGCCTTGGCAATTTTAAAATCTAATTTAGTTTGCCGCATGGTAAAAAGGTTGAAAATCACTGCTGTAGCGGATTATTAACAATCCCCTCCCTTGTCTGTTAAGTATGAGCGAGGGCCATTTTATGGCCCTCGCGGGGTGTGTGTAGGGTTAGGGTTATAGGCTGCGGGTGTGTGTGTGTATGGTTAGGGTTACAGGCTGCAGGGCGTGTGTGTGTATGGTTAGGGTTATAGGCTGTGGGGTGTGTGTTTGGTTAGGCTGCAGGTGGGTGGTGAATGGTTGGGCTGTGGGGGGTTGTATAGTTAGGGTTGGGCTACCGGTGGCATAGAATTAAGTTTAGGCTAGGGTGGGGGGATGTAGTTAATTAGGCTATGGGGGTGTATAAATAGAGCTAGGCTGTGGGGTTTGGGGGTGTATAGTTAGGCCTAGGCTACAGGGGGTGTATAATTAGGGTTAGGCTAGGGGAAGGGGGTGTATAGATAGTTAGGCTACAGGGGGTGGGGGTGTAGAGTTAGGCTGCTGGGGAGGAGGTGTATAGATAGAGTTAGGTTGCTGTGGTGGCGGTGTTTAGTTAGGTTGCGGGGGTATGGGGTGTATAATTAAGGTTAGGCCGGGGGTGGGGGTGTATAGTTAGTTAGGCTGCAGAGATGGTAGAGGCAGGGCCGGCGCCACCACTAGGCCACTGGAGGGCGGTACTGAACCGCCGAGGTACCATAGAGAGGTACCAGAAAGCAGGGAGCGGGGAGCAGGTGAGACTGTAATCCTCCTCCCTCTCCCCTCCCCGACCCCCATCACACCCGTTAATTAACGCTGCCCCACCCGCGCCGCCTGCTTCCTGCTCCCCGCTGGGGGATTTCGGTATCGCCCACCCCCCCCCCCCCCACCCCCGTGCTGTATCGTACCTGCCGAACCCCCCCCCGTGCCGCAGTATCGTCCGCACCATCCCCCGGCCGGGTGGCGGGCGGCACGGGGGGTTTTGCCTGGGGCGGGCAGGGGGCTTGCACCGGCCCTGGGTAGAGGTGTATAGATAGAGCTAGGCTGTGGGGGTTGGGGGTGTATTGTTAGGGTTAGACTACAGGGGTTGTATAATTAAGGTTGGGCAAGGGGGGGGTGTATAGTTAGAGTTAGAGTCACAGTGTCAGGGGCGGAGGGCTACAGGTTCAATAGGGCCAGCCAGCAGAAGTGTCCTCAAGGGGGTAGAAAGAGCAGTCGCCACATCCCAGACCACTTCCTTAGCTGTTTGCAGTGCTGCTGGAGAGGCCTCCTTGGGTGATATTAGCCCAGGAGATGGGCTGTTGGCACTGCTGGGTCATTTCAAAAGATCGGGCAGCCTGGAGCAGGGTGGGAAAGGTTTCATACACAGGGGGTGTGTTATACAGGGGGGGGGGGGGTCACACACAGAAAAAGGATGTAAAGTGTGGGGAAGGTGTCACTCACCAGGGAAAAGGGTGGAAGAGGGGACAAGGTGTCACACAAGGGAATAGGGGGTGCAGGAGGGAATACACCAGGGATGATGGGAGGTCAAGGGGGTCACATACAGAGGAAGAGGGTAGGTGGGTCAAAAGGTTTCATGTACACCCACCCACACAAACAAACACACACACAAGGGATCACACACTGGGTACAGGCTCCATGGCACTTACCAATCAGGGGCGGTGAGCTGCAGGGAATGAGGCCCATGGATCCAGCCACAGGATGAAGGGGAGACCGGCGGCAGGGGAATCCAGCTGGACATAGCACTGCAGCAGTGTCATCCCTGTGCGGGAGGCAGGCCCAGCGCTGTTTCTTTCCTCTCATGGTGCGGGTGGCTACTGGAGGAGGGATGTGCCGGGACTGCAAGGTGGGGGAGAGGACAGCGCAACATGTCAGATGTCTGGGGGTTGGGCGTGGTGCAAAGCTCACATCTCAGCACCTTGGGGGGGGCGGAGAGGGCAGCACAGGGTGCACAGTTCCGGTATCTGGGGGCGGAGAGGGCAGCATGCAGGGCGCACAGTTCCGGTATCTGGGGGTGGGAGGGCAGCGCAGGGCGCACAGTTCCGGTATCTGGGGGGGGAGGGTGGCGCTGGCAGGGCGCACATTTCTGGTGTCTGGGGAGGTCGAGGGGCAGTGCACGCAAGGCACACATCTCTACCCTAGCATCTGGGGAGTAGAGCCCCTGTGTCGCCAGCTCCCCCCTGCCACCGTTAGGGCTGCTGAGCCCTAGTTATGCCACTGGGTGTGTGCACATGGAGTGGTAGGGGTGCACAGGTACACCCTACTATTATGCCCAGCCTTATGAACACTGCCACTAGCAGTACCAGCAATACTTTTACCAAATACTTTTGCTTTTTAGAAATGTAATCCATTAAAGAAGCACCCATCAATCAATTATGTGTTTTGCATTGTTAATTGTACTAGACCATTGTCATATCACTACATACCTGCGTCATCCATATATGTTTTTTACTATATTTGCATGTACTGTTACACAGAGTAATTAGAAGATTACAACTGAAATAGGCAGGAGATAATGGTGCGGCTGAGAGACGTTTTATATTGTAGTGACTGCCAATAGATGATGATAGACACAGCCAATGGGCGGTGTTAGACACGCCAAATACGTGGTGCTAGACACACCCCTTTGATGATGCACCCCCTAATAAAATGTGCGGTGCATGCCTATGTATGCAGGCCATACATCTATGGACATTCTGACCCAATTCGCTGAATGACAGCATTGATGATCCATGATCTGTCCGGGAATGGTGAAACTTCAACATGTTCCAATTCTCAACATGTTGGATTCTATGATCTCCTGAGGCAGCCAACAGCAGAAAAGGGAATTGGGGCAATAAGTCCCTGATATATTGGCTACATTAATGACTGTTATCATATACAGGAACACTGATTTCTGTATAAACAGGAACAAACATTTACAGAATAAAAGAAAGATGCAACATCTTCTGTAACACTGGGGAAGATGTATAACCTGTCTTTATGGTGGATCAGAGCCCTTATGTGCGTTGGTACCATTTCTCCTCCATGTAGGAAGGAACGCTCAGTAGCACTGGCTGCCCTGACATCCGCAGCTATTGATTTTGAATGCTGCAGGTGTCATTGCCTTATTGACAACCACTGTCGTGGCTGCTGTGTGTCCCGGCTGTGGACTGGAGATCTTGCTACAGTAGCGAGATCACGTGCATGCCCAATGGAAGCGGAGGGGTGGGGACATAGCAATAGGCTGATGCACTGGGGACAGAGGTGTAGCTAGGGCAGAGCACCAGCTCCGGGCGCCGACATGTTACCTTGCGCCGGAGCTCTGCCACCGGCTCCCCCGCCCTGCTCGCCCGCTGTGCCCGGCATCAGTCTGCACTGGGGACAGTTAAAACCCGGCGAGCGCTCTCACTGCACATGCGCCAGTTTGGGACGCTGGAGGCAAGGATGCGGCACCATGACGTCACAACGCCATCAACATCATGGCGCTGCATCCCTGCCTCCGGCGTCCCGTGATGTGAGAGCGCTCGCCGGGTTTTAACTTTCCCCACTGACTGATGCCGGACACAGCGGGCCTCAACATCATGGCGCTGCATCCCTGGCACCGGAGACCCTATCCAGGGGTCAAGGGGTGAGCGCTGTGGGGTCCTATTATTATTATTATTATTATTATTATACAGGGGTGCAGCCTTATTATTATACTGGGGGAGCAATCTGTCGAGTGCTGTTATTATTATTATTATTATACAGGGGGAGCAGCCTGTGGTGTCCGTTTATTATACAGGGGGAGCAGCCTGTGGTGTCCTTTTATTATACAGGGGGAGCAGCCTGTGTTGTCCTTTTATTATACAGGGGAAGCAGCCTGTGGTGTCCTTTTATTATACAGGGGAAGCAGCCTGTGGGGTCATGTTGTGATTATACAGGGGGGGCAGCCTGTGGGGTCCTGTTATTATTAATAACAAGCAAGGTCAGTCCTCTTAGCAAGAGCAAGGCCAGTCCCCCTTAGCAACGAGCAAGGACAGTCCCCCTTTTCGCCGCGCAAGGTGGGGGGGCGCGAAACATGCCCTTGCTCCGGGCACCGTGGAACCAAGCTACACCACTGGCTGGGGACACTAACAGGGCGGTGTCATCTGTATAGTGGTGAAGCAGGAAAATAAATACACATAATCAGGGCCCTTTTAATCTATCCAACCCAGACCCTGAAAAATCGCACATCCTGGGATAAATGTTATAGGGCAGGCATGTCCAAACAATGGCCCTCCACCTGTTGTTAAACTACACATCCCAGCATGCCTTGCCACAGTTTTATCATTCCTTAATAGCAAAACTGTGGCAAGGCATGGGACCTGTAGTTTCACCACAGCTAGAGGGCCATAGTTTGGACATGCCTATTATAGGGTGTGAGAATCAAAAAGTGAGAGATTTGGTGTTTTCTAGAGATGTGCGGCGGCCACTTTTTCGGGTTTTGGTTTTGGTTTTGGATCTCCCTTCGTGTTTTGGATCTGGATTGGTTTTGGCAAAACCACCCTTGCGGGTTTTGGTTTTGGTTTTGGATCTGGATTTATTTGGAAAAATGCTAAAAATTGCTAAAATAATAGTTTTCAGGCCTGTTTTTGCCCCTAAAGTGTTATTGAGCTCAATAACATTAGTTTCCACTCATTTCTAGGCAATTTTGATCACTTCACAGCTCACAAAATCGTTTTCATTTACTGTAGTAGGGCCATAAGGTTATCCCGATGTAGCTGGATGACTAAGCTAGGCGACAGCAGTGGGCATCACATACATGTGGACCTTACACTTCCAACCTGGCACATGTCGGAAGCAGAGCAGCACTACAGGGGCAGACATTGTGGCAGTTTAATAACCCCCCCCCCCCCCCCTTGTAGCTGCACTCCTCTTTTAGAACCTCCACACCATTAGCAAGAGAAGAGAACATTTGATTAGTTTAATATCTAACAAGACCCCTGTCTGGCGTGAGGTCACGTGGTTTGTGAAGATACCTCCTTATCAAACTTGATCAGACAGGCTAGGCGTACGTTTTCCATTTCCTCCCTCACCACTTCACCACATTACATGTGTTCCTCCCGAAGGCACGCACTTGGTCTAGTACACTGACCATCAGCAGCTGTTGGGACTACTTCTTCCCAAACATTTATCAATCCATCCATACTATCCCAAAAGGACGATATACTCTGGATGTCACTGATGACATCTATTCTTCCCCAATAGAGAAGGACCGATCTTCGTTCAAAGCTATACTAGTAGCTGCGCTCCTCTGGTAGAAGATCCAATCAAGTACCAAAACCCCTGTTTGGCTTGATTGAGCACTCTTCCTCATGTTCAGCCAAGGAGCAGTGGGCGTTTCGTGCAGCACTTATTTAGTCTGCAAGGTAGTATCTGATTATATCAGTTTAATATCTAACAAGACCCCTATCTGGCGTGAGGTCACGTGGTTTGTGAAGATACCTCCTTATCAAACTTGATCAGACAGGCTAGGCGTACGTTTTCCATTTCCTCCCTCACCACTTCACCACATTACATGTGTTCCTTCCGAAGGCACGCACTTGGTCTAGTACACTGACCATCAGCAGCTGTTGGGACTACTTCTTCCCAAACATTTATCAATCCATCCATACTATCCCAAAAGGACGATATACTCTGGATGTCACTGATGACATCTATTCTTCCCCAATAGAGAAGGACCGATCTTCGTTCAAAGCTATACTAGTAGCTGCGCTCCTCTGGTAGAAGATCCAATCAAGTACCAAAACCCCTGTTTGGCTTGATTGAGCACTCTTCCTCATGTTCAGCCAAGGAGCAGTGGGCGTTTCGTGCAGCACTTATTTAGTCTGCAAGGTAGTATCTGATTATATCAGTTTAATATCTAACAAGACCCCTATCTGGCGTGAGGTCACGTGGTTTCTGAACGCTGGGAGCATTACCAGTTGCCTCCTCATCCATCACCTAATGGGTGGAGGGGGGTTGGGTAATTGGTGGCAGGGGTGGGGTAATTGGTGGCCTCCACCTCTCTAGGACCCCAGGTTAGGAGATCCCTATATAGGTCTACCCTTATAGACCGCTATCTATGTAGTAGGGTCAATTAGTCTGCTACATCTGTCACCCAATTCACCGCTAAGGTTAATTTGTTTGAGCTGGCTGGCTAGGTGTGTTTTCCCTTACCTCCCTCACCACTTCACCAAATCACGTGTGTTCCTCCCGAAGCCACGCACTCGGTCTAGGAATGAATAAGACCATGGATGTCCCTGAGGACATGTTTTCATCCATTATGGATGGGGTGGAGAGCGAATCACCCATCTCCCCACCATTCATCCATCAAAGATTTAAAAATTTATGACGCTACAAAGAGCCAACAAATGACGCAGAAAGAGGTGCAAGAAAAAGATTTGCTGGGGCCCTGCCACCCAGCCATCCATCCATCCGGGACATCCTATCCAAAAAGTACGATAGGAAGGGATAAGACCATGGATGTCCATGAGGACATATTTTCATCCATAATAGATGATGTGGAGAAAGACACCACCCATCTCCCCACCATTCATCCATCAAAGATTTAAAAATTTATGACGCTACAAAGAGCCAACAAATGACGCAGAAAGAGGTGCAAGAAAAAGATTTGCTGGGGCCCTGCCACCCAGCCATCCATCCATCCGGGACATCCTATCCAAAAAGAAGTACGATAGGAAGGGATAAGACCATGGATGTCCATGAGGACATATTTTCATCCATAATAGATGATGTGGAGAGAGAAATCACCCATCTCCCCAACATTCATCCACCAAAGAGGTAAAAAAATTAGGACGCTACAACAGCCAACAAAACGACGCAGAAAGAGGTGCAAGATGACATTGTCCTTGGGCCCTCCCACCCACCCTTATGTAGTATACAGGACATGCACTGTTTAACAAACCAATCATTTCAGCGACAGGGACTTCAGCGGCAGGGACTGTCAACTGTGGCTGAAATGATTGGTTTGTTTGGGCCCCCACGAAAAATAAATGGCAATGGCCATTGCACAAACTGGCTTTACAAGATGTCATCCTCAGCATCAGATTCCTCAGCCTCATCCTCTTCTTCACACACAATTAATTCGTCGTCGCTGGAATCAACCAATACAGGAGGACTGTGTGTATTAGGAGGACATAAGTGCTGGTGAAGGAGGTCAAGTTCGTGGAATTTGAAATTCATTTTTATGAACATCATCTTCTCCACATTTTGGGGAAGTAACCTCCTACGCCGATCGCTTGCAAGGTTCCCAGCTGCGCTGAAGACTTTCTCAGAATATACACTGGAGGGTGGACAACTTAAGTAAAGCAAAGCCAGTTTGTGCAAAGGACGCCACATTGCCTTCTTTTCTTGCCAATAATGGAATGGACAATCTGACATACCTATATCGATGCTATCGGCAAAGTAGTCATCCACCATTCTTTCAATTGTGATAGCATCATAGTCAGTAGCAGTCGACATGTCCATTATGCTAAGAAGCTCCTTCAGTCCGGACCAGATGTCAAATATATTTCCGGACTGAATAGCAGTGGGTCTCCTAGGAAAATTTAGCTTTTTCCTCGCAACCCCAGTGGTAGAAATTGAAGGAGAAGTTGTGTGCCTGCCACTTTCCGCTTCAGCTGACAAATTTTGGAGCAAGAGGTCTTTGCACCTCTGCAGATTTGTTCCCATTGGTAACAAAGACACAATGTAAGACTTAAACCTAGGATCCAGTATTGTCGCCAAAATATAATGATCTAATTGTAAGAGATCGACGACCCTTGGATCCTTGCTAAGTGAACTAATAGCGTGATCCACTAGTCCTACATATTTTGCAGATTCACTGTGCTTCAACTCCTCCTTCAATTTCGCCAACTGCTTTTGCAAAAGGCCTATCAAGGGAATGACCTGGCTCAAGCTGGCAGTGTCAGAACTAACTTCGCGTGTAGCAGCCTCAAAGGGCTGCAGGATCTTGCACACCACGGAAATTATTCTCCACTGAGCTTGACTCAGGTGCATTCCCGTTCCTCTCCCTATGTCATAGGTCGAGGTGTAGGTTTGGATGGCCTTTTGCTGCTCCTCCATCCGCTGAAGTATATAGAGGGTGGAATTCCACCTCGTGACCACCTCTTGCTTCAGCTGATGGCAGGGCAAATTTAGCTTTTCTTGCAAGTCTTGCAATCTCCTGCACGCACTTGCAGAATGGCGAAAATGTCCACAAATTTTCCGAACAACGGACAACATCTCTTGAACACCCCTGTCCTTTTTCAAGAAATGGTGCACCACCAAATTTACTGTGTGAGCAAAACATGGGACATGTTGGAATTCGCCCACATGTAATGCACTCACAATATTGGTGGCATTGTCGGATACCAGAAATCCCGAGGAGAGTCCAAGTGGGGTAAGCCATTGCGCAATGACTTCCCGTAGTTTTTCTAGGAGGTTTTCCGCTGTGTGCCTTTTACTGAAACCGGTGATACACAGTGTAGCCTGCCTCTGAATAGCAATGGGAGATGATGTTGCTGTTGCTGCTGCTGCTGTTGGTGCTGCTGCTGAAGGCAATACATCCACCCAGTGAGCAGTCACAGACATGTAGTCTTTTGTTTGCCCTGTTCCGCTTGTCCACATATCCGTGGTTAAGTGGACAGTGGGTACAGAGGCATTTTTAAGGACAGTAACAACGCTTTTTTTAATGTCCGTGTACAGCCTGGGTATTGCCTTCCTGGAGAAGTGGAACCTAGATGGAATTTGGTAACGGGGACACAGGATCTCTAGCAACTGGGTAAAACCCACAGAATTAATTGCGGATACTGGACGCACGTCTATTACCAACATAGTTGTTATGGCGTCAGTAAACGCTGTGCAACGGGGTGACTGCTGGCATACTTCATCCCCCTTTCAAAGGATTGACTTACAGTCAGTTGCTTGGCTAAGTGATCAGGACTAGCATTCCTGGTCCCTTTCCTTGAAGCAGCAGCAGCAGCACCAGCAGCAGAAGCAACAGGTGTACCTGATAAGGATGCTTCTGAGGAATCCAGGATAGGAGAGGATTCAGTCAGGATCATGACATTGGGTGCAGGACTACTTCCCAATCCCATAATCTCTGAGGATGGGGATGATGCAGTTGTTTCAGGAGATTGCAGGACCTTGGATTTAACAGAGAAAGGGGAGCAGGACGGTGACGCTGGGCGGGCTGCTACATGTTTGTTCACAGTTTCTTTTGACAAAAACTTCTGATGGATGCGCTGCAAATGCCGTAACAGTGAGGAGGTCCCAAGGTGCTGCACGTCCTTACCTCTACTTACAATAGCTTTGCAAACGCTACACACGGCTTGACAGTTGTTGTCCGGATTTGGGTAGAAATAATTCCATACATACGAGGTGGATTTTTTGGTCTTTTGCCCTGGCATGACAATGGGCTTTTCCACATCCCGGACAACAACTGTCTCCGTCGGTGCCTTAAAACAAACAACATCATCCCCAACATCGTCATCATCCGCATCCCTCTGTGTGCCAGCTTCACCAACAGAATCCACATCCAATTCCTCAGAAGCATCCTCAATAACCAGGTCAAAATCTTGACTGGGGATGCTCTTGCACACACTTGCAGAGGGCATGCAAATGGTGGAATGAACCTCCTCTTCACAAACAGTATTTGAAAGGTCCGGCTCACATATGGCATCCACGGACACACTTAGACTCTCCTCTGGGATTTGTGACATTTGTGAACTCGCCTTTGTCCTAAAAACTTTCATTCTTTTTTTTGTAGTAGCAGAAGGGCTACCATCATTCTTCTGAGACGCTGTACCATCAGTCAGAAACAAAGGCCAAGGCCTTTCCTTCCCACTGCGTGTGGTGAACGGCATATTGCCAATTTTATTTTTCTCCGCACGTGACAATTTTTTTTTTATGGACCATTGTAAAATTTTATTTCTGCTTTGCTTTTACATGGCCTCTAGGCCTTTGACCATCGGCCTTGCCATCATGAATCTGACTGGTGGTAGCAGCTTCAGAAGTTCTATCAGGTTGCTGATCTCCCACTATTTCCTCCTCCATCATCCTCCCCCCCAAAAAAATTTTAATACTTTTTTTTATTTTTCTGATTTTTTACACTGGACACAGCCTGTGACACTGCAGCACGACACAGCCCGTTACACAGGATATATGTCGTCACACTGGACACTGGATATATGTCGTCACACTGGACACTGGATATATGTCGTCACACTGGACACAGGATATATGTCGTCACACTGGACAATGGATATATGTCACGCTGGACACAGGATATATGTCGTCACACTGGACACAGGATATATGTCGTCACACTGGACACAGGATATATGTCGTCACACTGGACACAGGATATATGTCGTCACACTGGACACAGGATATATGTCGTCACACTGGACACAGGATATATGTCGTCACACTGGACACTGGATATATGTCGTCACACTGGACACTGGATATATGTCGTCACACTGGACACTGGATATATGTCGTCACACTGGACACAGGATATATGTCGTCACACTGGACACAGGATATATGTCGTCACACTGGACACAGGATATATGTCGTCACACTGGACACAGGATATATGTCGTCACACTGGACACAGGATATATGTCGTCACACTGGACAATGGATATATGTCACGCTGGACACAGGATATATGTCGTCACACTGGACACAGGATATATGTCGTCACACTGGACAATGGATATATGTCGTCACAGTGGACACAGGATATATGTCGTCACACTGGACACAGGATATGTCGTCACACTGGACACAGGATATGTCGTCAGTCGTCACACAGGACAGGACACAGGATATATGTCGTGAGTGACTTGTGACACTGGATAAGATATAGGCCGTCACACTGGACACAGCCCCTTGTATTAATGCTGCCCCTGTACACAGTGTACTACTCAGCAGCACTGCAGCCCCTGCGTGTGAGCACTGCAGCACGACACAGGATATATGTCGTCACACTGGACACAGGATATATGTCGTCACACTGGACACTGGATATATGTCGTCACACTGGATACAGGATATATGTCGTCACACTGGACAATGGATATATGTCACGCTGGACACAGGATATATGTCGTCACACTGGACACAGGATATATGTCGTCACACTGGACACAGGATATATGTCGTCACACTGGACACAGGATATATGTCGTCACACTGGACAATGGATATATGTCACGCTGGACACAGGATATATGTCGTCACACTGGACACAGGATATATGTCGTCACACTGGACACAGGATATATGTCGTCACACTGGACACAGGATATATGTCGTCACACTGGACACAGGATATATGTCGTCACACTGGACACTGGATATATGTCGTCACACTGGACACAGGATATATGTCGTCACACTGGACAATGGATATATGTCACGCTGGACACAGGATATATGTCGTCACACTGGACACAGGATATATGTCGTCACACTGGACACAGGATATATGTCGTCACACTGGACACAGGATATATGTCGTCACACTGGACACAGGATATATGTCGTCACACTGGACACTGGATATATGTCGTCACACTGGACACAGGATATATGTCGTCACACTGGACAATGGATATATGTCACGCTGGACACAGGATATATGTCGTCACACTGGACACAGGATATATGTCGTCACACTGGACACAGGATATATGTCGTCACACTGGACAATGGATATATGTCGTCACAGTGGACAGGACACAGGATACACTGGACACAGGATATATGTCGTCACACTGGACACTGGATATATGTCGTCACACTGGATACAGGATATATGTCGTCACACTGGACAATGGATATATGTCACGCTGGACACAGGATATATGTCGTCACACTGGACACAGGATATATGTCGTCACACTGGACACAGGATATATGTCGTCACACTGGACACAGGATATATGTCGTCACACTGGACAATGGATATATGTCACGCTGGACACAGGATATATGTCGTCACACTGGACACAGGATATATGTCGTCACACTGGACACAGGATATATGTCGTCACACTGGACACAGGATATATGTCGTCACACTGGACACAGGATATATGTCGTCACACTGGACACTGGATATATGTCGTCACACTGGACACAGGATATATGTCGTCACACTGGACAATGGATATATGTCACGCTGGACACAGGATATATGTCGTCACACTGGACACAGGATATATGTCGTCACACTGGACACAGGATATATGTCGTCACACTGGACACAGGATATATGTCGTCACACTGGACACAGGATATATGTCGTCACACTGGACACTGGATATATGTCGTCACACTGGACACAGGATATATGTCGTCACACTGGACAATGGATATATGTCACGCTGGACACAGGATATATGTCGTCACACTGGACACAGGATATATGTCGTCACACTGGACACAGGATATATGTCGTCACACTGGACAATGGATATATGTCGTCACAGTGGACACAGGATATATGTCGTCACACTGGACACAGGATATGTCGTCAGTCGTCACACAGGACAGGACACAGGATATATGTCGTGAGTGACTTGTGACACTGGACAATGGATAAGATATAGGCCGTCACACTGGACACAGCCCCTTGTATTAATGCTGCCCCTGTACACAGTGTACTACTCAGCAGCACTGCAGCCCCTGTGTGTGAGCACTGCAGCACTGAGTTAGTTAGTTAAATCACAAAAAAAACAAAGGGTTCAGGGCTAAACACAGGGCTTAGGGCTAAATAAATCACATCAGGGCACGGGCCACAGGACAGCCCCTGGACAGTGGACACTGCAGCCCCTGCGTGTGAGCACTGCAGCACGACACAGGATATATGTCTTCACACTGGACACAGGATATATGTCGTCACACTGGACACAGGATATGTCGTCAGTCGTCACACAGGACAGGACACAGGATATATGTCGTGAGTGACTTGTGACACTGGATAAGATATAGGCCGTCACACTGGACACAGCCCCTTGTATTAATGCTGCCCCTGTACACAGTGTACTACTCAGCAGCACTGCAGCCCCTGCGTGTGAGCACTGCAGCACGACACAGGATATATGTCGTCACACTGGACACAGGATATGTCGTCAGTCGTCACACAGGACAGGACACAGGATATATGTCGTGAGTGACTTGTGACACTGGACAATGGATAAGATATAGGCCGTCACACTGGACACAGCCCCTTGTATTAATGCTGCCCCTGTACACAGTGTACTACTCAGCAGCACTGCAGCCCCTGTGTGTGAGCACTGCAGCACTGAGTTAGTTAAATCACAAAAAAAACACAGGATTCAGGGCTAAATAAAATAAATCACAACACAGGGCTTAGGGCTAAATAAATCACATCAGGGCACGGGCCACAGGACAGCCCCTGGACAGTGGACACTGCAGCCCCTGCGTGTGAGCACTGCAGCACCTAGTTAGTTAAATCACACTACAGGGCTCAGGCCACAAGTCTACAACACAGGGCACAGCACAGCACGGACCACATGGCACGGAGCACAGCACAGGGCAGTGAGGGCAGGTCACGGAGCACAGCACGGAGCACATGGCACGGAGCACAGCACAGGGCAGTGAGGGCACAGGTCAGGTCACGGAGCACATGGCACAGAGCACAGCACGGAGCACACGGAGCTTCCCAACCACCCTCTTCCCTCTCCAAGATTGGAGTGAAGATGGCGGGCGCGCGTGCGTCTTTTATAAGATCCCGCTCCCGCGAGAATCCGACAGCGCGATGATGACGTTCGGCCTCGTTATTGGTCCGGAATTCAGGCGGGAACACCCGAGCCGGCTCGGATCTGGACCGGATCCCCGATATTCGGATCTGTCGGATCTCGGGGATCCGGACCCGCTCATCTCTAGTGTTTTCTTATTTTTTTTTAAAGCGGCAATCAATTACACTGAAAAAACAGGTTGATTTTGCCATGAAAATTGTTTGCCACTTTTAAAAAAATGGGAAAACTCTCCCAAAATCTCTCACTTTCTGATTCTCATTCTCACACCTATTACAATTGCCCCCCTGGCTTCCTTCTTCTATGAAACTAACTTTAGCTGTCAGCAGCTGCATACGGATAACATCTGCATGTACAACAACGCAGTTGAGAACAGAGATTGTAATATCATAATGAGACGTTATAAACAGTTATACATGCAGACGTGTCATTTCTTTATTTGTACACAGTAAAAGTAATCAGGAATCAGTCACGAAAAAGAATGGTGCCATACAAACACAGAATATAATCAAGACAGTGTTGTAAATTAATTAAAAATGATCACTTCCAAAATAAAATCTGGTAAAATACAAATTACCCCTTCATTTATGGCTTCAAACATCCAATGGGAACCTTCTTTTCTTCAGTACACCAAATGGGAATGACCAATAAGGAATGTGAATATCTGCAACAATGGTATGTGGTCATTGGGTCAATAGGTCGACCTCTACGCAATATGTTGACACATGGAAATGGTCGAAATGGTCTAGATCGACATTGACAAAGGGTTGACATAAGCAAAAGGTCAAGATGACAATGGTCGATACAGAAAAAAATCGACATGAGATATTCATGATTATTTTTTTTTTTATATACCGACTTGTTTATACTTTACCATCCCAGTAGGCATAGAGGGGGAATATAATAGTGTGCCGAGCGCAGTGAGATGATGTGCCCAAAGCATGGCGTGGGGACATGGTACACTCACAGGTTGTCCATGTTGACCAAAATCCATGAAAACTCATGTCGACAGCTCGCATGTACAGCCGAATAGACACATTCAGGTCTAGTCAAAATACTCTTGCCTGCAGTGTCTATTCGGCTGGGTGATAGAGGCGCTGCGGGGTCATGCATCACCCGCTGTGTACACATGGGACAATTCAGGCAAACCTTCTAAGCAATTTTGAAGATGTAGTCAAAATCGTTTAGAACACAATCGCCCCGTTTGTACATGGCTTTAGGGATCAATCTTATTAACTGCGAAGGGTGTGATGTGCCATTGCCGATGCATTTTCACACCAGCAACCACACCCAATCTTGCACACTTTGCAGGCTGGTTTCGGCCCGAAGTCGCACTTTTGTGTGAAATCCGGCAGCTGCAAAGTGCAGCCGCTGCTGTGATGATTCGCACCCGCAAGATCAATGCAGTTAGTTAGATCGACCGCTAAACAGAGAAGGTGCGTGCTTTAAAATAAGTGAGTGTACAATTTAGCAGTGCAAGGAATTTTTGTGATATATAATCGCTGCTACCTGTACTTTTCTATTTGTTCCTGATTCAGTGCTCCAAGATGCTGGGTATAATCCTACCATCATACACGAGCAGTAGAAAATATAATCAAACAACAGTACAAGCATGTAGAAACACTTGCTGCGGAGAGTACCTATAGATGTAGCCAAGCTGATCTATCCCGCACCATTTGCCATGTGCGTCTCCCATGGCGGTTGGCACGATCCTTTCACCTTGCGCGTGAGACAGAGGCGGAACTACACCATTGGTGCAGCAGGTGCATTGCACCGGGGCCCCTGAAGACTAAGGGGCCCACTTCTGCCACCCACTGCTGTGTGGCATATTGTGAAATTGGGTTGGACTTAAATAGGAGGGCCCAAAAATGTAGTTTTGCACCTGGGCCAACCACTTAATTAGCTCCTGCGGCTAATCGAAGTTCAACAGTGATATAGCAGTGTGGCAATTCCAAGCCACAGAGGCAAATTAGGTGCAACAAACGGGAGTGATCGGTGGCAATCAGGTAGTATATCACAGTCTGGATAAAATATACGTACAACTACTGTAACTACCCTGGGGTTGGTGTAAGGATTTTCACGCTGTCACCAATACCCACTTTCTGGCCCCTGAAGTGCACAATAAGGATGTCTTCTTCCTTAATGATGTAAAGGGCAGACACAGTGGCGCACCCCAGCCCCACAAATCCTTTCACCCTAGGCAGCTGCCAAATGGTAGAACCGGCTCTGTAGCTACAGTACTTCCTTTTATTATCAGCAGCTAAACACTGATGCCATCTGCATGTATAATAAACAGTGGTTTAGGGACGGATTTCTCACAATCCGCATCTGATGCGGGCGTGATGTCATAATATCTCCCCAATCTGCAAAGCGATTATTGAGTATATTGCATGGATATATCCATTATCCCATATGGGGACAGAACTTGTGTCCCTTCATATGCCACACGCAGTCTTATTGGTGTACCTGTCACAAAATATACCCCGAGTATGTGCTGCGTATGCACACTACCACCACATCATGACAAATTCACGAATGACAATCAAGCTCTTATTTCCTTGCTTATAGGGCTGATTCAGGCCGCTTTGCGCAGGTTCAAATTCGTCCCTATCCCCAATTATGTCATCTTACATAAGATGCTGCATATTTACCCCTAATACGTTCCTTTATTCCGCATTTCCGACATACCTATGAAATCCCCATGTTGGCACAGCAATACATATTACACACACCACAGACTCGTCAGGTCCCTGCTCCTGCATACATCGGAATGAATTTTACCACGTTAGGTTTTACTATCAGATAGAGGGGATGATTCTGGATGACACTGCGTGTCCTATTAAGCCTGGCGACCGCCCGCAGGGATGTTCCCCCCTCCCCTGCACGCCGCAATCCCTGCATGGCTGCTCACGGCTGCATAAAATCCATTCGCAGCATATGGGGCGATACCTACATCATTCGATGGTCGCCGACCATCGAATGAAGTGGTGAGTGCACGCAAACCTAAGGCACTCTCGGGTGTCTTCGTTTGTGTCCTGTGGGAGGACAAGGCGGGCAGCTGACATCCGGAGATGTCAGCTGCCCGCCCCGGAACCTGCATCATTTGCATGAGAACGCCCAGCGTTTTCATGGGAACGCCCATGAAACGCTGGGCGTTCCCATGGGCAAATTCCCAAGCCCACCGCCCCACCAATATTTTTTTATCCCTTTGTCGTCAGTACATGAAATCATGCCTGACATTCAATTAATGTAACCAATTGTAAAGCGCAACGGAATATGCTGCGCTATATAAGAAACTGTCAATAATAATGTGTCGTCAGGGCCGGCGCCACCACTAGGCAGCTCTAGGCATTTGCCTAGGGCGCCGGCACCTGGAGGGCGGCAGTTCGCCCCTCACCCCCAGCGAACTGTGTAAAAAAATTGCTGCCCCGGCGTCCCTGCAGTGCTGGGGTGGTCAGGGGTGTCCGTGCCGTAGGGGTACCTGCGGCGCCGTCATGTGTATAAAGCTGGCTGCGGCCGGCGGGGTCCCTGTAGTGAATAGCAAATAACTAGCGCTATGCGCGTGGCGGCGCGGGAAGCGCTAGTTATTTGCTATTCACTACAGGGACCCCGCCGTCCCCAGCCAGCTTTATACACATGACGGCGCCACAGGTACCCCTATGGCACGGACACCCCTGACCGCCCCAGCACTGCAGGGATGGCGGGGCAGCAATTTTTTTACACAGGTACCCCCCCCCCCCCCCTCCCGGCACCGGGGCACCCCCACCCCGACTTGCCTGGGGCGCTCCGGTGCCTTGCACCGGCCCTGTGTGTCGTTGCAAAGACTGGCTAATTTAAGTGACATATAAGCGAACATGAATTCACCAGTATATATACAGTATTAAAACCATCTAAATTACTAGTACAAGTAAGTAGTCTCCCTTTTCCCTTATAACTTAGGTGATGTTTCTAGACCTTTTCTATTAACGTGTCTGAAGACTGTAAATTCTGTGTTTATGTTTATTGTAAATCGTTGGCTTATTGTAAATGGTTATGCCATTAAAAAGCTAATAAAAATACTTCACAAACCAGTAACAGCTTTTGAATCTATATACTGTATAATTCTCTCTATTGCTATCCGTAATTCACAGAGTGCAAACGCATTCTGCCGTGGATTCTAATAAGACCATCGCAGGGTAACATAGAGCTGGATAGACACTATTCGATACAATGCATATTGTACTCTGTCAAGAGAATCCATTTAATATGATGACAACAATTTCTGACTCATTATAGTATCATCATTCTAAAGAAATAATTAATTCTTATATTATTTATGTAATGGAGGAGTTTGGTTACATCATTTCAGGAAAACATCTCCCTTTTTATTTTTTGTGCTCAGAATAATTGAGCTTAGTATATTTCAAAATAGTTCCACATTAGAATTAGAACATACAGTATTACATTAAAATTTGCAGTCCGGACCTTCCGTGCTTTGTGCCCACCCTGCTGTTTTTATGTCCCAGGCTTGGGACTTGTGACCTTCTTATAGAACCAGATCTGGAAGGATTTCAAAAATGTGTTGTCAAAGAGTTACAGTATTTTCCACTTTAAATAACCCTTGGACTAAATCCATTCCCACTCCTATTATATTCCTTTATTTGGGCTTTGTCTCCTGAAACCCTTAGCATATGGTCTATTTAGCAGGTTCCTGGCACTCTCAGATCAGCTTTGGCACTGCTTCACTATGTCCATGGCTTGGGACCTCTGCTACTGCAGCACTACAGCTGTCAATGAGCAACCCTAAAACTGCATTAGTGGACTTGTCCATACTGTATGTGAATGCCAGGACCAGGTTATATGGAGGGGACAATGGGGGTGTCACTGGTAGAACTCACCAAAATACTAGTATTTGAAAACTATATAGGATTTCGTGCAATGGTTAATTTGGAAACAATTATTAAAAGTTTACATTATAGCCATCTCTCTGCCTATAGCAGCCCAGACTGGCAGTCCCAGAGGGAGGGAACACCTCCCAATGGTAGTGCCTGTCATCTGGGTGACTGACAGGTAGGACTTCCAATAGGAAGTCACTGCCAGTCACAGTGAAGACAGTGCAGTCTCACAGACCGCATCTGCCATGGGATGTACATAGTGCCAAAGTTTGATGAATCGGGAAATGAGGAGGTTTCCATAAATTGTGTATGGGGACCACCCGCCTGGGGCGCTCCGGTGTCTGGCACCGGCCCCGGGACCATGTCCTACTATGGGGATGACCAGTAAGCTGCGTTACCTGCTGAATGAATGGGGCCAGCATTTAAGTTTCAAAAAAGTAGACTAAAATATATCATACATTTAAGGATAATGAATAGTCCCCGTAATACCCAATGGCAATGTGTCTATTCTCCTGGAAGGTCCTACAGACAAATATCAGGGAGTTCTCCATGTGTCAGTCTCTGCTATCCTTTGCCTGTGCGCAATGGGGGATGCGGTCGCTAGAGGCCCCCATACTCCTCACAACTTCTCCCCTCAGAGAAGTCCCACACAGTGCTCCCTTGAAAAAATGCAATATATTGCATGTGGTTCTTCTGCATGCGATATATCTATATATTGAAGAATTGGTGCCCCCTCTCCTCCATATTCAAAATAAGACAAAAATATAGGAATTCTTGGGGTAGGGACAAAGTACCAATTCATGTTACGCAGCACAGTAGTCTCCATTATCCAAATTATGCAGTAGTGTCAATGATGCACGTTATACCAAGTAGAGCCCCTCATATACATTATGCTATGTAGAGCTAGGTATAGCCCCTCATATATATATAATGCCAGGTAGAGCCCCTCATAAATATAATGCCAGGTAGAGCCCCTCATATGCATTACGCCAGATAAAGTCCCATATACGCAATACGCCAGTTAAAGCCCCTTATACGCAATATGCTGAAAGGAGGAAGAGACAGGAGCCTTAACATAAGGTGGGAGAATGTAAACTTAGAAAGTGCAGTATTGGTTCTATTATGTTTGTGTATTTATTGGTACTTGTTTCCTATCTGGGCGCCCAGGTTTTCTACGTACGGCACCGTAATGAAATCGGATCGCATCGCATCGTACACATACACGATACTGAACGATGCGATGCGATGCGATCCGATTCGATTTCCCATAGGAAACAATGTGAAATGGCTCAATTTAGCCAAATTATCATAGGAACAATAGTAAATGGGCCAAAAACACCCCTGAACATTGAAATGTCCCCCCAAAAGTAGTTGACGCCACCCCGCCATCAACGTGAACCCGAAGCGTGGCGAGCGCAGCGAGCCCGCGAGGGGCGGCGGTACGCGTCCTCCGACCTTTTCATGCCCTACTATCCACTAGGGCGTGGAGTGAGAATAGAATAGTGTGGCGAGCGCAGCGAGCCACCGAGCCCGAAGCGTGGCGAGCGCAGCGAGCCCCGCGAGGGGACGCGGATACCTTCACAGTTATACGCGTTCCCTCACGGACTTCCCAGGTGTCCATGGCGACGCGGACACCTGGGAAGCCCGCGAAGGGACGCGTTTACCTGTGAAGGTATCCGCGTCCCCTCGCGGGGCTCGCTGCGCTCGCCACGCTTCGAGGTCGGTGGCTCGCTGTGCTCGCCACACTATTCTATTCTCACTCCACGCCCTAGTGGATAGTAGGGCATGAAAAGGTCGGAGGACGCGTACCGCCGCCCCTCGCGGGCTCGCTGCGCTCGTCACGCTTCGGGTTCACGTTGATGGCGGGGTGGCGTCAACTACTTTTGGGGGGACATTCCACTGCTCTGTGGGTTTTTGGGGGGTTTCTGGCCCATTTACCATTCTTCCCTATGCTGATTTGGGTAAATTGATCCATTTAACATTGTTTCCTATGGGAAATCGAATCGGATCGCATCGCATCGTTCAATATCGTGTATGTATACGATGCGATGCGATCAGATTTCTCTACGGAGAATAGCTTGGTGCGCAATTAACTTAGCGGGCGCCCAGATAGGAAACAAGTACCTATTTATTTATTATGACGTTTAACCTTTTCCTGACCACTTATATTCATATTTGAAACAGCCTATACTATAGACCATCTGTGCTGTTAAATATTAACACTGTATTCCATACAGTATCCAGTGTATAAAAAGACTCATTTTCAGGGGTATTACCTCTTCCCCAGATTCCCGTACTTACTCCAATGTGCTGCAGAGTGGGAGACTTTGGATTACATTTGGAAACCCCCCTCTAAAAATTCTGTGTTTGTCACCAGCGTGGAGGAAAATAGCGGCTAGAGCTCTTTGCCATTCTTCAGATCCAACCACGCAGCCACTTGCCAATAGAGGTAGGAAGAGTACAGGTCCCCTTTTACAAAGACTTTAAACAATCATTCCCATAGAAGAGTGTAAGCATTTTTTTCCTTACAGGTGCATTTCTCTTTCCTTCTTTCTTATTCTTTTTATTCATACCTACTGTACATTTTTTCAGCGTTTACCCTCATACATAGCTATTTTATTTTTATACAATTTTATATGTTTTAATTTTTTTATATTTTTCTTATTTATTTATTTTTTATTTTGTTTGTAGCTTTTGTTAACTAATTTCAAGTTCCACAATCTTCAGCGCTCATTCTATATAACTTTGAGATGTATTTATGTTAGGGATGCAAAGGTTCGGTTCCTAGAAAACCAAACCCCCCGAACTTACGGCTTGATGTTCTGCACCATTTTACCGGATCCAGAACCAGGCCAAATGTCATCATCCCGCGGTCTGATTCCCGCAAGACCTATATAACTCCTGCGATGGGCCCATCTTCATTCTGGCTGGGGATTTTAGACAGCACAAACTGCTATCTCTGCAAATCTCTCTATTAGCATATGCTTCAATCCTCATGCTTGGATGTGCTAGATATGTATAGATTTATTTTGCACTGACAACTATCATCATTATTGCATTTGTGCTGAAAATGGATATGTGTTCCTCATAATGTCTTCAGTATTTACTAAACAGTCCTCATCCGACCAGCAGATGACAGCCTTAATATATATATATAAACATAAAACAAATGCAAACCAATTTAAGACAGAAAGGAAACCCACATGAACCTCTTTGGAAATAGTTACCAGGCTACGAGACCACCTACTATGCATAATAATACGGTAGCTGGAATATACAATATGGGGCATGTCATGATTCATGATTCAGAGTTTAAATAGCCTCTAGGCTTAGCAAAAATGTCTTTAAAGTGGCATGAGATCCAAACAGTCGCAAGCTGAGTACACACTGGATGCGTAAATACTATGGGCCTAATTCAGACCTGATTGCTGCTTTGTGAAATTTCAGCATTCAGATAGTCGCCACCCATACAGAATGCAATCCTGTCCTGTGCCAGTCTGCTAATAGCTGCTTGCAAAAATATAGTCGATGGTCACACAGCTGCAAATTCATTCCCCATTAGGGATGCCAATCCTGGGGCATTTTTTTCAATCCCAGGATCCGGGATTGGCATTCCTAATATTCCTAATAAAAAAAATGCACCCCTTTACTTACACTGATGGGTGGCCAGGAGCGGGCCGGACAGCAGTGGTGAGGGGGTGCCTGGTGAGGAGAGCAGCGATTTGCGCCAGCGAGGGCTGCGGGACCTCTTACTGTCACGCTGCACAGGCCACACGCTGGTTCGGGGGCAGCAGCTGCGGCAGAGCGTGGCGGCGGAGCGGCCAGGAGGAGAGCGGCAATGTGCGAGACTGTGAGTGCGACAGTGTGGCCTGCGCAGCGTGACCTCTTACTGTCAAGCTGCACAGGCCGAACGATGGGTCAGGAGCAGCCAGACAGCCAATGAGCGGGTACTCAGAGGCTACCCGGCATTAGACTGCGCCACCCTACTCACCATGGACTGATTTTCTCCGTCTGGGTTCTTCAGAACATCTTCCGCTTGTGCAATAGAAACAGGCTGATCGAGGCCTGAGCCGACCTCACATGTCCTCCCTGAAAACACCTGGGCTTGCTTGCATTTTTCCTGACACTCCCAGAAAACAGCTGGGTGACTCCGGCTTCCTGTTCAGCCCTGTTGAGAATAAAAACAAATTGCTGGTTTTTTCCACTGTTTTTCCGCATCTGGGCTGCATGCGCGTTGCAGCCCAGATGCATGCGCAGGTTTTAGATAATCAGTTGCCGAGGGAAGAATCTGGCTAGAATCTGTGTGTATGCAGGTTCCCATCGCTAAAGATCTCATTTGGTACACACATCGTCCAGTGTACTGTGTACCCGGCTTCACACCCAAGGCTCCACTTACAGTATCTTTCATCTTGGGCTTCTATAGCTGGTGCAAATCCCTACAGAACAAAGCAGACCATAAAGTACCTCTTTGTAACTGCTCTTCGGAATGCTGCAAACAGATACAGTCATTTGGAGAGCATCTGCTAATGTCAAGGTGCAGATCATAGAGCTATTAATTATGCTGTTCCAGGACAAAACAGATGGGGAAATGCTCAGGAGGATGTGATGAGATCAAATGAAGGGCCTAGACATAGGAGTAATGGGCAGAGGGCACAGTGGCACAATTATACCATGATATTTGCTGCCCAATGTGATGCAGTATCACAGAATGTGTGGATCTGGAAAGTGTGATAGAAATTGATTGCATCATTATTGGCATTTTGGCAGTGGCATCACTAGCTGGTACATCCAGCTAGTGATGCCACTGCCAAAATGCCAATAATTGAAAGGGTTAAGGTACCGGCTTGGTTGCAGTTGCAGGAGCCTGGAGCCGGGTACTGAAGTTTGATACTCTAATGCTGCACCTGTGAATGAGCCAGCACTGCAGGTAGCCAAGTCTCTGGGAAACCTCCGTTCCCATGAGGCCATGTTCCTTTCCATTGGTGCCGCCTTTTCATGTGGCCATACCTATGGTGCAGTGAGGGTGGGGGTGATAATGCAGAATGGGAACTGGGTGTCACCATTTTGGTCAGTGTTTTTGGAATGTGACCTCTTTTGACTTGTGTTTGGTCATCTTCCATACAAGTTAGCAGGCCACAGTGATGTCAAAAATGTATCTAGTCCCTGCAGATATAATTCCTAATTATCCCGTCTTTTAAGTATAAATTATTGCCACTACAAAGCTTGAAGTAGCTACCTGGGCAGCGTGTGGCGGGGATCCGGGCACAACTGTCTGGCATCCGTCCAGGCAGAGGCAGCTGCGACTCAGCAGTGATCCAGGCAGCGAGGGGGCTGGGAGCTTGATTTAGCTATCCAAGCAGCATGTGGCGGGGATCCGGGCAGCTGCTGTCAGCGGCCGTCCAGGCAGCTCACTCAGACCTTGATATAGCGCTATTTCATCGCCGGGCGGGAAGCACTGCAGATTTTTAAAAGACTGGCCGGACACTGATTGGCTGAGCTTCCGGCCAATCAGCGTCCGGCCAGACTTTTCAAAATCAGCAGCGCTTCCCGCTCAGCAAATAGCGCTACATCAAGGTCTAAATAGCCGCTGCCTGGATCTCCGACACACGCTGCCCGGATTGCTACATCAAGCACCCCGCTGCCTGGATCACCGTCGCCGCTGACAGCCGATGCCCGGATCCCCGCCACCCGCCGCCGTTCCCCAGGGAAGTGCCATCTTCCCCATTGGGGTAGGCCCCTACAATCCTTGGGCCCCTGGACAACTGCCCATTAAGTCCAATGCAAAAGACGGCCCTGCTCCCGGATTGGCCTGGAGGGTCACGGCAATCGGGTCACCTCCCGGCCCCCCGGAAAGGTGGGCAATCCTCCTGGATTCCGCCGGAACCCCCACATCTCCCCGGACGCATTGTTAAATTACTACAATGCAAATAGCATAATTTTATCCCTGCCCTGCCTCGTGGACACGCATCATCACAGCGGGGCATGATGACGTCTATATCAGGCCCCGCCCCCCCCAAAGTGCTTCACCCAGAGAGGAGACTTTGAAAGTAGGCAAGTATGACTACAATCGTCTGGATTAGGCCCACTTTTCACCATGATCCGAGAAAGAAGGGAAAGTCAGCAAGCAAGGGGTGGCCGTATTCCTGTCACATCAGCTCTATTTTACATTCAGTCCTTGCTTACAGGAACACATCATCTCCAGAACTGTGACAACGGGGGTTAAATTTACTTAGTGTGTAATGTTTTGCAATCTGCCCACAGCAAATAAATAAACGATGATATTTAAACATTGCAGCAGTCACAGTGGGTATAAACTCTGGAACAAAGCAAGGCCAGGAATACATTAATATAATATTGCAGTGACAGCATATGCTCACCTGTGTTTTGCAGATGCTTACACCTGCAAATGAGTGACAATTATCAGTGTATAACACTAGGGAGACACACTGTGCTTATTATTTTACTTATGACTGATCCTAAGTATGCTGGTAATGAAACATTTTCTTGCCATCTGGGTTTTCCCTAAATGTCTCACAACACCAGCATTTTTATAAAAAATCTGTATTTTATTTCACGTAAAAAAGATACAGAACATACTTATGACATTATATGGTCAATGTTGTGTACCGTATCATGCTGCAGTTGTGAAATGTAATACATCACAGTTAGTGCCAGATTAAGCCTTCGGCCGGTCCGGGGCACTCTAGACAGGGGGGCCCCCTTGCACTTGTCATTCCTGGCCGCAAACTGCATGGGAGAATATTACACAGAGTAAAGGCAGTATAAACTTGGTCAATAGGTAACTGCAGGGGGGATATATATACATACCTACATACATACCACATGAAAAGCCTGTGTTTGTCCCTCTGTGCCTTACTCTGTAGGACTGTAGGAGACCTCACAGGCTCAATGCTGCCTCTGATTAAAAATACTCCCATGACTAGGCTGCTGCTGCTGTCCTTCATGGGCCTGAGAAGCATGTAATGAGCTCCACCAATCAGAGCTCAGCACAAACCTCTCAGCCTCTGCCCTCTTGTGCAAAGTCTCATGGGACTTAGTCAACTCCCAGTAATGCACTGCACACTTGTGCAGTCAGTGGGCCTTAGCTCCCAATGCTCAGCACCATTAATCATTGTCATTTTGGCAAGCTGCAATACTACCCCACTCCCATGCACAAAACCATTTTTAAATGCATGTCAACCACAGGGGTTGGAGAAAATGAAGATTGTGAAAAGTGCCTATTTATTTGTCAGCGAATATGGATTAACTTTAATCTTACTGTGAATTTCAATTCAACCTCTATGCAGGTGATAAACTTGGGGAAAATCCCTATTTTAAGGTAAAAATGTTGGGATATATGATGTACAGTGAGACTGTACAGTACATATCATGCACTGGACTTTTTATACATTATTGAATAAAGGCACATTTTCAGAGTGTGCTGTGGGGTAAGAAGGAAGAGAGAAGGGTTAAAGCCCCCATAAACTACGTCATTTGGGCCATGATTTCACCCGACTCCAGCAGAGGTAGGATGGGCTGCACATAAGGTAAATCTTATGTGCAGCCATCAGCGGCACATCGCGCACCCTAAGCACCAGCGATGGATCAAATTCGATACCGTGCGGGTCTGGGGGGCAGGGAGTATGGTATAGCTGGTGGCGGGAAGAATTTTAAAACCCTGTTCAAAAGATTGGCCGGCCGCTGAACTGGCACACTGAAATTGACGACTCATATTCGGCTTCATATATAAATAACCCTTAAGCCACAAAGGGCAGGATGCTCTAACCCAGAAATGCGGTAAAAACCTTGATTTATACCGCATTTCTATATTCTCTAACTCCCCTCCGCAGTGTCAGCGCTGTGGAGGGAATCGCCAGCAAAAGCTATAAACCTATGGGCTTCTTACCGCAGTGCTGTGTGAGGGATTCGTCACGGATCCCTCCCGGCATGCCCTGCGTCGGGCTCCGGCGCTCAGCGCATGCGCAAATGGACTACTGGGTCTCAGACCCGGAAGTCCAGCGCCGTGGCCGCATCGCAATGGATAGCTCTTATCACAAGAGCCGTTCCTTGCCTTAATGATCGCATATGTTAGAGCATATGCAATCATTAACTATGGGAAGCCCGGCGGAGGGGGGCTGCGGATGCTAGAACATCCCACCCAAAGGCTATTGAGCCTTTGACATGCAAGCTTAACTATACGGGGCCTCTCCGTGGGACCGAGCAGGACAGAATTTCATTATACGCGGACGATGTATTACATTTCATCAATAGATACAATGGGTGACATTCTATGGGATGAGAAGTTTAGACTTTTGCGATTTTTTTCGCAAAAACGGCCGAAATCGCATTTTTTTGCATTTTTGCATATTTAATGAGCTGCGATAATGTGAAAAAAGTGCGATTTTGGCCAACAAGTTGGACACACTGGAAATGCGATGGCTGCTTTTCGTAGCACATCGCATCCAGATGTTTTCACATGAAAAAGTATACAAATCGCATATTTAATGATATGCGATTTGTATAAAGTGTGTCTATAATTCGCCCAAAAATCAGACCAGGTTCTGATGGGCGAATTAGCCTGAACCCTGCACAGATCGCAATGTTCTGTGCAGGGTACTGGTGTAAAAAAAAAATTAAACAGTTAAAATTTAAAAAAAAACGAGCGCGAGGTCCCCCGCCCGAGCATAACCAGCCCCGGGCTCATTGAGCCGGTGCTGGTGACATAAAATCAGGGTCCCCGACAAATAGGGGTCCCCTTGATTTAATGAAACCAGCACCAGGCTCAAGGTCTGGCGCTGGTTCCCAAAATACGGGGGACAAAATGACTAGGGGTCCCCCGTATTTTAAGAACCAGCACCAGACCCAACCAGCCAGCAGAGTAATGCCACAGCCGGGGGACACTTATTATATAAGGTCCCGCGGCCAAAGCATTATCCCCCTGGCTGGTCAGCATGGGCAGGGGTCCTGGGGAAGTGGGGACCCCCCCAATGAAGGGGTCCCCCCCCTCCAGGACTTACCAGCCCATGCTGAAAGTCCGGGGCTGTCCCCGATGCCCCTGGGCGGTGGGCATCGGGCTGATGTAAAGTGTAAAAAAAAGAAGATAAACTATTGTTTTCTACTGTCGAACTATGAGTCCCAGCAAGCCTACCCCGCATGCTGGGACTTGGAGAACCACAAGTCCCAGCATGCGGGGCATTAATGGGCCCGCTGGCACTTGTAGTTCCACAGTACAAAAAATAGTTAAATAAAACACACTGACACCCTGAAAAATAAAAGTTTAATACACACATAACACACACACACTGATACTTACCTACCTTGAGCCCGTAGGTCGGTCCCTGGATCCTGGGTCCGGGCTCTGGGGCTCCAGGGCTGAAGAGTCCGGTTCCGGGGCCTTGGTCCTGGTTCCGGGGCTGGTCCGGGGTCCAGGATCCGATGAAGTCCACAGGGGTACCTGAGGAAGGAAATCCTACTCACCTGGTCCCCGGCGACGACATCGGCATCCTCTCCGGCAGACGCGCTGCTCCCGGCTGCTGTGGTACCCGCTCTCGGACTGAAGAGGCGCAGAGATTTTAATCTTCCACGCCTCTTCTCAGAATGATTCCATTGGCCGCCTAGCGGCCAATCAGGATCCGAGAAAGTCGGCTCCTGATTGGCCGCTAGGCGGCCAATAGAATCATCCGGAGGAAAGGCGCGGAAGATGAAAATCTCTGCGCCTCTTCAGTCCGAGAGCGGGTACCACAGCAGCCAAGGGGATAATGCTTTGGCCGCGGGACCTTATATAATAAGTGTCCCCCGGCTGTGGCATTACCCTGCTGGCTGGTTGGGTCTGGTGCTGGTTCTTAAAATACGGGGGACCCCTAATCATTTTGTCCCCCGTATTTTGGGAACCAGCGCCGGACCTTGAGCCTGGTGCTGGTTTCATTAAATCAAGGGGACCCCTATTTGTCGGGGACCCTAATTTTATGTCACCAGCACCGGCTCAATGAGCCCGGGGCTGGTTATGCTCTGGCGGGGGACCCCGCGCTCGTTTTTTTTTTTTTATTTGCGCTTTCCTGCAAACGTGCGATTTTCAGACATGAAAATCGCACATTTTCAGGACTAAAGACATCGCACCACCTCGCACCTATTCGCACTATTTGGCCCGTTTTTCGCATCTCATTAAATATGCGAAAAATGGGCCAATCTTGCGATTTTAAAAAGGGCGAAGTGGTGCGATAAAAAAAATGCGCATTTAGCACATCCCATAGAATGTCACCCTATGTCTCATTGCCTGAAATACATGTAATTATTGACTCAGGACTCACAATAAATTGGGACAAGTCCTGCCTACTCCCTTTGGGCGGGATGTATTAAAATACATCGCCGCCCTTCGCCGCGATGCTGCCGCATATGTACTAACATATGCGGCTGGCATCGCGGTGCGGTGACGGAGGCCCCCCGCGATACCTGGAATGTGGTGCGCAGGGGGTCTCCATAACCTCCCAGCCGGCTCCTGCATCCCTCACGCCGGGGACAGCTAAGCAAGCTGTCCCCGGCGCCTCCTCCTCCCCCCTGCTGCCGGAACGACGTCCGGCTGCGTCACTAGGGGGAGGAAGGTGTTACCTTCCGGGTCCAGGAGGACCTGGACCAGGTAACAGAGGGAGGGGGAGAGGGGGGTTGGCGGGTTTTACTGTGGAGGCGTCGGGCGACGAAAAGAAGCCCATAGGCTTCAATAGGGTATCGCCACCCAAAGGTGGCGATACCCTACACTGCGGTGACGTGGCGGTCGGGTAATAGTACATAGGAAAATGCGGTAAAACGGGGGTTTTACCGCATTTTCCCTTTAGTACATCTCGCCCCTTGAGAGGATCATGTCCATCAGCCCCACTTATCTCACTCCCATTACATTGGGTAGACTCGTTCAAATATTTAGGCGTATGGATCACGAATAACCCTGCCAGTTATATACTTTGGGGGGTGGGGGCGACAATGTTCTGGCATTTGTTATGGACCTGCCTAGTTGTCTCCAGATTCTGGACAGCAGTTATTGATGTAATAGTTTCCACTGATATACCCAGACATATACTTACCCCTGCAGTGTGTATTTTATCGTTCATGGATGAGGAACTACTAGACATTTTGTTTATAACCTCTGTACTATTGCCAAGGTGTGTATAGCCAGGACATGGATGGCCGCCACTGGCCCAGAGTTTGCAACTTGGAAATCCCTGGTAAATGATACATGAACAGGAAAAAATACATATACTTTGCAAGGAACAGGGATCATACATTTCACAATATCTGGAATATGTGACTTGACTCGCCATGTGCTAATTAACATGGGATGCATGCCCCGCTATTATTCCCCATATTTTTCTTCTCGAGTTCTCAACCCTTATTAGAAGATCAAGGAGATAATTTTTGTTCTAATCCTTTACAAATACGAATATTGAAGACTGTACAGTAACTGAATGTATATAGTACTTGTGTATTATGTCATCACCTCTTCGTGTATACAAATGAGACTGCACTAACTGTGAGATATTGTTGTTTTATTTGTAATTGTTGTCGCAATAATGTATATAAAATCAATATAAAGGCTATTGAATCCAAAGATTCAAAACTTTAAAAGAAATACTGTACAGTATGCTACTTCTTGGAGCATCTCGATCACACAGGTCGCCTGGCACCACGTGATGTATAGATGATGGGTGAATAAGGGCACATCCGTATAAATACGTTCTTGCCAGCCTCAAAGTGCTGACAATACTGAACCTGCTGTATTAATGCTTGCTGATTGCCTGTTGCTGAACTAGACCGTTTCTTTAACCTCCGCTTGTTTCTTGGATTAAATGTAAGCTAGCTACACACTACGTGTGCGCAATGTTCTGATTGAACTGATAATCAATTATTTGTCTGCCAGTGGCAGGGCTCGGAATTGGCAGCAACATATTCCACAATTAGTTTTGGGGGAGGGGGGGGGGGTAGTTGTCCGATATCTGCTGGCAAATCTCAACAAATTTTTAACTGAACGAGGACATTTGCAGTCATTTATTGACCATTTCGCCATTGATACATATAAAGGCTCATGCATACACGATACTTAATAATACAGGATCACCATCCGATTACTGGCAAATCAGCCATATAACGGTAGTGTGTACCCAGCTTATGTCTTATGTCTGCCGCAGACCTGATTATGGGCCTAATTCAGCAATGCTAATCAGCAAATTAGCAAATCATGTGATTAAGGGACGACTGTGCATGCTTACTATATGCATTGCGCATGGGCGAGGGGACATACCGACAGAAAATGCGTACGGGTCCTAAACGCAGTACACTCTCAGTTTGACTGACAGGAAGCCAAAATTTGGTGGTGGTAAACTGACGTTTTCTGGGTGTGTCCGAAAAAACCACAGCGTGCCCAGGCGTTTTTGGAGACAGTCTGTGACGTTAGCGCTGGCCACTTCCAAACTGTCTCAGTTGGCAGCCTCAGACCTATTCACATTTTTGCACAGACTGCAAAGTTTCTTGGATGATTCGGGAATTAGAAATGGATTTGCGAATGGATTGCGATTACTGATCCATTCACAATTCTCTCTGAATTCTCTCTGTTTTTTCTTTCTGTCTAGGTGGCAGCTATCTACTCACATACATCTGCAACTTTTGTCATCAACGATCCATGTTGAATAGGGCACTCTATTTTTTGCCACTGGCTTAGACCCAACCATGGACTTTGCTTTTATACTTCAAGCCTCTGTCTACCCCCAAAACTTGCCTGCACCACCAGACTATACATATCTATCTTCTAGCTGTTGTCACTAGATAATTCCTTCTCAACAATGCCTCAAGGCATACTTGCTGACTTTACATGTCTCCTTTCTGGATGAAGCCCATATTATGGTAAATGCTGTGATACTTGGCTCTTCGGGGGAGGGGCTAAAATGACACGATTTGTGTCATTTCAGCCCCATACCATCCCTGAAGAGCTGTGAATGCCGGCAGAGGTGTTTAAAGAGAGGAGAGGGCCACATGCAGTAGTAGAATCTAGCATTAAGGCGCATGTGCCTTGTATCTGGAGACATCTCCTGTCTGCAGTGCAGGAACGCCACCACTGGACTCCAGATGGGTAAGTACAATATATGGGTGCAGGTTGCTGTCCTGCCTGGACCCAGGGGCCTGGGTGCAGTGCACACCTGCTGCAAGGGGTACTGAAGCACCATACACATTAGAAAGTATTTATCCGCCATGCGGGAGGTCCAGATAGGGTGGGGGTGGCTCTGAACTAATGGTTGCAACTCTGGGGCCTTGCCACCTGCTGTATAGAACTGTGCCCTCATGACATTATAATCTGGGAGCAGTGGCATCACAACACAGGTGTGGGGTGCGGAGCAGACCCAGGTGTCACTCATCAAGGTGTGACACCACAGTGACGGCTCCTCCTCAGTGACAGGAGCAGAGTGCTGCACTGTGACATTACATGCAGCACCTGGCTCCTGTCACAGTGCAGGAGCCGACTCTGCAAACAGGAAGTCTCCAGGGACATCCTGAATTTCTGGGACCTCTGGAGGGATGAAAACATGGGTCAGGCCACAAGGCCACAGCCCTCTCTATAAAGTCATGCCCCTCCCCACAATACCACACCCCTTTTTATCTCCACACAGCAGGTACCACTGAGAGATGCCGCTGACTGGGAGTCATGATGGCATAACTGGATGCCCAGGAGAGTCCCCCACAATTTGGAAGTCTGGCAGACATTACTTGCAGTCACTCCAGTTAATCAGATTACAATACTACATAAAGGTCAAACTACATCACAGGCAAATATATGCAGGACTACGTTAGGAGTACCTTAGCAATAGTATAACATCTTCTTGTTATTTGAAAGGAAGTACACTGTCATTTAGCTGTTGCTCAGTGGTAGCCCAGACAGCTATAAAACATTTGTGACTGCACTTAATGGTCGAGCAGACAATGAGCTCATGTTAGAATGTGTCAATAACAAGCTTGCAGATGAATACAAGTGGAAAAGAGATAGTGCAAGCCGGAACAATATGCTCGAACAAGAATCAACATTTAAAGAACAAGTTTGGGGTAAGAATTATTGTCAGCAACATTAAACACTTTAATGACTTGCATCAAGGATATTTAAAGGTCAACTGGCAAGTTTGGAGACTAATTCTTAATCAGCAGACTAATCAACACCAGGCTGAAAGTGATATACAGTAAGAGAGGTACTGGGGCTACACCAGGGTGGGTGCATGGTCTCAGCACACATGGCCACAAGTCACATTACTGATGATTAAAGGTTCTTCTTTCAACCTTGACCAAAGTAAAGCTGGATACACTAGTAGATCGATCGATATACAGACGGATCAGACAGTGTGTTCTATATACACGCTGCCCAATCCATCGGGCTGACATCACAAATGGGCGGGCACATTTGCATGCATCTGCCCACTGGGCTGTCAATCATCACAAGTGTGTGGCAGTACGGGCAGTCAGCAGACCGCTCATACACACAGCACAATGCACGTGATATTCACAGATATAATGCTCGTACACACTGGCCAATGGTGATATATCAGTGGTTCAGTGGAACGGCTGATATATCGGCCAGCAGGGGTTATTCTTAGTTATGGTTGATTCACAGGGCAGCCTTGCGAGATATCCAACTTCAAAGCAGCAGTCCACATCCAACCTGTTAATTGCACTTCCCAGCCATATTTCTCAGGTTCTCTCTGACTTAGTTTTTCTGAGAGTATATTCCAAAAGTTGGGACTCTCCCCTTTCTGCCGACACTAGTGGCTTGTCTCTATCATTCCCAGAACCAGAGGTATCAGTCTTCCAGCAGCCGGCCCCTTCTCCAAACATCTGGTGTATAGTTTTATATTTTTGTCAATGGATTGCTCTGGCTCCTGATCTCTGATCACCAAGTTCCCAGCACCTCCTGAAAGTTGGGACTCTAGGTTTTTATACTATTGAAGGCTAAGAAAACGATTTCCAGATAATGGCGATATCTGCAGTCAAACAAGCTGCCCTTCCACCGGAAAATGATGAATATTAAGCCCCACTCCATTATCCAACCCTCCCCTGCGTATAAAACACCCCCTACCTACCTGGAAGTCATTTGCAAGGGACCCTTCATTCAGCTCAGTGCCCCCTTCCACACGTTAGTGTTCACCCTCCCACCACCTGTGCAGTAAAGACGTAATTAGCAGAAGTTACTGCACCCCCTGCCACCCGTGGGACATCAAAGCTGCTGCTGATAGCACCCCCGGCCCCAGCCCTAGGAGGGGAGAATGGGTACGGGCCCCAGTGCATTGCTTTGCCCAGTGGCCCACACTGCTGTTAAGATGGCCCTGGCTATACTTACCCTTCCACCTTACCCCCCTAACTCTAGACCTACCTACCTGCAGCCTAAACTTAACCCTCTCCTCCCCACAGCCTACTCCTCCACCCACACAGCCTTATCATCTCTCCCCACAGCCTATCCCTAATGCTCCACGTTACTAAACACCCCCCCCACACACACACACACACACACACACAGGTAACCCTCCCTCATTAGAGTCAACAGGTTGTATCTCCCGGATGTGCCGAAGATGTATCCGACTGAAAAGTGGGCCTGGACTTAAAGGGGCGTGGCTTTGTGAGGACTCCTAATGACATCACTCCAAGTGTGTGCCTCCGAAGACTAGTTCTTACACTGTCGGCTGCAGGACAATGTCACTGGCTCCTGTCACTGCGGAGAAGCCAGCATTTTGGTGTCACCCTGTGTGCCATTGTTAATCATCCAAATTTGTTGTGCAAATAAAATAAGAATTATAAAAATGGCCTCAAAGTCATGTATATGCACCATTAGATCATAAGACAGTTTATGAGTTACTTTTTTTAATAAAATAATTGAAAGCCAGTAAATCAGATACAAGAGGTTTCTAATAGTTTGTTTATAACCAATTGTGATCAATAACAATATTATAGTCGCTATATGTGATCTGTGGTCGGATAACAGGAAAATTGTGCTTTAGGCAATTCTGTTATCCTTAAATATCAAGGAAAAAAATCTAAAACTATTTTAGAATTGGTGGATTTAATCTGGAAGTACATTTAAATATGGTTGTCTTTCTGTGTAGAAATAATTCCAAGCAGTTCCTCTGTCCCAAATAATGTAGAGTAATAGGTTCTGCCTGCTGCTTCCATCATTGTATAGTCCAAAATGTGCTCCATGCTTAACTACATGCACCTGCTTCTGATCAGCAGCCAATCAAGTGAGCACACTGAAACGTGCCAGATTATTTCGTTTGTAATCCAGCTAGAAATGCCTTGTACTGAACTCCTGCTCCACCTGACCATGCCAGCTCTCCTATCCGTGTCTATGGAATATCTGCTTCGCTCATCATCTACACCTGCTCTCCTTGCTACACCTGCTCTTTCACATGGTAAACTGCAGAGAAGAAAGTCACAAATATCTCACCTTTCATCTTTAAACACAAATAAGTATCATTGCTAAGAATGCACCTACTGCATCTAGGTTGACCACGCCCATGGCAATTAAAATATAGAACTTATTTTAAGTTTACGCTAGACATAATGGCCTATTTTTTATTGTTCCTTCCAGGAGATACCCAGAGAGGAGAAGCAGGTAGGTGGCGCCGGAGGGCAGGAACAGGCTACTTGTGCCATTAGGCCCCACCCCTTAAGGGGAAGATGCTGCAATTGGCCAAAATTTGCATATGGGGGGGCTACAATGATTGTCCAGTCCAATGATAGTCAGCACTCAGTTCTGTAATGTATATAGGCTAGTTCAGTGATAGTGCTGTATAGGCCAGTCCAGTGATAGTCCAGTGGCACTGACATTAAAGTCCAGTGGTACTGCTAGTCCAGTGGTACTGCTAGTCCAATGGTACTGCCTTGTAAGTCCAGTGGTACTGCCTTGTAAGTCCAGTGGTACTGCCGTTAAGCCCAGTGGTACTTCCAGTAAGTTTTTTCAGGTTTTGCCATGTGTGTGACTCAGGTACACTCTCCTGTGCCCCTCGCATATAATAAATCTAGTGTGTTCAAACTTCAAACTGAAATCTATATTGTACTGTAGTTTAAAAACAAAGCTGTTTAATATGTGTGGGCTACATCCAAATGCAGCTAATATTTACCCTACATAGAAAAATCTAAATGTATTTTCTCCCCTTACATGGCAACATAGGACCTTATTTAGGTCCGTTCGGATCCCCCGTGTATTCGCACCCTGCATGTGCAGATGCAGGGTGTGTGTGCAGCCACGGCGTACAGGATGTTCACCTGGCGCACACACCCAAGATTGCGGGCTGGGGACATGGGGCAGCAGGCCGGGTGATCCCCCCATGGATGTCAGCTGCCTGCCCACTTCCTACTGAGCGTGCACGTATATCTAATACCCCATTCTCACTGCAGCCAAATTCCCGGGTCTAGCATGTGGACCCGGAAATTTGCCTTTTAACACAGGATTTTTGGCAGTGTGAACGGGTCGCATATCCGGATCTCATACACGGGTAAAACCCTTCTTTTTACCTGTGTCTGAGATCCGGGTATGCAGACACGGGTTGACCCGTTCACACTGCTGTAAAACCCGTGTTTAAAGGCAAATTCCTGGGTAGAACTTCTTCACCCGGGAATTTGCCTTGCAGTGAGAACGGGGTCCAGCGCAGCAGTCCACGGCATTTTAATGCCGGGTAAAAGCCGTGTCGTTCTCTTTTGCAGTGAGAACATGGCATTAGTGACTTGAGAGTCACTTCGATATGCATGCACCATGTGTGTTTGTGTGTGTGTGTGGGGGGGGGGGGGGGCAGGGAGCAAATTTGCAGCCTTGAGAATCAACCAGGATAACCCCCCTAGTTTCTTCCAGACGCAGAGGGGGGTAGATGTATGAAGCAGTGATAAGGGAGGAGAAGTAAACTAGAGAAGTGGCCCATGTCAACCAATCAGCACTGAAGTAATACCTATAATTTGCATAAAAAAAAATGATACAGAGCAGCTGATTGGTTGCCATGGGCCACTTCTCCTCTGTCTCACTTCTCCCTTATCAATGTTTCCCCAGGGTTACAGTACCTGCATTTTGTACATTACATACAAACTGGAATCAGGTTCATATATTATTAATCTTATCATTTACACCACTAAGCCCTAAGAGCCCTCTGTTATAACTGACAAAGATTTATTCCAAAGCACTTGTCATTTGTTATACATAATTGCTGTATGGGATGAATGTTTGCTAGGTAATGTTTAAAGTATTATCCGTGACCCTTTTGCTTCAAAAATGTGTTACTGACAAGTCATGCTCAATGAATGTTCAGCTTCCATAGATCAATTATAAAATGAAATGACATTTAGATTAAATACCAGTCAAATTCCGATGCCCTGTTAGTATCGTGCAGGAGCCTTTATGTCTGTTCTGCACCATAACCGAGAAGTACCCAGCTGGGCAGGTAACATGGTGCTGTACATGGTATCCGGATTCCTTCCAGGTGTGATGTGCCATCTGTCATACTTTACTACTATACATAAGGCCTGGACTTAATGATTTGTAGCTGAACATGTTATGGGCTTATTTTCCTGAATTCCCTGAAGACACAGTCAGGCTGAACAATTATAGGCGACTAGTGAAACGGATTCATGTACGGTAAACAAAGCTATAGACCCCTGATGGCTAACCTATGGCACGTCAAGGCACTTTGAGTGACATGCGGAGAGATATGCTCGGTGCTTGATTGGTATGCCTGGGCAGGGCACTCTTCCCAGTAGACGCGGGCTTTTGTGAATGCAGCCGTCTGCTGGTTCAGCGGATTCGGAGATCAGCGCGTTCCTGTCTTGTCTCCTCCTCTCCTTCCCAGGAAGCCCTCCAAACAGCATTAACAAGTCACCAAGACAGTGAGTGACCTATTTAAACTTTGCAGGGGTGGCACGTGGCACGTGCTGGCCGGGGATGGGGGCAGTGGTGTAACTACTATATAAGGCTGCAGACCCCGCGAGGGCTTGGAGGAGCCAGCGGGGTCTGCGGTGTGCACACTGAAAGGGACCCCCTGCCAGACAAAGTTTCGACAGCGTTCAGTGCTGGGCTGGGCTGCGTGTATGGTTGGAGTGCCAAGGGTACACCGTGTGGCACATCTGTACCTCACCCTGCTCATAGCCAAAGCATGTGCCCTCCCTCCGGGCACCTCCAGCACAGCCTGCTCCATCAGCCAGGTCTCCGGACAGCAGCATGTGGGTCAAGGTCACAAACTTCTGCAGGAGCTGCCTGGGGGCTGGGAGCAGAGTCCTGGACCTGGAGGCAGCAAGCACATGAAATGCAAACAGCACACACTGCACCCTTTTTATTGTAATACTTACTCTCCAGAGTAAGGCGTTGGCAAGAGCGCTGCATAAATTACTGGGAAAATGGCGCAGCAGACATTTTTCCAGCGATCTGCCCCACCCGCAGTGCAGTTTGGTTTTGCCCAGTTTGAGACCAAATTTGCCCTGCGATCAGGTCTGAATTAGGACCTAGGTCCGATTCGATACCCGGTCCCATGAATATTGCATCGAAACAAGAAGATCACACATGCTGCACTGTATATATATCCCATCACCTCTGGCAGGCTTGGGTTAGATCACATACAGTACATTGTATTCCCCTGGAGAAATTTGTTACGGTGGGAGTTCTATTTCAGATGGGATGTTGCTATGGGCAACCAATCAGAAACTATGTATTATCTTAATATGTATAATCTATGTATTAGATTCTGATTGGTTACCGATAGAAACATCCCCTGCTCATCAAATTGGTAGCAAAACAAGAACAATAAGATGCATGACCAGTGGCGAGTGTTTTTTTTTTTGGGGGGGGGGGGTTTGCCAAAATAAAATACAAATAAAATACAAATTAGAAAGTATTCCTTGTAAAAGGAATTGAGGGATAATTCAGACCAGATTGCACAGCCACGAATGTGCAGCAAATCTCTCACATATTACATCTGCCCCACCTGCAGTGCAGCATGCTTTTTGCCAAGTTGCTTGTTTTTTTTTTTTTTTTTTTTTTACTTACAAACATAAATCAGGCAGTTTGATCATTTCCAATGCAAATTCAATACGGTTCAGAAATCCTAGCCGAGGAAAGAGCAAACAGTCACCAGTATGAGCTCAAAGCGGAGATAATGAAGATAAAGTTGCCACTCAGATTCCGTATCAGAAGTGCAATCATGCACAACATAGGTGTCTGAGGCGCAGGCATCCAGATGCTATAAATGAACTTCTGGACGAAAACACGACTTCTGATTTATCTACATCAATGTGCAATACTCTTATAATCCGCTTTATTAACACAAAAACTGCTGCTAGTATACTGTACCTAAAACGCGTCTTGGAAATTTGAGTGATCCATTAGATTGGAATTGTGGTTATTCAAGTGGGCCAGGGAGAAGTAAACTCCAGTTGGAAACAAATATTTTGGGATTTTTGTAGAAGACTGTTCTAGATCCACAAAACCAGCCACAAACAGCTGCTTTCCAAATATTGCAACAACATCATGCACAAGCCATTGTCACTAACAGACATAGGAGGTGAATTTGTATTTTGAGGTGAAGAATATTTATATAGTAGTACCATCAATTTACACAGTGCTGTACAGAACATATTATTCATTCTTTTCCGTCTTTGGCCTAATAAACATACATGGGCACACACAAACACAGAGGGCGGTATTCAATGAGGCTGATTCGCCAGGTTTTTATGGCGATTTTGTGCTGTAAGGCGAATTTCTGAATAAAACGGTGAATCACCCTATTCAATGACCACATGGCGAATACATTTCAAGGTTTTTTTCGCCATGATTCACCGAGTAGCAATCGCTATCTTTTTATGGTGAAGTGGAATGTGAACTTTTAAAATAAAGTGTTTTGTTTTTTACATTTGGTGGCAAAAAATCAGGAATTTTATTCTGAGGAGGGGCATGCTATTTTTATTCATGTGCTGTAAGCACATGAATATATATTTAATAAAAAAAAAATTATTATTATTATTTTTTACACAGTGCAGCCAGCAGGGGGCCGGAGCCGAGCCGCTCATTAGATATTCATATATTCACTTCACCCGATCATTACATATTCATGATCGGGTGTAGTGAATATACGCGGTCCCCTGCTGGCACCCCCGGGGGGCAGCCTGTGCTGCCTGGCACCCGGGGAGCCCACCTCCCCCCCACAAACATTCTGGGGCAGGCAGGGAAACTTCCATCTCCCTGCCTGCCACTGTCCTCAGGCTCCGTGCGGCGTTCGCCGCAGGAGCTCAAATTCGCTGGTCAGGGGCAGCGAGCCCCTGACTCGTTGAATACCGGAGCCGGCGAGGCTTCGGAGCGCGGCGACCAGTGGCGAATGTGCAGCGAATCCTTAACAAGATTCGCTGCACATCGCCAAAATCCACATTGAATACCGCCCAGAGATGGAACTACCGCACAAAGGTCTCTGAGGACTAAGGGGCTCACTTTTGCCCCTGTCATAGTCTTTCTGTCACCCACTTTTTTCCCTGTCACACTCTGAACCCCCCTACCTCTCCCTGGGGGCCAGATGTATCAAGCTTCACAAAGTGATAAAATGGAGAGTGAAAAACAACCAGCCAATCAGCTCCTACCTGTTATTTTTCAAACCTAGCCTGTAACATGGAAGGTAGGAGCTGATTGGTTGGTGGTTTATCACTCTCAATTTTATCACTTTTTAATCTTGATACATCTGGCCCTGGGCCAGATGCACTAAGCTTCAAAAGTGATAAAATGGAGAGTGATAAACAGCCAGCCAATCAGCTCCTACCTGCCATGTCACAGACTGTGTTTAAAAATGACAGGTAGAAGGTGATTAGCTGGTTGTTTATCACTCTAAATGTTATCACTTTTGAAGCTTAGTGCATCTGGCCCTCAGTCACACTCTGCCTCCCCCCTGCCTTTCCATATCACCCTCTGCCTCACCCAATCACCCACTGACGTGTTGCATATTATGAACTTAGGTTGGGGTATAGGAAGGGGGCCCAAATAAGATTTTTGCACCTGGGCCCACCATCCACAAGTTTCACCACACACATACACTAGTTTGTCAACCAGTATATTTTGGGGGTTTGGGAGAAAGCCAGAGCACCCTGAAGACACCCATGCCAACAAGTGAAGAACATACAAATTCTGTACATACTGTACCAAGGAGTACACTAATATAAAGCAATCACTGCAACAATCTTAAAAAATCATCTACAGTCACTCTTACCCCCACAATTAATGTCGCACATAACTTTTTCATAAGACCTCTTGAAGTTGGGGCGGTGGATCAGGGGCATTTCCATGTTTCAGGGAACCCCTATGGAAGGCTTAACCAAATTCATGATCCAAAGTGGTTCCAGCTATTGTTTCAGCCTATTATTGTTTTTGAATGATGGAGCTTTTTTTCCAAAAGCACATTAGTCCATTATCTGAATTTGGATTAAAAGAAAACTAAAATGAACTAAGATGGAATATTGCCCATAGCAACCAATTCTACTTCAGATTCAAGATTTTTTTTAAGCACCTTCTAGAATACAATAGAATCTTGTTGGTTGCTATGGGCGTGTGTGGGCACCTTAACAAAATCTCTCACATTCTGGGTCTCACACCTGTGATATTCACCTACTGGTGACTGAGAAGTATTTTTACCCTCCATTATTGTGGATTTGCATTGGAACTTAACTGTTGATAGTGGAAAATTTATATTGGCTACAAAGTATATTCACCCTGAACTTTTTGTATTTCAAATTTTACCTTTTCCCTATGACATTAATTTTTTTTTTTTTTTTTTTAAGCAATCAATAAATCCATCAATTAAAAAAATTGCACCTTTAACTGCAATCGTCATGATGTGTGAGGTTATCTGGGTAACTTTCTACGTGCGGTTCAGATCTCCCGGAATCAGAAACCACCCGAATTTTGTAGAGCCGAAAAGAACTAAAACCTAATTCGACCCCCCCCCTCCTCTCTCCCAAAAACATTACCCTCCAACCCCCCCCTTTCCGCTCTTTCTCCCTTCATCCTCCTGAAAATTTTTGCAGTAGTTTTCAGTTCTTTACTTGTTATTTATATGTTTCCATTCACTCTATGTATTATTTCCACTGTTACTATCTCAATAGGTACAATTTCTCCTATTATCCAGCTTCCTGGGAAGTAGACAACTTCCTGCTAAGTTACTTAGGTGTTCATAGATTTCCGTTCTTACGTTGTAGAATCCTGATACATACTGTATGATATGACTATCTTATGTCAGAGGTGAATGGCAATTGTATGTAATCTCTCATTTATTCAAAATTGATATGTCTATTGCAAAACCTCAATAAAAAGTATTAAAAAAAAATTACATGTTTTTAGCTGTTTTGACAAATTATCAAATTTTACCAAAACAGCTACAGGTGGTTTTGCCAAAACCAAAACACGATGATGAATTAGAACCACACATAAAACATGAGGGTTTGAGCACATCTTTCTTGCACTCTTGTTTGAGTTTTACCAGGTTTGCTTAGAACTGCAGTTTTCAAATAACTCCACATATTCTCAATGGGCTTTAGGTTTGAGTTTAAACAGCAATTAATATATTTTTAACGTTTAATCCAGTCTATTGTAATTGTGAGGGAGGTGTTAAGAGATACAGTATGTCACAGCCAGAGATCAGTGGACATTACAAAAAAGAATTACTGAGCTGGTGAGAAGTGATATTCGGCTTCTGTGTCATAAAAATGTCATGGAGACTTTTCGTTTTAGGGGCTTATTTATTAAACCCACTTTAATACAGTTTAGCAGAAACAGCAGTTTCGGTATAATTCTCCTCATTCCCGCTATGTGCTAACAGCCTGATGCAGGAGATTTCACAGACAATTCAAATAATACTGCAGACCGTAGTCCCCATTACTATCAATGGGAACTACAATCTGACCCCTATATACCAAACTCCACAACAAAAAGATGGTCTAAACCCATACCTCCCAACTGTCCCGATTTTCATGAGACCGTCCCGTTTGTTTTTTGGGGGTTGGTCTGCTTCCAAGCTTACAATCTATAGATGGTTCAAGTATTGTTCATATACTGCAGACAGCAGTGGTGGAACTTGTGGGTGGTGAGCCCAGGTGAAAAAATATTATTTGGGCCCCCGTCCTTCAACTCAACACTAGTTCACAATATGCAACATGGCACAGGGTGACAGAGAGAAGCAGGGGGAGGAAGAATGTGACAGGGAAAAACAGTGGGTTACAGGGCACCTGCTGTCCCAATGGTAGTTCCACCTCTGGTAGATAGCCATACCTTGTTAAATGAAAGTGCTCGGATATTGTTAGTTTCTCAACAGGTGTAGTCATCCTCAGCGGCGTAGCTACGTTTTGGGCACCCCCCCGCCGCCTATTCAAACCCCCCCAATCCCCCGCAGCCTTACCTTTCGCGCTGGTCCCGGCGGCTCCATTCTTCTGCTGAGGACCACCACAAAATGGCCGCCCCCATACAGCAGACAGTTTCAGAGAACTGTGTGCTATATGGGGGCGGCCATTTTGTGGTGGTCCTCAGCAGAAGAACGGAGCCGCCAGGACCAGCGAAATAGGTAAGCCTGCGGGGGATTGGGGGGAGGTGTAACTATAGCACCGCAGCCCCCGGCGCCCCCATATGCACAGCGCCCCCCCCCCCCCCCCCCGCGCGGTGGCGGGGGCTGCGGTGCTATAGTTACGCCAGTGGTCATCCTCCTAATACAGTCAATACCAAGTGACGTACAGTATCAGTGGTATTCAAGAGCACAGATCCTCCACATCAATTGCGTCCTTTAAGTAAGTGTCAGTTGGCAAGTCCGGAAGCTCTAGTAGTTATGATCGGTGGTGGACACAAAAGATGTCTAGATGTATAGATGGTCAACAATCTCTAGATCGACCACTAATGGTCAACAGTGACTAGGATGACACCTAAGAATTGTTGACAGACACTAGGTCAACATTAAAAGAAGATCAACACAACGTGGTCGACAGGAAAAGATTGACATGAGATTTTCACGTTTTGTGGGTGTCTATGTCGACATATGTCAACATATGTCAATGTGGACATCCCCTTGCATGGCTTGCTGGACTTGCCATGCTCCAGGCACACTGTTATATTCTCCATCCACATCCACCTTTTTCCTGCGCTGACCATGTTCACGTCCATCTTTTGCTGTTCAGTGTCAACCCATCGCCGGGTTACCGAAACAAAGTCGATGTTTGTGCAGCTGTTGGATGGTTTTGCTACTGAGCTTGCATCACAGTCGTATTCTGCATGATCCACAGTGGTCTTACAACAGCACTTGTACTCTGGATTAGGACGCAGACTGATTGACAGATTCGGCAATACAGTATGTAATAGCTTCTGAGGCCAGCGGAGGTTTTTTTAAAAGGGCAATCATTTACAAGGCAAAACTGGGCCTTGACAACGGTCGTCACATGGATATGTCGACATGAGGTTTTTTTTAATTTGTTTCCTTTTTTTTCCTTTTTCAGACTTTTCATCCACATGGAGACTGATTGTGAGCGGTAGCCAGAAGCATGTGGAGTGAAGTGAGCCATGTAAGGGGATGCTGTACACTGAAAAACATGAAAACCTCATCAACCTTTTCATGTACATGTAAAGCATTTCCATGTCAATAATTTTGAACTTATGCATGTCGACCACTTGCTGTCGGCCAACTGACACTGTTGTCTTTTTTATACCATAAACGATCCATTCATCCAGGAGCATACCTCCCAACTGTGCCGCTTTCCGCAGGAAGGTCCCATTTTTTGGGGACGTTCCCACGTCCTGTCCGGGGCGGGCAGTGTCTCACGGCGTGGTGGGTGGCAGTTGGGAGTCCCATCTGTCACCAGTGAAAAGATGCTGTGCGCATGTGCATAGCGTCTATTTATGCCCCCGCAGCAGTGAAATGGGGGGCGTGGCCTCATGGGAGCATCGTGAGTATAAGCTATGCCCCCTTCCATCTAGGCCATGCCCCCGAAATTTGTGGGCACGCACCAGCATCCCTCCTCAAATTTGAGAGGTATGCAGGAGGGACAAAATGTTTTGTTCCCTCTTAAGGGGTGTGATTCCTTTTCTATTCAATCCCAATTCGATCATAATTGAATCAGGATCAAATCGTATGGCGCGGTGAACACATTCGATTTAGACTATCTGGTACAGATCTTTACTAGATTGTCTTCCCTGCACAGTCTATTTTTCTATTCGATTTCAAAGCCGCGGGGCCGCGCATTGGTATCGAATCGAAATCTAATGTGTTCGATTTACGCTGGATTTCGATTTAACTTCGATTTGCTTTTGCTTTTATAAGCAAAATCGAATAGAAAAAATAGATTAAATCAAACCGCGTGTACATCCTATTAATCTATGATTGCCATCACCTGTTTGTTCCCGAACTTCCCTTCTGATTTATTATTGCAGTCACCTGTGTTGAAACGCCTTTCTTAACAATTAATTAGATCAACACAGTCCAATTCCAGGAACAGAGCATTTTGTTCTTCCTGGAACGGGTCGTGTTGGGAGGAGGTATGTATGCAGCTGTTGGGCGAATAAAAATTAAAAATAATCTGTAGCGCATCATCTAAGTGGCGCCAAGCACCAGGTGAATAAGGACACATAGGTATGATCTTTATGATGTAGCTCTTGTTTGGAAATTCACTAAACCACTTTCGGACCACTCACAGACGGACAGGGACTTTTATTTTAAAACCAGCTAAGTGCAGGTGCACTCCAGTCAATGATGTGACCTCTAGACCGCTGATTGCATCAGACTTTATTTAGATGTACCTTAGCGGAAGGGATGAGCAATCATTCAGTCTGTATTTCTGTTTGCATTTAAGTAGGAAAAGCTTTAGAGGTTTTTATTTTTTATTATTATTATAAATTCTACAGTATTTTGTGTTGATCAGTGGTAAAAGCCCACAAAATCCATATTGATTGTAATAAATGATTTAATAAAATGTGAAAAATGCCGACGGTGGTGAATCATGTTTATAACCACTGCACTGCATAATGCATGCACTTTCCTACAGGGCAGTACACTACCTGGAACTTGATGAGTGCGACTTTCATAGACAAGGTTCCTACTTGTTTCCAGAATAGTATTTACAGTTATTGCTTATTGTCTGTTACTATTTTTTTTTAAGTATAATCATTGAGCTTTAATGTTCAACATTGTACAGTGGCAAACATGTTGTGTTATTTATTTGGGTAAGAAACATAAAGTGATTGTATTTCCTTAGTGGCATAGCCTGTGTTTATTATTTTATAACAATACTACTAGTCACCCGCCCATGCTATGCATTGGTACAGATGCAGCCACGGCCAACAGGTGCTCCGGCGCGCAGAGGCTACCTGACTTGGTGCACCATTTGCTGGGACAGGGATGCACAAGCGCTTTTCATGCTCACATATTCATTGCTGCGAATGGCACGAGCGCCTCATTCGTGGTGCGCAAAGCCATTTGCAGGGAGCCACCCAGATGAGAGCGGCTCCATCTGTACATTGTTGTTATTTAGGATGAGGTATAGAAATGAAAACAAATAAATGAATGAGTTACAGATGGAGCCGCTGCCATCCTTGGCTGGCGTTCGCCAGATCCCTTTCACTGGCGAGCGCTGGCGATAGAGACTGGAGCGGAGACCGCCAGGGACGCGCGTGCATCCCAGTATCACAGCGGATGGGCAGCATCTCCCTGCCGGTCTCCGCTTCAGGGAGACCCTGCCCAGTTCAGGGGGGCGGGGTCGGGGCGGCGAGGGGTACCGGTGGCGACTGCAGGGGAGGCAGCGGGGACCCCCGCCAAGCTCCATTGCCACGGGGCGCGCGATCGTCTTGTGCGTGCGCACCCCTGGCAGTAGCCAGCCGCTGGTGAGGGATGGCGATAGAATCGCCATCCCGTGCAAAGATGTGGCTGGCTACATCTGTATATGCTGCTGGGCCACTGGCAGTCAGCCCAGAATTGGCTGCATGTGTGTCCCGGGGCATCCACGTGCGCTCAGCGGCGGCTTGCCTTGTGCTGGATGGGGGTCTGATGCCATGTTGGAGGTTGGTAGTCTCAGCCGTGACCTATTCGCAGCGGCCTGCAGGAGTATGTGGTTTGGGAAAATGTACCATTGGCCAGTCTGCACTCCTTTCCTGTGCTTCCTGACTCTCAACCTATGGGAGGTGAGTGCTGGGTATTTAGTCTGGCCTCTCTGACCAGAGAACTGTCAGTCCAAACTGTCTTTCCCTGTGTGCAGTACCTGGAGCCTGCAGATTCCCTGAGGCCTAATACTGGCCACACAACAGACCAACTTTCCTCCAACCATCCAACTAGTTGCTTGGATAGAATAAAAATCTGGTACTGGAAGGGAGCAAATGTAATATTTACTTTAGAAATTTGCTCCCAAAATCTGGAAAAGGACTAAACCTGTCGTTCAGACACGGTACTGTAGTTGAACCTGTTTGATTTAAACAATTTGACTATGTTTTTGTTCATTTTCCTGGGTTTGTGAGCGCAGTTCTGATTGTCCTTTGCTCCCATCCAGTACCATATTTTTATTCCATCCAAGCAACTAGTTGGATGGTTGGAGGAAAGTTGGTCTGATGTGTGGCCAGCATTAGCTGGTTATGCTGGCCACACATCAGACCAACTTTCATCCAACCATCCAACTAGTTGGTTGGATGGAATAAAAATTTGATACTGGATGGGAGCAAATGTAATTTGTAATTCAGTAAAACCTGTCGATCAGACAAAGTAATGTAGTTGTATCTGTTTGATTTAAATAATTTACTGAATGTTTTTGTCCATTTTCCTTGGTTTGTTAGCAAATTGTTTTTTGTCATTTGCTCCCATCCAGTACCAGATTTTTATTCCATCCAACCAAATAGTTGGATGGTTGGATGAAAGTTGGTTTGATGTGTGGCCAGCATAACTCTACTCAGCCTGCCACAGCTTTCACTTGAGGTTCTTTTTTGCTACACCTTCTGTAGATATCATCTCCATTTGGTGTTAACTCCATCAGCACAAGTGGATGATCCAGTGCTGCCTCTGTCCTTTTGGCTCCTCCCCCAGCGTTACATCCAAGTCATCAGGGTTCAACTAAGTCATAGCATTATTGTTTCTCCAAAGCTAAAGTATTAAAAGACTGTTACAGTATGTTCTTTTAAAAGTCACAGTACCTTCAGTAAGCATTCAGAGATGGTTATAATTTTTCACAATATTTTCATTCTTGCAAATCAAAGCTAAGCATTCAGAGTTTGTCAGTGTTTTTTTTTTTTAAAGCTACAATATTGTCATTCTTTCATAGTCAAAGCCAAAGTATTCAAAGACTGTAATTATGTTACTTAAAGCCACAGTATCATTATCCTTTCAAGTCTAAGCTAAAGTATTCAAAGACTGACATAGGGGGTGACATTTAGTAGGATGCAATTTTATTGCATTTTCTAAAACCACACCATATCGCACTTTTTTAAATCATATTTTTTCGCCTAAATTCGCAGCAAAAAAGTGCGATATGGTGCAATTTTTGGTCATGAAACTGTGATTTTTAGTCATGAATGTGCGATTTTGTGTTAAAAAAAATGAACAAAAAATCGAGTGGGGTTCCCCCTCCTGAGCATAACAAGCCACGGGCTCCAGTGGCATAACTTCATGTAATTTTCCCGGAGGCAAGATAGATTTTGGAGCCCCCCCTATCAGGGACTTATTTTTACCTGAGGCTTGTAGAAGAGAAGAAGGCTGCAGCATGTTCCTCTTCTTGTGGCGTTTGCGTGTGCCACTGCCTTCCTCCCCTGCCCGCACTACCTCTCTGCAGCCTGCGTGCTGTCCTGTCAACGAGCCGCCGGAAGTTCAGCGCTGCTCTATGGTGCTGGCAGCTGCTTGTCACTGTCTGTGTGCAATCAGCTGCGATGCGGATCCGGAAATAAAGACCCGATCCACAGTGGGTAAGTGGGGGTTGGGCGTGAGTTCTCAGGGGGACCCAGGGATACTTGCCCTCCAGACAGCTCACCGACTCTGGATGTGACAATGGAGCCGAGTGGAAGTGCCCCCGCCAGGGCTTTGCGCCGGGCGGCTGGAGCCTCCATTGCCTTCCAGAGTTCCGCCACTGGCAGGCTCATTAAGCCAGACCTGGCACCAAAAATATGGGGGACAAAAAGCATAGGGGTCCCCCGTATTTCTGAAACCAGCCCCAGTCTCTTGGACCGGTCCAGGTTCCAAAAATTCAGAGGACAAAAAAACTGGAGGTCCCCCATATTTTGGAAACAGCATCGGGCTCCAACAGCCTGCGGGGTCATGCCACAGCCAGTGGACACTTTTTACATAAGGTCCTCTGGCCATATCATGCTCACCGTGGCTGGTCAGCCCTGGACGGGGTACCAGGGGGAGTGGGGACCCCCCCCCCCCAAAAAAAAGGGCCCCCCAGTCTGCACCTGTCCAGGGCTGAAGCCCTGGGCTGTCCCTGGCATCTGTGGGCTGTGAACGCCGGGCTGATACACAAGTTCAGGCCCCAGCGCTGTCTCCATCTCTTCCCAGCAGCAGCAGCTCACCCTACACTGACTTCTACACTAAATTTAGCCTACATGTATATGCCTCCTTCAGCCACAAACCAAGACACAACTTACAGATGGAGCGCATCTCAGTCAGCGCTGGGAATCGCGCTAGCGAGAGCAGGCGGAAAGGCGCATTCTGTGATGGGGAAGCGCAAGCGTCTCAAATGAATGCGCGTTCCCGTCAACATGATGGCGGGGAGCGCTTTCCCTGCCCTGTCAGGGAGATGAGCAGGGTTGGGGGTGGGGGGTGCGGGGAGCTACAGGGGAGCAGCGGGGAGGTGGCGGAGGGCTCAGACGGAATGGGATGTGCGAGCATCTCATGCGTGCGCCCCCTTCAGTCTGATGGTGGGTCCCGGTGGTTGGCGATAGAATCTCCAGGACCCGCGACAAAGAGAGGCGCTCCATTTGTAGCTGCATGGCAGAACATCACATGTAAATTCTACATTATTCTTCAATTTGTGTATACAGTATGTGCTCCTAATTCAGGCCAGGTCAGAGAACAGTGTGTGTGTGTGTGTGTGTGTGGGGGGGGGGGGGGGGGGATCTTTTCCCCTTTAAGGCAGAGATACCTTTATATACAGGGTACTACAGGCCACATTTTGCGTTGGCATAAAAAAATAAAGATACCTTGATTGTGTATTATTCCATTCTGTTTAATGTGAGTTTCGGTACAACATCTATCAAATATATAAAGGTGGAGGATACCCATAAGAACACCCTTTATATAGGACTTTCTGGCACAGGACCAGATTAACTTTTTATTATACCTCCATCATGTATTGAACATACTACACAATATTATTTTCTTATGTTTATTATGTTCCCTTATGACATCACGACAATATCCATGAATTTACATTGAATTTCATCAGGACCATCATACTTGTAGTCCAAGGGAAGTAATTTTCCTTGTTTTTGGTTATTAGCGCCTATCACTTTCTTCCATCTATCAAATTCTTTTCCATTGTCTTGATCCTGAGGGTCAGTGACCCTTTTTAGGTGTTGAGAGGTGTGTGGCATCTATGCAAGAGGGTGATTTACTCTATTTGTATTTTCATTATTTTATTGAGATATTTTTTAAATGCAAATATTCTGCTCCAATGTGCTGGGATGGAAACCTAGGAGCATCTGTGCAAACTAAGGCACCCTGCACTAGAATAGGCTTCACCGTATCCTCATATTTTTGCTTTATGGTCAGACAACTTAAACGCACCATAGTCAAGCATGAACGGTGTGCAAGGTATAAATGTCTAGGCTCATTGTAAGATGGAAATGATAAATGATCCTAAAATAGTAGGAACTTATTTTTTCTGCTCGATGCCTGTGACAGAATTATTCCCAATTCGCCAGCTGTCTCTGCTCTTCATTTTAATTAGGTATTAATTAACCATCATTGGAGTGATTAAATAGCCATAGAATTACATACACACTGTCAGCTGTAGTTGTGTTTAGTAAAGAATAGCAGAAATTCCCCTTTCAATGTGACAAGGTTGTGACCCGCATGTCCATTCTCTGATAATGTGTGAGGGGCTCCTTCAATGGGATCAAAACTGTCTCCTAGCAACACAGCAGATATATGTTTCACAACTTTAACATACATATATGGTATTCATTGTTATTTTTCTATTAGTCAAGGTTCCCGTACTCAGAGAAAAGGTATAAGTTGAATAGAAGGTTTATAGTTGCTTCAATACAGGGGCTGATTGGGATAGAAAACCAGCCTGGGAAACTGATGGATGCAGCCCTAATAGGGGAGGGGTCAGTTGAGGGGGTGGAGTCAGTCAAGGGAGGCAGGACCCTTCCTTATAGGGCCGGATTGTGGTTGGACGCAGTTGCAGCCTTCCTTACACTTTCACCAGCCCTATGCTAGGTGCAGATCATCCGAGTATGGCCTCCAATGTGAGGGATTCAACATTTCTGTACACAACTACTATAAGCAACACGCCCAAACTGCGTTACCTCTGCATCTGGTTAGCCAACCCCCTGTATCTATCATATTCTGTACTGTAACTCTGTACAAACAGCATTAGGAGGCATTCACAGTGCAATGGCATGCATAGGTGCACAGGCTAAGGGGGTTATTTTGGTTCACTCTTTCTGACAACATACTTCTTAGATGGACAAAACCATGTGCACTGCAGGTGGGGCAGATGTTACTTGTGCAGAGAACTAGATTTGGGTGGGGTTTTAGGGGCCCAAGATAAAATCTCAGTTTGGAACCCCTAGCATCTTGGCACCTTTGACTGGTCACTTGTATCTGTATGGAACTCTACAGAGTATTTATTTGCTCCATGTACATATTATGCCAGGTAGCTCCACTTATTCACATTATGTCAGTTATCGCCCCTTGTACACATTACGTATGATAGAGCACATTACACACATTATGACAGGTAGGGAGGCTTATAGACATTATGCTAGGTAGAGCCACTTATGCACATTATGCCAGGAAGAGCTCATAACACACATTATACCAGGTAATGTCGCATATACACATTATGCCAGGTAGAGCCCATAACACACATTATACCAGGTAGCGTCGCTTATAGACATTATGCCAGGTAACTTTCTTTATACACATTAAGCTAGGTAGAGCCACTTATAAACACTACAACAGGAAGAAACTATTTTCAAGCAGCAAGGTGAGCCCACATTGCACACTGCAGCCTGCCAGAGAGACCTGCGGCCATCAATTGTGAGGCAGGCGCCGCAGCGGTAGCTGATAGTAACAATGAACACTGTAGCAGGGTATAGCAGAGCAGGGACAGCGCCTTTCCAGCCTGGCACCTCCCTGCTGTGCATTCAGCATTGGTGCCTTCTCTCATGTTTGTAGGGAGCAGGCTGGCCCCTTATTCGTATGCCCCTGCATTGGTACCACAGGAAAAAATCAAAAACACATTGGCCCCCACAGAGAACAATAAAAACACAGTGGCCCCCACAGGAAATTAAACAAACACACACACTAACCCGAACAGGAAAAAATTTAAAGAAACTACCCTCGATGATAACAAAAAAAATTAAAAAAGTGGCGTTCATTGTGTATGACTTTGGGTTGGGGGGTACTGTGTCTAGGGGGCTTACACATTTACAGACAGATGCTGACACACACACAGACACACAAAAGGACGCTGAAACACACAGACGCCGACATGCACAAATACCAACACAAAGATGCTGACACACAAACAGATTTTGATACACTGACACACAGACACACACAACTGCTGTCAAAGATGTTGACACACAAACAGATGCTGATACACTGACACAGACAAATGAAGACACAAAGTTGCTGACACAGGCAAACAGACCCTGACATACTGACACACACACATGCTGACACACAAATGCCAACACATGCTGACACACACAAATAAGCATATGCTTACATACAACCGGACCTCCCCCCCCAGACATAACTAGCCAGCAAATAGGAACCCCTTTTCCACCCTGCAATATGTAGTAGTAGCTGCCCCCCCCCCCCCCCCTTCTGTCCTACTAGCAGCGGCACCGGCCATCATCTACCTTCTGTCTTCCTAGCAGTGCCGCCGCCCCCCCCCCCCCCTGCTGCGGCATTATCTGCCCTCTATGTCCGCCCTACTGCGGCCAGCAACCTCTAACCCTATTAGCCGCTCCATCTCTCTGCAGTGCCCGGCAAACCCCCTCCTTACCAAAGGGGCTCGCTGCCCCCTTCTGACTGCAGCAGATGGGTCCAGGTGCCAGTAGGGTAACTATGTCTGCGGTAAGCTACTGTAATGTACTTACCCTGCTTGCCCAGCCGCCGGTCCACCCGCTCACCCCCTCAGCTGTTCTCGCCGGCTTGCCGGGGTCTTTATACTAGTCTCAGTCTGGCTGCTGCAGTGCTGCTGCTCCCGGCTGGAGCAGCTTCCGGTTTTTGCAAACGGCTGCGGAACGTCTGCTCCTGCTTTTTGTCAGCCGGCCATGGGACTAGCGAACCGGCCCGCCAAGGGGGTTATTTGAACGGCCCACCGGGAAATGGGCCGACGTCTCGGTGGGCCAATCTGCCCCTGCTTCAATACATTACATTGAACACTTTGTTAGATGTTTATTTTATTCACTTCTGTTATTTCACAGATATCTTTCTGATTGCAGTCTAGTTATTCAATGAAAAATGTGCAAACCTGAGTACCATCAGAAAGAATCCTGATATTATAGTTCTAGTCACCAGCCCATCAAAATAACGTAACAGTATAACAGTGTGCACACTATACTGTATATGTATAGTGTTCATGTGACCAAATTAAGCAGATGTCCCTCTTGCAGTGTTGAAAAAACGTTTACTGAGGCCTACGGCATTTCAGGCTTTACCCGTCTTCAGGACATACTGAATATATATATAGTCAGTCCCAAGAACTGGCACTCACAGAGTTTAACCAATTTTCAAGTTTTTTTTACCTTGCTCCGGTGCCTTCCCCTTGCAAGTTGGGCCACGGTCCGTTTGTATAGATAGATTCCACTAATGAGCGGCACTTAGAGACTGGATACAAATACCAAACTAGGTGAGTTTCATTGGCAATGTTTCAGGGCCTTCATACCTTTCTCAAGCCACACACAAGCTGTTGCTGCTTAACCAGGCAGCGTGAGTATAGTATATATATATATATATATATATATATATATATACATATACACACACACAGATTTGGGGGTTTGACTCTGAGTTGCGCTATAAGCTATATTCAGCACCACCAAAATCCCTCCTGTTAGTGAGGGACAACAAACAAATACAACAGAAAATATGATTGGGGTGCGCAACCTAATACATAAAATGTACCACCCAGTTGGTATTAAATTAAAATCAGAAATAAATTCTGGAGATCATCTTCATGTGTCCAATGTTGGATGTATTCGCAATAATTATGCACAGCCCGTTAAAATGATAATCATTTTATTGCAAGAAATACCCAACGTGTTTCATCACAATGACTTCATCAGGGGTAAAACCCATCTAAGATCGTAAAAACAGTGATCCAAGCATGAAGCTTTGCTAATCAGTGTGATTTTTAGTTCCACATTATCTAAAAAATCAATATGTTGCTGTGGATGTGACCAACCAATTAAGGGTAGTTTTGGTTATGTGCTACAAGTACTCCTCTGAGATAAAGTTATCCCAATTAAGATCAGGACACTCTCTAAATAGCAGCCTTCTCATCCAACATTCAGGAATGTTGGATGAGAAGGCTGCTATTTAGAGAGTATAGAAATAGAAATATAGAATTCAACAGCAGATAAGAACCACTTGGCCCATCTATTCTGCCCTTTTTATCCATCAGGCAATCTCAAAAGTTAATTCCTTGTCATGATATTCATATGCCTATCCCAAGCATGTTTAAATTGCTCTACTGTATTTGCTTCTCCAACCCCCAATGGGAGGCTATTCCACTTATCTACTACCCTTTCTGTGAAGTCATTTCCCTTATATTTCCCCTGAACCTCCACCCCTCCAGTTTCAGTTCATACTTCTTTTCCTACAAAAATATTTCCCTGGTTTACTTTGTAAATATCCTTGATATATTTTTAAGGTTCTATCATGTCCCCCCTTTCCCTTCTCATCTCTGAACTATATGTGTTAAGATCTTTTCAGCTTTCTGGGTAAGTTTTGTGATGTAGGCCATGCATCATTTTAATTGCCCTTCTTTGCACACTCTCTGATGTATGGCCTCCAGAACTGGACACAATACTCTAGATGAAACCGGACCAGTAACCTATACAGTGGCACTTTCCAAGCATCTGACTTGCCTGCTTTGTTACATTTCCTACCTGCCTTTAAGTCACTTGAAATAGTGACTCCTGGATCCCTTTCCTCCTCATTAGTTTCCATTATATTTCCATTAATACTATATTTCACCTATGGGTTTTTGAGACCTAAGTGCATTGTTTTTCATTAAAATGTATCTGCCATGATGATGTTCTTGACCATTGTTCTAGCCTACCTAGATCATCATTCATTTGTTTTACCCCTCCTAGTGTGTCTACTGTCTAGTAATACAATATAAGCAACTACAGTAGGTATATTTATTCTCAACTGTGGTTATTTTGGCCTCTGTAAACAACGGATACTTAGGTAATCCATATTTGTTGTCTACAAATCCAAACCTCGCCTTGAAAGAAGAAATGGAAGGATGAATTAAACCACATTTGAGAATGTCCTGTATACGTTACTGTGCAGCCTGTTTGGCGGTTTGGATGAGGCTTGCGAGGCGCGGGGGGGGTTTATTAGGTAGCAGATATGTACAGTACATTAGTCACAGGGACTATGTGATAGCAATAGTTTAACAAATATCTTACAGAAAACAACAGCATATTATTCTTAACATAATGATACACTGCAGAACAGCACACACAATACAGATAAGTTGATTTTAGCACTTATGAATTCTATTTGGTTCTCCTTACTAGACCAAGGAATTCCCAGGACTTCCTGATAAAAGGAGGAATGAATGTAAGTACAAGTAAGGCTTTGACTGTGATGGAGCTCAACAGCATGCTCTATTTTTGGGTGGAATTTTTCATTTTAATAACTAATTCTGGAAACAGGAAGAAATCAGTGAAATATTTTCAGAAATGAATAAAATAAGCATCTGACAATGTGTGCACAGTATGGAAGCTACTGTAAATGTACTTAGCTTTGCTATTTTTCTTTTCCTAGAATAAAAACAACACTAAGGGTCTGGGTTTTCTAATTAAATCTCAGGAGTCCCAAAATAATTCACATCATTCTTCAATAGTCTATTGGCCAATGCTAAGATTCCAAAGGGAGTTTAAATAAGCACAAAGTGGGTATCTAAAGTCTTGTCAAACTTAATATCCAAAAAGTTTTCTGTGAAACTAGCATAAGATTGTTTAGAACAGGCATGTCCAACGTTGGCCCTTCAGATGTTGTGAAACTACACATCCCAGCATGCTTTGCCACAGTTTTGCTATTAGAGAATGCTAAAACTATTGCAAAGCATGTTGGGATGTGTAGTTTCAAAACATCTGGAGGGTCAACGTTGGACATGCCTGGTTTAGAAAAAACATTATCAAATCCCCAGTGGGGAACCGGTGCAGTGTACTGTATATAGTATTGAAAATATTTAAGATGGTACAGTACCTTTTAACCTACTGTAGATTCAGAATTTTATTTTTAAAACAGTACTGAGTAGTGCTTGGTTTTTATCAATGTGACTTTGACAAATTATCAGTCTCCTATTGGATTTACTCTCATGCCAAATGATGAGAAGTGTACCCAGACTTAACTGGGGAGTCGAATGACCCCAACACACAAATCAGCACCACACGGCTTGATAGGTGTAACAATTGTTAAGCGGTCCTATTATTGCTGGCATCCTCTATAATGAAGTGTCTTCAATTAAAAATAAGGTGGGTATTCAACCCCAGGTCCCAATTGTCGGTATGCCCCGACAGTCGGCACCATGGCCCATTTTCGCGCCCCCCCCCCCCTTCACCAGTTTAAAGGAGAAAATGGGGGGTGTCAGAGAAAATGGCCATGGATAGTCGAGATTCAGCCATGATCTCGACAATCCATGGCCAAAACGGGCCCCGACTGCTTTTAAAGTCGGGTCTGTTCTGTTGATCTGCCTCTTCAATGCTGTCGGGAATGACAGCACTGAATAGGCGCTTGCCACTATTTCCCTCGTCAGAAATTACAGCGGGGATTGAATACCCCCTTTGTATTTCATGAAATAGCTCCTACAAGTGGCTATTACACTATTAAGGATCTGTAACACTGAAACATTTCGACATGCCGAAAAAAAAAGAGCTCAGATTGAATAGATCGGAACCCTTTCCTATGTATTCATGTCGAAAACTGCCGTCTTTTCGGAAAGACAGCAGTTTCGACACTGATTGAATATACCCCATAGACCTCTAAATCTCTTCCGTTCATTTGTAGGTATTTTTTTGTTTTGTTTTAATTTGCAGCAGTTTAGTTTTATATTCTAAGATGATAACTCTTGATTATTTGTGGCGATAAAACTTTGGGATTTCTAGGCTGCATTTTTAATAATCCTTTTTAATTAAACAGTTTTTTTGTGTTCTCTCAGTTTCACTATTGAGTGGCAACCATCAAAGCAACTAATGTAGACTGAGAAATGGTACAACGTGTACTTTCTTCTAATATACAGTAAACAAGCTTAAATCAAGGAAATGTATCAAATGCAATCTAAATGTATTCAAATTGTAATTTTGTATTTTTCTTCTTTAATTTATCAAGAGAGCAAATGCACAATCATTTGATAAATGTTTCAAACAGAATTATATTCATTGTTTTAAATTATAGATTAATCAAAACAAATGTACGTATACTCTCTTCCCTGTGGTTGTCAGTTTTACAAATATGTCTTTCAAAATTCTGTGATTGAATTATTGTCTTCCAGCTGATGAAATAAGTCATTTACCTGTTCAGTAATAACTGATTAATCATGTCATTGTTTCCCCAATAATAGTCTTCTGTTTAGATGTTCTCTTTTATAATACATATATAACAAAAAGTATTCACAATCAACATAAGAACAAAATCAATTAAATGTTGTCACCGTGAGCAAGTGAAGCAAAAGGAAATTATTAAAAAACTAATTCAGTTCAGCCATTAAGAAATTCAAAAGTGCCAAGTTTAGATACCTGGGGCAATGGGGGTTATTCAGTCCTGATCACATGGCCAAACAATTTGCAGGTTGGTTGATAAACGATAGACTGCTCATGCGTACGGCTCATAGTATGCATATGTGAGGCCTTTCTGCAATGATATCCAGCACATTTTTTAATCACTGGCCATATGCAAGTTGATTGACAGAGGTATCAAGAAAGGACAGACCAAAATGGTACATAAATTAACCAGCAGAGTCCACAATTAAACAGCAAAGTCCAGGTTTCAACAGTGGAAACAAACTCACTTACAGTGAGTAAGGAGGATAAAAAATGACACTATAGGCAGTTAAATCAAGTTAAAATAAAGCAAGTTAAAACAAAAGAGATAAGGTAAGACAAACTAGCCCTTTTAGGGATCTGCAATGTTACTGTGGCCCCAAGGATGACATTGACAGCACCTGTTTAGGAGCCTCTATGGCCTGTGATGCCAATGTTGCAGTTTGTTAATTCCTGGGAAAAGGACCGCCGGTAGTTGGATAGGTAATGTGGTCCCAGGGGGAGCTTCAGGCAGTAGGGTGGTGAATCTTGTTGCTCCTTTTCTCTCAGATGCTGGCGTAGGACAGTTGACAGGAAGTGGTACCCAACGGCAGTGGGAGCACCATGTTTTGGCAGCAAGATAATCCACAGGAAAGACTGGTGGTGTACAACCTGGTGATTTCCTCACCCAGTATTGGCTCTATCCAGGGTCCTGTCCTGGAGATCTTCTGCTCCAACTTAGTCTCATTAGCAGTAGTTGCAGGTACCAGGCATGGGGAAATGTAGGTATGGCAGTGTGGGGGGTGACTCTGGTCCAAGGTGAGACAGATTGGTGGTGCCATATATGCTCTTGGTGTCAGGAGGGCAGCTTTCATCATCTTGGTGACATAAAGCTGTCTGTGGGATGCTTCAAAGCCCAATTTTATGGCGAAAGCTGCTCCGTTAGGGAACCGTATGTCCAATTTTTGGTCACTTATTTAATGCAACTGATAAAAAAGCTGACTCTTCATCCAGGGAGGATAATGGATGACTTTAACAAGGAAAATGTAACAACTGTGCTACCAAAATTTCATCACACTGTGTGCATTCCAATACAAGAAGAAAATAAACTGGACCATGTGTTCCTAAATATCAAGCATGATTTTAGAAGTGTATTTTGGATGAGTCAGACGCAACCAAGTCAAAATGGTAAAATAGGTGGAATTTGTTTTAGGCCAGCAATGGCCTTCTATAGAGGTCATATACTGTACAGTAATCACTGTTACCAGTGTAACCCATATGTCGCAGGCAGTGCCAGATTGAAGTGTAAATGGGCCTGGAGCTGAAAATTATCAAGGGCCTATTATGCGCAATAATAGGGGTTGTGGCCAGCACCTAATAATGTGGGGGCGTGACCAGTGTTCTGGTTGGGTGGTCTGCTCATGGGTGTGTCTCTATTTGTGTAAATACTTTTAAATAATTATATATGCCTGGAAAAGGCAGGGGGCTAGCATTGGAAAAATGCAAAGGGTTTAGTATTGGGTGGAAAATGGCAAAGAGGTTGGCATAGGCAAGGGCCTGGCACAGAAAAGAGGGAAAATAGAAGCTGCCATATATTGCTGGGTGCCCTCCAAAGGTGCATCCGCAGGAAGCAGATATCCTAAGATGCTTGTGGGGTGAGGCGGCACTCCAGTCATAAAAAAAATACTGAAAGCCAAAACTTGGTAGACAACATTTCAGCACCTTTTTGTGGTCACCTAAGTTTACCACACCATATACCCTTTATACAAATCATGCAACACAATAGTAACCCCCTTATACTGTACTTGCCTCTTACACATTATGCCACATGGAATGTACTCGATTGTAAGCTCCTCCGAGCAGGGCCCTCTTCCCTCCTGTTGTCAAAGCCCACTTCTCTTCACATTTCACTCACAGCTCTCCTATACTCAAACACTCAGTGACCATCTTCGTCCGCATACTCATTTCCATCATTGGCCTCAAGCCTCTTATAGTATGTTGATTGAGTCCTCACTACTTATATTTAAGCTGTGATGTGTATTGAACTGTGGTGCTCTTTATTTGTACTCTATTTTTGTTATTTATTCAATGTTATGCCAAGTTGTGTCTCCCTGTGCTTGTGGCGCCTTATAAATAAAATTATAATAATAATAAAAATGGAATGAGCCAAAATTCACACAATAGCACTCGGATTAAGTCAAAATTCACTATGTGCCATACAGATTAAGGCAAAATTCACATTTTGCCACATGTATTGAGCAAAAATACACACTATACCAAACGTATTGAACAAACATTCATATGCTTCATAAACAGGGACATTGCATGCCAAAAGGGCGTATTAAAAATTTACACCATAATACCCATTACATGTTTAGCCACACACCATAATGCCTATTAAAAATTATGCTACATAAGTGCTGCTTACCTACATGCTCATTGCCAGGGGTTCCATGCTCATTGCCATGTGATCCCATGCTCATTGCCAAGGGGGAATACATGCTCGCGGCAACTGAGGGACAGATGCCGCTGGGCAGAAGTGACAGCCATTGACAGCCAGGCAGAGAGCAAGGGGCTGTCTGGCTGTTTTCAGAGCACTGCAGGTCCTGGCTATTTGAAATAATACCCCTTTAACACCAGAAAATGCAGGGACTTACCTGGGAATATGGTCCCAGGATCATGCAGGGACATTCCCGAGCTGGCCCCTTTTACACCAGCCTAGACCCTGCATTTTCCGATGTGAGGGGGAGAGAATACCACTCCCCCTTTTAACCAACCGGCTATGTCTTCGGAATCAACTGACCTATTTGCATGTGACCAGTATCATATTGAAGAACTTTTGAGTGGGCTTTAAATGATTTTGGTCCCGTGAAACTGGGCCATTTTGTTCCAGAGAAATCTGCCCTCAAACAACATGCACAGCCATGAAATTACATTTCAGAAATGAAAAATCGGTATCAGATTGAAGGCCCAGCGATTTGGGTTTGACTGAGATCAACCTCGAGCTTCTGTGATGGCGGAGGGGGAACTGGCAGCTGTTTGAACCGGGTGGGGGTCGGAATTAGTGGGTCACATGTTATCCTATGGGGAAAATGTTTCAGCTTTGCCTGGCGGTATCTCCAGTTCCTGAGGGACTAGCGACACGAGTCCGGGCTCATTGGAAAGCCCCATCAGGCCCATTGTTAATCCGGCCCTGGTCGCAGGCTCACAGATGGATAAGTGGATGCTGACCAATACTAAGGATTGGTTAAACCAGAACAGGGACACATGCAAACCGGAAGACAAAATGTAAACTTTATTCAATAGCCAATGCTTACCCTATAGTGCATTTCCCTTTTTCCAATCACCGTGTTGCCTTATGTATCCATGAATGCAACTTTTAAATGGTATGGAAGACCAGAAAAGATCCAGTGTCCCAGGATTGGATATGTAAGCCATTATTGCTGTAAATAAAATACAGTAGGTACAATTAAGGACCATATACAGCATAATATCCATACAGAGCAAGCACAGATAGTGTAAATTACTATGCAGAAAGTTGTAGCTTTTATACCATTCGTTGCCCCTGTTCTGTACCCGGCTTTTATCCTTCATGTTGCCACATTCTCCTGTACGTGATTACTTGCTCTGTGTTGTCTTGGAGATTTGACGACATGTCCAAGGTCAGGAGTTACTGTTGCTTTGAGATACAAATTTGAATGCGCCACATTGATCTCCGGTTCCTCAGAGTTCAGGCGTTCTCAAATGATGAATAATAATATTACTTTTAGTACTTTAATTTATGTCTTGACTGCCGTTAAAATGCACATTTCCAGGTAAATTATCCCGTTAGTGACTGTGTGTGGAATGTGCTGTGAATTCTTACTTCTGACACTAGTAATAAACAAATTAGCATCATTTCAGGACAAAGGGGCATTGTGCTATATCACTAACTTGCATAGAACAGAACACTACATTTTTAGTGGTTTAAGTGTTTTATTAGAGAGAACATAGTATAATTCTATTGCTTAGAAAGAGCTCCCAGTCATGGGTTATAATGTGAGGTAATTATTTCTTTGTATGTGCCATTAGGGATGGGTAAATCGTTTCTGCCAATGCTCAGAAGCTTCTCTGCTCATTTTGGATATGTCTGTCCTATTCTGAGTCGGATGCAAAATTTTCCGGTTTTGGCTTTTTTTAGTGAGAATGATCATACGGAACTTCTCTGACTTGTGGGAGTGCCATGGCAGTGGGGGTAATTCAGGCCTGATCTCACTGCAGCAAATATGAAGTGGCCAGAAATCAGGTAGATATCACCCTGCTATAGTGAAATCCCAACTTGAGAATTCATGTGTACGCCTTGTGAAGACGTAGCAGCCAAGCGAATATGTTCAAAGCCCTTACCATCAAAGGATTTTTCCACTGGGCATCAGTCATTGGAGGCTCAGAGCTTACGTCATTGGAGGCATCAATCATTGGAGGCATAGCCGGCCTGAATCTGATGTCATACACCCTCCCTTAAAACGATTGGGCAAGCCTGCATTTCCAGCATTCTTCTTGGCACTCGCATAAAACAGCCAGTCACTCACAGATGCTTACTTCTTGCCAATCGTCTTCCCAACAGCTTACGAATAGAAAAAGTAGCCGGATTTAATCGCTGGAAGGCATCGCGTATATGCATTGCGCAGTCTATCAATAATCTTCCAAATTTGCAGCCGTGCGAACAGGTCTGGATGGGCCCCAATGTCCTAGCTATAAACCAGCAACTCAGCGTGAGTCTGAGAGATTATGTTTCTGACGGATCTCATGATAATGATCACTTTGCAACTGCAAGCATAAAATCATTCCATAAATGCTTACTTCCCATATTATCACCAGGAGGAGTGGGTATTTGGAAGAGCAATTGGTACCTTGCCACCCCTTCACAATGCTGATGATTGTTGCAATATATAGCAGGGGGTAGGGCCTTCATGGCACAAGGACAGCGACATGTCCCCGGCACAGCTGACGTGGCTGTCCCTCCTGGAGCGGGAAAGTCAGAGAGTCAGCAACTATGCATCATGGGTAGCACAGGTGTCCGCCTGCACGCTCACACCCCCACATGAGTTGAGCAAATACTCATGTTAGCTTAATGCAGTAATACAGGGGTCAGGGAACATTTTTACCTTTTACCCTAAAATATATTTAGATTCGCCGACGTTACCTCCTTGATTTGAAAGGAAGGAAATCATATGATTTTAATACACACTTTACCACCAGAAATTGATGATATATCCTGCTAATACGGTACACAGCCTGGCAGCCATTGATGATGATGATTACCATGTATGGCTGTGTGTGGTACATGGTAACCATACATGGTAATCATCATCATCAATGGCTGCCAGGCAGTGTGTGGTATAGCCATTGATAATGTGACATCCAGGCAACTATTAGTGTCAGTATTACAAGAGGATATACTGACAGTCTGTGCAAGTTTTTTCCCCTAGACTAGAGATGGGTATACCTTGACAGGAGCCTATAACCAGGCAAAGAAACTCGGCACTGCCGCAACGGCAGTAAAGACTCTGCGCTGCCGAGATGGCGCAGTAACTAGTCGACTCTACTGAAGAATCAGGCAGCCTTGGACGCGGGGCTAGAGGCATCACGCAGGGAAGCATGTTAAACACAAGGGCCTGGCGCGGTGTCTTGGCTGCGTGACCGTCCATTACCCCCAGGAAATACATTTTTACCCCATTTGGAGTCATTTACCCCTGTTCCCTGGCCACTGTGATAGAGAGAAACAGGCAGTGAGGGTACAAGTAGTACCATAGAAAATGTGTAACATCAGTGGTTTATCAGCCTCATCTTTACTATCACACAGGACTGGGAAGAGGGTAGCACACTGTAACAGTGTACAGGAGAAGCACGACCATCTCAATAGACACGAGTCACCCAAGACTGCTCTCGTTATGCATGTTGTCAGGCATGTCTCCAAGGGTTTTATGTTTATTATTACATATTAAAGTGATGTAGTCAATGAATTGCACAATGAAATGTAAATGATATCACCTGCTTCCGTGAAAGGATGATTAATGACAGAGTTTATAGCTTTACTAACCAGTAGTGACATTTTCTATGGTACTACTTGTTTTACAATGACAACCTAGAACTTGGTGCCATTCCTACAATTACCCACCCCCACCACAACTCTAGAATTTTGGGCCTGATTCAGACCCGCTCACTAGGCAGTGTATATTCGAACAGGTAAGCACCACCCACCAAAGGCGATCCTACAGGGGTCTGCGCATGTGCAAATATGTGCATGCCCAGAACCCCTCACCATAGGAATGGGGCTTAATTCGGCCCTTCCGAACTGACCAAAATTTGGGACGGCCATGGTTTCTAACGATGGCAATTCTGCATCCAGCCATCGATATTTATACATTATGTGCTGGACAACCATCGATAGTTTTAGTTATCGATGGCTATTCATTCTCTTTGACTAACGTGGGGGCGCTGCCTCCTCTAGCATCCTCAAAAACTGTCTGCCGTAAGGGGGCGGCCATTGTGTGAGAGCCATTTTTCATAAGGAGCCAGAAGGAGCGCAGGGGCGAAGACAAGTAGATCTGCGGGTCCCGACTCCCGGCCACAGACGCAGCAGCGGGGTAAGGAAGGTCCTGGCAGACGGTAGCATAACAACAGCCCCCACAGACCCCCGGCACCCACACTTACTCAGCGCCTGCTATTGTTATGTCTGTCTGTATGTGTGTAGCATACAGTATGTGCATTGTTTGCTACTTGCCATTATCATCAACATGCAACTTCACCTATTCTGTGTTAGCAATCCCTCATAGGCAAATGCAAGGGGGGTTTCTGGTTGCCCAGAAACCCCCTTCTCTTAACAAGTGGCTCAAATTATGACAACAATAGCACTGGTATATAATACTAGAGATGCCGCTACATAATGCATTTGAGGTGAAGTAACCGCCAGTGCCCACTAGAGGCCACTCGATAAATCAGATTACTCCTTAACAGAAAGTGAAACCTAAAATCATATGTGTCAATCTTTGTGGATATGGACACTGTGAAGACCGATTTTGGAGGTAATTGCAGATAGGGACTAAGCTGTCATTTTGATGGGTTTTTAACTAGAAAAAAAATATTAGAGATAACGATAGAGATTAGAGAAACTGATAAAAAAAATGCTAAAATATTGAAAATCTGAATTCCAAACCGGTGGAAAATCTGAACCAGGATTAATTTCAGATTGGGCCACAGTGTACGAACACACGGTCACTGAACTCTGCCTATGTGAGTACGTGATATGAAGTCCACTTCATTATTGTAGACTCATGCAGTATAATGTATAGCTTATAAAGTGACAAATTAGCAGTAAATGTTGTAAGGAACAATAATGATCATTTATACCTCTTTACCAACTAAAACCTAGGTCAAACCTGAGTGACTGAAGTCTGGTTTCTAGCTGCGGTCCAGGGTTAGTGGTGGGTCTACCCTCTGCCAGTGCTTGGGGATGATATCATCTGTAAGCCCCGGTGATCTAGCTCACCATAGGCTTTTATCGAATTTGAGTTCACCTGTTTATACTATTGTCTTACAGGGGTTCTTCCTTTATTTTTCAAGAACCCTTTTTCACTGAGCCACGATCCGGGTAGGCCTGGTAATTACCCGGGTTATTGCGGCCCCAACATGTGAGGGAACAATGAGGGACACTGCACGCACCCTCAATTTTGGGGGCATGGCTAAGCACCAAGGGAACGTGGCCTATACTTGCGATTCTTCTGCGAGGCAACACCCCCATTTTTGCCTCTGCGGAGGCAAGGCCAGCGGCTCACAGTCGGGCGGTCAAGCGAAAAACAGGACAGTTGGGAGATATGAGTGTAAAAGGGGTAGGGAGTGTGCGCTAAAAGGATGCAGTAAAGCAGTTCTCACTGATCGCAGCATATTGACAAACATTTTCAAATAGCTCTAAAAACCAAATAGCATTTCTGTATGCAATTTGTAGCCATCCAAATATATATACACCCATGTAAGGGGCCACTCCAGATCCAGAATGCACATGTATTTCTTGCACTGAGCCAATAGGCGTAAATTGCTCGCAATGTAATAATGTACTACATGAATAAGATGTAACACACATACATATTGAATGAGTTTATCTTGTGTTTCCCTCCTTCAAAGTCAGTTTGTCCTTCGAGTATAACTATGCTGTACATTTTCTTCATGTATCCCTAGGTACAAACTATTCAATTCAAATGCTTCTTAAATTAATTACAGCTTTTTAATAAGATGAAGCACTTTGTTATGACAGTATCCATTGTATTAAACAATTGTTCATTGTACAGTCTGAAAAATATCAGTTTTCAAACTACAGTAATTACACAGTAAAACAGGACCTATTGTGTGACAACACAAGACTATGAACATTCCAGATGCCGTTTAAAATTTGACCCATTTTGTGCAACAACATGTGTGTAAAGATTGTTATTAGACAAACATGGCAGTCCGGATGATAAAGCAAATTGGGAAACTCTATGATGAACTTTGCTATACTATTAAATTGGGTGAAAGTGGCCCAAATTACATGTGTATGACATCCGATCCGATGCATGGCTCCAGGCACATAAGATCAGATTCGGAGGTCGGACCTGCTGCCCGTCCGACCACCGGCTCTGCCTCCCTCCTGGCGGCAGGGAACAGGGTTGCATGCGGTACATACTGTAGCATGCGGTCTTGCCGCTGGGAAGGTCCTGGGTGGCTCAAGGGGGATTGGATGGCCATACAATGCTAGATACTTCATCTGCCACACTGCTCCATGCAGCTATACCCCAACTGTCATTCTCATCCACCCTGCTGCCAGAATACTGATGCCGGCATCCCGATGCAGGAAATTATGACGGGAGTCAGGTAAGTATACATACCTTTCCCCTGTCCTTCCCTGACCTTCCCTTCCTACATCCTAACCCTAAATCTCCGCCACCTCTGCTGACACACTCATGCAGGGAGTAAGCACAATGACATCAGGGATAGGCAGCAGAATCGCCTCCAGGCGGCGGACCAGTGCATCAAACATCCTCTGAAAACTGTATAGTCGCAGGGTGTCAGAGGCAGAGTGAGATATTAGTGTGTCTGCGGCAGGTGCAAGGCAGTGTCACAGCAGACTACGAAGCTGTATTATGGAAACAGTGGGAGTGGTAAAGCACCTGTAGTTCTGCAACTTGAATGGGTGCAGGGGAAGCCACAGGCTCCTATGACAGCCGGGGCCCCATAGCCGGGGCCCCATAGCAGCTGCATCCCTTCACATTTCTGTTGCAAACCAATTAATCTACCTAGATTTTCTTATTGTGAGAGTAAACCAGAGTACCCAGAGTAAAGCATGGGGAGAATATACAAACTCCACACAATGAGGGCCATGTTGGGAATTGAACCCATGACCTCATTGCTGTATCTATATCCCAATAGTCAAAATCCTTATGATTCCGGTAATTTTTTTAACTGTAACATCAGTATTGTGGCCTTTGGTATCCCTACCACTGGATATCCGTATGCCTAAGCAGCTCTGGCACTAGGTTTAAAATAAAAGGGTAGCCTGAAAATGCCATGAGGCTGAGATGGGAATTGGGAAGCAGCATAGGGGTTACAGGAGAGCATAGAGGAGTAGCATAAGGGGGGTGGGTAAAGTAATGTGCAGCCACTGGCACTCCTGCGTACCGAAATACAGTACAGTGGGAGCTGACCTGTAGACCAGGTTATACCAGGTCCAGCAGAACAATAAGGAATTGCATCAGCTGACAGCACCGGAACATGTGCAGCCAATTGTCTTGGGGTCAGATTGTGTATGTGGGCATGTATACGGATAGATAGATAGATAGATAGATAGATAGATAGATAGATAGAGAACCTATTGTTTACTATACTGCATTTTCATGGCATATATGACACCTCGGTCTTCATTCTATATGGTCCCAACCTACACTCTGTCAGACCTCTCTCTAGTTTGGCCCCTGGGCATACATTTAAAACGGGGACACTAATAGGTAGAGAAATTATTTCCAATTACAACCAAGATAGATATTATGGAATTAATATAATATTTTTGGTTTTCTATTTTGGTTCGATTTTGTTTCTTTCTTCTTTGTCTTTTTTTAATTTTTTCTTTCTTCTTTCTCTTTCTTCATTTGCAGAATGTCCCTGGATCCTCTTCTTTAGAGGATTTACTTAAGTGTATATCCCCCAGTTATGATATCAATAAATGTGCCGTAAAATTCCAGAGGTGCTGTCATGTGTGCCAACTAATTAGAGGGGTGCTGCTAAATGTGTCATAAAATTCCAGGGTTGCTGTAAGGTGTGCCGTATAATTCCAGATAAGATGCTAAGTGTGCCGTATAATTCCAAGGGTGCTACAAAGTGTGCCATACAATTGCAGGGGTGCTGCCATGTGTGCCATATAATTCCAGGGGTGCAACCATGTGTGCGCTGTATAATTCCAGGGATGCTGCAAAGTGTGCTGTATCAGTGCAAGGGTGCTACCCTGTTTGCCATATCAGTCCAGGGGTGCTGCTAAGTGTGCCGTATAATGCCAGGGGTGCTTCCAAGTAATAATAATAATAATAATGTTATTTATATAGCACTTTTCTCCTAATAGGACTCAAAGTGCTTGCATTAGCCTTTTACAGCACAAAATACAAAACAAACTTAACAACTTAACAAGGGACATTAGTGAAATGCTTGTGTGAACAGGAAAGTCTTGAGTCTATTTTTGAATGTTTCCAGAGTGGAAGCTTCTCGAAGTGAGCGGGGAAGTGAGTTCCATAGAGTTGGAGCCACAGCGCTAAAGGCTCGACCCCCAGATGAATTCAGGGAAATTCTGGGTACTGTTAGTAGTCCTTCATCAACCGATCGCAGTAATCGAGTGGGACAATAAGGGATCAGAAGCTGCTGCAGGTACCTTGGGCCCTGGTCATGTAGAGCTTTAAAAGTCAGTAAGCCAATCTTGAAAATTATTCGCCATCTTATAGGCAGCCAGTGAAGGGAGTACAGAATGGGTGTTATGTGGCTGGATCGGGGCTGATTGGTTAATAGCCTGGCAGCTGTGTTTTGTACCATCTGCAAGCGGTGCAATTCTTTTGCTGGGAGACCGAGGTAGAGGGCGTTGCAGTAGTCAAGGCGCGATGATACAAGTGCATGTATGACTTTAGGCAGATCTTCTGAGGGAATTAAGTGCTTGATTCTGGCTATATTCCTTAGATGATAGAATGAGGATTTAATTGTGGCTGATACCTGATGTTTAAGTGTCAAGCCACTATCCAGGACAACACCAAGATTCCGCACATGTTCCGTATTTTGAAGTTCTGCATCCCCAAGCGTAAGTCCTGTTGGTTGGCTCTTCTGCAGTCTTGTCCTGTGACCTATCATAAGCACCTCTGTTTTATCAGGGTTCAGTCGCAGCCAACTGGCACTCATCCACTCCTGTAGCTCAGCTAGGCAGCCATTTAGGGTTGGTATTGGGTTCTCAGTACCTGGAGCAAAGGACATGTATAGTTGTGTATCATCTGCATAGCAGTGGTAGACCAAGCCATGACGTCTGATTATTTCACCCAGTGGTAGCATGTAAACAGCAAAAAGCATGGGAGATAATATGGAACCCTGCGGGACACCACATGGAAGTGGCACTGGTGATGATGAATACACTCCAGATGAAACTCTCTGTGACCTACCAGTGAGAAATGATTTGAACCAGCTAAGAACTGTGCCATCCAACCCACAGAAATTTTTCAGGCGCTGAATTAGAATATCATGGTCCACGGTATCAAAAGCTGCTGAGAGATCCAGAAGGATTAAGATTGAGCAGTCACCTCTGTCTCTTGCCATCAGAAGATCATTAAGCACACATACCAGGGCTGTTTCAGTGCTGTGTCTTCTCCTGAATCCTGACTGGAATGGATCATATATATCATTGGCTGACAGGCGGGTTTCTAGTTGAGTTGCTACCACTTTCTCAATAACCTTTCCTAGAAAAGAAAGGTTTGATACCGGTCTGTAGTTGCTCATGCAGTCGGGGTCTAAATTTGTTTTTTTAAGAAGTGGTCTAACAATTGCTTTCTTTAGTGGCTCAGGAAAAATGCCTGTTTGCAGAGAGCTTTGAACTATTTTTGCAAATACAGGGCCGATTATATCCATGCACCCTATTAGCAGCTTAGTTGAGGCAGGGTCCAGGTCACAGGTGGTGGGACGCAGCCTTCGGGTAATTTCTGAAATGTCTTTTACATCCATTGGGTCAAAGCTGTTCCAAGAAGTCAGGTGGCTTACATTCGCAGGCTTGATAGTTTCGGACTCCTTTGATGACACTGTGGGGATTCCAGCCCGGATGGAAGATACTTTATCTGCAAAGAATTTAGCAAACTCATTGCAACGTGACTGGGAGAGGGCTTCATCAGGCTGCAGGCATGCTGGTTTGCAAAGCTTCTCCACTGTACGGAAAAGCTGAGCAGGCCTATTGTTTGCTGCTCTGATCTCCTTTGATAGGAACTCCGATTTCTTACGAGTGATTGTTGATTGATATTCTCCAGTATGTTTTATTAGTTTTAACTTATCCTCTACCATATTTGACTTCCTCCATAGTCTTTCAAGTCTACGACCCTTTTTCTTGAGTTCACTAACACTGTTGTCAAACCAAGGGGCTTGACGTCGTGGTGTACGGGGTCGTATACGCACAGGGGCTATAATATCCATTGCAGCTGTTACATCCCTGTTATAGTAACAGACTAGAGAACAAGGATCTTCACAGGCCCCCATTACTGCAGAGAGATTTAGGTTTGCTGCAAGCGCCTGGGGCGTCATACCCCTCCTTGGGCGATATCTGGTCAACTCCATGGGTAAGGTTTTATTTTGAGGGGTTGCAACTGAGAACCAAATTGAGTGGTGGTCAGACCATGTGACTGGGTTTATTTTTAGGTCAGAGACTTCTAATCCAATCTGGAAGACAAGATCAAGAGTATGGCCACTTTTATGTGTAGCAGAAGTAATGACCTGTGTAAGACCCAGAGCATTCATTGTACACAGGAGGTCTTGGCCAAGACCTGATAGCTCATCATCGACCCATGCATTGAAATCACCAAGGATCAGCCATCTTTGGTGCTCCAGAACAAGTCCAGCAACAAGATCTGCAAATTCTTGTAGAAATATCTTTCCATCTCCAGGGGGGCGGTAGATGAGAAGCACTCTAAAACCTAATTCTGTAGAACTCCGGGCAGCAATGCACTCAAATGAGTGAGTGGTTTCCATTGGGTGGACCCTAAGTTTAAATGCGTTTTTAAAGCAGATGGCCACTCCACCTCCTCTGCGGTTCAGTCTTGGGTTGTGAATGATGGAGTAATTTGTTGGAACTGCAGCTTCCAAGATAGGTGCCGCATTTTCGTCTAGCCAAGTCTCTGTAATACAGGCAAGGTCTGAAGATTCGATAAGGTCGGCAATTGTAGCAGTCTTGTTTCTTATGGATCTGGCATTACAAAGGACGGACCTGATTGGGCATACAAGAGGGCCTGTAGTTGTTGCAGGGGTTCTAGAAATGTCAGTCACAGAGCAAGAATTTACAGATCTGTTCTTCCAAGCACAGGACCATCTGTTGGGTACCACTTCTATTTGTCTCCTATTTGAAATTGGTGAGCCTGAGCACACAGGACTTTGATGATAACAGGGTGTAAGATATTTTTGGCCTCGCTTTCCACGACTGCCCCTGTAAGTTTTTTTGAAAATGCCAAGGGACTTAAGTATGGAAGCCTGTGCTGGATTAATAGGAACTGTCGATCGTGGTGGGCGGAGTGATAGTATAAAGCTGGAGGAGTACAACATTGGGAGTTATGACTGGAGTTGTGAAGAGTCTAATTTACTTGGTTATTGCTATGTCCAAATTGATGTAAAATGAAAAACAAAAGTTTATTTTCAGTTGCTTATTTAGAGTCACACACATTCCAGAACACAGCAGGCTTGTGGAAAGGTGTTAGAAGCCATTTCTATTGTATAGGTGTGAAAAACCCAGTGTGAGATCCCTTTTGAAGTTGATATTCCTTACAAGAGGACAGATAAGATGTCTCCTGGGAATAAGCTTGGTGGTGTCCTGTGTTTTTTTTAAATGAACAGACTTCCAGAGGTTCACAGGCTGTTGATATTGTATTTTGGAATATTAATGCAAGAAATCAGAGTTATTTGCTGAGCAGAGAACAGAGCTGAATGATGTCTGAGAGAGGAGCTGGGGAGTGCCAAATATAGTTTGTTTTTCACTGTACCTTGTTCTGCTGGGGTGTCTGCTGCAGAGGTAATGCCAGTCTGTGTCCAAGTTGAAAAGACAGAGGTTTCAATCCAATCCAATATAAATCTCAGTGCAGGAATGCAATCCGTTGTTTTTCAAGAGATGTCCACGTAGTGTAGTACAAGATAAAGGTAAGCCCTTGGATATTTCTTGTCCATCTAATGTCAGTTGCGTAGAATTTAAGCTGTTTTGTGCAGATGTTCAGCAGCATGTAAAAGGTGAGGCAGCCATCTTGGGCGCCTGTATATGTAAGTAGGCCATATAATTCCAGGGGTGCTGCCATGTATGAAAAAAATTCCAAGGCTGCTGACATATGTGATGTATCATTTCAGAGGTGCTGCTAAGTGTGCTGTATAATTCCAGGGGTGCTTCCAAGTAGACCGTATAATTCCAGGGATGCTGCAAAGTGTGCTGCATCAGTGCAAGGGTGCTGCCCTGTTTGCCATATCAGTCCAGGGGTGCTGCTAAGTGTGCCGTATAATGCCAGGGGTGCTTCCAAGTAGGCCATATAATTCCAGGGGTGCTGCCATATATGAAAAAAAAAATCCAAGGCTGCTGACATATGTGCTGTATAATTTCAGGTGTGATTCTAAGGGCCTTATTCTGGTTAGGTCCGTTTCACCGTACGTTTCCAGTACACGGACGGTGAGCGAAAGTCCGCCCACAGAACAGCCGCATACGGACGGTCACAAACACAGACAATGGGGAGTGGCGTACACTTGAGCGTACGCCACCGTATACGGACGGGTCTCCTCTTAGACACCGTTAACTGGCGTACAACAGAGCGTACGCCACAGTGCACGGACGGGTCTCGCCTTTTTTCAATGGAAAACTCAGCGTGTGTCACCGATCGTGAGAGTGAGCGTACGTCCGTGCACGGTGGCATACCCTTCACATATATGGACCTGCAAATCTTGCCTTTCAACTATAATTAAGACAATTAATTAATTATTCTAACTGTTATTCAATAATTGTTTTCTATTAACTCAATTGTCTACCTTAATAAACACCCTAATAAAAAAAAAAACATTTTAACCCTCATTACATGAATATTTATTATGTTCTAATGTTGCATTTTGATCACTATCTATGTGTCCCCACATTGCTTTTACTTTTAAATAAAGTTATGTTGGTGTTACAATGAAAAAGTTGACACATGTCGACTTCTGTGAATTGAGTGTGCTGCTTTTTAAAGTATACAAAAACACTTTCTGAATGGGTGTAGATGGTTATAAAATAACTACCTTGACATATATAGGCAGGTCTTAGAATGAATCTTACCTAAAATTAAAACAACCTTTACATGTAGAGAAGTGTAGAAAGATATGCTTCCAATGTGTTTGAGGGCTGTGTGTGGCTTGCAGGTAGTGAAATCATGGTTTTCACTTAATAGGCTGCAGCATTGCTTATTACTAGAGACAGGATTATATGCATTTGCATATTTGCATATGCATTTGCATATTTTGCCCATTCTCACTGGTTATTGCATATTTTACCTAAAATCTAAAGATGGTGCATATTTTAGGCCCTGCCCCCTTTGCACCCGTGAGTCACAGCACTGCTTTGCCCTGCTGCTGCTGGCCAGGTAGTGGTAGAGTGTGCAGGCTGGGGCAATATGTGTGCAGTGTGGGGAACCTTGGATGTACGCTATGTCTGACACTGCTCTAGGCTGCCAATCCATGTTGATAAAAGTCAGTCGGGGCGGATGCCATTACGAAGCTCCTGAACCTTTGCCTGCCCCTGGCCTGGGATTTTACACCAGGAGACAGATTCTGCAGCAGAGGAGGCGGGTGGAAATGCCGTGTCACAGTGAGTAATTACATTCAGGAGTAGTAATCAGCGTTAATTAGCAGACCCAGGCGTCCGCTCTCATACGGTATCTCTAGGGGTGGTCTGGAGCTATCTTTGGCGTCCGCCTGTTTTTGGCTCAAAATGCACGGTGCTTTCGCCGATCGAGCGGTTGTAGCACCGTACATTTTTGGTGCACACCCCCGTGTACGCCCATGTTTACGCCCAGTTTTCCTCATTATTCCGGCCGCTCCCCTAAAAACTCCCACAATGACCGTACTCTTGCGGACAGGTTTTTTTCGCACGGAGAGACCCGTCCGTGAGCGGTGTGAGGTCGCCGCACATGCGCATTGCGAAAGCTACGCATGCGCAGATTAAATAAAATGCCTGATCCGCCCGTATACGGTCCCACCGTACCAAGCTGAATAATGCCCTAAGTGTGTTGTATAATTCCAAGGGTGCTGCCAAGTAGGCCGTATAATTCCAGAGAAATACAGTAAACTGTGTAGAGCGCTTAATCTGGGCTGTTTACCCAATGTTAGCTGCTGCAAAAAGGGCTAGTCAAACCCTTTAAAATGTAAGCGAAAAAGAGATAATTTGCAGCGCTGTTTTAATGACACAATTAGATAAAAGTATAACAAAACAATTTATTATTCACATGTAATATAAAAAAAATGTATATATATATATATATATATAAACAGTGTGGCCAATATATAAAAGAAAGGGGGGAAACCTGTCAGCAGAATGATGAGGGGGTAATATAACCTGCTCTGGTCACTCATACAGTCCCGGCACTGGTGCAGGAGGAGGAAGATGGAGTCCAGAATTATTGTAATCCAAGCAATAAGTGGAGGGATCCCAGTCCTTTTGGGGGGCTGCGATTTGGGGGGATGCTCTCTAGAAGACTGTTATGCCTGTTGGATGGCACTCCCGAATGTTACTTCTCCTCACTGCTCTCAAGAGGGGTCACAGTCTGCTATGACTGGACGGTGAATACTCCTCAATAAAGTGCAATGTGCTGGAAAATAGAGTCCAATTGCCAGGAAAGTGCTGGTGCAGATCCAGAGATTAAGCAGGATGCAGTTGGCAAATCTCTGGCAGGTCCCTGAGGTGACACCAACCGGTTTCGCTGTCACTCCAGGACAGCTTTTTCAAGGTGCTATAATTCCAGGGGTGCTGTCAAGTGTGCCAAATAAATCCAGGGGTGCTTCCATGTGTGCTGCATAATTACAGGGTTGCTACCATGTGTGCTGTATAATTCCACGGGTGCTGCCAAGTAGGCCGTATAATTCCAGTGGTGCTCTAATGTGTGCCGAATAAATTCAGGGGTGTTTCTATGTATGCCATATAATTCCAGGGGTGCTACCATTTGTGCGCTGTATAATTCCAGGGATACTGCTAAGTGTACTGTTTTAGTGCAAGGGTGCTGCCTGTTTGCCATATCAGTTCAGGGGTGCTGCTAAGTGTGCCGTATAATGCCAGGGTGCTTCAGAGTAGGCCATATTTCCAGGGGTGCTGTCAAGTGTGCCAAATAAATCCAGGGGTGCTTTCATGTGTGCTGTATAAGTCCAGGGTTGCTACCATGTGTGTTGTATAATTCCAGGGATACTGCTAAATCAGTGCAAGGGTGCTGCCCTGTGTCCCATATTAGTCCAGGGGTGCTGCTAAGTGTGCCGATTTATTCCAATGGTGCTGCCAAGTGTACTGTATAATTCCAGGGGTGGTGCCAAGTGTGCCGAATAATTCCCGGGGTGCTGCTAAATGTGCTGCAAAATTCGAAGGGTGCTGCCATGTGTACCATATTATTCCAGGGGTAAAGCTAAGTGTGCCATACAATTCCAGAGGTCCTGCTTAGTTTGCCGTTTCAGTCTGGGATGCTGCTAAGTGTGCTGGATCAGTCCAGTGTTTATGCTGCCAACTTCTTTTGCTTAGCTTAGTCATTCACGCACAATAAGACTCTCCGCTAGCCTCCAAACTTTCAAGCGTTCCCTGAAAACTCACATCTTCAGGCAAGCCTATCATATTTAACTTCTACACGCATAACCCTCTGAGGCACTTATGTATTATATACTGTAGCTTCCTACTTGTAACTTGGTGGGGCTGCTATGCTATTACTGATGCCTGTCCTTGTGTTTCCCTCCTATATCCCTATAGATTGTAAGCTTGCAGCTGGGCCCTCCTACCTCCAAGTCTGTCTGTCGTTACCCAGTTGGTTTTATCACTGTCTAATATTGTAAAGCGCAACGGAATCTGCTGCGCTATATAAGAAACTATAAATAATAATAATAATAATAATAATAATAATAATTCAGCTAACGCGTGCAACCTTTTGTCCCCGAAACAATAATGTGGGCTGTGAGGTGTTCAGAATAGACTGGAAATTAGTAGAAATTATTGTTATTGGGGTTGATAATACTGTAGGAACAAAAAAAAAAATTCTGACATTTGGCTGTTTTTATGATTTTTTATGAAAAAAATATAGATCCAAAATAAAAACCATAAAAACCTGCAAGGGTTGTTGTGGCAAAAGCAATCCGGATCCAAAACATGAAGGAGATCCAGATCAAAATCAAAACACAAAATCCAAAAAATGTCTAGGTGCACACCCCTACTAACAGCTAACACATCTGATATTACCCAATTCACATTCCTCACAAAGCTGCGCAAATTTTGAAAGAGGATGGTCATCTCCTTTTCAGAACTCCCAAATTTACACAAAAAGTGAGTTCCCCTAGATCCTCCAATGACAATACACAAGCTCAAGGTAATTTTTTTAGGGTAGTCAAGCTCCAAGTCTACAGGCACACCCAAGTGAGGCACCTGGTCTGTAACAATATACTTACCTTCTCTGGGGAACTCTCCACAAGAAGGCTGGGTATATATATGAGGAAACATCAGGTTACAGGAGATGTATCTGAAGTATATTATTAAAACAGCAATGGTTATGATTTGTCTACGTCCTGTGTCCTGGGTTTGTGAGAGAGGCACAGCAAAGCATTGGTATACAGTAGGCCATACTTGCCTACTTTTGAAAACTAGTTTCAGGGAGATTATACATATTAATAGAATTTTGTATAGCGGCCCATTGAGGGGGCGTGTCATCCTCCTACCAAAGGGCGTGGCTAGTTCCATATATGGAGAGATTGTGAAAAGAGATTGTGAACGTGGCCCCTAGAAGCGTGGATGTGTTCTGCTACATCTGAGAGGAATCTTTTGGTATGTTCCCGCATCAGGAGTGGCAGTTAGGAGTTCCTCCCCTGTCACACATGAATAGATGTTGTGCGCATGCGCACAGCATCTATGCCTGCAGCCAGAGGGGCTGGGGGCATAGTCAGCAGCTCACGTAGCTGCTGGGCATGCCCCCACAGTGGCAAAAATGGGGCGTGGCCGTATACGGCAGTGCTGCAAGCACAGGCCACACCCCTTCCCACTAGGCCATGCCCCCAAAGTGTCGGAATTGTCCCTCCTTGACGGGATGAAAAGTTGGGAGGTATGAGTGTAATGTGGGCTAGGGGAAATGAGAGAGATTGCTAGACTAATGAGGGAGAGAGGGAGGTTGCTGCTATGTCAGGGAGTCTCCTGCAGAATGCAGGGGGGTAGGCAGCTATGAGCTGCAGCCGGTCACCATTTGGGGCCGGGGATTCTAAAGACACAGGACCCACACTGCGTCTATCGCTGAATGAGGCCCCTAATTCCAACAGCCCCAGTGACCATGCTTGTTTCCTTTTGTATTAGTAATATGCACAGATCCTGCAGTGTTTCTTCCTTTAAAAAAAAACATTAAAACATCTAACAGCCAGGTGCAGCGATATCAGTAGATAAATAGGCCACCGGCTGTCCTGCAGGACTGATGTCATGTGACTGTGAATGATGTTGCTCAGTGTGCACAGACCTCTACCTGGCAGGAGCCACAACCACTGTAACCCTGTGCTGCAACATTTTAGCAATTCTCTATGACACAGGTTACGACTCATACACAACGCACATTATCAGCAGCTGCCGACACAGCTGACAGGACATAGCCAGTGTGGATGGAAAGGTCTACAGTGTCGGCTCCAAAAGGTCAAAATACACTAGGTGGGCATTGTAAACGGTTGGCATTGAAAACAGGTTGACATGAGTAAAAGGTCCACATTGAAAAGGCAAACCATGTAGATATGCACCAGGTCAGCATTGAAAAAAGGTTGACACAAGTAAAAGGTTCCGTACTTGTTTCCTAGCACAGCGCCCAAGATTTCCATCTTATGGCATCTTATGCGCAGTGGCGGAACTACCGTGGGTGCAGGGGGTGCAGCTGCTATGGGGCCCGGTGGCTGAGGGGGCCCGATAGACAGCAAGCACTCCCCTGCACAGTGCTTAGGTTTTTTTTATTTTTTAAGGGAGCTGCAGCCGTCTGTTCGTTCAGCTGCTCGCCGGAGGGGAGAGCAGAGCAGAGTAAGGAGCCGGGCGGGGGCACTAGCTCAAGAAGGGAGACTGAGGGAAGAGGGACTGTCTGCCTAGCTCAGCACGGCAGTGGGACTGAGTGACAGTGAAGGGCACCCAGGGCATGAATCCCAGTGATGTGCGATGGTGGCTGTGTCCATGGAGAGACACAGCCACTCACCACGGCCGCTAACGCCCCCTTCCCCCCCCCCCCCCTGCTGATACCTTACACTCCCCTCCAGGCTCCTCGTGTTCCAGACAGTCCCCAGGGGATTGAGTGACAGTGAAGGGAAGCCGGGGGATGAATCCCAGTGATGTGCGATGGTGGCTGTGTCCATAAAGAGGCACAGCCACTCACCACGGCCGCTATCGCCCCCCCCCCCCCCCCCGGCTGCCGCCGATACCTTACTCTCCCCGCCGCCTACGACAGCCCCCACTCCCCTCCAGGCTCCTCGTTGTTCCAGTCCCCAGGAAGCGCAGATACAAAGCTCCTGAGCTTCAGGAGACCGTTGATACTTCCAAGTTCCGCCCCTAGTACTGTCTGTCTGCTCTGCAGATCGGGGACTGAGTCTGACAGGCAAACTTTTAGAGACATTTGCTGCTGTCAGTGAGTGAAGTGAACTAATCTATCACTGCTCGCAGATCGGCAGTCACTCCTGATTGGCTGCCGTCCGTGAGCTGTGATTTCCTTCATGAAAGCTGCAAATTTAAAATGCTTCTGCAGCTGCTGCGCTGTCTCTACAAGTTTGCCTGTCAGACTTAGTCCCCGATCTGCTTGACTCTGAGTCAGAGCAGAGACAGACAGTCCTAGGGGCAGAAGTAGCACCGGTCTCCTGAAGCTCAGGAGCTTTGTATCTGGGCCACCAATCTCCTGCTGTGCCCCCTTGGGGTCTTTGGGACTGAGACACAGTCCCATTTATCCAACTCCTGATGGTGGCCCTGTAGCAGCACACACACCTGAACCCCCCCCCCCCCACTCCTGCTATTGTTGCTGTTGCATTATTAAATATAACCCTATTCTCCCACATGCTGGTGCACAGGCCTCTCGTACTCCCACACTTGTGAAGCAGAGAGGAGCCGTGATGCCTGAGGAGCAGCATGGGACAGAAGAAGAAAGAACATTGGTAAGTTTGTAATTGTCGCATAATGTGTAATGGGCATTGCGGTGTGTCGCATAATGTGTAATGGGCTTTGCGGTGTGTCGCATAATGTGTAATGGGCATTGCGGTGTGTCGCATAATGTGTAATGGGCTTTGCGGTGTGTCGCATAATGTGTAATGGGCTTTGCGGTGTGTCGCATAATGTGTAATGGGCGTTGCGGTTTGTCGCATAATGTGTAATGGGCTTTGCGGTGTGTCGCATAATGTGTAATGAGGAAGCCGGAGGTTCCGGAGAAACGCGTTGAGCGACCCCTACATTGCTGATCCCATCCCCAATCCACAAGTGACCTGGTTCAACCACTTTATCCTGAGACGTCCACCTTCCAAAAAATCATCTTGGACATTTCTATCTGGGTTATCAAGTTTCCCTAATTCTCCAAGGAAAAAGAAAGAAGGACAGTCGATTCAGGACCCTTGAGCCTTTGAAATTATAAGGCAAACTGAACCCCAATTGTCGTCACAAACGAACTGAATTGGCAATCACAACAAGCGCCAAAGGATGGTAATATAAAAATATCAGCAATTATTTACCCCTACTACGGGACTGTGTGAATTACTCACAAAAATCCAAAAAGCCATTTATGGCCAATTGATTCACATAAACAACATGATAATTTTTATTCATTTTCTTTATTTTTTAGAATTGTATTTTATATGTGTAATTATATGTGTTAATTGATATATCTTTTTGATATAATTAAAAATTATATATATTTTTAAGAGAACCGTGTTATGAATTATTAAAACAGCAGGCGCTGACACAAAACCATATCTTTATTTTTACATTATTTTGGGTTTGTGACAAAACCCTGTGTCAGCTGCCATTAATTGCGCAACACACACCTCCATATATTTTTACACACGGTGCGATGCGCACTGGTAGAGACTTTAGTTAGGGGGGGGGGCCATTATAAATTTTGCTATGGGGCCCACAAAGTTCTAGTTACGCCCCTATATATAGCCGCATACGATGCATGGGATGCAATGCAATGCAATTTTTAATTGTACAGTATAAGCACCCTAATGGATGCTTACAATGTTAAATGCACCCCCAATACGATTTTTAATTGTATAAGCACCCTAATGGGTGCTTACAATGTTAAATGCACCCCCACACCACCCCCACTATCAACTCGAACCCGAAGCGTGGCAAGCGCAGCGAGCCTGTGAGAGGCAGCGGTACGCGTCCTCCGACATTTCCATACCCCCACTATCCACGTCGGAGTGGAGTTGATTTTAAATAGTGTGGCGAGCGCAGCGAGCCACCGAACCCGAAGCTTGGCGAGCACAGCGAGCCCCGCGAGGGGACGTGTATTACTTTACATGTATTCCGCGTCCCCTCGCGGGGCTCGCTGCGCTTGACACGTTTCGGGCTCGGTGGCTTGCTGCACTCGCCACACTGTCTAAAACCAGCTCCACACCGATGTGGATAGTGGGGGTATGAAAAGGTCGGAGGACGCGTACCGCTGCCCCTCACGGGCTCGCTGCGCTCACCAAGCTTCGGGTTGGCGTTGATAGTGGGGGGGGGGGGGGGCATTTAACATTGTAAGGACCCATCAGGGTGGTTGTACAATAAAAAATCATATACCATCACATTGTATGCTATTGTATGGCATACGATGCCATACAATTTTTTATTGTACAACATCGCGTTAAATCGCATAACATCGCATGGCATACCATATTTAGTCTTATGCGATGGGCGCCGTGCTAGGTAACAAGTACCAAAGGTTCACATTGAAAAGGTCAAACAATGGAAATATCAACATGAGTTTTTCACTGTCTTGTGTCTATTACAACATCTGTCGACATAGACCCACAAATAGTGTAGTGCGTACCCTAACCACAAGTGTGTAAATATAATTAGTACAGTAACTTGAACTGAAATGTAATAGATGTTTTTCTAGGAAATGTAACGCATCATATAAATCTAATGAGTCTAAGTCCCTGCTAGCAAGCTGCATGCAGTAGTGTTTGTGATGTCATCATGATGATGTCACAAACAATAGAAGGCAATAAATTGCAGCTCCCGGGAGGTGAGGCTCAGATAGGAGTAGAAGTGGTTGAGAGGAGAGGAGGTATAATTGATTTGAGATGAATTCTCTAAGTTTAATGATTTTTCTTATGGTGACTTTGCTCACCCTAAGAACCAACGGCCAGACTACAGATACAACTGAAGGTAATGGAGAATTATTTCTATGAATTTATATTAGTAAGGATAGCGAAACTAATTTATATAGGATAACAGGTATATTTATCATAGGAGAGACATACTGTTGATGACACGTCAAATGGGACAGAACATGATTTGTCTAAATGTGGTGCACCAAAGTAGAATAGGAAAAGTGTAACATGTAACTTTTAATTATTCCAATAAAACTGCGAAATATAAAACCACAATAAAAGTGAAAAAGACAAACACAGTGACTTGTGAATGTTAAAAAAAAAACATATGGGGATTGCAATTATATCTCACAATTTTATAGGAATTATTAAAAATTTAATTTTACACATTTCTTATTCTACTTTGGTGAACCACATTTACACAAATATTGTATTGTCTCAGGTGATTGCACTATTACTTATAGTAGCAGCAGGCCCCTAACAGCAATTTGTGATCCTGGAAAAATTCCATTGGATAGGGCCTATATATATATATATATATATATATATATATATATATACACATATTTATAATTAATAGTCTGGTGTGATTGATCCCCACATAATGCGGCCAGTTCAGAAATGTTCTTTCGAGTCTGAATTTGGCCCCTTCCCCGAATAATACAATTAATGGTACTTGTTTCCTAGCACGGCCACAACGATCATGATCGTGGGCATCGTGAGGAAAAATCGGGGGCATCGCGGCCATCGCAAGCACTAAAAAATCGGGTGCGATGGTCGCGACGCGATGCCCGCGATTTCCCCATAGGGAACAATGTTAAATGCCTCAATTTAGCCGCGATGCCCCCGATTTCCCATAGGAAACAATGTTAAATGGGTCAATTTACCCAAATCATCATAGGGAACAATGTTAAATGGGCCATAAACCCCCCAAAACACCCCTGAACAGTGAAATGTCCCCCCAAAAGTATTTTACGCCACCCCACGATCAACGCGAACCCGAAGCGTGGCGAGCGTCGGCGGTACGCGTCCTCCGACCTTTTCATACCCCCACTATCCACGTCGGCGTGGAGTTGAGAATAGAATAGTGTGGCGAGCGCAGCGAGCCACCGAGCCCGCAGCATGGCGAGCGCAGCGAGCCCCGCGAGGGGACACGGATACCTGTGAAGCCCGCGAAGGGACGCGTTTACCTGTGAAGGTATCCGCGTCCCCTCGTGGGGCTCGCTGCGCTCGCCACGCTTCAGGGTCGGTGGCTCGCTACGCTCGCCACACTATTCTATTCTCAACTCCACGCCGACGTGGATAGTGGGGGTATGAAAAGGTCGGAGGACGCGTACCGCCGCCCCTCGCGGGCTCGCTGCGCTCGCCACGCTTCGGGTTCGCGTTGATCGTGGGGTGGCGTAAAGTACTTTTGGGGGGACATTTCACTGTTCGGGGGTGTTTTTGGGGCTTTCTGGCCCATTTACCATTGTTCCCTATGATGATTTGGTGAAATTGAGGTATTTAACATTGTTCCCTATGAGAAATCGGGGGCATCGCGGGTACATTGAGCCATTTAACATTGTTTCCTATGGGGAAATCGTGGGCATCGCGTCTGGACCATTTAAGGCTTTTTTAGCCGCATACGACGCGACCGACGCGATTTTGACTATTTTCAATGCATTTCAATGGGAAAATCGGGGGCATCGCGTCGGTCGCGTCATATACCACTAAAAATGACACACAATGCCCGCGATTGTGGCCGTGCTAGGAAACAAGTACCCAATTAATAATAATATTAATAATAATAATGTTATAATGCCATTGACAGGACAAGAGCAATAATATTGCTTTATTAAAGGCATAGGATTTATTTGATTGTCGTAGTATTGTAATTATGTTTAATGATTAAATCAGAGCAAATAATATGAAACACATTGATAATACAAAACCAATGTGCACAGTATTAATAATAGTGACTTCCTTTACTTTCACACCTCCAAGTGAGGAAGAAAAGTGGCCACAAGTGTGTAATTGGAATTAGCAATTTGGGACTAAAATATAGTAGATGGGTGTGAAACATATAACAAGTTTTGTTAGCAATTTTAAATCCACCATATAAACCTACTGGGCCTAATCCGAGATAGCTGGTTCCATGCAGTAGTGTATGTGATGTCACAGACAATAGTCACTATGATGTCACAGGCAATAGTCACTATGATGTCACAATCAATAGAAGGTAATAAATTGCTGCTGCTGGGAGGTGCGGCTCAGATAGGGGAAGAAGTCATTGAGAGTAGAGGAGTTAAAATATTGATGAGAGATGAATAATCTACATTTACTGATATTTCTTATGGTGACATTGCTCACCATGGGAAACCAAGCCCAAACTACAGATCCATCTGAAGGTAATAGGGAATTATATTCAGGACATTCAATTAGTAAGGAATGAAGGTAACATAACGGGTGTATTTCTCATAGGAGAGCCCTATAGCTGATGAGATAGCCCTATGTATTACAGTGTTTAACTGCCCACACCCTGTTCTGGTACCACAATCTTATTACTCCATTGCCTGAGCACTTTTTATGTCGTAGCACAGGTTGAGTATCCCTTATCCAATTCAGAAAACCATACATTCCAGAAAGTGAAATAAATTAAAAATTCTAGCTAAAAGCTCTACTGGGGACATCTGTAACTAAAAGACTACTGAGGACATGATATGTAACTGGCACTACTGAGGACATGATATGTAACTGACACTACTGAGGACATGATATGTAACTTGCGCTATTGAGGACATGATATGTAACTGGCACTACTGGGAACATGATCTGTAACTGGCACTACTGAGGACATGATATTTAAATGGATCTACTGAGGACATGATAAGTAACTGTCACTACTGAGGACATGATATGGAACTGACACTAATGAGGACATGATATGTAACAGCACTACTGGGGACATGATATGTAACTGACACTAATGAGGACATGATATGTAACAGCACTACTGAGGACATGATATGTAACTGGCACTACTGAGGACACGATATGGAACTGACACTAATGAGGACATGATATGTAACAGCACTACTGGGGACATGATATGTAACTGGCACTACTGGGGACATGATATGTAACTGACACTAATGAGGACATGATATGTAACAGCACTACTGAGGACATGATATGGAACTGACACTAATGAGGACATGATATGTAACTGGCACTGCTGAGGACATGATATGTAACAGCACTACTGAGGACATGATATGTAACAGCACTAGTGAGGACATGATATGTAACAGCACTACTGAGGACATGATATGGAACTGGCACTACTGAGGACATGATATGTAACTGGCACTACTGAGGACATGATATGGAACTGGCACTACTGAGGACATGATATGTAACTGGCACTAATGAGGACATGATATGTAACTGGCACTACTGAGGACATGATATGTAACTGGCACTACTGAGGACATGATATGTAACTGGCACTACTGGGGACATGACATGGAACTGACACTACTGAGGAAATGATATGTAACTGGCACTACTGAGGATATGATATGTAACTGGCACTACTGAGGACATGATATGTAACTGGCACTACTGAGGACATGACATGGAACTGACACTACTGAGGAAATGATATGTAACTGGCACTACTGAGGACATGATATGTAACTGGCACTACTGAGAACATGATATGTAACTGGCACTACTGAGGACATGATATGTAACTGGCACTACTGAGGACATGACATGGAACTGACACTACTGAGGACATGATATGTAAACTGGCACTAATGATGACATAATATGTAATACCCCTTTCACACCAGAAATGCAGAGACCAACCCGGGAATTAAATTCCAGGGAAATGCAGGGACATTCCCATTTTGGGACCTATTTACACATGCTTTTGAAGCAGGGACAACCAGGGTCGGAACCTTTTACACTGAACCTGGGATGACCCTGCATTTCTATGAGAAAAATGACCTTTTTGAGGCTCACAAAGATGAAGTAATTAGGGAGAGTGGTAAAGGGAGAGAGGGATGGAGGGCCTTTATAGACATTGCAGGCTTTCAGGGTTGACATAGCACTGCTGGGGTCTGTTGTGCCACAGAGCTTGCAGTGTCTTCCTGTATGCTGTGTGATTGCCAATGCAGACATTCTTGGATTTCAGGGGGTTAAAAGGCATTGCTGGGGTCTGTGGTGCCACATAACATACACAGTGGCTCCCTGCACACTGTATGCTGCCTCTGGGCATGTCTGTGAGTGTCCACCACAACAGGAAGTTGCCCTGCTACCAAATCAGCATTAGCAGAGGCAACACTAATGGAAGGACCCAGGAGCAACCCTGCTACCTAGCAGGGTTGAATTGCTGGCAATTTTACCCAGGAATTGTCCCTGGAACCTTTCACACCAGATCTAGTCCCGGGTTGTTCCCGGACCCAACCTGGGAATTTAGGCTGGTGTGAAAGGGGTATAACTGGCACTACTGAGGACATGATATGTAACTGGCACTACTGAGGACATGATATGTAACTGGCACTAAATATATGCAAGAAAATGAATGCATGAGATAGTACACAAACTTTGTTTCATGTTTTGAAACCTTGTTTTATGCACAGATGAAATATATTAGTGTGTATTTCATGTGTTTAATGTGTTTGTAGAACATAAATGGAAGATACATCATTGAAATATAAAAATATTCTGAAAAACTGAATAATCTGTAATCCACATTTCTTCTTGTTCTGAGCATTGTGGATAAGGGATACTCAACCTGTATTATCATTATGTTTAATTACTAAAACAGATAAAATATGATAAATACAATGTATATAGTAACATGTATATGTATCTTGATTAAAGTCACATTTGTATGTATTTTTTTTATTTTAAAGGTGCTACAGAGACGAGTTCCGTTGCCCAGACAAGCTGGAGATCAGGTACAGTACTTGCTAGGTTTTTGCCCTTTACCAAATGTTTGATGCTAAAGTCTAAATTAAGATAGTTACATTGCTGGCTGGAAATGACATTATTAGCCCCCTATAGTGCACATAATCCCCGCATAGCTGGTTATGACAGGGTGTGTAAGAGACGCCCCCCTCAGGCAGCAGAACAGCACTACAGATGGCACGTATAGGAATGTATATGTCACGGTCTCAGACATGGGCCTGTGATAGGATTGTTGGCCAGTTTGTGCATTACACAAGTGGCAGCCATCTTAGCCATAGATAACCACGCGTGATAGGCCGACAGCAGTCATGTGCGCATTGTCCCCTTCCCTCAGCTATGCTCAGGCTACACGTGCTGTGATACCCGGCCAATGGCTGCAGTATCACAGAACATGTAGGCTCCGTACACATATGACCAGCCTTACCCATATGCATTGTCTCTGTAATTATAATAATGTCCCATAGTCACTGTCTCTATACATATGTAACGTGTATCACATGCTTATCTTGTCTGTCTCTCTTTCCTGAACAGCATTACCAACACTGGGAATGGCATTATCGATTGGAAAGATCATCTTAGGCATCCTGATATTGTATGGACTTTATACACTGTATAAGCACATCCAGGAATAGTAAGTTACTAACATTCTCTACACATAATATTACATTACAGAGGTTTCTGGCCTCAAATACTTACGTTACTTGAATCACTTGGACCAGACACACGACGGAGGAAGCCATTTTGTGGATATAACCAATATTCATTAGGTTGCAGCCTAACACCTCAGTAGGAGACATTGCCTTGTGAGGATTGGCCATGAGGTGCCTCAGGGAGGTCATTGGTACCCAGTGATACATGCATGTTGGTTTAACCCACAAAATGGCTGCCTGGACTAGTAAAGAAGGACACATCTAATTACCGTATCACCTTAATAGGACGTAATAGGGAAAACTGGGCTATTTTATGTCTCTGGGCTGTGCTGTGTGCACTATTATCAACTGACTGCTTCTCATTATTGTTATATTTCAGTTACCAAAGAGCATGTGAATATATGGGTAATAAATACCAGAATATAAAGCAGATGGTGGTAGGCACAGATATAGATACAGGTATAGATATTGAGGCAGGAATGGAGCGCCATCCCCCCCAACACCATGAATCAACATACCACATGGAATATGAAGGGGAGCGCTACCACCGCGGACATGATGAACACCATCACAGCGATCACGAGGCTGAGAAACAAACACAACGCGGCAAAAAATACACAAAGCCGGCGAAGAAAGAAAAGAAGCCCGTGATTCGTCAGCTAATAAAGAAGCCCATCCAAAAGCTGAAGCTCACCAAAAAGCAAAGCTTCATAAATGCAGCACCCAAGAAACCAGCGACAAAAAAAACACCTAAAGTCATTAAAAAATTCAGACGTTAAAGAACCAAGAGGCCATAAGAACAATCAGGGGTAGATGTATGAAGCAGTGATAAGGGAGGAGAAGTTATAAAGTGCATGGTACTTTATAACTTCTCCTCCCTTATCACTGCTTCATGCATCTACCCCTCAGTCCCTTTGTAATATCTTGAGGTCTGAGCCATTGCCATGTACACCCGTCTGCCACCACACTAACATCTGCTGTGTGCTCCGGACTGCCGCCATCTTGGAGATCGACTGCTGGTTTCTATCCGATTCTTGCTGCTGCTGCTGCTGGGACTTCTCCTTGCCTGTGATAACATCTGCTCAGACTGAACGGGAAAGAAATGTGGGGATTAGGGCTACTGGCGATACCCCCCAAACAAAAACGACACTGGGCAGCCACCCCACGGGTGTGTTGGAAGAGCTGCTAAGCTGATAATTATTCTTAATGATGAAAGTGACATCCAACTCATTGGTAACTTAATAACTTGTAGATTTAAACCTGGGCAACTCCGGGTACTTCAGCTGGTCAACAAATCAGCCTAAGCTAATACACAATGGGATTCTGTTTTGGGGCACTCGTGTATAAGTGCAGAACGGACTGTAAATATAAAACATATACTTTATATCACCTTATAAAATATCAAGGAATAAAGCATACTTGCCTACCTTTGAAAACTAGTTTCAGGGAGATTATAGTTGGTAATATAATTTGGCAACGCCCCCATTCAATTGGGGTGTCATGCTCCTCCCAAAGGGCGTGGCTAGTTCCATATATTGAGAGATTGTGAGCGTGGCACCTAGAAGCGTGGGTGTGTGTACTGCTATATCTGAGAGGAAGCTTGTAAAATGACTAATATCCAGATGCAGATGAGCCCCAAAGCAGTTAGTAAGAGATACTATACTTGCTAAAGTGCTGGGAAATGCTGCTGATGGTTCAGTGTAAATGTATCTGTCTATCATTATTTTTTTCCCCAAAAATGTAACAGTGTAATGTGGGCTAGGTGACATAAGGGAGATTGCTAGACTAATGAGGGAGAGGGAGATTGCTGTTATGCAGAATGCAGGAGGGTAGGCAACTATGCAGTAGGCAGTTACCATTGTGAAATCACAGCACAACCCCATTCATGTTCTACATTCCTTAAAGGAGCAGCGCACAAGATAATCCCTAATGATGTGTGTGATATATAATATTTCTATTCCTCCATAAAACAACTGCTTCCAAGTATATACCTATCATGTAATACACATCTATTCCTCTACCATCTCCATATTTGCCAAATTGTATTCACTCAGTCAGCTCCTATCACCTCTTTCTCATTTCATTAATCTGCTGGTTTTCTCTACTGTCTATTTTTCAAAACTGTTACTGAGATAGAAAAACACTAAAATGATTGAAATAATGACAAAAACCAGAAGGAAAAAAAATAGGAACATTGAAGACTAAAAATGACTGTCTTATGATAGTTATACTTTGAATTGACATGAATAGTGAGACCAAGACAAATTTTTTCAGAACCTCGAGGGCAGTGATTTTCAACCTTTTTACCTTGCGGCACACTAAATAAGATTTTAAAATTGCCACGGCACACCATGAGATCCCCACAGGGCAAAACACATTGGCACCCAAATAAAAAACAATCACACTGGTCCCCACAGGTAACACAAATAAAATACATTGGCCCTTTCAATGAAAAGAAGAGACCAGTAAATAACACTTGAACTGGTGATGGCTGTAAACTGGTGTGGGCATCTCTAGATCTGGGGGCACACTTGAGAACAGCTCAAGACACACTAGTGCGCCACGGCACAGTGGTTGAAAAACACTGCTCTATGGGGTGTGACTAAAACGAGTGGGGGTTTTCCTGCAGGGTATATAGTGGGATCCGATACGATTTGCCGGCGGTCGGGATCCCGGCGGTCGGAATCCCGACACTGGAATCCCGACCGCCGAAATCCCGACAAGGGGGGGACATGGATCGCCCCCCCTTGCAGGCTCGCTGCGCTCGCCACGCTATTTTATTCTCCCTCTATGGGTGTCGTGGACACCCACGGAGGGAGAAAGTTTCGGGATTTCGGCGGTCGGGATTCCAGTGTCGGGATTCCGACCGCCGGGATCCCGACCGCCGGCAAATTAACTGCATCCCATATAGTGTTACATCAGTGAGCCACAGGGGTGGATTGGGAACTGACAGTGGCCCCTGAAAATGTTGTAGAAGCGACCCGACATGGGCAGCACCAGAGGTATAACATGCTGTGTAACCATGGCAACATCACGGGGGGGGGGGGCACATGGCAACATCCCAGGATGGCAGTTACTGTACTGCAGAGATGGAATAGTAGAATGAATTGGGACAATGCAGTATAATGAATATGGTGGGGCAGTCTGCAGGAGGTGTGGCCACATGGCAACATCCCTGGATGGCAGTTACTGTACTGCAGAGATGGAATAGTAGAATGGATTGGGACAATGCAGTATAATGAATATGGTGGGACAGTCAGCAGGAGGTGGGGCCACATGTTAACATCCCTGGATGGCAGTTACTGTACTGCAGAGATGGAATAGTAAAATGAATGGGGACAATGCAGTATAATGAATATGGTGGGACAGTCTGCAGGGGTTGGGGCCACATGGCAACATCCCTGGATGGCAGTTACTGTACTGCAGAAATGGAATAACAGAATGAATTTCCAACCCTGTCGACCTTAGCTATGTCAACCTATTTCATAGGTCAACCTAAGCTCTGTCAACCTTTAGCGGTTGACCTAATGCATGTTGACCTTTTATAGTGTCGACCGAGCAACCGTATCCAATTCAGTGTAATGAGTATGGTGAGCTGTCTGCAGAGGCTTGGGCCACATGTCAGCAAATTAAACAGGTAAAAGTTGTGGGTCGGCCCACTGGCAATCTTCTTCCCTCTCTCCATTGCCCCCCCCCCCCCCCCATGGACCTATGCCAAATCCACCCCTGGTCCCGGTCACATTACCGCGACTCAGAAGATGCCACTGCAGCTGCAAGTGTGTCAACATTTCATCACTAAAGAACAAGAAAATTCATTAAAACTAGCCACTTCGTAGGTTTGTGGGAGTGGTGGAGCTAAATGACACAAATTTGCATTATTATCCCCGCCCCAGCATTCAAAACTGTATTTCTCTTGTCTGATTGCTTAGGAAGCAGGCAGGATGCAGGAGGAGAGCTGGCCACACACTGCGTAGCATCCTGCCGGTCAGGATACCGGCATTCACTGGCGGTCAGGATGCCGGCATTCACCTTACCGATGCAGACATCCCAAGTGCCATCTAAACACCGGATCTTCGAAAGGGTCAGGACGCTGGAAGGGAAGGTTAGGTTTAGGCACTAAAGTGGGGAATTAGGTTTAGGCTGCAGGTGGGGGTGGGGTGAGGTCGAAGGTAAGGCTGAAAGGGGGGGTTATGCTGCGGGCTGGGGGGATTAGGTTTAGGAACTAGCAGGGAAGGTTAGGTTCAGGCTGCGGAGGGGAGCGTTAGGCTGCCAGAATGTAGGATTATGGGGGCAGAAGGAGGATAGGTATATTTACCTGACCCCTCTAGATTCCCTCCTTGTTATTCTGACCACCGGTCATCCGTATGTATCCCGTATATAAACAGTACTGCAGCACAGCCTGTCTGATTTATCCTTCGCTTTGTATTACTTCTACCCCCTCACTACGCACTGACAGCTGCAAAACACAATTATTTTCTTTACTTGTTACAGTTACTTTGATTTTCTGTACCTGTCACAATTATTTTCTGTGCTTGTCATTAGCAGCATTACTGATCTAAAGTAGGTGTATAAATACTTCACTGTGATCCCAACTGATGTATTTGTTAAAATGCACTGACTAGCACAAACAATATTTCCCTGTGTACTTGTTATGGTTGTCATTAGTTATACAGGTGAACGAATGCAGGTGTACAGTACATACCTTGTGATCTCAGCCGGCTTATTCGCTGACTGGCACAGCATATCTTCCATGTCCTTGTCATTAGTGGCATCACCAAAGAGTAGTACTACACCGGCAATCCGCTGTGTTACCAAGCGGAGTATTTGTAATGAAATACAGGTTGAGTATCCCGTATCCATAATGCTCGGGACCAGGAGAATTTTGGATAACGGATTATTCCGTATTTCGGAATATTTTAATATTTCAATGATGTATTTTGAAGTATCTTGCATTAATGCTGTATAAACACATAATATACACACAAATATATTTTATTACCACATAAAATACACACAAATATATTTTAATTGTTCAAAAAACAAGGTTTCAAAACGTGAAACAAAATGTGTGTACTATCTCAGCACTGAATTTGAATGCCAAGCAATCATTGTCTTGCACATATATAGTGCCAGTTACATATCATGTCCCCAGTGATGCTGTTACAAATGTCCCCAGTGAGTTTTTAGCAAAAAAAAAATTTTTTTTCACTTTCTGGAATGTCCGTATTTCGGAATAATTCGGATAACGGATATTCGGATACGGGATACTCGACCTGTAATAGCAAAAACAAAGGGTAAATACTAAGCCACCAGTGCGGGCTCATTGTGAGAAAATGATTAAAACTTAAATGACTTGACTGATCATCAATAGGGAGAACTACAGCCTGATTCATGGGTAGATGCAGTTTGTACAGCAGCTGCATCTGTGTGCGCTAAGCCTGGTGGTGGTGGGGTGTCACAGAACCCAGTGTCACCGCTGGGCCACCGCTGGATGGTTACTCTCGATGGTGGAAAATCTAGATGGACAGTTACAGTATGATGTTTTGCAGCATCAGAATGTTGTTGCACATTAATATGCTTTTGGGCCAAAACCATACTTACTTACTTTTGAAAACTAGTTTCAGGGAGATTATAGTTGATAGTAGAATTTTGCACAGCACCCCATTGAGGGGGCGTGTCATGCTCCACCCAAATTGGAAATTCCCAGGATACTCAACCTGTGATTTTTTTTTTCAAGGACCATTTTCCATTAGCATTAATGGGTTATATTTGCTAGTGGAAAATGGGTATTGGTGTCTGTGCACACTGTTATACCATGTAGTGCACCTATAGACACTGCATCAGTCAGATCCTGTACCGCATGAGTAATACCAATGGGTATTGGTGTCTGTGCACACTGTTATACCATGTAGTGCACCTATAGACACTGCATCAGTCAGATCCTGTACCGCATGAGTAATACCAATGGGTATTGGTGTCTGTACACACTGTTATACCATGTAGTGCACCTATAGACACTGCATCAGTCAGATCCTGTACCGCATGAGAAATACCAATGGGTATTGGTGTCTGTACACACTGTTATACCATGTAGTGCACCTATAGACACTGCATCTGTCAGATCCTGTACCGCATGAGTAATACCAAAGAGGATGCACTTTCCATGGAGCCAGAGTGGCTGTGAGGAGTCTCTGTTACAACAATGCACCTTGTTGGGTTTAATGAGCAGGAAACTCATTGATTCTGCATTCTACATGGAATTTATGGGTTATTGCAAGAATTTACCATGCATTGACCAATGCGGAATAATTGAATAGACTGGAGATTCTCCACGTGTGATACCCCATAATTGAATATGTGTGTGACTATTTATGTATGCATACCCCAACCATCCCCATTTTGGTGGCACAGGTACTGCTGTATTGCTCCTCACTGTCTCACCCACATCATTCCGTGTCCTGTTGGAAGATCTTTCTCACCTATAATGTGCTCAAATCTGGGGGCAGCCCAGTCGCTGAGGAAGCGGTGTACATGTTCCCATGTGCCATGAAGGCTCGCGAATGAGAACCTGATCCCTGCATTCCAAAAGGGGTGCTTTAGGGGTCCCCTGTATTTAGTGTCCTGGGTACTTCAAAGTCTTGATTCAGATCTAGGAAAAAGGTACTGTACCATTAGGGAGTGGAGGGTTGCTAAAATGTATTGCTGCTATAATATATGTTAAGGGGTGTGAGTTTCAGGTGGGCAGCAGCAGAACAGAGCAAATGTGTGCTGAGTGTCTACTCTGTGTCATTGGGCCTAATTCAGATCTGAATGCAGGAACTATACCGATACACAACTGATGGTCACAACTTCCTCAGAGGCAGCACTCGGTTCTTGCAAATGGTAACAGGAGGCATCTATCTCTTATAGAGGCCTTCTCCTCAGGGCCGGATTAACAATGGGCCTGATGGAGCCTATTTTGTAGCTGAGGGCCAGGGCTTTCCAACGAGCCCAGCCCTGTGTCGCTAGCCCCCGGGAATCGGAGATACCGCCAGGCAAAGCTGGAACGTTTTCCAAAATAGGATAACATGGGACCCGCTAATTCCAACCTCCACCCAGTTCCAACGGCTGCCAGTTCCCCCTCCAGCATCACAGAAGCTCAGTCGAATCCAAATCACTTTCAATTTGATACCAGGCTGGTCCATATTTATTCATTGTTTCTAGAGATATTGCCGGTAAACCGATTTTCTTTCATTTCTGAAATACAATTTCATGGCTGTTCATGTTGTTTGAGGACAGATTTCTCTGGAGCCAAACGGCCCAGTTTCACGGTAACAAAATCATTTGAAGCCCAAATGTAATTGGGTCAGTTAGTTCCGAAGATATAGCTGGTTGTTGAAAGGGTGGGGGGGGGGGGGTGGGGGGGTTTCCCCCTCACACCAGAAACTGCAGGGACTAGGCTGGTGTAAAAGGTGCCAGCCCGGGAATGTCTGTGCATTATCCTGGGTCCATATTCCTGGTTAAGTCCCTGCATTTTCTGGTCTAAAAGGGGTATTATTTCAAATAGCTGGGACCTGCAGTGCTCTGAATACAGCCGGGTAGCCCCCTGCTTTCTGCTGGGCTGACAATGGCTGTCCTTTCTGCCCGGCGGCGGCTGTAAATTTTTAATGCATGCCTTTGGCACGCAATGCCCCTGTTTATGGAGCATATTTTGCATTATTGTTCAATCTGTGTGGCATAAAGTGAATTTTGACTCAATCCGTGTACCATAGTGTGAATTTTGGCTCAGTCAGTGTGAATTTTGGTTCATTCCATGTGGCATAGTGTGTAAAAGGCAAGTACAGTATAAGGTGTTGCATGATTTGTATAAGGGGTATATGGTGCGCTAAACTTAGATGACCACATAAAGTGCCAAAATGTTGTCTACCAAGTTTCGGCTTTCAGTATTTTTTTAATTACTGGAGTGCCGCCTCACCCTGCAAGTATCTTAGGACATAGGCATCCTGTGGGTGCACCTTTGGAGGGCACCCGCCAATATATTTCCCTGCATTTCTCCTATGCCAGCCCCCTGCCTTTTCCCGGCATATATAATTAGTTGAAAGTATTTAAAAATAAAGACACACCCATGATCAGACCACCCAACCAGAACACTGGTCACTCCTCCCACATTCTTAAGGGCTTGCCACAACCCCTATTATTGCACATAATAGGCTCTTGATAATTTTCAGCTCCAGGCCCATTTAGACCTTAATCTGGCACTGCTCCTCCTGCACTTGAATTTTAAAGACATGAAAATGGGCAGCCATTTTCTTGTGGCCGTGCAATTCCTTAAGGTGACCATGCAGTAAGTCAATCTGGCCAATTTCACCCGATTCCAACAAATCAGACTGAGAAATCTGATAATGTCGGGGAAACTGCATGTGTTTTAGATCTGCTCCGATCTAATTGGAGACCCTAGTTTGCAAGTGCTGCACTTAGGATCTGTCGGATCGGACAGCCTCCAGCAACACTTGCTAGGACCGCATGCGATATATCACATGGTGATCCTTTTGCATGTGATATATCAGATCCTGCTGCCTGGGACCTTCAAGGGGGATCGGCTGGCTCTACATTGCCTGCACAGATAAAGGCAGATATTGAAGTCAGTACCCCTTTAAGAAAAAACAAATGTATAAAATGAAAGAGTGTCATTAAAATAAATGCAACTTATTTAATTAAATATGTATTTAATCCACTAAATATGCATGCTATTTCTTTCCTCTGTGTAGGGTAAACCGTTTACTTTTAAATTAGCTCAGTATTGAAAATGAGATTCTCTGAGTCCTGAAATGAATGTAATGTGTGAAATATATTATATATATATATATATATATATATATATATATATATATATATATATATATAGAGAGAGAGAGAGAGAGAGAGAGAGAGAGAGAGAGAGAGAGAGAGAGAGAGAGAAAACAGACTCTTGTTTCGCGCCACAAAATGTATAATTGCTGTGTCTGGGCTGCCTGACTTACAAGGATCCCCTGTTGGATGGGGGAAAGTAAGGGTTTGGATAGCAATTGTAAGATGGCGCCCTTTATAGTGACCACAGTAATTAGATCAGTAAAGCCTTGTGATAGTTTTTAAAGCAAGTAAAGTCCATAAATTTAAAACTTTTATTATAAAAAATCTCCTAGCACAGCGCCAGCGATAAAAATTGTATCCATCGGGACCCCAAAAATCGCGTCAATTGTATCGCATGTAACCTAATCGCATGCGATGCGATCGACGCGATTTTTACATTGGAATCAATGTAAAATGGTCCCTGAGACCCGATTTTACATTGGCCCCAATGTTAAATGCCCCCCAGACCCCAATTTTCATTGTTTCCCAACCCTGATGGGTCAAATGCCCCCCTGAGCGCAGCGAGCCCCGCGAGGTGATGCGCATTACTTCACAGATATTACGCGTCCCCTCGCAGGGCTTGTTGCGCTTGCCACACTTCAGGCTCGGTGGCTCGCTGCGCTCGCCACACTATATAAAATCAACTCCACGCCGACGTGAATAGTGGGGGTATGAAAAGGTCGGAGGACGCATACCGGGGAATGTCAGGGAAAAGGCTAAAAATAGCCCTAAAATTGCGTCGGTCGCGTCCATCACATACCTTAACTTACGGTATGCGATCACCTATGACGGGCGCCGTGCTAGGAAACAAGTACCAAAAAATCTCTTTCTCCACACAATGTTAGTGGCTGTTCCAGACTGTTATAAGGTTCAGATACTTCAAAATAGAAAACAAGAATTCCCAACGAGTTTCGTCCCTACGCGGGACTTCATCAGGGGTTCGGAGATAACACAAAAGTTACTTCCAACAGCTTTCACAAGCGGAGTATATCCACAATAGGGTGAATTAATAGGTCCTTGTAAAAAAATTCTGAGGTACACTGTCACTCTAACTCTTTTCATTCAAATGTTGAGTTCAAAGAGGAGCCTCTTAATTCTCATAAACAGTCATACCTTTAAAGGCTCCATGCATTAAAAAAGACTCGATAAACGGTTTTTCTACCCAGATGGTATTTCTAGTAGAATTTGCTGTAGCAAGGACACTGCAGGCTGGACAAAGCAGGTACCGAGGACTGAGGCTTGCCAGGCTGGTCCTGATGAAGCTCCGTTTTGCGAAGTGTACACTGACCTAGAAAATCAGTGTGTTTGACTCCCCTTTCCCCCTCCCCACTTATACTGTTTATTTACTGATTTGTGTCCTAGCTGCCAATTGTTAGGGCGAGCGAACGCCAGTTTCCACTGGGATCGCACGCCCGTCTGAAGCCGCGGTGTATGACGTCTGCACCGCCGCTTTCCACATCACAGAGCAGGAGTGAGACAGACGGCGCTGCTACCTACACGCCGCTGCCTACGTAGCTCTGTGCTACACTTTGGAGCAGACGGGAGACAGACGGTGGTGCAATCTACACGCCGCCTGTCCATACAGCTCCGTTCTGCTCAGCCGCTACCTCTGTACGTACCTCCCGGCTATAGTGAGAGATTGGCATAGGAGTGGCAGTCCTTGCCAGCTCTCACCAACCGGGTAGGGGCCCAGCCTCCATATACATAAGAAATAAGAGTGGCAATGGCAATATTTAAGTATAACTCATACCTGTACACCTAAAAACTTTGCCACTCACGTGACTGATTTGTGCTGTCCTCCCCCCCAGCAGGATCAGGGAGTGACACTAATATCATATCCCGATTTTCCAGATTCTGGTGGGATCCGAGCAGCACCATCCAACATTGGGGCTGAGCGATAACTCCTCATATATGAGACAGTAGCGGATAAGCTAGTGGGACAGCAGTTGACAGACATTGGAACAGAAGTGTTGAGCACTCATATATATTTAAAGTGTCCTATTGTCTGCCAGCAGTGCCATAGCAGCACCTACTTACATCCATAAGGGGACATCAGGGGAATTGGGCCACACTGAACAAGGATAAATATTTATCCTTTTTTATCACACTGTCCGTGTCTTATGTTTGTTATTTGTTTGTCAATATTTCGCACCGTTGTCTTTTATAAAAATGAAATAAAGGTTATATTTTAACAATATCTGTATCTTGAGGTGCACCACACAGAGACATTTTCTTTCCCTTTCCTTGATAAAGATATATATATATATATATATATATATATATATATATATATATATATATATATATATTTATTTAAGTCTCAAAGCCGGTGCTCATTGATGAAGGAGTCAAACTTTGCCGGGGGTGGCTTCAGAATGAGCATGTGCAATAGTATATCTCACATATACATGAAACACATAGCCGAGGAACTTTGGTCTAAATAATGTAACAAACATAAATAAAGAAGGTTTTGACATTTCAACACCTAATTGACGGTTTTGTCAAATGTTGCATCAAAACCATGATCCAAGGTCTTTATTTATCTTCTGTTCTGGCAAGACACCTAAAGTTTCGCTTTTTAGATGAAAATAACGAAACGAATGAAGAAGCTCCGATCTAGTTAAAATGTCAGCTCCAGCTTCTTAGTAGACCTGTAATACTGTTGCATTCCAAGGAGTATCTCTCACGAGTGCCAAATTGCCCACCTTGTTCTTCTGGCACATGCTCCCAGCATAGGAGATGCAAATCTTTTTTCAGACCAATTCATGTTTAAAATAAACTGCCACAATTAAAGACAATAAGCAGAAGTGTTTAAAATACTGCACCTAAAGAACAGAGCGTAATGCAATGTTGATACCCCTTTCAGACAGAAAAGTCTGAAAATCCCGGCAAATACACAGCATTTCAAATGCCGTGCCATTTTCCCGGGAGCAGCCTGACCTCCCTTCACACAGAGGAACAAATTACCGGGTTAAAAATTTCTACCCGGTAATTTGCTGAATAATACCCCTTTCAGACAGAAAAGTCTGAAAATCCCGGCAAATACACAGCATTTCAAATGCCGTGTCAATTTGCCGGGAGCAGCCTGACCCCCCTTCACACAGAAGAACAAAATTACCGGGTTGAAAATTTCTACCTGGTAATTTGCTGAATAACACGGGTAATTCTTCTGTGTGAAAGGGTCAACACGGGTCATAACTCCCGTGTCCTCGACCCTGGTCAATTCCCGGGTCGGAGACACGGGATTTACGACACGGGTGTGCCCTTTCACACAGAAAAAGGACCCGTGTATTTAATGAAATTCCCGGGTGGAACTGCTTCACCCGGGTATTTCATTTTCTGTGTGAAAGGGGTATAACACGGGTATTTCTTCTGTGTGAAAGGGTCAACACCGGTCATAAATCCCGTGTTCTCGACCCTGGTCAATTCCAGGGTCGAAGACACGCGATTTACCACATGGGTGTGCCCTTTCACACAGAAAAAGGACTTGTGTATTTAATGCAATTCCCGGGTGGAACTGCTTCATCCGGGTATTTAATTTTCTGTGTGAAAGGGGTATTACTGAACTTACTTTAGCATTCGGTAAAGAGTTGGACATTAGAAGACACAGAGGTACTCCGGCTTCCTCCCACAATCAAAAATATAATGGTAGGCTAATTGTCTCCCAACTAATTAACCCTAGAATGTCTGTGTGTGAGTGTACATGTGGTAGGGAATATAGATTGTAAACTCCACTGGGGATGGGACTGATGTGAATGTTCAAATATTCTCTGTAAAGCGCTGCGGAATATGTGTGCGCTATATAAGAAACTGGTCATAAATAAATAAATATTCTATTGAGGGCAAAAAATGGGATTTGCCCTGATTTTTTGCCTCAAGTTTTTTTTTTTTAGTCACTTCAATACGGAGCATCATCTCCAAAAAAAATAAAAATAAACTTTTGGGTGAAAACACTAAATATACACAACTTTTTCACTCCACCCTAATATATACAGTATATATATATATATATATATATATATATATATATATATATATATATATATATATATATATATATATATATATATATATGGAAGAAAAAATGGGTGGATATACGGCGCAGAGTAAGGCTATAGACCACACCAGCAATAGATGAATAATCAGCCAATAAATCGATAGTTGTAGCTGATCACACTTGATCCATATATTGGATGCAGCCTCCTCCAATACTCCCAGGACTCACGGGAGAAGCAAAGATAATCTGTTAAAATAAAGAACAGGAGGGGCGCTCCATAGTGTATCACACAGATGTTTTAATAGTAAAAACACATCCAGGTTAGGCAACAAATGGACTCGTACCAAAAAGAACACTGCTGTGGGCTGGGTACCACAAGATTCAATATATGAAATGCCAGGCAACCTCCTACCGCTGATCCGGGGCTCTGCTGGAGACCACGACCTCCCGCTGAAACGAGCAGCGTGCCGGGACAACCACACAGGAACAGACGCGGTGGGGGAGCTGTGCAGGGTAAGAGATGTCGTCACAAGCCCCGCCCTAACGCGTTTCGTAATGCAACTTCGTCAGAGGGCGTGGCTTGTGACTGACAGCTCTCCATATTTAACACACTGATCCACCAATCAGGGCGCAGAGGCGCTACTATGCACCCAGTATGTGTGCAATCAGTGCAGGTGTCTTAGCGAAAGCCCACAGCGATGATTCCACATGGAACCCTATATATATAATTAAAAAATCTCACTTTAAACAAATATAGATTTCACAAAAAACAACAACTGTCGTGTAGGACCAGATGTATATATAAAAGCGCAAAAACAATTATATTAAAGCGCTAGCAATGTATCTGTGTGCGCCTCCGTGCATCTATAAGGAGTGCAACAGGTGATGTTAATAACCATTGAACCAATTATTTATAGCCAGTCGCACACTGGGTGGATCATTGGGCTGTGCAGATAGTGCAAACACAGTAAACATAATACAAATTGTATACAAAGCACTTACATATACCCTACTGGTACCGCAAATGACAATTATATATACAATCTCCTATATATTTGGCTACATCTGTCACTCAAAGTGGGTGTCTGTGTCTATAACGCTCTGTTCCTGGACTTTCCTCTTAATGTGTGATTGCCTTCATCTGTGCTGAACACCTTTCTGAGAAATTAACCTGTTGGGAGGTATGTGACAGAGAACCAGCCCAGTGAGCCCACAGACAGTGCCAGACACCCACTGCCTTCCCATGTTGCCCAGCACTGCTACTCCACAGCCACCAGGTGAGCGCCCCCCTCCCGCGATTTGCGGCAAAACCTCCTCCCCGCGCGCCCCCCCCCCGCTCCCGCGATTCGCAGCAAAAACACCCGCTCCCCCGCGACCCCCCCTACCGCGATTCACAGCGAAAACACCCCCCGCGACCCCCCCTCCCGCGATTCGCTGCAAAAAGAACCCCCCCACGACCCCTCCCGCAATTCGGGGCGGCACCCCCCCTGCGACCCCCCTCCCGCGATTCGCGGCACCCCCCCCCCGCAATTCGCAGCAGCCCCAGGATTAAATGGCACATGCAAAACACTGACATGGCTATGGTCGACAATGAAAAAGGTTGACATGAGTTTTTGAAGATTTATTTTTAATTTTTTTAATTTTTTCATATTCATTGTCATGTGTCGACATGGACACCAATGAAGTGGCACACTTATGTCAACATTTACATGTGTTGACCTTTCTGTGTTGATTTTTTCTTGTGGCGATTCGTGTCACACCCCCCCGCAACCCCCCCTCCCGCGATTCGCGGCAACCCCCGTGACCCCACACCTCCCGCAATTCGCGGCAACCCCCCACCGGAACCCCTGTGAACCCCGCCCTCCCGCGATTCGCGGCACCCACCCCCGCGACCCCCCCTCCCGCAATTCGCGGCACCCCCCCGTGATTCGCGGCAGCTCCAGAATTAAATTGCACATGGAAAACACTGACATGGCTATGGTCGACAATGAAAAAGGTTGACATGAGTTTTTGAATTTTTTTTTTTCATTTTTTGAATATTTTCATATTCATTCTCATGTGTCGACATGGATACCAATGAAGTGCCACACTTATGTCAACATTTACATGTGTTGACCTTTCTGTGTTGATTTTTTCTTGTGGCGATTTGCGTCACACCCCCCCCACCCCCCCCCCCACAACCCCCACCCCCGCGACCCCCCCTCCCGCAATTCGCGGCACCCCCCGTGATTCGCGGCAGCTCCAGAATTAAATTGCACATGGAAAACACTGACATGGCTATGGTCGACAATGAAAAAGGTTGACATGAGTTTTTGAATTTTTTTTTTTCATTTTTTGAATATTTTCATATTCATTCTCATGTGTCGACATGGATACCAATGAAGTGCCACACTTATGTCAACATTTACATGTGTTGACCTTTCTGTGTTGATTTTTTCTTGTGGCGATTTGCGTCACACCCCCCCCCCCCCCACAACCCCCACTCCCGCGATTCACGGCACACACACACACCCCCGCGATTCTCGGCACCCCACCCCGTGACCCCCCCTCCCGTGATTCACTGCACATCCCCCGCGACCCCCCCAACCATGATTCGCCGCAACCCCCGCCCCCGTAACCCCCCTCCCGCGATTCTCTGCAATCCCTCCCCTCCCGCGATTCGCAGCATCCACCCCCCCCACAACCCCCCCTCCTGCAATTCGCGGCACCCCCCGCGACCCCCCCCCCGCGACCCCCACTCCTGCAATTCGCGGCACCCTCCGCGACCCCCCCTCCCGCGATTCGCGGACCCCTAAGTTGCAATACAGGGCATCTTTCATACAATTCTAACCATATTTCTCATATACAAACGTTCACAAATTAAGGGGGCGCAGCCCCTTACGACGGTGTGAAGAGCGCCCGTAGGGCGCGATGAATCACCTAGTATATATATATATATATATATATATATATATATATAATTTTCCTTAAGGAGGCACTCTAGGGTAAAGCTCTGAGGCAGGTAAGACGTGTAATATAATCAAATCCGGGTGCCTTCCATAAAAGTAACGAGCAAGCGGTACTTTAGATATAGTCAGTGGGACGGCGGCACTCCAAAGAAATAACACCAGAGACAGGCTTGGGTAAACCGACGTTTCAAGACCGTCAGGTCTTTTTATCAAGGTGCAAAAGAGATAGGAAACAAGTGAAACATACCGTACATAAATACCTGAGAGACCCGTTCACGTCTCCTGCCGCAGCTCCCCGGGCGCCTAATGGTGACGTCATCACGTTGGAGCGTCACAGGAGACGCGAAGTGATCCTGTGCAAACACAAAAAAACAGTGAACCAATGACAACAATGCATGGGTAACCATAGCAATGGCACCCAAAACAATAATAAACATATATTTAAAAACAGCGTAATTGACATATAAAATAGCAATGTGAAAAGCGAATGATGCTATCAATAATGCACATACATAAGGATACAAGCTATGGCTCTTTTGCTAACATAGCGGTATGTAAATGTCTTCCCTCATATGTAAAAAGTGCACAAATGCAGGAAGACAAAGCAACAGCATGTGTTAAATAATACAATGATCAAAGGAAACAGGATAACCCCAGGTACTCATTTAAGCCCCTGGGGGCCAGTGTGTCCAGGCGATAGATCCACCTGCACTCAGCTCGTAACAGCACAAGGGACCTGTCACCCCCTCTCTTGAGAGGGGGGACATGGTCGATTATGCGGTATCTGAGCGAGGTAAGTGGGTGTCGGGCCTGCGCGAAGTGTCGCGCCACTGGTTGTTCACTGGATCCAGACTCAATAGCTGCCTTGATGGCCGACCTATGGGCTGCTGCCCTTTCCTTGAAGGAACAGTCGGTTTTGCCGACATAGTGTCGGCCACAAGGACAGCTAATGAGATATACCACGAATCGTGTATGACATGAAACCCGATGTCTGATTTGAAACCTCTTCCCGGAATAGGGATGAAAAAACGCATCACCTGGGGTCATGAAGCTACAGGTGATGCAGCCGCAGCACCTGTAACACCCCGGTTACATAGCATAGCATCATTCGCTTTTCACATTGCTATTTTATATGTCAATTACGCTGTTTTTAAATATATGTTTATTATTGTTTTGGGTGCCATTGCTATGGTTACCCATGCATTGTTGTCATTGGTTCACTGTTTTTTTGTGTTTGCACAGGATCACTTCGCGTCTCCTGTGACGCTCCAACGCGATGACGTCACCATTAGGCGCCCGGGGAGCTGCGGCAGGAGACGTGAACGGGTCTCTCAGGTATTTATGTACGGTATGTTTCACTTGTTTCCTATCTCTTTTGCACCTTGATAAAAAGACCTGACGGTCTTGAAACGTCGGTTTACCCAAGCCTGTCTCTGGTGTTATTTCTTTGGAGTGCCGCCGTCCCACTGACTATATCTAAAGTACCGCTTGCTCGTTACTTTTATGGAAGGCACCCGGATTTGATTATATTACACGTCTTACCTGCCTCAGAGCTTTACCCTAGAGTGCCTCCTTAAGGAAAATTATCTACAAGCAACGGAAGTCACCCCGTCGTTTCTGGAAGGCACCTGCTGATTTGTCCTATTCAAAGGACACTTTTTTACCTCAAGAGATCTTTTATCCTGTCTATCCTGTTATCACACGTCGTCACCTTCGGTGTTGTATATTGAAACAGCGTGTTGAAGTTGGATTGCGGTGCTAGGATACACCTTTTCCTATCATGCACAATGAATCCATGCTTGGAGAGGGAACAACAGCATCCCAAACACGTGTGGAGCTTACTCTTACGATAGGGTTTTGTTCAAAGAGGACGCCACGGCCAACCTGGTTCCAGACAACATCCAACTGTATCATGAATGGAACAATTTAAAAAGAAAAGAAACAGATCTATATTATCATGGGGTTACCCTATCTGACTATGTCAGAGAAAAAAAGATCCCTCGGGGATTTAGGGTTAAAAATGTGCCGACAATTGGCCGATTTAGTATCCCCTTTTGCAGAGTATGGACATCCATACTCAATAAATGTTCATTTGATCTGATGGTAGCCGTTATTGAGGAGGTCACCAAGGAATTAGTGACAGTCCGTACTAAACTACTTGAATTTGAACAAACCCACAAAGCCACCCTGATTGCTGACACATCCACCAACTGGTTGGATAAATTATCCACACAAGTGGACAAATATAAAAAAGAACTGGTGGCCTATAAGAAAAATAAAAAAGAGCGGGTCAATTTAGATTATACCAAGCATGCCGTATATCCCTGGCTCACAGGGGGCGAACAGTCTACCACACGTCCTTTTAGACGTCGCCAACATACGCGCTTTAACCGTACAGTCATGGACACTGAGTCCTCTGGCACAGAAGCTTCTTCAACAAGCGAAAGAGAGGGGGACCATAACGCTATTCACCCACTCCCTTTAGGGGTCCCACCCCGCGGACACCGGGGGAATCCCGGAGGAAATACACGAGGCGGGGGGGCCAGAACAAGAGAGCGAGGGGTCAAAACCCGATACCAGCCCACTCGCCAACCAATGAAGTAGTCTTCAACTTGTCATCCCGCAATCTTAACACCACGGAGGTACAAGTTTTATCTAAAGGTTTAAATTTCGTGCCCACTAACAAACCCGACCCATTCACCATCAAAGTGGAACAATTAAAACTGACCCGGCAATTAAAGCTACGAGAATTCTTCCAAGATAAACAACAGGAACAGTCTTCTACGCAACCAGTCTCATTTCCCCCGGTACTAAGACCAAAATCCAAGTTTGATCCTGTATCAGTTAACCCGTCCATAAAGACATTCAGCAGATTGATGGAACAGGACATTAAACACACACTCTCCAAACCATCATCTGGACATTCCAATTTCAGTGTCCTGGAATGGAAGGCAGTAAAATCGCTGAGTGATGATCCAAGCATTGTGATACGTCCTGCGGATAAGGGCGGCGGCATAGTTTTACAGGATACTGTGAACTATGTCGCCGAACTTAATCTGCAACTCGGTGATACTGAGACGTATGCACCTTTATCCAAGGACCCTACTATACAGTATAAAGCTGAACTTGATCAAATATTATCCACGGCGTGCATCACAGGCATCATTAACAAATCCACTATTGATGCCCTGACTACTCAGTACCCCATTACTCCGTTATTATATTCTTTGCCCAAAATCCACAAAAATCCTGTCAATCCCCCCGGTCGCCCGATCATTTCGGCCCGGGGGTCACTTTATCAATGTATTTCTGTTTATCTGGACTTTTTTTTGCAACCTTGTATTCAAGCTGAAAATACTTACCTCAAAGACACCAGTACCCTACTAGCTAAACTCTCTGCTATACCCACTGTACCCCAGTCTGGGGTCCTTAGTACTGTAGATGTCACCAGCCTCTATACCTGCATCCCTCATGATGCAGGTATAGCGGCAGTACAAACTCTCATTTCTGACAATCCTTTGTACTTGGGTCCCGACATTACATTTTTTTTGACACTATTGAAACTCACCCTAACACGGAATTATTTTTTATTTAATGGTAGATACTACCTACAACTCCGTGGCTGTGCGATGGGGTCCTCTGTGGCCCCGTCGCTAGCAAATGCCTTTATGTTTATCATTGAAAAACTGCTTTTTTTCACAAGACCCTCCATCAGAGATTCGATGTTTTTATACACCCGTTACATCGATGACCTCCTGATTGGATGGTCAGGAGATGCCCAAATACTGACAGACCTGATCACTGAACACAATGCTAGTTCCTCGCCAGTGAAATTTACTTTTACTATCCATCCATCAGAGGTACAATACCTCGATGTTAATATTCAAATCAAAGAGGGCCGCTTTGTAACATCCCTTTTTTCTAAATCTACCGACCGCAACAATATGTTGCTGGCATCAAGCCATCATCCGGTCCCGTTAATTAAAGGCCTCCCTTTTTCCCAAATGTTGCGGGTTCACAGGATTACAAGTGAGCGAGACAAGTTAGAAGAAGCTCTAGATGTCATGCGTGACAAATTTATTGAAAGGGGATATGCTCCCCAAGATTTAGAAATCATCAAAAGAAAAATTCTGGCTTTACCTTGCCCTGTTCACAATTTATCCAGGCCCCCCAAAGATATTAAAACCCAAAATAAACTGATTTGGGTTAACTCTTTTCATCAAAAGAGCCCCGATATCAGACGATGTGTTAACAATCGGTGGCCGATAGTTAGCACTGACACTTCGTTACCATCCTTAAAAAACAAATCAGTGATGTGTGCCTACACCAGGGGCCGCAATCTACGCGACCTACTGGTTAAAAATGATGTGATTTTTCCTCCCCCAGTAACGACTTTTCTGGGTACCCCTAAACCGGGGTGTTACAGGTGCTGCGGCTGCATCACCTGTAGCTTCATGACCCCAGGTGATGCGTTTTTTCATCCCTATTCCGGGAAGAGGTTTCAAATCAGACATCGGGTTTCATGTCATACACGATTCGTGGTATATCTCATTAGCTGTCCTTGTGGCCGACACTATGTCGGCAAAACCGACTGTTCCTTCAAGGAAAGGGCAGCAGCCCATAGGTCGGCCATCAAGGCAGCTATTGAGTCTGGATCCAGTGAACAACCAGTGGCGCGACACTTCGCGCAGGCCCGACACCCACTTACCTCGCTCAGATACCGCATAATCGACCATGTCCCCCCTCTCAAGAGAGGGGGTGACAGGTCCCTTGTGCTGTTACGAGCTGAGTGCAGGTGGATCTATCGCCTGGACACACTGGCCCCCAGGGGCTTAAATGAGTACCTGGGGTTATCCTGTTTCCTTTGATCATTGTATTATTTAACACATGCTGTTGCTTTGTCTCCCTGCATTTGTGCACTTTTTACATATGAGGGAAGACATTTACATACCGCTATGTTAGCAAAAGAGCCATAGCTTGTATCCTTATGTATATGCCTTATTGATAGCATCATTCGCTTTTTACATTGCTATTTTATATGTCAATTACGCTGTTTTTAAATATATGTTTATTATTGTTTTGGGTGCCATTGCTATGGTTACCCATGCATTGTTGTCATTGGTTCACTGTTTTTTTGTGTTTGCACAGGATCACTTCGCGTCTCCTGTGACGCTCCAACGCGATGACGTCACCATTAGGCGCCCGGGGAGCTGCGGCAGGAGACCTGAACGGGTCTCTCAGGTATTTATGTACGGTATGTTTCACTTGTTTCCTATCTCTTTTGCACCTTGATAAAAAGACCTGACGGTCTTGAAACGTCGGTTTACCCAAGCCTGTCTCTGGTGTTATTTCTTTGGAGTGCCGCCGTCCCACTGACTATATATATATATATATATATATATATATATATATATATATATATATATATATTATATATACACACACATATATATATATATATTTATTGTGTGTGTGTATGTTTGCGTATGCATGTGTGTTCAACATGGGGCTCATATTGAACTAATAGGAAATCCAGCAAAATGGATACAATTGTTCCTAGACAAAGCATGTTGTGATGCAAGAGGTGAATATGGTAATTCTGTTATACTCGGGGAATACACAGACTGCTTTTGTATATAGCACATAAATCAAGACAGTTTTATTTTGACACTGCAATTTAGAGATGAGTTGGAATGTGGGTCTCCTTCCAAATCTGAAAATCTGAATCTGACCACATACTTTGAATTTGTGCCCCCCCCCCACCCACCCACACACAAGCAGTACAAAATTATATGTATCTTGGCTTTAAAATGTATTGTTATATTTATGCCTTTTAATAGATTGTATCTTTCCCTCAGAGGCAATGTGTTAAATGACAATATTGCATCATACTTACCTAAGCTTCGCTTCTGAAGCTTAGGTAAGTATGAGTTTTCTGGAATAAAAATCGGGAGTTTTCTGGAATCTCAATTGGCTCTCAGAGATGCCCTGAAAAAGTGGACAAATTTCCCAGAGGCCACGTGTCGCTGCCACATTCTCCTGTGTGAAGTTGGAAATCCCAGGTGTCTTTATGATGTGGTTTACGCTAAATCAGGTCGTCGTTATCCACACTTCGCTATGCCAGTTATTGCAGTATTAGTGGGCAATAGGGCACCGTTGATTCAAACATGGTACCCATTGGTGATAAAATAGTCCCCACAGACCATGCAGTGGCTAGAATGCACTGGGGGTCAACAAGGGACTACTGCTACGCCACTGCAGTCACCTGAAGGTACTTGACTGTGGTTCCGTCACACCTGCCCCCATTATAAATATCCCTCCCAAAATGACCAATGCCTTAAAGGAGACAGTTATTAAGGACGTTAGAGGTGGTGGCAGCCATCTTAGGATGGTCATTTTAATGGAGACATGCCCAACAGAACCACTGATATCTAGTTATATTACTTTCACTTACACGTCAACCAAAATATAAAAATTTGCTTTAATAAGGGAAGATTTGTCCAATTTTTTTTTTTTAATTCAAACAGTCTGGTTTAATTCTTTGAAATTAATTGTATTTTTTTTTATTCAAGAATGCACTTCATTGAATGTTGAACAATGTTAATGTTCTTATTTTGAAGCGGCTCACCGTTGGGTCTGCTACTAGCGCTAGGGCTGTTGAGCCTGACTAGATGTTGGACCTGAAAGGGTTAAATGGAGATGTCAAATTTCTGATGCACCTCAGTTGTGACCCTGAACACTACACACTGGGCCTGATTCAGAACTGCTCGCTGGGCTGCAAGTATTTAGAGAGCACTAAGCAAATAAGCAAAATAAAAATGTGCAAGTATTTTGAGAGCACTAAGCAGGTACACGCTGCCCCACTGCCCTGCCGTGCTCCCTTCCCCCGTCGCTGTGCGTCCGCAGCCCTGCACATAGGGGGAAAATCACTCGCCATCAAATGATTTTCTCCCTGCTCTCAAGCGCCAAGTAAGTCTAGACTCAGCATTGTGAAGGCCGTGGTGTCATCGGCCCTCCCTCCCAAAGGCCAGGGAACGCCTGTGGAACACGTAGGTGTTACACCCCAAATGCCCCGCACCTATCAATCACCTTGTGAGTTTCTAGTAAAGGCTAGCCTTCGTATGGTCCTTTCACAAGGGCACCTTGCGCACAGCATACCTTGCGCACAGCATACCTTGCGCACAGCATACCTTGCGCATGTAGGGTCTTTTGAAAATTGTCAGGGCTGCAAATTCGGGTATGGGTCTGAATCGGGCCCACTATGCAATATTTTAAACAATATCAGTCATTTTGGCCCTTATGAGTGATTTCATCGAAAATATCGCTCATAGTGTACAATACAAACGTTGTACATGCAGCTCAATTTGACTATATCGACTGCATGTACGGAGCTGAGAACCCGATGACAACACTGAACAACATCGTTAACAATATTGTTCAGTGTGTTTACACTATATCGTTTGACCGGGCTTTCAAGGGAAGTTAGTGACAATATCGTTCATGGAGTGAATCTTCTACATACTTGCCTACCTGACCCTCTCCGTGAGGGAGAAAATGCTCTGCTCCTGGACTTCCCTGGTAATGTGTGATTGCCATCACCTGTGGTGAGCTAGGTAAATGATAAGAAAGGTGTTTCCCCACAGGTGATGGCAATCATACATTACCAGGGAAGTCCAGGAACAGAGCATTGTCTCCCTCATGGAGAGGGTCAGGTAGGCAACCATGATCTTCTAGTGTGTACGTACCCTAATACCCCTTTCACATCGCACTTTTAAAATGGTAAATTGCCGATTTTTTTTCATTTTAAAACGTTTAAGCCTGCACTGTGAATGCACCAGAGCCGATTTACCGTTTAAAGTTAACTGGTATTTCGAACCGTGTAAAAAGCAGAGTCCTACACGGTTCCTTGCCGTTTTTTGAGCAATGTGAATGTGTACAATGTGTCTGAAACGGTATTTCAGGCAAACAACACAAGCTACAGAGCAGTGATAGGCTGTCTCCTTTAAAATGACAGGCAATGTTGACACTCTGGCTTGAAACGTGTTCGGGTTGAAACGGTTTGACTGCTATGTTGAATGAGACTTAACCGGTATTTAAAACGGTAATCTGCGGCAATGTTAAGGCTCTGACCCGTTTTAATTACCGTTTTAAAATACCGGTTTTTAAAACGTGTCGGCGATGTGAAAGGGGTATTAGACTGCAACAGTAACTAATTAATCAGTTTTTTATTTGATAAAACTCAGCCTATTCCTGGCGACCACAACCACCTAAATTAATACAAATGTTCAGTGTTCATTTTCACAAACCGTGTTCAAAATCATTGGTTTTTACAGATTTTTTTAAATTTGATAATAGCTTCCCATTAATGTAGACAGATGGAATGCAATCTCCTTCGTTACCCCATTGCCAATCAGACTTAAGACTCTCGCTTTAATGTATCTCTCCCATTATGCCTATGTGACTGCAAATAGCACAGCCACTCTTGCTCATTCCTATGCCAATGTAAATATACTATCTCTGCATTTATGATTAATGTCTTTTAGTGCCAAGAGCAGCATTTAACAAGCCAACAGCAGACATCTATTAGCAGCTAATTAGGGACAGTCTGGCTGACTGGGGAAATGTCCACGGATATATATGCTATATACACTGCTCAAAAAATGAAGGGAACACTTAAACAACACAATGTAACTCCAAGTCAATCACGCTTCTGTGAAATCAAACTGTCCTCTAAGGAAGCAACGCTGATTGGCAATCAATTTTGCATGCTGTTGTGCAAATGGAATAGACAACAGGTGGAAATAATAGGCAATTAGCAAGACACCCCCAATACAGGAGTTGTGCTGCAGGTGGTGACCACAGACCACTTCTCAGCTCCTATGCTTTCTGGCTGATGTTTTGGTCACTTTTGAAAGCTGGCGGTGCTTTCACTCTAGTGGTAGCATGAGACGGAGTCTACAACCCACACAAGTGGCTCAGGTAGTGCAGCTCATCCAGGATGGCACATCAATGCGAGCTGTGGCAAGAAGGTTTGCTGTGTCTGTCACCGTAGTGTCTAGAGCAGGCTTTCCCAACCACGGTCCTCAAGGCACACCAACAGTGCAGGTTTTGTAGATATCCAGGCTTGAGCACAGGTGACTTAATTGGTACCTGAGGGATTCTGATTAAACCATCTGTGCTGAAGCCTGGATATCACTAAAACCTGCACTGTTGGTGTGCCTTGAGGACCGTGGTTGGGAATGCCTGGTCTAGAGCATGGAGACGCTACCAGGAGACAGGACAGTACATGTGGAGACGTGGAGGAGGCCGTAGGAGGGCAACAACCCAGAGCCCTGCAAAATTTCCTCCAGCAGGCCACAAATGTGCATGTGTCTACTCAAATGTTCAGAAACAAACTCCATGAGGGTGGTATGAGGGCCCGACGTCCACAGGTGGGGGTTGTGCTTACAACCCAACACTGTGCAGGATGTTTTGCATGTGCCAGAGAACCCCAAGATTGGCAAATTTGCCACTGGCGCCCTGTGCTCTAGTCTTCACAGATGAAAGCAGGTTCACACTGAGCACATGACAGATGTGACAGAGTCTGGAGAAGCCAAGGAGAACGTTCTGCTACCTGCAACATCCTCCAGCATGACCGGTTTGGCAGTGGGTCAGTAATGGTGTGGGGTGGCATTTATTTGGGGGCCGCACAGCCCTCCATGTACTCGCCAGAGGTAGCCTGACTGCCATTAGGTACCGAGATGACCTCTTGTGAGACCATATGCTGGTGCGGTTGGCCCTGGGTTCCTCCTAATGCAAGACCATGCTAGACCTCATGTGGCTGGAGTGTGTCAGCAGTTCCTGTGTACTGTGTACGCACTATCCCGGTAACTATGCGTGCCCCCAGGATGTTAACGACCCCCTCTGCTGTCTGTACATAAAGTACAGTAAGATCTGACAGCATTCTCCTGGAAGTGGCCACTGAATGATATAGTTTGTTAAATCGTTTAAGGTGCATGCACTATATCGTTTGCTCAAGGGAAATTGTTGATGACATTGTATAATGGGCCTTATACAGGTTCAATCGCTGGGTGTTCCCCTGGGAATGCAGGCGGGTCGATGCCTGCTGGGGGGTGGGCTGCTTACTTTGCATGTGCCCGCTCCCTTTTTGGCCATCTCTGTCGGAAGTAAAAGTCACTCTAGACTGACTTTTATTTGTGAATGTGAAAAAAAAATCATTCAATGGTCGGTGACCATTTAAGCAGACACATTCCCTTGCATGCAAATCCAGGGAATGTGGTCGGTATCCAGGGTGTTTGTTCGGTATCCGGATTCATGATAGATTGACTCTACAGATGGGGCCGGGCTCTTCTTTGCTGGCGAATCGCCAGAACGTCACCGCTGGCGATCCGCCAGCAGCCCGGCTCGCCATCTGACTGAGACGCGCATGCGTCCCACGCGCACGCTCGTCTCAGTTTCCGGCGACGGGAACCCTGTCCGTCTCCGCTTCAGGGAGATGGACAGGGTTAGGGGGGGTGCGGGGAGGCGGTGGGGACCCCGGTTGACCGCCGACAAGCCGTCGGTGACCCGGGGGAAGCGCCGTCGGAAGGGGACGTGCGCGCATCTCGTGTGCGCGTGTCCTCTTTCGCTGTACAGATGGCAGGGGATGGCGGCGCCATCCCCTGAAATGATGAGACCTGCCCCATCTGTAGGTTGACAGTCATAATGTCGACTACTATTGGTCGACAGTCAAAAGGTCGACATGGTCAAAAGTTCGACATGGAAAAGGTCAACATGAAAAAGGTCGACATGTGCTTTATGGGAAAAAAATTGAGCCGACATGTGCCGACAGGCAGTATTTCATGCCCTACCATCCACTACGGTGTGGAGGAAGAATGTAATAGTGTGCCGAGATCAGCGAAGGCACCGTGCCCGAAGCATGGCGAGAGTAACGAGACAGGCAATGGGAAGCGGTACACTTAGACATGTCCATACCAACCTATGTCGACACAGACACCGAAAAAAAACAGGAAAAACTCATGTCAACTTTTTGAATGTCAACCTTTTGACCCTGTTGACCTTTTGATTGTCGACCTATAGAAGTCGAACTTATGACTGTAGACCTAGACATTGTAGATCTAATACACCATAACCATTTGGTCAGGGGGGGAGGGGGGGGGGCGGCGTTTACCTGTTCGCTAGGCTGCGAACATACACAGCCTAACAAACAGGTCCTAAAGTGTGCCCAGGTTACCATTTGAGTGCCAACATCTCTGTGAGCGATGTGCAAAATATCGGCTAAAAATGCCAAAGTCGCTCACATTTCTTATATAATGTTGTTAAAAAATGTTGTGTGAAAATATATTTCTATGCAAGGTCCCCATTGCCGGTCATTATGATGCAGAAAAATGTCTGCTTGACAATTTTCCCAACCAATTTGGAAAAATTCACTTGGCACTCAAAGGGTTAACTATGGTATGTTTTCCGGAATCGGCTGATTCCTCACGGTTTGAATAACCTGAAGGTTTTCCCCGGCAAAATGACAAAAAATAAATAAATAAATACATCACATACAACAATATTTTTTTTTTCTTTTAACAAATTGCTTCAATATTGGATATTTTATTATATCAATGTCAATCAGCTTTATCACCGGAGAAAGGGCCCAGTTGATAAATAGTCTTAAAATTCATATGTTTGTTGTTTTTCACTTTCGAGGACATTCTTTAATTTTCAGATCTCATGTTTCCTCTTGTGGAGTGTATCTGGATCAATTTTAACAAGGATTAACTGAAGCATGAACGAGCACTGGGGGGAGGGGTGGAGTGGTGAGAAAAAACCTCCTTTATTAGTCCTATTTGTATCTAGATTTCTCTGTGAATCCTCTAACGGCAGTAGAAGCATTTGTAATGCTTTTCTTCATGCACAATAATGAATTAAAATGTGTCTTTTTTAGATATGCTGAGGTATAAACCAGATTTCAGAAACCAGCTACGTACCGTATCTCCACCGCAAACCGCAGAGTGTATAGGTTGTATATGTTTTAGGTCCAAATGGCTTTAGTTCAGGGTTGCCTACCCTCCCGGAATGGCCAGGAGACTCCCAAAAATCTGGTCCCCCTTCTGCCCCCCCGGAAAGGTGGGCAACCCTCTTGGATTTTGAGAAATCTTCGCGGCTAGTGCACATCTAAGTAGAATGTAACAAAATGAGTGATGAAGGAACTGCGCAATGAATATTTATACATGCTGCCCCTTATGTGTAAATGGACAGAGATACCAACTATTCTATAAGCGTTACACAGTCAGATGCATGCACGCGTCATTCATACCCACTTATCTAAAAATAAAGACTCGGACAATTGCATTTGGCTTGAAAGGGGTCGGCATTTTATTTATTTGAAGAGGAAGGTCTATTTATAACTAACTCTTAATAAAAGGTCCCTTCCTCTAAACTAAGGTGGCGGTGAATAGAATGGTTAAAATATGGACAAAAATTTCTGCAAAAAATTATATAATTCAAATAAGAAAAAGGGCATTGAAAGTATTGAGGATCTGCCACTATCCTTGGCCACCTTAAAATTAAGGATCGGCCTTCTGCCACTATCCTTTTCAAACCAGAAAATAACACCAACATTAAATGCAATCTACTAATGCGCCAAATACCCGTCAACGGTCAGGGATCGACCATCTGCCACTATCCCTGACCACGGCACAAATGGCAAAGCTTATTACTCTGCCGCCTACGGGAATAATAATTGGGCCATCTGCCCCATTCATATAATTATGACAGCCAAGCATAAAGTGGTGCGTGGACCCACCTGGACCGGCAATGCCCACCTTCGTGAGCTGATATACATTTATATGACTAAACTGTCCTTCAACCAATATTTAAATATAAGCAAAACATATAACCATTCTGAACCGGCCACCAATAAAGCCGACACAATGATTCCAATGTAAAAACCCAACCACTTAGGGCGGGATGGTGGGCAACGAATCGGACTGAAAAGAGATGGAACCTTCTAGACATAGGCATACAGATGGAGCCCTCCTCATTTAGCCTGTTAATTGGATTAATTGAGTAATAGGATTACTATGCAAATCCCCTACTGTATTCTTCTATGTATTGTATTGCTGCTGAGAACAATAGGATAGCCATGGCTAGCCATGGTGAGCCACAACCTAAGGAACAAAGTTGACAGGGGCTCCAACTGTATATCAGATGTAGAGCCACTCCCCTGATATTCCATCAACCAATCAAATCAGTACTCCCTTCACACAACATTCCTCCCCTTAAAAGCTCAACCCCCACATGCCAGTGTATATGATTCCTTGTTACATGCCCATGCTGGTAAGTTTATGTTGCTTCGGATAAACTAGTTATCTTCTGCAATCTGGAAAACGGTATACAAAACATGAATACACATGTGGGCACAGTGTTCAATAAAATATGTCTTACAAGCCTGGCACATTCAAGAAAGTGCAGAATTTATTGCAAACATTAAACCAATAATAAAAAGAGGGTCAATAACAATAGACAATAACAACCAGATAAATGGTATCCACTAGGAGCTCAATAAGGCAAAAGTGTATCTGACACTGGGCTGGTGATACAGTGGGCTTAGCTCAAAGGTAGCGGGCTGTGATAGCACGGCACCACCACAGGAAGTTTGTATCACAAGGAGGCTCCGGGCTTATGCCAAAGTGCTGGTATGAAGTGCAAGTTCAGTTAATCCAAATCAATCAATGCTTTTTGGAGTCCTCAGACTCCTTCTTCAGGATAAAATGAATGGTCACATATTTATAGTCATCTTGATTTAGCTGGAAATTGCAATTTCTCCTCCTGGGATAGGGATGGCCACTGCTGGAAATCAGAGTACAGCATAGATTCAGTATAGGAAGAGAAGGGACCTATACTGTACCTTACATGCATGCAAATTATGCCAACTATAAATGAACTAAGTATGGTTTAAATCAACTGAAGAAGTAACACCTGGTCCAAATATGTCTACTAAATGGAATGCATATAAAGAAATTCTTGGCCGCATTATATGTGAAAGTATGTCCGTTGTATGAAGAAAAAAATGGTCACCGAAAGGAACGCAACCGTAAGTGCGAGGTTGCACCCATGTGTCACTCCAGAAGTGAGCCGGAAATTGCAATTCCAGTTCAATCATGAGGAATATAAATATGGGACCTTGTGGAACCATTGATCCAATCCTGAAGGACACTGAGGACTCCGAAACACATTGATTGATTTCGATGAACTAGACTTGCACTTGGACAGCACCAGCAATTTACTGTATACCAGCACTTTGACATAAGCCTGAAGGCTCTCTGCGTATCAAACCTCCTGTGGTGGTGCTATGCTATCACAGCTTGGGACCTTTGCGCTATTCTTATATCATTATACTGAACTTTATAGATTAATGATAGATAGATAGATAGATAGATATACTGTATGTTTTATTCCCAACATGGCCCTCACTGTGTGGAGTTTGTATATTCTTCCTGTTTTTGCATGGGTTTCCTCTGGGTACTCCAGTTTCCTCTCACAATACAAAATATACAGTAGATTAATTGGCTCTCAAAACAAATGAACCATAGGCCATTATTCTAGTTCACTCTTAGAGGCAAATTCCTTCTCAAATGGACAAAACCATGTGCACTGCAGGTGGGGCAGATATAACATGTGCAGAGAGAATTAGATTTGGGTGGGGTTTGCTTCAAAGTGAGATCTATATTGCATTGTAAAAATAAAGCAGTCAGTATTTTCCCTGCACAGAAACAAAATAACTCACCCAAATCTAATTCTATCTGTACCTGTTACATATGCCCCCCCCCCCCCCCCCCCCCTGCAATGCACATGGTTTTGTCCATCTGAGATGGAATTTGCTTCTAAGAGTGAACTAGAATAAGGCCCCTAGTGTGTAAGTGTGTTATTGTACATGTGTTTAGGGTAGAATAGGTATTAAGGAATTATAACATTTTTGGTTTTACAGTATTTTATTTTGTTTTTATTTTTGGTCCATTTTTTTTCATCCCTTGTCTTTTTTTTCTCTTTCTTCATTTGCAGAATGTCACTGGATCCTCTTCTTGATGATGTTGCAGAAGATATACTGAAGGGTTTATTCTCCAGTTACTGTATGATATAACTATTGCCTTTCATGTACTGTATCTCTTACTTACATACAAATAAAAAGTGTCTGCACCTAACTGTTGACCACCTATCAGTAGCCTCCATCCTGTCATCATTTTTTCCTTTAACATCCTTATTTTTAGTATCATGAAAGTGTACGCCTTTCCCCATGCTCTATAGTGCATATAGCATAGCTTTATCAGCTCCACAACGACTGTATTATGTCCCATTATCCATTCTGATCTCATTGGCCAGGCTGGACCTGACAGCCTCAGCACCTTCTGATAGTATATATTCATAAAACCCAAGTGGCGAGAATAATGCGAGAGCTGCTCTGTTCTACTAGAACCTCCAATGACAGTTAACAAGCTCAAGGTATCAACTATATGTTGGCCCACCAGGAATCTTCCCTGTGGGCCCTATGGCCAATCCACCCCTTGTACACATGGTCATTGAAGAACAACACACATTAAAAAGTGCTAACAATACCATGGAGGAGATTTAAAAACCCTTAGACAGTACCTACCAAATACCAACCAATCAGCTCCTAACTGCCATATTGTGGTCAGTTTGAAAAATGTCAGTAAGGAACTGATTGGTTGGAAGTTTATCTCTGTCCACTTTAGCTCTGTCCAATACTTAGTACAGTACATCTGCCTCATGTATTGTATCGGTGCATTATAAAAGTGTTAGGCATATCTCCCTGTAGCATATTGTACCATACTTATCTACCCTCCTGGAAGGTTGGACAAGCCTCCCACATTTATCGGGGCCCCCGCATAAGCCCCCACATTCCCTCCCTCTCTCTGCCGGTCAAATTCCGGCATTCTCGGCTCTTCACGGAGAAGGGGCGGGGCTAAAATAATGAAAATTGCATCATTTAGTAGCACCACCTTCCCAAAGAGCCACGAATCACAGCATTTACAATAAAGGGGTGGGGCTTAATGATGGCATTCCCAGCCCCACCCCTCGACAAAGCTGCAAAGAGTGTCCTCTGCAGGCTTCTCCCGAAGAGGAGACACTTAAAAGTAGTCAAGTATGTATTGTGCTCTATAGTTAATGACTCTTCCATTGGAATAGAATTATATTTTTCCAGAGCAGTAAGAGTTGTAACAGTGCTGGCAATTTCAGAAATCACATGATGCAATCACTTGTCGGAAAATGGAAGTGTACAGGTCCATTCGCTTTCATTAATTCCTTGACTACAAGCATTAAAGTGCATTTAATAAGCTTTAAAGACACGATAAAAGCTTCAATTTTATTCCAAAATTACACTTGTGTCTCCTTTACAAATCTTGTGTGGGGAACATCACTCTGAAAATACTATTCTCATTATCGTCTTCCAAGTGCTGGATGCCTGGATAAATCTGATTATCTGTGTCAACAAAATCCACAATTCTAATTGTATAGATAACATACATACCGGACATAGCATAAGTGTAATGTGTTGATGAGAAAAAAAAAATAATAAGATTGTATTTTTGAAACACCGAGATGGTAAAATGACATTCTGAGATATATTCAGGTTAGATCTTTAACAGTCTGATGTGTGCCATCTACAGGACAGAAAATATAATTCATAAACGAAAGAAAAATCATACGGATAAAACAACTGCAGACAGGGAATATGTTTTCCCTCTTTATTTGTACATACAAAAATTTTTAATAGACAGCAACAGCACTAGTGCCGACATTGTAAACAAATGTAATGCAGGACTTATATTTAAGCAGATCAGGTTCCGCATGCATTCATTTTTGTTTTAAACAAAAGACCCCCAAGTATCTATAAGATTTTTTAAATAAAGAGTGTCCCACTTACATTGGCGTATCTATTATGTGGTGTATATGGGTACCTTTGTCCAGAGGACTCACATCACACACCCTGAAGCAGCACCACCAATCACAGGGAAAACCGAACAGCAACCATTTTCCTGGAGATTTGAGCATGCGCAGTGCAGACAATTCCCTGGGAACATGGTGGTGAGCTATGTTTGTGGAGACCTGCACATGAACTACAATATACGATGGTTGGGTCGACACACAAAAGGTAAACATGCATTTGGTCGACCACTGTCTAGGTCCACAGTCAAAAGGTCAACATGTTTTAGTTTTTTTTCCAGCCGACATGTGCCGACAGGCGGTATTTCATGCTCTACCATCCACTAGGGCATGGAGGGAGAATAGAATAGCATGGCGAGTGCAGCAAGCCATGGGAGGGGACGCGGTGCACTGATACAGTTACCATGTCAACCATGTCGACATTCGGGGAACACAAAAAAACCCATGTCGACATTTTGACTGTTGACATAGACAGTGTCAACCTAATGCTTGAGGCAACCTTCCAACCATGTCTACTTTTAAGTATGTCGACCTATTTGAGGTGTCAACGTAAGCCATGTCGACCTTCAGTGGTCAACTTAATGCATGTCGACCTTTTGTGGGCCAAACCAATGGCCCATACCCATGAATTGCTAAGTGAAAGTAAAGACAGACTAGTTGGTAAATCCTGTTTTTATATTGAAGCTGGCATTATTCTAGGAGGCTGATTCAATTCTGTGTGATGTTGGATCCAAGCCCAGCTCAGCCCGAACAGTCCTTGGAAGCTGATAATGATGGCATAGCATGGTACCATCATTATCACCTCAACATTACATAATTACCCGCGCTCCACTATAGAAATGTGCAGGATAATAAATGCTGTTCAACTTCCGTATCTACTGTTGATTACCCATCCTTCACATACTGGCCCTTATTCTGGTTGGTGCGGTAATGTCCGCGTGCGTTCGTGCCGCCGATGTGTCTGCGCATGTGCAGAGGCGTCTCTGCGAACGGAACGCACATCCAAATTCCGCATGAAATGTGTACACTACGAACAGGGGGTGGAGAGGGGAGCGAAGAGCTGTTTGGGCTCATTACCATATGTTTACACCCCGCGTTTCATGGGCGTTCCCATGAAAACGCTGGGCGTACGTATGGTAATGCACTGTGACGCACGTGTAGGGGGCGGACATATGACATTGCCGGATGTCAGCTGCCCGCCCAGATCCCTGCTTTTGCACGGAGAAATGCCGTGTGGTCTGAGGTTGCGGGAGCTGGCGGACCACTCGGCCCTGCATTCGATGGTCTGCGACCATCGAATGATGGGGGAGGTTCCAAGAGATGGAGGAGGTGTATCCGTGAGAAATCCACTCGTGCACCGTGCGGTCAGCGGCTTACCGCATTCGGACGGAGTGAGCGATCCGTACGAAAGGCGGGGTTTAGGACGCAAGGTCCTGTCCGCATATTCGGCTATGTCCGCACCGACCAGAATAAGGCCCACTGTCTGTATTCTGTAATATCATGGAAAAATGAATCTCCCCGTAAGAGTGAGGTCAGATGTACAAATATATTACTACAGATACTGTATGGAAAAATGCCCAAAGAGGGGCATTTATGTATTCTCCATAGTCAATAGTCCAGCGCACAGGTTCTCAAAGTCAGTCCCCACACAGTGCACGTTTTCCAGGTCTCCTCACAGAATCACAAGTGAAATATTTAGCTCCACCTGTGGATCTTTTAAAATGTCTCATTCAGTAATGAGTGCACCTGTCGAGTGACCTGGAAAACGTGAACTGTGTGGGGTCTTGAGGACCGAGTTTAATAACCACTGGTCTAGCATAAAGGTGCCCATACACGTACCGATTACCTGGTACTTTTTGTGCTAAAATAGCATCGTTGTGCATGCAATGCGATGCTATTTTAGCACAAAAAGTACCGGGTAATTGGTACGTGTATGGGCACCTTAAGAAATTTTGGTTCTCGCTGCCCATCACCCAACCTTTGCTACTGTTGAACCTTTTTTGCCTTGTCCTAAACGGTGATAAAACAAAATACATTTTTGTGACATTCTTTATCTTTATAAATAACACCATTAATAAGCTGTCATTGAGCCAGTGGTGGAAAATGCGACATGTACAGTACATAGAGGCTGCGTGACATTTCTATAAATGTCGTGTAAGCAAGAGGGCCTCTCTCCATCCAGAAATCTGTCTACCCCACTTTAATAAATAAGCCACAGCGTGCATACATTCTGGCTACTCTGTCACCTTCATAATAATGCTCCATTAGGATATTAGTGTTCATGTGAAATAACAACAAGGTCTATTTATACTGTATGTGCAGGATGGATGTGACCAATGGTTGCAGGTACTGTAATATTTCTTGTTTTTCCATCATCTCCCTACAAACGCTATCTGTACAACACTCTGGGCCCGATTCAGACCTGTTCGCTGAGCAGCTAGTGCTCGGAACCCAGGGATCAGGTTAGCGCCACCCAGGGCTATTTTTCAGCAGGCTCCAGCAGGAACTGAGGCCCTTATTCTAGTTCACACTTTCTGCCAAAATCTTTCTTAGATGGACAAAACCATGTGCACTGCAAGTGGGGCAGATGTTACTTGTGCAGAGAGAGTTAGATTTGGGTGGGGTTTTACTTCAAAATGAGATCTATATTGCAGTGTAAAAATAAAGCAGCCAGTATTTACCCTGCACAGAAACAAAATGACTCACCCAAATCTAATTCTCTCTGCACATTTTAAATCTGCCCCCCTTCAGTGCACATGGTTTTGTCCATCTAAGTAAGATTTTGTCAGAAAGAGTGAACTAGAATAAGGGACTCAGTTTCTGCTGGAGCCTGCTGAAAAATAGCCCTGGCGCCACCTATCTGCACTGCTGTGAATGCGTCTGCAGCTGTGCACACAGGGGGAAATCCATTTGTAATCAGTCACCATCAAATGGATTACCCCTGTTCGCAAGCACCGGGTAAATTTGCAAGCACCGGCGACGGCCATGGGGAGGAGGCCGCTGATGGTGTCAGTGAATCTCCCTCCCAAGGGCACGGGAACACCTGCGTTTTCTGGGGCACTCCCAGAAAATGCTAGATTACCACCCCCAAATGGTCACAGGGTATCATTGACTTTGCATACGGACAGTGAAGGCTAGCCTTCGCTTGCGCCGTTCGTACAGATGGCTCGCACATGCGCACAGTGTACCGCACACATGCGCGGTCATCCGATAATTGCTCGGGCTGCGAATCCACAGCCAAGCGTGCGTGTCTGAATAAGGCCCTCTGTCCCAGGGCTGAGATAAGGTCTTTTGGCTCTTGAACACTGATGTCTCTGACCAACTGTCATAACAGCTAGAACTAAAGCTGCAAGGGTAATGGGGAAAGGCAGGAAGGCAACAGATGTACAGTATGAAGCAGTGATAAGGGAGGGGAAGCGATCCAGAAGAGAAGTGGCCCATGGCAACCAATCAGCTGCTCTGTATAATTGTATATTTTGCAAATTATAGATGTTACTTCAGTGCTGATTGGTTGCCATGGGCCACTTCTCCACTGGCTCACTTCTCCGCCCATATGCTTCATACATCTACCCCTGAGTGTGTGTTGGTCTTTAGCATCCACCTCCAAGGTTTGAAAGATCTCCCCCCGTGTCAACTAAAGTGTTGTCTAGCTCCAGGCAGGGAACCTTGCCACCATACAGTATGTGGACCAGATGTATCAAGCTTCAAAGTGATAAAATGGAGAGTGATAAACAGCCAGCCAATCTGCTCCTACAGTACCTGTTATTTTTCAAACTCAGCCTGTAACAGGGCAGTTAGGAGCGGATTGGATGGCTGTTTATCACTCTCCATGTTATCACTTTTTGAAGCTTGATACATCTGGCTGTGAGTCAGTAGCAAATAATCCCAAAGACGGGCTCACTCATGAATTTCGAAAATACAATTATTAGCCCAAACACCAAAGCCTGATGAATGGCAATAATAAAGCAGCATAGGAACATTAAGCAGGAATTGAATGGGTGCACAGCTGTATTGCTTTCAAACTTTAATGTAAAATTCATGGCACAGTGTGCACTCAACTATCTGTACAAGGCTATAGCACTCTATTTCACCAACCTCTTCCTCGCTGTCCCCTCTCTACATACAACTCAGTTTGCTTGCTCATTTTGTTCTAAACGCTCCAAGAAAAAGAGTTTCTGATTAACAAATTATAAGAATTCCATGGCCTCGGACAGGACCTATTACAGCGAGCAGAAGTGATGTTACACGGAGCACTGGGGCTGAGAGCCAAAGCTCAGGTGCATTTTTTTGGTTGTCCACACGGCGGCCTTCCCTGAGTGGTAACTCCTGAGGTTGCGGTTTATCTGGGCTGCAGCGGGTATCGCCCTCGAGCACGGAGGCTGGGCTTGCTTATACTTTGTCCGGCATCTTGGAAGAACTAAGGGAGAGAGAGATGAATTATCAAAGTTGCATTTATAACAGTAATGGGGCCTACACACATAGAGATAGCTCAGATCGCTCAGCACAGAGGCGTACCTACATATTCATGGGCCCCATAGCAAAAATTTGTAAGGGCCCCCTATTTAGCAACTGATGGTGATAAATGTATGTAAAACATATTACTTAGACAGCAAAGATGGGCCCCCTTCAGCTCTGGGCCCCATAGCAGTTGCACCCCTTGCACCTATGGTAGTTACAACCTTGGCTCAGCATAAAACAATGCACAGTGATGTGTGCTGAGCAATCTGTCAGGGCCAGTGTTCTCCGGTAAGGACACCGGCCCTGCATGACGATCTAACTAGATTTATCCAGCATGCTGGATCATAACCACCAGGTGATATCGCCGTGTGGGGGGCCGCGCATCGCTATGGTTCCTACACACAGAGCAATGTAGGGGCATTTTCTAAGCAATCTAATTAAATTAAGTCAGATCTCTTAGGAAATGCCCTGAAATTGCCCCATTACATGAAAGTGTTTGCTGATTCCAACATCGCTGATCAGTGTAAACGCAGATTAGCACAGTCATTTAACTGGGGAATTCCACCATGTTATTTTACCAATAAAAAAATGATGACAAGTTGAGCATTTTATCTTAACCATTAGAATTTTGGAGCATTACAGCAGAAATAATATGGACTTGGATGTATCACACCACTGGGTATTCTCTATCTGCTTTATTTTTCTTTTAATGAACGTTTTCCCCTCCACCGTACACACGAGCTTAGTGGTAATAAACCTGCAGCCACTGTATTATCCCCAGCCCCTGGGAGCTGTACAATATTGGAATATCCTATGTAAGCTGCTGTAATAATTCTGGCAAGCACAGTGTAAGCAAAGCTCTGCACTATGGATTCTTTAATGCATTATGGTATCATTTAGGGTGGATCATTGTGATGTCCTAAACAGATGTAACACAAATCTTAAGACATGTGCGCTGATTCAACAGAAGGCGTAACTTACTTTAAGCACCCAGGTTTGTAAACTCTAGTCACATTTTAATAAAACATACGTAATATGTTTTTTGCAGACACCAATAACATATATACAGTAGAAGACAATACATTATAATTTAAACCAGGGATGCAGAACCTTTGGGCCTCCAGCTGTTGTTGACCTACACATCCCAGCATGCCCTGCGACAGTTTTAGCATTGCAAAAAAGCAAAACTGTAGCAGGGCATGCTGGGATGTGTAGTTCTACAATAGCTGGAGGGCCAAAGGTTCCCCATCCCTGATTTAAACCCTGAACTAATGTATTGTACACCAAACTGACTGTCGGTTGACACCAAGTTAAATAAAAAAAAAAAAAAAGATTATTGCAAAATATGAGGTATTTGTTCACTATACAGTACAGCATGTGCTCCATTATGACTGTGGTATGGGGGTAGAGGCGTGCGCAGCCCATTTTATTAGGGGGTGCACCATTGGAGGGGCGTGTCCATCACCGTCTACTGGGCGTTTCCATCACAGCCTGCTGGGCATCAATGCAAACTAAATAAACAGTGACTTACTGTATTTATGTATTTGCACTTCAGAATGAATCATTCCCCCCACATATACTAGAAACAGGGAAAGTGTGTGCCGAAGGCACACTGCAACAATTTACACTGTAATGTCCATTACACATAATGCCCATCACACTGCAACACATAATGCCCATTACACTGCAACAATTTACACTGTAATGCCCATTTCACCTAATGCCACACAACGTGATGCCCATTCAACATAATGCCACACACCATAATGCCCATCACACATAATGCCACACACCATACTGCCCATTACACATTATGTCACACACTGTAATGCCCATTACACATTATACCACACACTGTAATGCCCATTACACATTATGCCACACACCATAATGGCTGCCTCACAACCGTGATGCACATTAAACATTACGCTTCCCATTGTTATGCCCATTACATATTGCACCTCACACTGTGATGCCCATGACGCCTCACTCTGTGATGCCCCTTTACACGTTACGCCTCACACCATGATGCCCATTACGCCTCACACCTTGATGCCCATTACACCTTACGCCTCACACCGTGATGCCCATTACACATTACGCCTCACACCGTGATGCCCATTACACATTATGCCACACGCTGTGATGCCCATTACACCATATTTGACACACGTGATGACCATTACACATTATGCCACATGCTGTAATGCCTATTACATATAATACCACACACCGTTCTGACAATTTCATGTGATGCAACATACTGTAAGTATTGCTTATCTACATGGTAATTTCTAGGGGTTTCATGCTTGATGCCAGGGCTTTTATGCTCGATGTATATATCATGATATGTAAAAAATTTAGATATCATAGATGCATATCAAAATAAATGTATAAAATTCAGCTATTTCTTATACACGGAATGCAGTTTAAATCCCGGCGGTCGGGATCCCGGCGTTCAAAATCCCGAACATCGAAATCCCAACACTTTCTCCCCCCGTGGGTGTCCACGTGGCGAGCACAGCGAGCCCGCAAGGGGGGGGGCGATCCAACAGAGGACATATTTTCTAGGTCTTTATTGATTAGCGCTGCCGACGGCAGCAGCGGCCCAGCAGGGTAGTGATGGGCCACTGCAACTACACAGATAACCCGGCGTCCGGGTAAACTGTACCCGCCCCCCCTCTCGGCGACATGTTAGGACGTGCTGCAATCATGTGGGGGGTGTCAGCACCCCCCTTGCGCACGCCTATGTATGGGGGTCCGACAGTCGGAATCATGACCACCGGTACGCCGACAGCAGGGCGAGCGCAAAGAAGCCCTTTGTGGGCTTGGTGGCTTGCCACAGGTTATATTCTCCTTATATGGGCGTTGTGGACCCCTATTAGGGAGACTAGCCACTGTAAGTCGGAATTCCAACTGTCAAGCTTTTAACAGTTGAGATTTCGACGTTGGTCTACTGAATCCCTACTGTAGGGAGGACATCCGGCACCCCTCCATTATATACAGGTTATATTTGCTAACCATCCCAGAACATCAACAAGACTCCAACACCATGTCTACCCAGATGACATTTCTTATGACAGAATGTTGACCTAATGTCAGTGGGGGCCCTGCAGTCACTTACCTGTTCATTGCGGTAGCAGTGTCTTCCAGGCTGGTCATGTGACCAGCAGAAGTTGCGCATTTTACCCCAAATGCTAGTGCCAAACACCAATTCAGCCAATCCATAATATCCTCAGCAGCCTTACCCTAATCATTCTAAGAATGTCAATATGGTGCTTGTCAAAATTTTAAGCCATGTCGATATTCTAGCATCAATGCTGCGGTGTTGATATTACAAATGTTTATATGGTAAACCATGTGACCTGATATGAATACAGAATCATATAGAAAGAAAACTATTTTACAATAAGGCTCAAAATTATATTTGAAAATAACATCCGATTATTGTAAATAATCAAATTGCAACTAAACCCAGAGAAGTTGGTTGTTGTTGAGGATCTTTCCTTAATAGAATGTCAGAATAGCTCAATTACCTGATAAAATCAATCATTCTGCCCTATTTAAGTTAATTATACATTGAAAGGAGAGTTAAATGAGGGTGAGAAGTGAAATGTGGGGAGAAGATGAGCATGAAGGTGTAAGGGGATTGTGTGTTTCAGAAGGTAGTATGAAATAAGATGTAATGTGGGGAATTAAAGGCCTATTTCAGAACTGATAACAGGACAACTTTGTTCTCAAAATAGGAAAAAAACATGGGGGTAATTAGGATCTGCTTGCTAGGCTGTGTAAATTCACTACCTAACAAGCAGGTAAAAGTCACCCCACCGAACTCACGCAGAACGCGGAACTCGTCAATCAGCTAAATAAGGTTCCGAAAACGTTAAGTATATGCACTTGTACAGGTAGTTCCAAGGATTCAAGGGGGTTTATTCTAGTTCATTCTTTCTGACAAAATCCTTCTTAGATGGACAAAACCATGTGCACTGCAGGGGGGCAGATGTAACATGTGCAGAGAGAATTAGATTTGGGTGAGTTATTTTGTTTCTGTGCAGGGAAAATACTGACTGCATGATTTTACACTTCAATATAGATCTCACTTTGAAGAAAAACCCCACCCAAATCTAATTCTCTCTGCACAAGTTACATCTGCCCCACCCGCAGTGCACATGGTTTTGTCCATCTAAGAAGGATTTTGTCAGAAAGAATGGACTAGAATAACCCCCAAGATACCTTTCTTTATATGCCCCCCCCCCCCCTAGTATTAGGCAGAGCCTAGGCCAGTGCACGGAATTTGTGCCCTACCTCTCAGAATGGGAAAATTCACTCCAATTAAAATGACAAGACACAGTAGCACAATCATATACCCATTACACCGCATGTAGTGCCCTTGATTCATAGTAAATCACACAGTTAAGCCCCTTATACACATAATGTCCACAGTTGTGCTGCTTATACACATCTGTTGCTGTCATTCCAGCAGCTCACCAGACCAGAATCTTCGCAAGGGCATTGATGGTGGGCATATGCGCATGCGCGGGGTCATTTCTGCACATGTGCATACGCCAAGTGCAGGCGTCCACGGCGAACATGGTGTTCACCGGGCGCACACACCCAAGTGTATGATCGGGCGAAGAGGGGCGTTGGCCGCCCATTTGCATATGGTGCCAGAAGAAGCCGCAGGGACAGGCTTTTCTGTTGGAATTACTGTTCAGGACTGCGGTAGAGTTCCCCCTAACATTAGAGGTGGTGGAACTCAGTCCCGACCCGTTTCCCCTCACTTTAACCACTGTATGGAGGTTATATGGGAAAACAGTTGCCCTACTCTCAAAGTAAATGAGCTGAAGCTACCATGGCCTTTAGAAAGGAGGAGAGGAAATGGTTCAATCCTGTACTTTACTGATGCTGATTTGTTTAACAATAATGGAGTTCAAATGGTTCATTTAGTAAAGAGGGAGACAGTCCAGCTCAGGAGTGACCTCTGATTAGGGTTACACACCCCGGGAGACACACGCTGACAATGATGGTTGGACACATTTCAGAAAGGGGGCCAATCCCAAAAGGATTTCCCAACTGAGGCTGCAGGAAGAGAGTTTTCCTGCATCGCAGGCTCAGGAGGACCAAGGAATCTGTATAGTCCCCTTCTCTCCCCCCCCCCCCCCGGCCACTGTCACTGCAGGGGAGGGACTGTCACAGGATTCCATGATAGGATCGCTCACCTGCCTGGGCTGACTATATAGCTAAAAACAAATCTTTGCAGCGCAAAGTTATTTTTTTCCAAAAATATCCCCAAAATTGTTCATTTGTTAAAGGATTATGAAATGAATTAATGAATTAAAGAGCTATTTAATCCTTAACGAGTATAATACCCATTAATACATTTGTTGACACAATTATACTCGGTAAGGGTTAAATCGTTTATTACTTACAAAATCTAATCATTAAAAATAATTGTCACTTTTGGGGACATCTTTTAAAAAAATATTAACGGGTTAATTGAGCAACACGGTAAAGGATCATTGAGCATTTGCTTTTGCTATAAATAGCTCGGAACATTCACGTTAATCGCTAAATAGATTTTGAGGCATGGTGCCCATATGTGAATGTTTTAGGTAAAATGTATATTTATATACGACCTACTTATTCATGGAACGAGCCATGGGATAAAATATAAACAGATCTGTAACTGGGTTTTGCATGAACAGTTTCATATTGATTATTAGATTTGCTTTCTTTAAATCTATTACAATTGAAATCCAGAAGAAGCAGCAGCTGTGGTTATAATCCCCCAGGCCCTATTAATAATACATTCAATAATAAAGATAGCCAAGATAATGCTTTGATTCTAAGATATATAGGGCCTGATTCAAGAAGGCTTGCTATGCAGCGTTCCCTGCTCAGCTGGCCCGAACACAGTTGTATAATTATACAAGGCTGTGGTATGTGTCAGGTAGGACAAAGGGTTTTGAGAACTGCATTGAGCAAGATATGAAATATATCACATTAAGCCCTGTATAGATCCATATGAGAATAATATAGGCATAATGCCTTGTGTATAGTTAATTCAATTGAAAATACTTTAGTATTAGCATTAGCAATCCTATAAGAGATGACTCAATTAGGACCTTGCAGTGAAGCCCCATCAGGCCGGAGATCAGACAGGAACAATCATTTGCAGTTGCTAAAAATACTTTCTGATACGCCACTGTCCTGACTTCTGAAAACAGTGCTGGTTCTTAATTAGCGTCTCATTTGTACAATGTACATCTGCGTGAGGCATTCACTGAGTGGTTATTTTTATACACTGAATATTACCTGTCATTTTAAAGCACAGTACTATAAGTACAATGCAATTAAATGCATTCTAAAAATAAATGAAAACTAGATGTGAGTACCAACTTTCTTTGGTGTGCACCAACCAAATAACCCTAAGTCACACTTACTGTATACCAAATAACTATCCCCATAAATGTATGACAATGGTGTTCATTCGGATGTAGTTGGAGTTCCTGTGTCCGTAGCAAAGTACTGATTATCTGTACTTTGGGGGTTATTCTGGTTCATTTGCTCGGATGCGAATTCGCATTTTTGCGAGTGAACCAGATCCCGTCTTGAGAATGGTGGGACGTCGTCACACCATTCGTAAGGCACGTTCCTTCACACTGGCTGTGAATGGATGTTTTAAATAAACATCTATTCGCATGTCAGTGGAACCTCCCACATCTTTTGATGGTCACAGACCATCGAAAGATGTGGATGGTGCACGCATATGTACGGTTGCTCTGAGCAACTTACATATGCGTGTACGATCGGGGGGAAGTGGGCGAGCAGCTGACCGACCCCCACATGTGCGGCACGGCCCCATTATCATGAGATCGCCCAGCGTTGTCATGGGAACACTCATGAAATGCTGGGCGTTCCCATATGCTAAAGAGCAGCCTGGCGTCCCACTACCCCCTCTCCAGCCACAAAGATCGCAGTAATATGCATGCGCAAACAAAAACCATTGGCCGCGTGCGAACGGACCTGACTAAGGGCCATTGTGTATGTGGATCCATTCTGTTCATGAGCGAATGGGTGCCGGATGACTCACCGACAGTCGGGATTCCAACGGTCATTTCTCTGACATCAGAATCCGGGCAGTCAGGAGCCCATCCTGTCGGAATCCTGACTTACACAGGCTATTTACCATCATGGGAAACCCATAGAGGGAAAATAGAATAGTTAGACGAGTGAACTATAAAATAGGAAACAAAAAAACTATATAATTGAATTAAATAATTGTTATTAAATAAGATCAATAATTACTCTGCAACAATGGGTGGGAACTGCTAGTAGTATAGGAGAGCCTTCTAAAATGTGTTTTTTGCTAGTGACCCATAAGTATGTTTGGGCATTGCTGAACCCACACACAAGTCACTGGTGTCCCCTGAGCTGGTTCTCAATGTGACGGTAAACATAGTAAGAGGGTGTGGTAACAGAGTAGGAACACCAAAGCCAATAAGGTATAAGAGCAGAATAGTCAGAACTTGTACAGGACTACAAAGCCAAAAGGGTTAACACAAGAGAAATGTCAGAACCCACCGGGGTCATACAAACAGGTCTGGAAAGCTGGAGATTGGGTTAGTGCAGCCTAATTCTCTGGCATTTTGCTGTAGTCATAGTAAATAGCTGGATCTGTGCAGCCAGCCCCCAGTGACAAAAGTAATCACCTGACTGCAAGAATATGGAACAAAGAGAACATACATATTGTATATATAAGCAAATGCAATGTCAGTGAGTAACAAGCCAAAATCCTATTATGATACATACTCTGGGCCTGATTCAGTACCGCTTGCTAAACAGCTTAAGGCCGCCGGCCCGGGTGAACGAATGCCTGCCAACTGCTGCCCCACTAATCCCCCCTGAAGCATGCGATTGGAAGTGTATGCGGACACATCCATTGGCATGTAAGCGTACAGGAGAAAAATCATTCAATGGTCGCCGACCATTTATCTTGGAAATGTATGAGAACGTGGCAGGCGCTAATGTCATGTGAAGTCAGCCGCCCGCCCTGTGCAGGCTTCCACCCACCTGCATTCTTATGGAGACATCCAGTGTTTTTCTGGGCACACCCACCATTTTTGTGGGCACACCCAGGAAATGCTGGGCTTCCCCATGCGCCAGCCCCCTGTCCTCCCCCTGCCCACCCCTCTCTTTGCGAATGCCTTGACAGCTGTAATAGTCACCAAAGGCGTTTGCACATGCATATATTAGCTTATACATGCGCTGAACCAGAGGCGGAAGTTCGGGAGACAACAGAGTCATTTGCCGCCTGGCTCCAGGCCTTAAGGGAGCACTGTCTCCATTGTTCCCCATTGCGTGTTCTTTCTGCCTCAGAGGATCCCCAGAGCAGAGCGCCAATCAGCATTACCAGCACTCCTGCTCCGTGACCTGAACTCTGTGGTCGGCTCCCTCTGTGACCTATGCTGAGGGGTAGATGTATGAAGCAGTGATAAAGGAGGAGAAGCGATAAAGTGCCTGGTACTTTATCACCAGCCAATCAGCTCATGACTGTTAAGTTAGAGACGGGGTTTAAAAAGGGATAGTTAGGAGCTGAGTGGCTGGTGATATCGAAGGGTAAATAAATCTAAAATTTTGCTGCAATAATTTGCTGTGCTTGCCAATTTGGGAAAAAAATATATTAAAACATTAATTGAGGAACACAACAAAAGTAGTTGCCCTATAAAATTTACGTTTAACATGAGCAGAAAGGAGATAACATTTTTGGATGTCAGAATTATCAAAGACAACCAATCTGTCATTACTACCTTATATACTAAGGATACAGATAGAAACAATCTGCTCTTGTATAGCAGTTTCCATCCAGCCCCATTGAGGGCAGGGCTTCCCTTTTCTCAGTTTGTGCGGATACAGAGAATTAACAGTGATCCTGCCACAGCATGTCAACAAATTGACGACATGGCAAAAAAATTCAAAGAGAGGGGGTATCCTGCAACATTATTGAATGAGGCTAAAGAACGTGTTCTAAAACTTGATAGAAGGGATATATTAAAAAAGCGAAGTAATGTCAACACCCAACAGCCCATGCTCCCGTGGCCAACAGTGTTCAATCCCCGCAGCAAGCGGATTAATTCCATAGTAAAAAAAACAATGGCCGTTAATTAAATCAGACGCTAGTTTGGGATTGTCCGACACCCGCTTACTACCCTGTTACAAAAGGGGTCGTAATTTGAGAGATTACATAGTCAAAACTGACATGTCAGAGGTAATACACCCCCCTAACATAAGTAGACATTTTTTACAAGCCAGCAATGGCTGTTTTGGTTGTGGTTGTACCACATGTGGTTTTCTCCTAAAAGGGAAATCTTTTCAACACCCCCATTCGGGCAAAATGTATGATATAAGGTTCCATTTGACATGCAAAATGAGATTTATTGTTTATCAAATAATATGTCCTTGTGGATTATCCTACATTGGGAAAACGGAACGGATGTTTCATGAAAGAATGACAGCCCATAGATCTGCCATTAAATTGGCGTTGGAGCAAGGTGGAAGCGATCAGCCGGTTGCTCGCCACTTTGTAGAGCATAGACACAGTCTAACTTCAATCCGGTATCGGATGATTGATTACATCCCCCCCTTAAGTAGAGGTGGTGACCGGGGCACAGTGTTGTTGAGAAGAGAGTGTCAGTGGATTATGAGATTGAATACGTTAACCCCGTTTGGTCTGAATGATCAATTCGGGGTAACGTGTTTTTAATATATGTACAGGTGATTGTTTCCATGCTATTGCTCGTTTCTTTGTAACTGTATATGTATATTAGCCCACTCCTGTTGTACAAATCGCTAAGTGAATGCTCGTTTTTGTCTTATGGTATAGGTGACTGAATCACGCACATAGACGCATCTTGGTTCCCTGGACAACGGGCAACTGGTGATGACGTCAATGTATTGCGCTCCGGCCGGGTGCGAGGTCCCGCGTCCGGAAGTGCCATGTTCACAAGTGGTGTGGTGCTGTATATAAGGTATGTGCATTTGTATGTAAAATTGAGTCTGATGACAATGAAGTAAAATCATTGAAACGTTGCTAACACCCGAGGGTCAGCGTTTTCTTTTTTGGAGTTAGCCCACGAGTGCCATCGCATTGGTCACTATATAGATCCACTTTGTTGGAGGGACAGGCACCGGGCGAAAGATCACTGATTATGCATGGAGTGCCGGTTATTGGAAACTTATATATATATGTATATATATATATATATATATATATATATATATATATATATATATATAAGGTAGGGGGGCAGAGAGCTTTCACCCAGTCAGTAGACTTAATAGTTTACCTTTCTCTCAGTTCCTTCGAGCTAAAAGAATTGTCAGCAATCCTGAGACTCTAGATGAAGTACTGTCCGATATGTCTAAAAAATTTCTGGCTAGAGGGTATTCAACCACTACATTAGAATCTGCCAGAAACAAATTGGCTTTGATTGACCGTAAACAGACACTTCTAAGATCTGCTAAAAAAACAACTAAAAACACTATCCATTGGGTACAGGAGTTTAATGTGGCTAGTGGAACTGTACACAAACAAACAAAACAACTTTGGCCTATAGTTACCAGTGATAAAGATCTGCCTAAATTAAAAAACACTAAAATCATGTCTAGCTATAGAAGGGTCAAAAACCTGCGGGACTGGCTGGTATGCATGGATGTGACCCCCATGACCCAATTTGATCCTTTAGTACAGCTTCGAAGTCCTGGCTGTCATAAGTGTATGGGGTGTACAACATGTGGACATATGATTGCCTCAAGGTGGTTCTTTCACCCACATACAGGGAAAAAATTCTCCATTTGATATCCCCTTGGTTGTGATAGCTCTTTCGTGATCTATATGATTAAATGCCCTTGTGGCTTATGCTACATTGGCAAGACGGTGAGGGCCTTCAAAGAACGGATGGCCCTGCACCGTACGTCAATTCGTTATGCACTCAAAGGTAAACCCTCGGATCAGCCACTAGCAAGGCATCTCTTTGAGGCCAAACATAACATGGCCAACTTCAGGCACAAAATGATTGACCATGTCCCTTTAAGTAAGCGAAGAGGGGATAGACATAAACAGCTCCTTCGTCTAGAGTCAAAATGGATATTCATGTTAGACACAGTGAAGCCTCGGAGCTTAAAGGATCAGTTGAATCTCAATGTGTTTTTTTGACCCTGAGTATGATGCTTTGCACTATTGTTACTTATTAATGTTACCTTGTACTGTTTCTTGAAAAGTATATTTATTGAACAGATGTAACATTTATGATACGCACATTAATATGCTGCTTACGTACTATTTCCATGTATGTTGTCCGATGATTCGTATGTAATATGTTTTTAATGTTGTTTGATGGTGTGGTGTTGTGGTTTTTTGTACTATTTAGTAACACTGTTATAAGATTTAGTGTATCGGGTTGCTATGGTAACCGCTGTCCGCGCTGTAACCCGGATGTGACCGACGTCTCACCCCGGAAGTCCACTGATGTACGGCTGCGCAACACTGCACTGGTAGCGTATTTAAGGTGAGCACTATGTATTGATTATTTGTACTCGTATTTGTATGCCGCCTGAGGAAGGGTGAATAAACCCGAAAGCTTGCACTTCTGGTGTCCTGTGTTATTCCTCCGTAAGAAGCCCGCTGGGTGCCGCTGATCTGGACTGGTCTGTACATTTATATTCAGCTGTGCACCACGGCATTTGATTTGTCCCTGGAGGGTGCCGGCTTAATGGACTGTTATATATATATATATATATATATATATATATATATATATATATATATATATATAAACACTGGGGACCCAGCACTCACTACAACAAACTAACTCACCTTAACATTCAAATAATCAATAAATAAATAATGGGGTTTTAGTTCATGAATTGATCAATGCATTTAAGCTTGCAGCCCATCGCCAAGGGACCCCATTTCACTGCAAGTCCTACACTAAAAACTGGTTTTCTTGGGAACCTGGCACCTGCTTCCCAAGAAAACCAGTTTTTAGTGTAGGACTTGCAGTGAAATGGGGTCCCTTGGCGATGGGCTGCAAGCTTAAATGCATTGATCAATTCATGAACTAAAACCCCATTATTTATTTATTGATTATTTGAATGTTAAGGTGAGTTAGTTTGTTGTAGTGAGTGCTGGGTCCCCAGTGTTTGTATTTACTAGAGTGTGTGGTCACAGGCCACCGCACCCCACCCTGGGATGTGGGTGCTGTTTGCACCCCATTCCTAGGAATGGCGAGTGTGTTGGTACTTCTGTATCTATATATATATATATATATATATATATATATATATATATATATATATATATATATATATATATATATATATATATATATATATAATATATAAAAGGTAGGGGGGCACCAAAATGAATCTTGCCTCCGGGCACTGATACAAAATTATGCCACTGCGCATAACCGCACTATCGAGCCGCGGAGCGATTACTAGTGAATCAGGCCCTATATGTAATTCTAATTATTTACATATCTAAGACACACAAATTAATATATTTAAAAAATAATGTCCATATCTAAAAATACATTTTTTTATTCTAAAACATAGATCTTGAAGGACATTAACAAATATGTATCTATAATTAGTATGTTACATTTTAGAGAAATGTCTAATATTCTGCTAAAAGGAGTGGATTAGTTCATATAAAGTACATTTGACCCCTTCTCCAGTGATTAATGGCCATTCTGATTGGTTGTGATAAGTCAAACCTCCCCTTCACCGTACCACACATTTTTTCTTGCTCACTGAAAGATTATTTTTCTATTAATTTAATGTGATTGCTTTTTCTTGATTTCTTAATTATGTTTGCACAACTAGTGATGGGTTGATTAGCATTTATAATACTGCTATCGCTGCACATTTTTGATTCTCATATAAAATCATCATTTATTGTCTTTCGAATGCTCTGAAATGGGTACCAAGTGATTAAAGATACTTTTTGCACCTTAGTAAGGTAAGAAACTGGAATACATTTGCCCAGCTTGTGGTTCTATAATAAGTAAGAATCATCATATTCTGTCAATTACTTGAGAACTAACAGATTTGCGGATGTGAAAATGTCTGACAAATTTTAAAAAAGAGAGAATGCAATTAAAATACAATATTTTGATCCATATGCAGGGAAAAAATATTTAAATGTACTTTTTTTAAAGTAGAAAAACGATCTGGTTTGATTTGCAAGACAATAATTAATGCATCACAATCTAAAGAACTCATTCACAAAATTAGTATTTGATGAAAATATGTTAACAGTTAGTTCTGACTCTTTTCTCTAATGCACGTTTTTCCGAGGAGAGTAATGGATCAGGCAGACAGTACATCAAATGTTAAGTAAGACAAGATATTACCGTATATAGTAACACAAACTGGGGGGGGGGGGGTATTCAATTAGTTAATTCGGCACTTATATCCGATTCTATGGGCAAACTATTATTAATATTATTATTATTATTATTATTATTATTATTATTATAATTTTTATTTATAAGGCGCCACAAGTGGTACGCAGCACCGTACATATAGAACACATTATAACAGTACAGGGTATACAGAGCTAGACATATCAGAAAAACAAAAACAGAGCACAATTAACAGCACAAATCTTGGTACACAATACAGCTGAGATGAGAAGAGATGCAGGTATAGATTGTAGGTGAGCTGTGATTGAAAGGCAAGAAGAGTGATGTGAGAACAGGAGGGAGGAGGGCCCTGCTCTAAGGAGCTTACAATCTAGAGGGAGGGGGAGACAGACAGGTGACATAAGATGCAGGCAAGGAGACCTGAGGCAAGAAGTGAGCATGGCAGGGATGGGCAGGACATGAGGCAGCAGTAAAGAGAATGGACAAAGTAGTCCTCTCCCTCCTCCTATCCCCCCTCCACCTGCACCCTTGCCCCCTAACAGCTTTGCTATTCAACTGTGGGGAAAAACACACCTGGATCGATGAATTAGCCGCTGACTAGCTTGTTTTCGCCACTTTCAGGGCAAAATTGTGGCAGTTTTAGCTGCTTTTTGAGGCATTTTTCACCAATGTCTTTTTGCCTCCCAAAAATTATGAAAAGACATGGATGAAAAAACAGCCACAATTGAATAGCTAAACATTAAATTAGTTCCGGGTTTTTGGGGGGCTATCCGAAAAAAATGAACTAATTGAATACCCCCCCCCCCCCCCCCCCCAATGTCAGATTTTGGTACAGTTCTTTATGGGAAGGCCCAAAGAAATGGTATGTGATTTTAATGTTACAAATAAACTGTACAGTAAATTGCATAATTTTGGGACACTGAATAATGAAATGGACACATGCTACTTGTAATAGACTATACCCGCAAGGAAATAACTGTAGACGCCACAATTTCAATAGTTATAAAGTCGATAGTGTTAACAGGCAATGTGTCAACATCCTCAAAATGTCAGCATGTGATATCCCAACATACTCAGAATGTCAATATTATAGTTGGGCTGCAGGATGGGAGAGAAAGGGTTAGACACTAGTGTGAGGGTTAGGGTTAAACTGCGGGGGCAGAGGTAAAGATTAGGCATAGAAGGAACTGCTCCTTATGTGACGCCCAGGGCCAGGATAGTCACTAGGCTCGAGAGGCACAGGCCTAGGGGCGGCACCTGTCATGGGCAGCAGCCGCCAGGCTGACTCTTTTATTATGTGCATGGCCGGGGCAGGCAGAGTGGAAAGTGACGAGCACACGCGTATATATATTATATACATGTGTGTAGGTATACATATATATGGGGGAGGCGGACAAAAATGTTGTGCCTAGGGGCGGCCTGGCCCCTAAATTCACCCCTGGTGATGCCCAGATCTATAAGCTACAGAAAACACTGTTGCCATCGGGAACAGGTAAGAACGCTAGACCACTAGAGACGGTTTTCCACTATTCTAACATTTTGTGATGATGTCAAAAAAAGTATAAAGCATGTACTGATTGCAAAATTGTGTATATGCCAAAATCCATTTGTGTATATGTAGAGATCCATTTGTGTATACACAGAGATTCACGTGTACAGTATACAGTATGCAGGGATCCATTTGTGTGTATGCAGAAAAATCATGTGTAAAAGCAGATTCATTTGTGTATATGCAGAGAGCCATCTGTGTATATGCGAGATCATTTTACTGATATGAATGCTCAGCAGTCCTGACAAATTTTTGCAGTGCAGGTTATTACAGGGAAAATGCACAATTTCGTTATCATATTTCCAGTATTTGTGTACTTGTTATATAATTCTCCTGCGCAGAAATTGAACAGAACTAAGCTAAGAGTACAATTTTCTGCTATTATTTTGATTATGTTATTTTTATACTACAGAAAATGTTTTTGATGCCCTGCAATACAATGTAAGATGTACTTTATAGAATTGTACTGGTTATGAAAACAGATCATTCAGGGCATACTGGTCCTGATTCAGGGTGGCATACAAGCCCCTTTTTTTCGGACAGTTCTTGCAATTTTACACACATAGGGCCTTATTCTAGTTTACTCTCTCTGACAAAATACTTCTTAAATGGACAAAACCATGTGCACTGCAGGTGGGGCAGATGTAACTTGTGCAGAGAGAATTAGATTTGGGTGGGGTTTTACTTCAAAGTGAGATCTATATTGCAGTGTAACAATAAAGCAGCCAGTATTTACCCTGCACAGAAACAAAATAACTCACCCAAATCTAATTCTCTCTGCACATTTTACATCTGCCCCCCTGCAGTGCACATGGTTTTTCCCATCTGAGAAGGATTTTGTCAGAAAGAGTGAACAAGAATAAGGCCCTATATGCAGCCTTCTGGGGGCCATGACACTTAAGACAGGGGGGCCCTGTGTTGTCAAATTATATATACATATACTGTATGTGTGTGTACTGTATGTATCTATATTTATATAGATAGCTACGTATATACAGTATGGACCTTATTCAGGCCCGTTCGTTGCCGCCCTGCGTTTGCACAGGGTTCGATGTTTGCGCGGTGCACATTTCTGCGCATGAGCATACGCAGAGTGCGTGCACCCACGGCGAACAAAATGTTCACCGAGTGCACGCACCCAGGACAGATGGGGGGGGGGGAGAGAGAGAAGAGTGGGGGTGTAAAATAAATAATAGACAAGCGTCACTCCGGGTCTAGTGTCAAAAGTTACAAAACTTTACTGCTCAATGCCTACGCCATTTCCCGCCAAGCCCGTCTTCAAGACATTTTGGTGGAACGCACGCCACCATGGCCGTGCATTCCACTGACTATTGCGGGCTCCCTTCCCATGGGTAATAGCGGGTGGAATGCAAGCCAAAATGGCCCTGCGTTCTACCTGCCCTGGATGCGCGTTCCGTACCCAGGACAACGTTTATGGGTAATAGTGAGTGGAGAGGCTTGTGGGTAGTGAGGCTAGTGGGTGGAACGCAAGCCAATATGGCCGTGCGTTCTGCCTCACTTCTATAAGTATAGGCAGCTACTGCTGCATTATCATCGGACTCAGGGCAGGGTATAGATAGTAGGTGGAACGCAGGTGGCGTGAGTTCCACCTTAATATTTACATTTATTATACCAATTTCTACATTATTAATACATTCTTTTGGCTCCTATAAATCTCTCGAGCATTATAGATAATTGAAATGATACCCTATCAAGTTCCTCCTCTATTTACTTTATTTTTTCTATTTTTCCTGTATGTGGACCAACTACTATTATATTTAATTTATTTTTTTGTTTTACACTTTCCTCAATCTGTTTTTGTTTAGCCTTAAAAGCTAATTATGAATCCTTTTAGGGTTTTATAGTCTCACATAGGTTTTAAACATAGTAGTTTTAAATAAAGTTAATTTTATTTTGGTCAGGAAGTGATGTCATCATGACTTCCCTATATATAGCTGACTCCCCAGCTCCTCACTCATTCTACTGTTGGAGTGGAGTGAGCTACACATATATTTGTGGTGAGTGATATTTTATGAAGTCTACATACTTTAATTACATTCTTCACCGATCATCTGAAATCACAGAAAAAAAGGGACACACGCAGATGTCATGTGACACTGGGTATTCCCCTGATGCTGCCTCTTGCCCACCCCCTCCCTCCCCTGCCCATTCCATTAGGGGGTTTGCACATGCCACCACCACCACCATCGTACACAGGGCCGAATTTGGCCCTGGCTAAACGGGTCTGAATTAACCCCATTATTCATTGTCTAAAAGATATTGCTCTGACAAATACATCTGGTGGCTCAGAGAGTCATATCAGTTTTTAATGTTAATCAATGTGAAATTCAATTGTGTTCTATTGCCGACTTGTCTGGCATGGTCACATCATTTGTGACTATTCCAGGCATACAGTACCTGGTCACAAACACAGAAGGGTGTATTCAATGCCGTGGGGCAAGCGGTGACAGTGAACAGTGCTGCCTGCTCGCTGTCACTGCTCCCCCAGTCAGTATTCAACTGATCCCCCAGCATACACCGATGTCCCCTCACTTTGGGCCTTATTTTGGTTCAGCTTTCTGACAAAATCCTTCTTAGATGGACAAAACTATGTGCACTGCAGGGGGGGGGGGCAGATGTAACATGTGCAGAGAGAATTAGATTTGGGTGAGTAATTTTGTTTCTGTGCAGGGAAAATATTGACCGCTTTATTTTTACACTGCAATATAGATCTCACTTTGAAGTAAAACCCCACCCAAATCTAATTTTCTCTGCACAAGTAACATCTGCCCCACCTGCAGTGCACATGGTTTTGCCCATCTAAGAAGGATTTTGTCAGAAAGAATGAACCAAAATAAGGCCCTTTGTTTTTGGAGCGAGGGGGAATATTAGACGCAATCCTCGCTGTTTGGGGGAATTCCCCCGGGGAAATTGAATACGGTGAGTGTCCATTAAACAGCGAGGATCGCTTGTTTTCTACGATGCCCGCCGTTTAACCCCCTCGCCGGCCGCATTGAATAGGGGTCAGAGTTGCAGTTGCCAGTAGATACTCTTCTAGCAGTCAACCAATCTAGTCCCACTACATCACTACACCCCTCCCCCAAGTGTCTGCCCTACCCAGGGATTAAATGCCCCCAATACGTATGTTCATAGGAAGATGCAATTCACTGCAACTGAGCCTTGGGCATTAGATGTGGGCAAATGAATAGCTCTAGGCAGTGGCGGAACTACTATGGGTGCAGAGGGTGCAGCTGCTATGGGGCCCGGTGGCTGGGGGGGCCCATGGACTTCAAGCACTCCCTGCCTTTCCCTGCACTGGCGCTGAGCTGGGGGAGACCCAGCAGGCAACAACACTTGCCGGCGCCTCCTTTTATACCCCCCAGCGCATGTGAGGGGGATACGCAACTGCCTGCCTGAGCCTCCTGTGCCCTGTCTCCGGCTCTCCACCCACCCAGCGCATGTTAACGGGAGAGCAACCTGGCGGGGGAACTGCAGCACTTGCTGCCGGTGGAACTGCAGCACTTGCCGGGACCCCGACCCCCCACCCATCGCATGTACGAGTAGACAAAGTGGGGAGCAGCAGCTGCCTTCACCTCCTGTCTCTGCCCACCCAGCGGTGAGCAGCACTTTCCGGAGCCTTCTCTCTCCCCCCCCCCCTGTGCATGTGAGGAGGAGACCAAGCAGGGAGTAGATGCTACCTGCGCCTTCTGTGTCTTGTCTCCACCCACCCAGCGCATGTGAGTGAGAGAGAGACCTATCACGGGGAAACAGCACTTGCCAGGGTCTCCCCCCCTCCAGCAGGAGATCCATGCCTGTACCCTGGTGTATGAGTGCCAATCCCAGCGAGGCCTGGGTCCATTCATTGAAGGTGAATACATGCTCGGTGAGTAGTGATGTCCTGTCCCTATTTCCTGTGCTTGTTCCTAATGTCCCCTCCTGTCTCTATTGCCCTGTCCTATCCCTTGTCATCCCTATTTTCCTGTACTGTCCCTATTGTTCTTTTCTTATGAATATAATAATGTCCTGTCCTGTCTCTATTTTCCTGTCCCTATTGTTCTGTCCTTATTGTCCTCTCCCTATTGTCCTGAGCTTATGTCCAATGTCCTATCCTGTCTCTATGGTCCTGCCCCTTTTGCCCTGTGCTGTGCCTATTGTCCTGTGCTTATACCTAATATACCTTCCACTGTTTCATACCCATCCCCTTTGCTATTCTGACCCCCCCCCCCCCCCCCACGTCCTTATTTGGGTGAAATAAAATTTTGCTATGGGACCCCGGCCCACAAAGGTGTAGTTACGACTCTGGCTCTGGGTAATAGGAGTTGAGCTTTCTCAAGAGATACAATTACATGAACATACTATAACTGTAGTCATCTATCACTTATATGTCTTTACCTCCCCTGTGCTCTAAGCATAAGTAGGCAGAAGCACTAAATGCAATTAAATCAACTTATGGATACATACTGTATGAAAGAATTTCTGTGTGCAGAAAAAAAATCCACTTATGCAAACTCTACATCAGCCTCTGAGTCTTTGCTGTAACTTAAATGGTGAATATTATACTTTTTTTCATACGACCTCTATTATCCCTTTCCAGACAAGCCCAGTATACTTCATCAGTCTGGAAGATATTAAACTGAGATACAGGTGAAAACCGAATGGAATGTTAACATCACATGAATGTATTTCTAATGTATTATCACTTTATTGGAGATTTTATTGAATATGTGTTCATGCTAGATAATTTATGATCATTATAATAGCTGCATGAGATGTATTATTCAGCATTTAATACATATGAAAAAAGAATTAAACCCTCCATGAACCTAAATCATATTACATATTTGTTCTCTGTGAATGAACTTTTCCTATAGAGGCATATACTATAGTGTATGTGAAATACATGCCTATGTGACACACAATACATGCTGTATATGCTTGTTCTAATGTTTTCCATTGCAAAGCACAATTCATTGCATATCAGTTCTATAGTAACTGAACCCTTGCACCAGTTTACTCAGGTACTGTATTAAGTGGGTTGATCCCATCAAGAGCAACATTTCTCATTTTATCTATTGTATGCATATGTGATTGGCATAATATGTACTCATCCTGTATTCATTTTGTAGTTTGCTTCTAATTTTACAAAACCACCCTCAGATGTTTCGGTTTTGAATCTGTATTTTTTTAATTGCTAAAAATGGCTAAAATGTGTAATGTGAGCTTGTTATTGTTCATAAATGTGTAAGTGTAAATAACCCAAATAATATTACTTTCCAGTCAACGCTGCCACCTCACAGCTCATAATATTGTTTTCACCAATACTGGACAAAGGCTGCAACAAGCTGTCTGGTTGCTAAGTGACAGAGCAGCGGCACAAACACACAGCAGTTTATTGCACATCTTTGAAATATGGTCCTTGGGCCCTCCCACACACCATTATGTTGGATATTGAAAAGATCATGCCGTATAACAAACCAAGCACTTCAATGACAGGGACTTTAACTTTTGTGCCTGAAGTGCTTGATTTATTTGGGCCACCACAAAACAAGTTATTAATGAGCGTAATGAATCTAACACTGTTGTTGGTTAAAAAAAAGCATAAATAGTTTTTACAAAGGGCTCCAACTTGCCTTTTTTTTCTTCCCAGTACTCAAAGGCACTGTGACATGCTAATTTCAAATTTGCACAATGGCATTTAGATAATCTTCAACAATTCTATGGATAATTACCATATGGAAATGAATCATGGTGGAAGTGTCACTAATGTGTGGCAATTCTTTGAGACCTAACCTGAATCAAAATGTTGTGTAACTCTGGTGTGCTGAGTGGACTCATACTCATCATCAGTGGGTATCTTGGTAAACGTACAGTAAGTGTTTTTCTGGCAGCAGCATTTGCAGTAATAACTGAAGTAGGAGACAAAGTCATGTAATGTGCCACTGGAGCTACCAACATGCTCTTTGCATCTCTTAACAACTGTATGGGTTCTCAAAATGTAGTGATCCAAATTCAAGATACTGGCAACCCTTTGGTCCTGCCGAAGTGAATAATGACTTTGACCTACAAGATCAACATACTTAGTGGAATAACTTTGTTTCATCTCTTCCTTCAGTTTCTTGAGCTGCATTTCCCTTATTCTAATTAAGGGAATCACCTGACTCAAGCTGGCAGCGTCTAATCTGATTTCATAGGTTTCTACTTCAAATGGTTTCAGTACAATCCATAAAATGAAAAGCATTGTTCACCGAAACGAAATCCCCCCTCCTTTCGTTAGATCATGGAGTGTTGTGTACACTTGGATGGCTTTCTGCTGTCCTCCATGTGCTAGCCTATAAAGAGTAGAAATCCACCTAGTTCCTACATCTTGCTTCAGTTAGTCACATGGCAAACTGCTCATACCCTATATCTATGTTGTTGCTGAATGCTGAAAATGTTCCAAATTCTGGGCCACTGACACTATCTCCTTTAGGCCCTTTTCATTTAAAAATAAAATTCTGTACCAACAAGTTGATTGTGTGCACAAAACATGGGACATGTTCAAATTAACCCAGTTGTAATGCTCTCACGATATTACTGGCATTATCAGAAATTACAAATCTTGAGGAGAGTCCTAGTAAGGTAAGTTATTTTCACATTCCTAATGAACAGTTTGACACTGGTATGCCTCTTAGTGAGGCGGTGATTCCAGAGGCAGAACTCTGGGAAGCAATGGAGTCATCTGCCGCTGGGCTCCTGTTCCCAAGGGGGCAAATCTCCTCCCCCTGGAAGTTTAAATCAGAATATTGCTTCTGTGGCTGAGTTCTGAAATATATATGTGTTCTCTATCTTTCTAGAACATAAATATATTATTTTATATAAGGTTATATAGGGTTGTGTGTGTGTGTGTGTGTGTGTGGGGGGAGACAATATATATCTTGCCTCCGGGCAACTGGACGAATTTACTCCACAGCATGATATAGAGAGTAGCCTGCCTTTGAATTAACTTGCGTTTTGTTTTACATACTACAGGTAGAGTCTCCCATATCTAGAGATCTCTTATCCAAGGTATTAAAAAAAAGTTGTTTTTTTTTAGAATATCTCAGATTTTTTTTTTTTTTTCTCCACAGTGGCCTTCAGGATCTTCTTCAGCGTCACCGGCGCACCTGCAAACTCGCATAATGCACCTCTGGGACCACTGAAGAAGATCCCGAAGGCCTCCGTGGATGCCGTGGGACCATCAGGGGGACCAGGTAAGTAGGTTAAAATAAATAAATCCCAAAAACGTAAAAATCCCTTATCCGAAATGCTCGTGGTCCAGAGCATTTCGGATAAGGGATACTCAACCTGTACCGCTGCTGTTTATTAACAAATATAGTAAAGGTTGGTATAGCGCTCACCTCAAAGGGGTTTTCTGTTATAGCTGCTGGTCTCTGGGAGAGGGCTAGTCTCCTGTAGTCATCAATATAAACAGGTGTGTAGAGACCTGCGCTCTGAGATGTTTGTATACTAATTATGTGCAATGCAAATTAATACTAAATGATTCTTGCAGTGTATTTAAGATACTTTTATTTGGGTCACAATGCCGGTCTTAAATATGGTGTTACAAATAAATGTTACAAATAAGTATCCTAGCAATGCTACTGGAGCTAGGTGTGGTAAGGCACGATCTGTGTCTGTTCACAGTGGTGCTGATGGTACCTTATTTGTAAAAGATTTATGTGGAAAAAACTGGTAAATAAAAATAAATAAATTGGAATGAACACAAAAACCAAACCAAAAATATTATATGGGATTGTGCACTGTAAGGGTTAACATTGAAAATGATAGTTCACTAAGGGGAAAAGCCTTTGTATTTAAGGATATACCCAGGTACTGTTGCAATGCCTCTAATTGGGTATGCGTCTCCCTAATTACAAGGTGCAAAGTCTGTGTGGGGGTTTGGGGTGTCCGGAGGGCTGGTGTATTGTGGAAGTCACTGAGGGAAGGTGGCTGGATGCGTTCGGATGTCACCCGGGGGTGATGGCAATCATACATTACCTGGGAAGTCCAGGAACAGAGCATTTCCTCCCTCATGGAGAGGGTCAGGTAGGCAAGTATGCTACCTTCAAGTAAGCTGAGCTGTTTTATTTGAACTGTTGATGGTATCCTTTGTAAGAAGCTATTACAGTGGTTATGCCTGTCAGCTGGAAATAAAGCTTACTTGTTTGCAATACCTCTGCTTCCCTTTGGTCATCTGGAACTTAACCACTACAGTCCATTAAACAAGCAAGGGACCTTTGCTTTCAGAATCGATTTGCGCAGAGCTATGCAAAGCCATCCTCAAAGCTGCTCATCTGCTGCAATTACCAGCAGATGAGTGGCTTTCCCAGCGATGATGCAGGAGCGCGCAGCAGCGCTCACCGCTCATCGCCGGGCCATACATACTGGGCAACTTTGAGCTGAAAGCCACTCAAACATGCTGTTTTGAGCGGTTTTCAGATCAAAGTCGCCCAGTGTGTATGGGCCTTTAGTCAATATTGTTGTTTGTATGTCTTTAAAATTAATTCAGCAAGTGATCTGTGTCCACCTGGGTGATGTGCTCCACAGAAGTCTGATTCCCTACATCAATGGAGGATATGCCGGTATTAGTAAATCCAGAAGACAGGGATAATCCCAATTTACCCATTCCTCATATCAGCCATCAGCCGTCATTTTAAACATGATTAGTTGCAATACTGCAGACAACACATAAGCAGCACATTTCTTAATTCTATCTCTTGTTCTCCGTGCTCTGCATAAGACAAATAATGTAAGGTTTTATCTGTACATGACTTATCATCTATTGTGTGGATGCAAACAAAGCACTCTTTGAAGCCAAAAATACTTAGATAATTAATAAATCACATAAACATGTAAATTAACCAAGATTGGATTTCATTACAAGGGAACATGACAAAGAGGCTAATCCAAACTAATACCTTAAATCAAAACATGGAAATACAGTAACCTATTGTTTTTTTTTTTCAATTTACAGTATATTGCTACATCAACTTGTATGATTTATTGTATAATATAAAATTCATTGGGAAGTGTAGAATTCCCATTCTTCAAATAATTTACTGTTCTGCCCTCCAGCAGTTTGAAATCCCAAAGCAAGGTGCTGGAATATGATTTGTGGCTTAATAAGGAACCCAAGCAGAGCAGCGTTGTGTGTCATTCAAAGCTGAACTTTTCAAAGTTTTGGCAAGATCAAGGATGGGCAAACGGTTCATAGTACGGGGATAAAGTAGGAAATTCTAAAGAACTGTCTTTAAATGACAAGAGTGGCGCTCAATTGGAGAGGTAACAGCATCAAATCGCACAGCTGTAAACAGATAAAAGTACTGTCGCAGCAGATGCTAACAAGGCAGCTTATATACCCATCAGTGACTTCAGTGGGGTGGACTTTAACAGAACTTTAAATACAGCAGCAAGTGCACCTGGTGCCCGCGTACGTATTTTGTGTTCTGAAACAATATTCAAGAGACAGTTCAGTCTCAAACTGCTATGAACCACTACCTACAGTATGTATATTAACCAAGAAGTACCCTCGCTGTGATTTCACAGGTGCTGAATGAATTCATCAATTGTCACAATTATGGTTCAGCCCTAAAACGTCTGCTGTAGCTGAGTGTAGAACACAGACCATAGTGGCCGACCTCTAGTCTGCCTCCTCTGAGAGACAGCAGTCAGCTCGGCAGGGCAGGGTGGAGGTTTGCTGGTGCAACCACTCATTGTGGCCCCATTGTCCACTATACAATGCTGCGATTACCGAATTGCACCATCTGCTGCCAGGACTAACCACTTCCTTCTGAAAGTGGAAGTGCTGGACAGCCATGGGCATCCTCTGAGGGACGTGAGACTTTTCCATGCATCCTGGAGCTCCCCTTGAGATTCAGGATCCTCCCAGATGTTCCAGGAGAATAAGCAAGTATGAAACTGAAACACTATGAGCAGAAATTTTATTCAGTATCGAGAGAAAAGGAAAACATTACAATTTACTCTTTAATTTCACACATTAAAATAATAGGGGTAATGTTGCCTTAAAGGCACTTTCAAACCAAGGGCGAGATTCTCTAAGCTAAAAATGCGGTAAAAATCCAGCTATCAGGGTTTTTACCACATTTTGGGATGCTGTAAGCATCCCCCGCCGGTTACCGCGGCGGGTGGCATCGCCAGAAAAATCTGCCCCAAAGAAGCCAATGGGCTTCTACCGCATCCCACCGCCACCCCGCAACAACCCCCCACCACCCCACATGGACCCCCGCCGCCCCGCATCGCCCCCTCCCCCCTCACCTGTGCCCGGTGCAGCAGCAGCGCCGGGTGTGGGAGGGAGGGGGGAGCAGCCGGGACCTGCTGGGACCCGGCGACTCTCACCGCAAAGGACAGCTCTTAACGCAAGAGCTGTCCTTTGCTATAATTATCGCATATGTTAGAACATATGCGATAATTATAATTGCGATGGGTTGCGAAGGGGGGCAGAGATTTTTAGAGAATCTCCCCCCAAGCCCATAGTTTACAGATATATATACTACTTTCCATAATTATTTAGTCATGATACAACATGGCTGTTTGCATGACATATCTTTAATAATGGCAAATACTACCTTTACTCCTGGCAAATAATTAATTATCAATACTCCTGTCACCTATCTTTTTTTGCTTCTGCTACCTATCCATCTTTACGTATGGCCCCTAACTACCATTTTTTATGGCACATATATTTTCTCCTGGCACCTATTATTATTATCGTTTACTTATATGGTACCACAAGTGTTCCGCAGCGCCTGGCAATAAATAGATGAGCAAAAATAGAAGAAAACATTGACTGACAGTACAAATACAAGTTAGGACAAGTACATGGTAAATAAAAAACAGTTGCAGTAAAGGACACTGACGCTATTTTACCAGTCGCAAAGATATACAGTATTCTTAGAGATGGATTTTGGTTATGGTTACAGTGCTTTTACCTTTGTATGTGGGGGCTGCTTAACCGAGTCATCCGTGCTCAATTAAAGGGTGAATAAATGGTTGTGGTTAAGCGCTCTACCTTGGTTATATGTTGGTGTGAATTACGTGACAAGATGCTTGTGTTCTGAATAAAGGTTTATTTGTCAACAATCAATACATGCAATGTACATGAAAAAGGCAGTAAAATAGCAAGTGATACAGGTTGTGGGGGTGTCTGAGATGAGTCCCGTGGGGGAAATGGGGGTGCCAGCAGGCCCCTTTACCATAAGCCTGGAAGGATTATGTTTAAAGTGTTGCAGCAGTGGCCTGCAATAAGCCCTGGTGGGTATCAGGGGTCAGCAGAACCCTTTTAACCATAAGCCCTTGGGCTTATGTCTTAAGGAGGCCGCTGTGTGAGTGAGGGAAGGGGGTGTGTGCTCCGTGGGCAGGTGCGGGGTAAGTCCAGATGCACTTTGGGCTGCAGAGAGAGTCAATGGTTGGTGCTGGGTAGCGGCGTCCCGCTCCCAGAGATCTTACCCACTTGGTCTTTATGCAGCGTTTGTGCTGCATTCGCCACGCTATATAAAATCAACTCCACGCCGACGTGGATAGTGGGGGTATGAAAAGGTCGGAGGACGCGTACCGCCGCCCCTCGCGGGCTCACTGCGCTCGCCACGCTTCAGGTTGGCGTTGATAGTACAGGTGGCGTGGGGGTGCTTTTAACAGTGCTTATACAATTATTTATCTTATAGGGGGCACATTTAACATTGAAAACAACCAATATATTTAGGAAAAAGTCCAAAACACATATATTCGAATCTTGAGCTGTTTTTTTCACCCATGTGATTGGGCCTATGGAGCTTGTGTTGACAGACCCGTCACCAATATATGAGGGTTTCCGTACCCAACTCACATGGATGATGAATAACAAACACCTATCAAGGTATCTTTATGTATGGAATGATTTCCAAATGATATAGTGCAGAAAATGAGGTGCATACCCCAACTCACTCAGCAGGGTGTTGTTATGTTCCCATCAAGGTATCTTTTAAGGAAACCAGGGCAATGGGATTCCCCTTAGGACACTTTATTCAAATCGGACAGTGTAAAATGAGGTGCGTACCCCAACTCACTCAGCAAGGTGTTAGTACGTTCCCATCAAGGTATCTTTTAAGGAGACCAGGGCAATGGGATTTTGTCAACACAAGCTCCATAGGCTCCATAGGCCCAATCACATGGGTGAAAAAAACAGCTCAAGATTCGAATATATGTGTTTTGGACTTTTTCCTAAATATATTGTTTCATGTATTTTTTTCCCCATATTTAACACGGGATTTGTGAATATGAGGATTCTCCATTAGAGTATTGGACCTATCTATATCAGAGGATCCAATCTTGAAAAGAACTACCCACCCAAAGGGAAGTACTAACCTGTATAAGCGCTAAGATATCTCTGTTTGAAATTTTTCCTTTGTATATGTTGTTGGGGGAGGGGTGTCTCCTCACCAAACATTGAGATTGTCTTTGGCTGCTGCGCCGGAAGAAGTGTCACACTCATTTCCCTCTTTCTGTATATTGAAAACAACCATTAGGGTGCTTATACAATTTAAAATCATATACCATTGTATATGCCATACAATGGCATACAATTCGATGGTATACAATTTAAAATTGTATAACATCGGCTAACATCGCATCGCATACCATCGTATGCCTTATGGTATGCGATGCGATGGGCGCCGTGCTAGGAAAGTACCGTTCTGCTTTCTGGTACCAAAAAGAGGGGGCACTTTTACCCAGGCTCAGGTCTGATGAAGGGGCCTGGGGTCCGTTACCCCCCTCCCCATTGCAGACAGTCAGGTAGCACAACCTCTCTCCCCAGCCAAGCACACGCTGCTCATTACATATCTATTACACCTCAATATAAGCCAAGTAAAATGTTCTTAAAGAGGAATTACCTGTGAAGGATTGTACAGGGGGATTGCTCCAGCTGGGGGCATCATTTGACTGCCAGATGCATTCCGATAAACACCCTAAACCAACAAAATACAATAATCATCAGTGCACAAAGCTCAGTGTCTTACCCCCAAAGTCCCACGAACCACGATTTGGAACGTGACATTACCGTGTTCTCCTGCTGACCCTGGATCTCTGGCAACACTGAACTGCTATTGATCTTCGACAGCTCTTCCCTTTCTGTAATTCCTGCTGTAAGTGCATTATACAAAGGATATGTGACTCTGCTTTGATATAAGGGCATTGCTGCTATCTTGCAATGGGAATTTGTGAATAGTGTTTCATTATCTCACTCCCAGTGGGATTAGAGTCAAATCAAACACTCTGCAGCTCAACATCAAACCTGAGAAATTTAGCCATCAGTCACAATCACCCACTAATCAGACGGTATGAAATAATATATTCACACGGAATCCATATAGAAATCCACAAGTGGTTCATTAAAGAACCTAATGATTGGTCATATTATATGAGTACTGTTGGTCTTCTCCTCATTCCTCTCTCTGTCCCCTTCTAATTCCCTTTTTACAGGTTGATGAATAACATTTCTTACTGCATTTCTGTATTCTGCTAAGTTTAGACTTTGGTTTGTGGTTAATCAATAATTAAAAGGCCTGTAGTCTGTTTTTATGTGTATATCCGTTGATAGATTGCTTGAGCAATACACTGGGGCAGCAGGATCAATGTACAAAAAAGGGCAAGCGGGCGTTTATTTTACTGTGTTGATCCATTTGCTGTCCGCATCGGCGTGATACACATAAATTGTTAGCCAACGTTTATGCCAGCTGACACCAGGGAGATGGGAAAACATCTCATTGTGTTCTGTGCCGCATATAAATTCTCTGAAACTTTCCTATGGACTGGATTAACAAGGATAACATTTGTCACCCGTGATCGGGTGGGGGCAAAGCTGTGTAACATACTTAAAATGTGGCATAATATATTTTGGTACTCTTTACCTAGAAGGGCGCCAGCGATTGGAATCGCGGGCGTCGGGGGTAAAAAATCGCGGTCATCGCGGGCATATCGCGGGTACATAAAAATCTGCTGCCCGCGATGACCGCGATTTTCCCATAGGGAACAATGTTAAAAAGGCTGATTGACCGCGATTTTCATGTAAAATGCCTCAATGCCCGCGATTTGGCCATAGGAATCAATGTTAAATGGGCTACAGAGCCCAAATAGGCACAATTAACCCTTAAATGTCCCCCCAAATTTTTAACGCCACCCCACGATCCACGCCAACCCGAAGCGTGGCCAGCGCAGCGAGCCCGCGAGGGGCGGCGGTACGCGTCCTCCGACCTTTTCATGCCCTACTATCCACGTCGGCGTGGAGTTGAGAATAGAATAGTGTGGCGAGCGCAGCGAGCCCCGCGAGGGGACGCGGATACCTTCACAGGTAAACGCGTCCCTTCGCGGACTTCACAGGTGTCCGCGTGGCCACGGACACCTGTGAAGCCCGCGAGGGGACGCGTTTACCTGTGAAGGTATCCGCGTCCCCTCGCGGGGCTCGCTGCGCTCGCCACGCTTCGGGCTCGGTGGCTCGCTGCGCTCGCCACACTATTCTATTCTCAACTCCACGCCGACGTGGCCAGTAGGGCATGAAAAGGTCTGAGGACGCATACCGCCGCCCCTCGCGGGCTCGCTGCGCTCGCCACGCTTCGGGTTGATGTTGATCGTGGGGTGGCGGTAACAATTGGGGGGGCCATTTCCCAGTCAAGGTTGCCTATTTGGCCTCTGTGGCCCATTTAACATTGTTTCCTATGCCCACATCGGGTCCATTGAGGCATTTAACAGTAAAATCGCGTCGGTCGGGCCATTTAACATTGATTCCTATGGGAAATCGGGTGCATCGCGTCGCGGGCATCGCGGGTACATTTATGGCCGGCCGCGACGCGACCGACGCGATTTCCATGTTTAACATGGGTTTCAATGGGAAATCGCGGGCATCGCGTCGGTAGCGTCGCGGCCAGACATAAATGTACCCGCGATCACCACGACGGGCGCCCTTCTAGGTAAAGAGTACCTATATTTTTATTTCATTACTTTAGCTAGTGAAGACATTACAGGGTGTAATGAACCTTTGAATGCTAATGGTGCCCGTACACTAATAAGATTTATCTTCAGATCTGGCTGGTTAGAACAAAAACATGGTTATGGATGAGTGACAGTTTGTCGGTTCTCCAGTATCTCTGGTCAAATGGTCAACTGTCATTTGCTCTCATCCATAACCATGTTTTTGTTCCAACCAGCCAGATCTGAAGATAAATCTGTGTGTGTATGGCCACCTTTAGGTTGCCATGAGAGATAGGCAAAATATCCATTAAAAATGCCAGCCTTGATCACCACGACTTTTTTGGGGTGCAATATGTAACTAAACTTCGATTATTTGACTTCGGATAATTTGCTGTCAATAACTAAAGTGATTTATATTCCTCGACAGAGGCCCTGGCATTTTTAGCGGCTATTTCGCACATCTCTCACAGCAACATTGGCATATAAAGGGTTAATATCACAGAACTAGATTATAACCTAATGTAAAAGGTACCTCTGAAAAATGAGTGGCTGGTTTCTCGGGGTAGGGAACTATAAGGCGGTAGAGGACCAAGCATTTCTGGTGGTCTTTCTGGCGGTTCAGCCTGGGGAAAGATGCAATAAGTTAGCAGAGAGGTAGAACACACATGGGAAAGTCAGTCTCAATTAATATTTATTTGCGGGCGCCCGGGGGGGCGGCTGACGTCATGCCCAACTGCCCCCACTGCTGATGGCGAAAATTAGAAGAGTTGGGAGGTTTGCCTTAAGGTGCCCATACACGGTACAATAATTGTATGAATTTTGAACTAGATCGCAAAGTATGCGATTTGCATGAGATGCGATGCGATCCGAACTATGCTCCACATACTTTTTGAGCTGTGCGATTTGATGTGCGTGGAGCGAGCATCGCATTGCACACAAAAACGCACATTGTATGGGCACCTTTAGTTCACAAGACTTTACTTTCAGTCTTTAATTTAAAAACAACTGTGATCATCTGGTTATCTCAACAACTGTGCTCACCTGGGCCCTTATTCTGATCTGTGCGGAAATTCCCGCATTCTTACGGAGCGGTCCGCACGCCACGGCGTTTTGCCGCATGCGGCCATCGTCCGTCGAAACGCCCACGTGTCCTCCGCATTCGGACGGACTCACTCTTTAAGAACAGGGCGTGTTTACGGACGACATACAAAGCATGCGTGTGCGGGAGAAACACTCCGATTCGGCACGGTATTACAGAGTATTACAGAGTATGCTCGGGAATACCGCATCCGAACGGGAGCCAAGCGGTGCTACCGCACGTAAGCGGAGTATTTACGCCAAACAACCCACTATGAAGTATCTTCTGCAATACATCACATGACCCACTTATTCAATTACCTATCCTCATAAAAAACTGCTTATTTGGAATTGGAATCAATTAGATTCCAATATATCCTTACAAGCATGCCTAACACATGCATTGCACACATTAACCCTTACAGCAATTGAAGTGCAATGGTTTCAATTAAAGCACTGACAAGCGGCCTATTAGTGAGTAATGAGTAAAGGAGTAGATTCTATTGGGTTCAGGTGTTAATGGTTGTAGTCATTAGGCGTACGTTCGCCTACCGCATGAACGAGTGGTGTCCGCAAAGCAATAGTACACTTGTGGACACCGCACATTTCTGCCCTTTTTGATCGCGTGCATTCGGAGTGGTTTCCGAATGTACGCCCCCCAACATAAGTGTACTCCCCCGTGTCCGCCCATGTTTCCGCCCCGTTTTGCCCACTTTGAAACTACGCCCATGTGTCATTCCGCATGACGCCCATAATACGCCCCTATTTCCCGAATGATAGCGGTGAACAGTTCTGGACGGGATTTGGCCGAACTGGTACCGAGTCAATGCGCGGCACATGCGCGTAGCGTTCTCCACGCATGTGCAGACGCCGTAAAGACGCGATCCGAAAGTACGCGGTAAAGTCCGCGTCAATCAGAATAAGGGCCCTGGTTATCTCAACAGCTGTGATCACCAGGTTATCTCAACAACTGTGCTCACCTGGTTATCTCAACAACTGTGCTCACCTGGTTATCTCGACAGATGTGATCACCTGGTTATCTCGACAACTGTGCTCACCTGGTTATCTCGACAACTGTGCTCACCTGGTTATCTCGACAACTGTGCTCACCTGGTTATCTCAACAACTGTGTTCACCTGGTTATCTCGACAGATGTGATCACCTGGTTATCTCGACAACTGTGCTCACCTGGTTATCTCGACAACTGTGCTCACCTGGTTATCTCAACAGCTGTGATCACCTGGTTATCTCAACAACTGTGCTCACCTGGTTATCTCAACAACTGTGCTCACCTGGTTATCTCAACAACTGTGCTCACCTGGTTATCTCGACAGATGTGATCACCTGGTTATCTCGACAACTGTGCTCACCTGGTTATCTCGACAACTGTGCTCACCTGGTTATCTCAACAACTGTGCTCACCTGGTTATCTCAACAACTGTGCTCACCTGGTTATCTCGACAGATGTGATCACCTGGTTATCTCGACAACTGTGCTCACCTGGTTATCTCGACAACTGTGCTCACCTGGTTATCTCAACAACTGTGCTCACCTGGTTATCTCAACAACTGTGTTCACCTGGTTATCTCGACAGATGTGATCACCTGGTTATCTCGACAACTGTGCTCACCTGGTTATCTCGACAACTGTGCTCACCTGGTTATCTCAACAGCTGTGATCACCTGGTTATCTCAACAACTGTGCTCACCTGGGGCCTTATTTTGGTTCACTCTTAGAGGCAAAATCCTTCTTAGATGGGTAAAACTATGTGCACTGCAGGTGGGGCAGATATAACATGTGCAGATAGAATTAGATTTGGGTGGGGTTTTTCTTCAAAGTGAGATATATATTGCAGTGTAGAAATAAAGCAGCCAGTATTTTCCCTGCACAGAAACAAAATACTCACCCAAATCTAATTCTCTCTGCACATGTTACATTTGCCCCCCTGCAGCGCACATGGTTTTACCCATCTAAGAAGGAATTTGCCTCTATGGGCAGTATTCAATGAGAAAAATTCTCCGTGTTTTATGGAGAATTTTTGCTTTTTTCGCCTTGGACGGAGCATTTTGCTCTCCAAAAGTGAACCACCCTATTCAATGTGAAATATTCGCCGTCTTTCTAAGTGATTTTCGCCGTCTCTCTCCGTGTAGCAATTCTCCATCTTTTGATGGAGAGCTGGAATGTGAACTTTTAATCTAAAAGGTTTTTTTTTTTTATTTTGGTGTCAAAAAATCAGGTTTTTTTTTCTGTGAAGGGGCATGTTATTTTTATTCATGTGCTTATAGCACATGAATATATATTTAATAAAAAAAAATATTTTTTAAAAATTTTTTTTTTTTTTTTACACAGTGCAGCCAGCAGGGGGCCGGAGCGCTCGAGCCGCTCATTAGATATTCATATATTCACTGCACCCGATCGTTAATATGCACGATGGGGTGCAGTGAATACTGGGTCCCCCGCTGGCTATAGGGGGGGGGGCAGCCTGTGCTGCCTGGGTCCCGGGGGGCCCCCTACCCTCCACATAGTTCTGGGGCATCCAGGGAGACTTTAATCTCCCTGGATGCCACCGTCTCACGGCTCCCTGTCAGCTCCCTGCCGCGGACGCTCGTCCGCTGCAGGGGTTAAGACTCGCCGCGAGTGGCGGCGAGTCTTAAATACATTGAATAGTGGGAGCAGGAGGCTCTGGAACACGGAGAGTGCCTGGCGAGAGAAAAAATCTCTCGCCATGCACAGAGAATTTTCTTCATTGAATACTGCCCTAAGAGTGAACCAAAATAAGGCCCCTGGTTATCTCAACAACTGTTCTCACCTGGTTATCTCAACAGCTGTGATCACCTGTTATCTCAACAACTGTGCTCACCTGGTTATCTCAACAACTGTGCTCACCTGGTTATCTCAACAACTGTGCTCACCTGGTTATCTCAACAACTGTGCTCACCTGGTTATCTCAACAACTGTGCTCACCTGGTTATCTCAACAACTGTGCTCACCTGGTTATCTCTTTAAAGCATTCAAAAACCCATTGTATTTCTTTTCTAGGTACAGTATATTACTATATATTCAAGCATTTGACAAGTAAATTAATTGTTAAAAATCAAAGCATTGCAGCAGTAAAGCAAAGAATAACCCCATTATTTCATGAATAAACAACACAAGCAGGTGGTTAAGTGGAAGGGTTTGAGGATCGGAATTGACAAACTTCAAAACATCAGGGCCTAATGTGGGCGCAGAGCCTGATGTTAATTATTTAATAGTCCATTGAAGTTCTTTGATGTAACAGTGGATAGTTTGGATTGATGTCCATTGTGTTTACAGTTATTATCCTAGTCTATAGATGTAAAAATCCATTGCTCTGTTGCAGAAACTGACAACAATGGATATCTATACCAGGTTGAACTAGATGGACGCAAGTCTTTTTTCAGCCTTACCTACTATGTAACTATGTAACAAAATGCATGTTATTTTTTAATATTTTATTTGCAAATGCTGGAGAGACAAAGGTTGCCAACTGGCAATAGATGAGACATAGCAGTTATTTTAATTGATCAATTTACCATAGTTTTTATTGATCTAGTAACTAGATCAATAAAAACTATGGTAAATTGATCAATTAAAATCTAGTTTATTCATGGTCTTTTGTCAAGCAGTGGTAACATAAGTGGTACAGTTCAACAACAAGAACTACAAAAGTTTGCTGTTACTCATTATGTTGCTGTTTTTATATTTTACACAATGTCTCTATATTTTGTGGCAACAAACTGTTTCTGTTCATTTGGTGATGTATCATGTCTAAATACTTGATGGAAGTAAATTATTTTTGTTTACTTTGGTGGAGTGATACTATATTTGTTGGTGATGTACTATTCTGTAAACTTCATGGCATTATGCTAATTCTATACACTTGGTAACAGTATACCATTTTCAGGGGCGGATTGAACCACTGGGAACATGGGACAGCTCCTGCTAGGCCATGCTCCTCTCCGTGGCTTGCTATAGCCATGGTCTATTTCATTTCGGCTGCCTGGTGCCACAGATCCAGGATTTGCACTGTGGAATGCCAACTGTAGTTGGTTTGTGGACCAAGGGGGTGATTCAGGTTCACTCACAATGCACATTTGGGGTCTGATTCTGGTTGGTTTGCAAAAGCAAATCCTTCTTTAATGGACAAAACCATGTGCTCTGCAGGTGGGGCTAATGTAACATGTGCAGAGTGAGTTAGATTTGGGGGAGCTATTTTGTTTCTGTGCCGCCGGCTATATACTGGCTGCTTTATTGTTACACTGCAGTAAAGATATCAGTTTGTAGTACACATCCCACCCAAATCTAACTCTCTCTGCACACCCACCCAAATCTAACCCTCTCTGCACGTTACATCAGCTCCACCTGCAGTGCACATTGTTGTTTCCATTAAAGAAGGAGTTTGCTTTTGCAAATCAACCAGATTCAGGCCCTTGGTTTGCTAATGGGCAACACCATGTGCACTGCAGGTGGGGCAGAAGTAACTTGTGCAGAGAGAGTTAGATTTGGGTGAGTTATTTATACTTGAGGTAGTATACAATGTTTTCATATTTGGTAAAGATACAGTATACTACAGTATTTTGGCACACTTGGTGAAGGTATTATAAATTTGGAATACTTGGTGGTATATTATTTTTCATAAAGTTATACTACACTTTTCCATGCTATATACTAGTTTATTTTTTTTTTTTTTACTTTTTGGCATTTTGTCAAGTTATACAATATTATATTTGATGAAGGTATACAGAATCTGCATACTCGATTATTCACTTTGTATACTTGGTGTAGGTATACTTTTTTTGCATACCTTGAGGTGGTATACTGTTTTGATATACTTGGTGGAAGTATACTATTTCACCTTGAAAAAGATCCCAGGAGGAACGAAGCGCGTTGGTGGCTTCTGGAACTGGACTGGACAGTGAAACTTAGCGGACTCATATGTTACCAGACGGGGGACCTGGACAGTTCTTTGGGAACCTATTTAAAACACCTTGAATGAGAATCTCATTAACAAGAATGCTGGTTTATCCCCTGGGAACTAAGGAGGGCCAATGCCTGTCAACTAATGATGACAGCTCCCATCCCCTTTTTGGCATTCTCCAATGGAAATAAAAGTCAGATCTGACTTTTATTACTGAAGGGGAAAGAAATCATTAAATGGTAGGCAACCATCAAATTAAATCTCTCCCCTTCGGCTGCATGTGAGGGGATGTGTTCTCGTACGAGGGGATGCGGGAGCGGTGCTGGCGGCAGGGGGCTTGTATGGGGGTGCGGAAATGACCTGTTCACTAGGCTATGAATGTATGCAGCCTAGCAAACAGGTCTGAATCAGGCCCTTTGTCCTTGTGTGTTGGTTTAGAGGTGTAGGAACACATCATTGGTGGTTCTTGCCTTTGGCAGCTGATCTGCGCATAGGGATACTATCCTGCACATATGGTGAAGGCAGGGGCATAACTCCCAGAGACAATGGATGCTCCAGCCACTGGGCTCCAAGCCCTGGAGGGGCACCTGCATGTAAAGCAGCACCTGTGTGGTTCACAGCAGGATCCAAATGTGACCACTGCTTTTGCAATGGAGCACTATAGATAATGGTCCTGATAACATTTTCAATAGGGGACAGGATGGCTCCTGCCAGGTATCATTCAGCTTGCACAGCAGCAAGCAATGCTGGACACCAAGATGATACACACAGTGTTGTCAACCACACCATATTTGGGATGGGGGGGCACCAAATGCCACTTGCCTCTGGGCGAATGAGATGAACTTACGCCCCTGGGTGGAGGGCTGCTGTATTTGTATTTTTGTATTATATTTTTTTACCTGAGATGGAGATGGTGCTGGTATTTGTGGATCACTCACTGGGGTTTCTGTTTCTTTTGCTGGCTTGGAGCGAAACCAATTAAACCATCCAAAGGTTGAGCCCTATGAGAGAGGATTGATGACTTGTAAGATAAGGGATGCACTAAGCCATTATACAAGATATCTGAACAGTGCAAATCTCAAAATGTTTGTTTGACAGAACTAAACAACCTTGCAACAAGTTCAAAGCTTTATTTCTTCTTAATTAGAAATCGACTACATTTAAATTTAGCCCAGCGCATCCAAAAAGTTTATAACTCGGACTTCGAAATATTACTATGCAGATGGCAAACACACAAAAAATTACCACTGTATAAAATTTTACTTACCATAAGCAATGTACAGTGTTATGTAGCCCTTGTGATGTTACAATAATTCATTGTTAACTTAATTAGGGTGTAACTTAGAAGTACTGCATAAAACCAAAAGTTGCATTAATAATTGGGTTTAGTAGAGGACAAATCAATAAACATTACCTTACAAGCTTGGCGCACTTGTTTGTATCAGTACCAAGCAGATTTCTTTAATGAGAGTTCTCAACCAGGATGTTATATAAATTGCATGCTAATACTACAATCCAATGGACTGGTTTACACTCAGGATGTGTCTAAAAACGAAGAGGCCCATTCATTAATGAGTGATGAATCTCGTCGTGGATAATAAAACTTGTTGCAGATGATAAATGGTGATCGAGCCAATCAGTACGCAAGTAATTTTTTAAACCCAGGACAGCTAGGAGCTGATTGGCAGAAGCACTATTTATTAGGCCTGATTCCGTATCAGTTGCAGTTTAGCAAAAAAAAAAAAAAAAACTGCTTTCTGTCGCATGCTGGGAGCCTCCCAGCACAGGACAATGCCGCCAGGCATGACAAGTCCCTCCCATGATGCAATTGCTATATAATTGCAATCGCACTGCAGAAATGCAAACGCAATACAATGCATTTGCATAACGATGGAAGCCCCTTGTCTGCGCGGTGCAAGTCTAGCTGAGAGGGCAGACGCATGGCCACGTTTCCGGCTCACAAGGGCTGCGAATTGCCCCCAAAAAACGATTCGGACACATCTGCGCTATCCACCCAATGCCCCGTCGCCATCACGTTGCTGCCCTATCACCACCTCCCGCCATCACATAGATTGAACGCAACAAATTTTATCATTCACAAGTATTATCACTTATTGATCAATGAGCACCCAAATTACACAGAGACTAGTATCTTAATAGTATATAATTATTTAACTATATTTATTGATCACTTAAGAGCATAGGATTTTGTACAGGGAGCTATATTTAATTTGTCCACTATTGGTTGCCACCCGGCCATATAATGAAAGTTGGGGGTGCAAATGAAGTAGAACAAGGCCTAGAGGAAACCCAGGAACTGAAGGTCACCGCTGGAGTGCAGTAATACAGAGCTTTGGCCCCACAAGCAGCCCTTTTAAAGCCACAGGAGGGACAGCCTAGAAGCGACTACAGTGGGGTAAGGAGGTCAAATCTTCAGGGTCATCATATATACCTTGCTCATATACAGCCTACGTATGGTGTCCCAACTGTCCCTTTTAATGTAAGTGATGCAAAATTAAAAAGGTTAAAAGTTTGGTACCTACCCTGGAGAGCTACATTCTACCCTGGGGAGCTAGATTCTAACTTTCTTGGTCCTCTGCAGGTTTGCACGGAGAACCAATGTTTTACTACAGTGCATGCGCATTTCTACGCATGTGCATGCACTGGGTGCAGACGTGCACGGCGAACTACAATTTCTCCATTCTGTTCGCACCCACCAGTGTGGGCGGGGGGCATGGTATGGTGGTGAGGGGACGCGTTTCATAGGTGTTCCAATGAAAATGCTGGACTTAACCACGGAAAGGAGGCAGTGGCGCGGCTGCCGGGGGTGGGCAGCTGACATCACCGGTTGTCAGCTGCCTGCCCTGCTCTTGTGCAGGGCGAACGCAAAACTAAGGCACCTGAGAGTGTCTTAGTTTTGCGTGCTCGTTTTAAATCATTCGATAGTCGCTGACCATCAAAGAATTCGATCCCCGCATCCAAGGCTGCGAATGGATATTTATACAAAACATCCATTCCATCCTCGTCGAGCAAAGAGGGGGAAGGAAATTTGCAGCGCTGCATGTGGATTGAATAAGGTGCAATGTGTTTAATGTTTCTAATGGTTTTTTTGTATCGTTCAGCATAAAGAGAACAGTGTCCATGTGCTAGATTGTGTGCGGCCTGAAGGGGGTTAACTGCCACGGTAGCTGGGTAGCTTCTTAGCATGGCAGTGTTCTGGATTACGGAACATTAAAATCAATTTTGGCAAGAAAACTGATGTAATTCCATAGAAAAAAAAAAAAGATCACATAAAAAGCAATACATCTGTTGCTGATATTTTGCGTTAGATTTTTTAGTTCAAAGTCTTTGATTAATGATTCCCTATGAGCTTGTTTTGAATAAAAGCACCAATTTAATTTAACAGAAAACAGTACGGATGAATTTAAAGATTTATCCAGCTCATATCTCCCCTCTCGGTGTTGCTGCTTGCTGGTATTGTAACGTACACAAGGCTATTTAAAATGTAATCACAAGCAGTATGTTATGTACAGAACAAAGACGAACTCCAGGGAGAACATAATCAATGCTGATTTTGCCCAAAGCAGAAGGATAGCTAAGCACTTGGAGCATTAATTTACAGATCTGCATGAGGCCACAATCTGCCATCAAATGACCACATTAGGGAGAGAACAATGCACTTTGGGTTTTATGCAGAGTTCACTGCAAATCTGTGTATGGAATGTACTGTACCTTGGGTGTTTTCTCACTACGCAATCTTCCTAAGAAATAATGGGCCTCATTCAGACCTGTTCGCTAGAATGTGTATGTTCCCAGCCTAGCTAACAGGTAACAGCTGCCCGGCCGAATGCCAGCACCCCCTACCCCCCCAGGCCCCGAATCCCGTTGCTAGAATGTGAGGGGATGTGTGTGCGAACACATTCACTCTCATGCGGCCAACCGGGAGAGAAATCATTTGATGGTCGCCGACTATCGAATACTTAATAGTTCGGTAATAAAAATCGGTCTACACTTTTATTCCAGCCACTGAACGCCTGAAAAGGGGACGGATGGTGAAGTCATGTGACGTCAGCTGCCCATACCGAGCAGGCATTGCCACACCCCTGCTGCTGCCCCCGTCCCTTCCCTGGAGCGAGCGGCTCGGTGAGTGCAAAACTCGCCAAAGCCGTTCACTACCTGGGTTTGCGAACATCAGGAAAGTGGCCAAATTCGGACGTGAACTAACGGGTCTGAATCGGTCCTAATGGTGCATTGCATGCATCCTAAGGTACAGATGGAGCCGAGCTTAACTTTGCAGGGGCTGGCGATTCTATCACGCGCACACGAGACGCTTGCACACCCCTTGGCAAACATAGCCTGCCGCCGGTCCCCACCGCTGGTCCCCCTCGCCGCCCTGACACCCCCCCCCCCCCAAAACTGGGCAGCATCTCCCTGAAGCAGAGACGGGCAGGGAGACGCTGCCCAGCCACCATGATACTGGGACGCGCGTGTGCGTGAGACGCACACGCGCCCCAGTCCCTATCGCCGGCGCTCGCCAGTGCAAGGGATCTGGCGAGCGCCGGCCAAAGATAAAGCTGGCTCCATCTGTACGTACACATTATGTGCTAATCATTAAAGATATGCACAATAACAATATGATTGTGCATATCGGCTAAAGTATACACACTATATTGTTAATGATGTGTGCTCCCGTGGGTCCTTAACGACCCCCTCTGTTATCTGTACATGCCGTCAATTTCTGGCAAACTTGTCAGGGACAGTATGCTCCTGGATGCGGTTGCTTAATGATATTGTTACCAATGCAGTGTATTGTGTGTCCAGGAGTATTTATTTTTGTTAATTAATAATTAACAGCTTCTGATATAGCGCAGCATATACCATTGCGCTTTACAATAGGAGACAGTTATACAACAAACTGGGTATTTACAGACAGTCAAAGGTAGGAGGATCCTGCTCGCAAGCTTACAATCTATAGCAGGCTTTCCCAACCATGGTCCTCAAGGCACACCAACAGTGCAGGTTTTAGTGATATCCAGGCTTCAGCACAGATGGTTTAATCAGAATCGCTCAGGTTCTAATTAAGTCACCTGTGCTGAAGCCTGGATATCACTAAAACCTGCACTGTTGGTGTGCTATGAGGACCGTGGTTGGGAATGACTGATCTATAGGGAAAGAGGCATTGATACACAAGGATAGATATTCTTTATTGCATTATTCTACCAGAATGCAAATGTTCCTGGTGTGCTGTATGATACGGTGACCCAGCAGTTTGGCCAGGGGTCAGGAGGATGGAAAATGTGAAAAAGAAGATAGTGGATATATGTGGCCTGTACAGTGGGGGATGTGATTAGATAGGAATGGTATATGAAGGTTAGATGTCTGGTTCTGGAATTTGAGCTTGCCTAAAGAGGTGAGTTTTCAGGGAACGCTTGTAGGTTTGGAGACTGGAGGAGAGTATTATTGTGCATGGGAGGACATTCCACAGAGTGGGTGCAGCCCAAAGAAAGTCCTGCAATCAGGAATGGGAGCGAGTAATGAGTGTGGATTAGAGACGTAGATCTTGCGAGGAGCGTAGAGGCTGGCAGTTCAAGGGGAAAATTATTAATGATATCGCTAGTTAACGACATTGAGGCTGATTCAGACCCGTTGTTTTTGGTCCAAAATTCGTCCCCATCACCGATGTTTAAAGTTTGCGCATGCGCAAATCCTAGAAGCGATCGTCTTCAGCAAGTCTCACACTTGCCGAGCCTTTCGCACCAGGAAGGGAGGCCCGGAGGCAGGCAAAAGGCGGTCGCCAGGGAACGCCCAGTGATGTGTTGTCGAACACATGTTACAGGTGAGATTAGTGTGGTGGGGGGCAGGCATTCGGCTGGGCAGCAGGCAGCGTTTACCTGTTCGCTAGGCTGCGAACATACACAGCCTAGTGAACCAGTCTGAATCAGACCCATTGCGTAATGTGTACACACCCTTAGGTTTAATTCCATTTGGGACTGATGAGGCTGTAACTCGTTAGTGTAATGTAAATTCAGAGTGTGTGCTGACCTAACTGCAGGCTACTGTATGTAGAGTTGTGTATTCAAACAGAGCATTTACACCATGTACAGACCAGGTCCAAGCAAGCGGTGATGAAGATAACAGCTATTAAACAGAACATATGGACGGAGGCAGTGTGGCCGCAGTGATACCCACAGCTCTGTTTATACAATAAAGAACCTTACATCACCTTTTTTGTATCAGTGTTCCCAAGCGGAGCTTCATCTCTGGATTGGTCCTCTCTGTCATCATCTTCCATAGAGACGGTGGAGATTTGCGAGACAGCACTAACCCTTCGTGACATGTGTGCGGCCTACAGCATACAAGAGAGCACACATTTATCAATAAACTGTGAATAATACACAAGATTGTTACCTTGTAATATTTGTAAAAAAAAAGAAACAAGAACAATCACAATAGGATAGCCAATGGGTCTACAATAAAAGAAACACAAAATATGAGTCAAACATAAGTCTCGGGAAGGCTATACTGTATGTGATAAATCCATGTCTAGAACTTCAAAAATACATTACATAGTGCTCCAAGGTAGCTCTTCCTTCTTGGTGATGGAATTCCTCCATTGATGTATGGCTCATTAACTTTGTTGCTCTACTATATGTCGGAATTCTTATCTGATACTCAGGATATCTCCAATTACTATGCTTTTGTTTGTTTCATTATCAAAGGGTTTAGTAGTAGTGGTAGTAGTATGTTTATTTATAATGCGCCACAAAGTGTCCACAGCGCCGTTCATAGCAAACAAAAAAACTAATTACAAGGTAATGTACAGGTTGTGTTGATAAAATACAGTATAAACAGGGGTATAGCTGGTAGAACTAAAATCAGCATCAATTCTGAAGTAGGTGTCGAAATTGTCGAGGAGACTGAAGATGAAGGAGAGGAAGGAGCGCTGGTGAGGTAAAGAGGTAGGGTGAGTATGTGAAGAAGGAGGGCCCTACTCATAAGAGTTAACAGACGAAAAGGAGGTGGGTGGACGAACGAAAAACAATAGGATAAGTAGGAACGGATGGAGGGGTAGGGTAGGCAGGATAGGAGGAGCGAAAAAGGTTAGGAGGAGGAGGGATAGGCTAGTCGGAAGAAGTGGGTTTTGAGGGAGCGCTTGAAGAAGGTAAGGGAATCAGAAAGCGTGATGTGTGGCGGAAGATTGTTCCAGTGCAGGGGGGCAGCGCAAGAGAAGTCTTGGACAGGGAAGTAAGAGGAGGTGATTAGTTGAGAGGTCAGGCGGCAGGCGGAGCAAAGAGGACAGGAGGGAGTGTGGATAGAGATCAGTGAAGAAAGGTAAGGAGCGGTGGAGGAGGAGAGAGCCTTGTAGGTGGTTGTGAGGAGTTTAAAGAGAACTTGGAAAGGAATGGGGAGCCAGTGAAGAGATAGACAGAGGGGGGAGTCAGAGTTAGAGCGGCGGGAGAGGAAGATGAGCCTAGCAGCAGCGTTAAGAATGGATTGGAGAGGGGCGAGGCGGGCGAGAGGTAGCCCAGAGAGAAAGATGTTTCAGTAGTCAAGGCAGGAGATGACAAGAGAGTGAATGAGAATTTTGGTCGCGTCAGTGGAGAGGAATGGTCTGATGTGTGAGATGTTGCGGAAGTGAAAGCGGCAAGACTGTAAGAGAGCATGAATGTGGGGGGTGAAAGAGAGGGAGGAGTCAATGATGACACAGAGGCAGCGTGTTTGGTCGGTGGAGGTGATCTCGGTTTCACCAATGCTGATGGAGATAGTGGGAGAAGAGGGGATGTTCGGGGGATGGAAGATTAGAAGTTCAGTTTTAGCCATGTTTAGTTTCAGGAAGCGTTAGGTCATCCAGGCTGAGATGGCCGTGAGGCATTCGGAGACCTTGGACAGGAGTGATGGTGATAGGTCGGGGGAGGAGAGATAGATTAGGCTATCATCAGCATAAAGGTGGTAATGGAAGCCGTAGGAGCTGATGAGGGTGCCCAAATAGGTGTTGTAGAGGGAGAAGAGGGCCAAGGACTGACCATTGGGGAACACCAACTGGCTGCGGGGTAGTAGAAGAGGAGGAGCTCGGAGTGGAGATGGAGAAGGAGCGATCTGAGAGGTATGAGGTGAACCAGGAGAAGACCGTGCCAGTGATGCCAAAGGAGCGGAGGGTGTTGAGCAGGAGAGGGTGGTCAACAGTGTCATGTTGGCCAGTTACATGGAGTTGAAATAATCCAATTGATTGTCAGGATGTAATTATGTATCCTGTGCTTTATCTGTTGTACTCTAGAAGGTATTTGATTTCAGGAAAAGATCTAATACTAGTAAGCCCGATCAAAGCTAATGCTTCGGAAGCTAGTAGATGTAGTTTCACTTGCTGCCAACAGATGGCAATGTAAGTCAGCTTGAAGCAAATCTTCCAAAGCTGGTAAATGTAGTTTCATTTGCTGCCAACAGATGTCAGTGTTTCACAGACACATGGGGCCTTATTCTAGTTCGCTCTTTCTGACAAAATCCTTCTTAGATGGACAAAACCATGTGCACTGCAGGGGGGGCAGATGTAAAATGTGCAGAGAGAATTAGATTTGGGTGAGTTATTTTGTTTCTGTGCAGGGAAAATACTGACTGCTTTATTTTTACACTGCAATATAGATCTCACTTTGAAGTAAAACCCCACCCAAATCTAATTCTCTCTGCACATTTTACATCTACCCCGCCTGCAGAGCACATGGTTTTGTACATCTAAGAAGGATTTTGTCAGAAAGAGTGAACTAGAATAAGGCCCATGGACACTAGACATATATATATTATAGATTATACATTACAGCTCACCAGTCCCCCTGCTGTCAGTTTTGGGTATGGATCATTGGGTCGGTTTTAGGTCGATAGTGAATATATAAATGGTCAACAGGATCAGTTGGTCGCCATGTAAAACATTGTCACAATTATTTATATATTTAATTTGCAACATTACAATACATGTAACTCCAATTAGCGTACCACATCCCCTCGCGTGGCGAGCGGGGTTCCTTACTCCAAAATGACTATTTCCAATTGTAGCCCATGTGTATGGTAAAGGAAAAACTGTAAAAAAAAAAATGAAGAAAAGTGTGTCGACATATGTGTCGGCCATTGTTTTTTTGACCATTTCAACCAGATCATATGTACCTGATGATCGTTTACATGTCGACCTATTGACCATGTCAACCTTTTGAACACATCGACCTAATGCATGTCAAATGTATGGGGTCCACCTAATACTGGCCGATGTATGAACTGGACACCGTCATTTTCTGAGCTAAAACTTGCCAAGAAATGTTTCACAAATCAAATGACAGAACCTGAGTCTTATAATACTGACATTGTACATATCCCTAGAAGTTATGTAACAGGATCGTATTGACAACATACGGGTTCCATATTTGGATAACTATTATATACACTGGGTCCGATTCAGACCTGTATGCTGAACTGCGAGTGTTCTGCACTATAATCGGGCAGCAAAGGCTAGCTGTCTTCATACTGACGGCAGGCGCATGCACACAGTGTATCGCGCTCTTGCAGGTCATACGATAATCGCTTGTGATGCAAATTTGCAGCAGAGCGAACAAGTCTGAATCGGGCCCATTGCTTGCTAATGCCTCTTGCAACTTTTCAGTACCTATCTTTATTATTCTAGGATTCAATTGTGTTTTTCAGCCATGCAGTTATATAATTAAGCAAAGCAGTTTATTTCTGTTACCGTGGGACACAGCACAGTGCTATACAGTAAGTAGTACTATGTACAACTGAACACTAGACATACAGTGGGGGAAATTTACTAACATCTGAATGGCTACGAATGCCTGCATTTGTAGCGATAAACGGCTGTAAATTCATATTTTGGAATTTACAAAGGCCAGTATACGGCTAGTCGTATACTTTTAGTAGGTGTATTTGCATTTATATTTTGAAATAGGAATGCATAAGCCATCGAAAGAATACAAAAGAAGCCCGTGGCTGTCCCCGATGCCCTTGGGTGGTGGGCACCGGGCCGACATTATTGTGTAAAAAATAGAAGTATAAACTATTGAGTTATGTTCTGGAAGTACAAGTCCCAGCAAGCCTACCTCGCATGCAGGGACTTGTAGAAGTCCAAGCATGCTCAGCATTAAAGGGCCCACTGGTACTTGTAGTCCTAAAACTTAACCAATAGTAAAATAATACACACAGACACCAAGAAAAATAAAACTTTAATTCACACTACATTCATCCATACATTCTTATTTATTGGTTCCACTGTCAACCACATCCTCTTCAGTCCATATAGACAACCACGGATTAAAAATAACAAACCAACGTTTACTCTGGGGGATTTGCCGGTGACATTATACACGAGGTCCTCCCCCAGCCAATCAGTTGCAGAGCTCCCCCGAATTGGCTGTTCGCGGCTCCATAGAAGCCCATGTCAAAGTTTAACCTGGGCGTCTATGGGTAGTTCCCATCATAGACGCCTGTATTTAACATGGGCATCTATGATGGGAGCTGCCCATAGATATACTGAACAAATATAAGCCATACCTCTCAACTGTCCAGATTACAGTTGGACAGTCCTGCTAATTGGACACTGTGCTGCCGTCCCACCTACTGGTTGCAATGTCCCGTGGGCAGGGGGACAGTTGGGAGAGCTGGTGATTACCACTGCGCTTATCTGCAGAGCAGCCAGAAATCTTTACTGGGAGGTGGACAGCAGGGGCTACCTAACTGCTTTGGGAGCAATGGGGAGGCCCCCAATATGACATAGCTTGTACTGCGAGGTCCCACCCCATTTGTCCAATGTCCCGCCTCTGCACCTGAGTCTGCACACCCTTTCCAGCTGCAGCCGCGCCTCTGGCAGTTTCCGATGTATTCACTCCATAAATTGGGAGATATGTATAAGACATGAATGGGGCGGGGTGGAGTAACAAAGATAACAAGCTGATTGGGGGCATGGCCAGCGTGACCGTGTCATTGTGGCCACACCCACTGCCTTGCAATGCAATTATTACATGCATTGCGCAGGGGTAGGTGGAGCAACAATGACACAATTTGCATAATTTGGTCGTGTGGAGGGGGGGGGTCACTGGAGATGGATAGAAAAGCAGGGAAAATTCAGGGGACCAGGAGGTGGACCCGATTCCCAGAGCCTCCTAGCCATTTTGGGAGGGTAGGCAGCCCTACCTAAGATGCATGCAGGATTCCCCATGGTTATAGACTGTTACCTGTACTGTAGAAAATAGATTATTATTTCTAAATACTGACTAAGTACAAAAAAATCAGAAACTCAGTAACTGAGTTTCTGATTTTTTTTGTACTTTCAAACCTAATCCGCCAGGTCATGGCTACTGATATACACAGTAACACAAGAACACATTAGTGACACCTAACTTGCATTGTGTGAATGTTACACATAAGAACATTTTGTTCCCTCTAATGTTCATGTAGTCAATGTGAAGTACATGTGAATAATAGGGATATTATGACACACCTGGCCTCTGTGACCTCCATAAAGGCACTTGTCTTACAGCATGATGCAATGCGTTTTAAATCCTCTTGTTTTGTTTTTGACCACACAATTCCCCCATGACTCCAATTATCTCTGTAAGTTACAGTAGCTAGCACATTACCACATATATCTCAGTGGTAATATACAGTATACTGTATCTAAATGTGTTCCGTCGGCTTGGTGTTGCAGAAAATAGGAACAAAATAATAATATTGATTTATCAGGTGGTGAATAGATTGGAGAAGTGGACCAGTGGGGATGTTGCCCATAGCAACTAATACGTTTCTACTAATAAGTTATAGAATGTACTTGATAAATGCTACCTTGAAGCTGATTGGTTGCCATGGGCAACTTCTCCACTCTTTTTCACTATTTGATAGATAAACCCTTATGTTTTATTGTGAATAATATTTTAGTTTTGCTATGTCCAAGTTTGGGAGGTAGGGATATGGGAATATCCGTTTCTGTCTACTGAGGTTGGCTAAATAGAGATTATACCAGTGGTTCCCAAACTTTCTTGTCCAGGGTGCCCTAGAATATCAGCATGGCACCCCGAGTCAAAAACTTTCATATGGATAAATAAAAAAAATTAAGTAACTGTCCCCCTCAGGTTAACTTATGTGGTGGGGAACATAGCTGTGGTTCTAATTGTCCATACCGTTTATGATTGGCAGCTACCAGCAATGGTTTTGCCGATTACTTTGAGCATAAATAATTAGTTTTGGTCCTGGACACCCGATTGGTGATAGAAACAAATCACACAGCGACAATTCTGGTCTCACCACTCGGCTCCCCTGACCACTTCTAGGAGTTTCCAGAACCTCCAGATGGAAAGGTCATAAAGTGCAAATGCGGGATGGCTTTCTTCCAAATAAAAGTGCGTCTGTGCGGCATCAACTTCTCCTTCTGCCAGGGATTCGTCAGCTCAATGCATTTCGGACTTAGGAGTCCTTCGTCAGAAGCTTTGCATCTGGAGGTTCCGGAAACTCCTAGAAGTGGTCAGGGGAGCTGGGTGGTGAGACCAGAATTGTTGCTGTGTGATTTGTTTCTATCACCAATCGGGTGTTGACATGCTTGTTTTATTCTCTATTATGTTAGTGCAATGTATAAATATATTCTTTCCTTTTGAACTTAAGGTGTTGCATTACTGGATATTTTTTTCATTCTAGAGAAATCTTGTTTGATGATTAAGAGTACCTAAAGAATTTATGGACTGAAAGGACATTTCACTACACCCTATATATAGTTTAAGTGTCACTCTAAGCAATTGGGTCAAACGCCAGACACACTATATATTTTTTCTGTATTTTCCTGACTTATGGATGTAGCACCATGAATCTACAGTAGGTGGTCCTCCTTTGCAATAAGACATAAGAGGCAGGTGGCTTAAATTAGGCTGTGACATGCCACCCATGCATGTGGGTTACAGGTGTGCATGAACTGGAAAATGGAGGCGTGAGCACCCATCATAAGAGTATGCCCATATCACGCAGACATTGCCTAGCATAACACCCCATCTAAGCATGCCAGCTGCGCAGAGTGCTTGAAGGTGGCGCTGACTGGCCAGCATTCAAGCAGCCAGACTGGTCCATTAGGCCATCAGCCCTTCTGGCCATAAATGCCAGACAGCTAGTAGCCCTTGGATGCCAGGTTTGGTGAACGACCTGTACTGTTTTGTTGACATGTAAAATCTGTGGTCAAGCTATGACATTTCCGTGACCACATTTCACAATTGTGATGTTTAAAGGAAATGTAATATCAATTTAAAAATATAACAAAAAGTTCTGCAACTCTACTTCTTACAGTCTTATGCTATTGTCTCCAATATGTTTCATGGCATTGAACTTAGTCATGGATTCATTTAAGTGCAATGACATGAAACAGGTTGGAGGAGAATAGCGGAAGAATGGAATTACAGAGCACCAAAGACCATAAGTCGTCGCTCACTACACGAAAGCAGGAGCTGAGCTGCACTCAGGGCCGGCTCTACCATTAGGCAGCTGTCTAGGGAGCCAGGATCTGGGGGGCGCCACCAAATCTGCCTATCAAAAAAATCAAGTAATTTTATGAGGATCTTTGTTGTACTTAATGCAGGTGGTGGCTGTGGAACTTCTAAGACCTCACCTCCATACTTTCCCTTGAGGCATACTTCCCTGCTTGTACTCTATTGTGGATGGCAAAGAGGGGCTTCCAGGGGACTTGCCAACTTTCCTGGGTTGCTGGGTGGACAATACATTTTTTGGGTGCCTCCCCGCCATTCTGGAATGTTAGACTAGTATGCCTTAAGGCAGCGTTCTCCAACCTTAATTGAGCGAGAGCTACTTGAGACAAAAAAAACTCCCGGAGAGCTACTAAAATTTGACCAATGCCCCTGATACTATGCCGCACACCGTACTGCCCCTGCGCAATATGCTGCACACTGTAATGCCCACCACATTATGCCACACATTGCAATGCCCCTCACACCTAATGCATACATCCCAAGTTTGGCAGGGGACAAAGGAATATATGCTTGTGCCGCCAACATTTTTTGAGCACCGTTTTGTCGCTGCGAGGGCATGGCCAGTGCTGTGTGACCTGCTGGCCATGCCCCCAGCCCGCCTGATTAGATGCATATACAGTGTCTGATCCCTGCAGGACTGTCCCCAAAAAATGGGTTGTCACGGAGTTGGGAGGAATGCATTATGCCACACTGCAATGACCGACACACTGCAGGGACCAACTGCCGGCGGATGGGAACTAGTAGTTCCCATCCGCCGCAGGGACCCCACCGCTGATCTCACATACGCTGACAATAGAATTTCAGACAAATATGAGTGTTTCTTTTTAAACAGAAGTCTAAACAAAACAAGCTTTATTTATTTATTTACAGCGCAGCAGATTCCATTGCGCTTTACAATAGGCTTTGAAAATACCAGAAGCTGGGTGACAGACCAAGAACATCACATAGGAGACACTACCACAGCTGTGGTATGTTCATAATCAGATGCGCACACACATAACCAGGGGCCAGCAGCAAATGGTGTAAAACACACACACACACACATTTTAGAGTGTAAATGACAAAATACAAGACTAGGTGGTTGTGCGTCATGTAAATACACTGGTCTGGTGTGTGTTATGGGGCTGTGGCAAATACAACTGCTAAAAATAACCTGCTACAATCTCAGTCAGTGGATGGTAATGGGGAATAGCTATGCATGGAACAGAAGAAAGTCACTGGGGAGTAATGTCCTGCTTGGCTACTACTACATACAGCAGAGCCCTACACATACCATGTCCAAGGCTAGATATAACAGGGATCCATAGTAATGGCGAGAGGTCTATCTACAGCACAGTAGAAGTGTACCATGTTGTGTAGTAGGACAGGCCCCTTCTTCCCCCACTAGCATGGCATGCTCATATTGTCCCCACTGTGTAAGAGCCTATGGTGAGAGCTGGCTATGTGACACACATGCTGCACATAGCAGCATGGTGCCTGTGAGCAGCTATAGAGTGTGAGTGTGTGTGCCCCAAAGCACACCGCATCCCCAGTGCCGGCACCCCTCTCCTCCTGCCGCAGGTACCTCATCCGTGTCAGTCATCGTCCGGCTCCTGCTTGACCATGACAGCGGCGTGCGCCAAGCTTTCGCCGCCATCATCATCATCCTTCCGTCTTCCAGCACCGGCGCATTCCCGTCAACACAGTCAGGGATACACTCTGCGCTACTGCTGCGGAGGAGGCCGTGTTCAGAGGGGCCTCAACGACGTCACACATTGGACATCGGAGCTCCCACCGAGCCTGCGGCAGAGGGTCCCTGCAGTGTATGTGAGATCAGCGGCGAAGTCCCTGCAGAGGATGGGAACTAGTAGTTCCCATCTGCTGCAGGGACACCGCAGCTGATTTCACATACACTGCAGGGACCCCCTGTCCGCCAGCACTACCCGACCCTGCGTTGCCATACCTCTCTGCATGCCACCCACCAGGTCAAGCCACAGACAAGTGGGCGCTAGACACAGAGGCATCCAAACGGGTGGCGCAGGCGGGCAATAGTGGTCGAACCACCCGTTTTGCTCAGGCGAGCTACCGGTAGCTTGCGAGCGACGAATTGGCGACCACTGTCTTAAGGGGTTGGTATTAGTGGCAGTTTGGGGGGGCGGCGCAGTAGACTGAAGTTTTGCCTGGAGTGCTGAGAAGCCTTACACTGGCCCTGACTGCACTGAAGATTCTGAGGTCCTGCGATAGTAAGGGAAAGTTAGCGTGTACCCTTAGTACTGCGTATGACATTGACCGGAAACCGGCAACCGCAAAAAAATCCAAAAAGAGTTGCATAAACATTGCTACTTTTTGTTATATTTTTAATTGGTATTGTATTTCCTTTATACATCGCTCTGCTATTAACACCTTTTTCTATTATTAAAACCACACAGAGCTGCTTCCACATCATAGGCTCAGAATACAATTTTTACTATTTATACAATTGTGATTGTGTAATTTCTATATTTGGCGTTTTTTTTTTGCAGTCTTCCAGTATTCCCTTGTATCATAAATATGCACAATGCTTGTGTTCCTGATGTTGGGCTCATGAATGCTGATGAATGTGACATTACAGTGCAGATCTGCAGACCCCCAGGTGCTACCTTAGGGTTACTTCTGACCTACAGGAGAAACAGTTCATTTTGCTCTTGGAGTTATTTATAATGTATGTCAAATGGTTCAGTATTAAAGCCAGCCATACATCTACAGATCGATTGTCAGATTGGGCTGGTTGGAACAAAATCCGGTACTTGTGTATTATCACGGCGCCCGTCGCATCGCATACCACTAATTAAGGTATGCGATGGTATGCGATGGCATGCGATGGACCCGATTTGAGGCTTTACCCGGGAAGAGTGTACAATTTTAATATCGCGTCGCATCGCATGCCATTATAATGGCATGCTATGCGATGTGACGCAATTTCAATGTTAAATGCCCACCCAGACCCAATTTTTTTATTGTATCCCCACCCTGATGGGTAATGACAATGTTAAATGCCCCCCCATTAACGCCACCCCACTATCAATGCCAACCCGAAGCGTTGCGAGCGCAGAGAGCCTGCGAGTGGCGGCGGTACGTGTCCTCCGACCTTTTCAAACCCCAACTATCCACGTCGGTGTGGAGTTGATTTTATATAGCGTGGCGAGCGCAGCGAGTATTTACAAGTATTACGCGTCCCCTCGCGGGGCTCGCAGCGCTCGCCCCCCCGGGAACCGGAGATACAGCCAGGCCAAGCTGGAACATTTTCCCTATAGGATAACATGGGACCTGCTAATTCCGACCCAAGCACGGTTCCAACGGCTGCCAGTTCCGCCTCTGGCATCACAGAAGCTCGAGGATCTCAAATCGCTGGGCCTTCAATCTGATATCAGGCTGGTTCATATGGGCTCATTGGTTCCAGAGATATTGCGGTTAAACCATTTTTTTTATTTTTGAAATGTAATTTCATGGCTGTTCATGTAGTTTGAGGGCAGATTTCTCTGGAACCAAATGGCCAAAAGCATTTGAAGCCCACTCAAAAGTTCTTCAATTTGATACTGGTCTCATGTAAATGGGTCAGTTGGTTCCGAAGATATAGCTGGTTGGTTAAAGGGGGGGTAGTTTTCTCTCCCACTCACAGCCTGGGAATGTCCCTGCATGATCCTGGGACCATATTCCTGGGTAAGTCCCTGCATTTTCTAGTGTGAAAGGGGTAATATTTCAAATAGCCAGGACCTGCAGTGCTCTGAATATAGCTGGGCAGCCCCCCGCTCTCTACCCGGCTGTCAATGGCTGTCACTTCTGCTCAGCGGCGGCTGTCCCCTAGTTACCCCTTTGGTAATGGAAATGTATCCCCCCTTGGTAATGAGCATGTAATTCCACATGGCAACAAGCATGGAACCCCTGGCAATGAGCATGTAGGTTAGCAGCACTTATGTAGCATAATTTTTAATAGGCATTATGGTGTTTGGCATAATACGTACTGGACATTATGGTGTGTGTTTTAACATGTAATAGGCATTATGGTGTAAATTTTTAATGCACGTCTTTAGTGCGCAATGCCCCTGTTTATAAAGAATATTGTGCATTATTGCTCAATCCGTTTGGTATAGTGTGTATTTTGGCTAGTGGTGGGCAACGATTTAAATTTTTAATTGCGATTAATCGCATGAAATTTCTGCGATTAACTGCGATTATTCGCACTGATAGGCACATGTGCGCTGCTTACCTAAAATCTTGTTGCCAGACGTTCCGTGCTCGTTGCCAGGTGGGATTACATGCGTGTTGCTAAGGGGGATTGCATGCATGTTGCCATAGTGGGTTCCCTGCTTGTTGCCAGGGGAGGGTTACTTGCTTGTTGCCAGGGAGGTTTACTTGCTCGTTGCCAGGGGGGTTTCTTGCTCGTTGTCAGGTGGGGGGTTTCTTGCTCGTTGCCAGAGGGTGTTTTCTTGCTCCATGCCAGGGGGTGTTTACTTGCCCTATGCCAGTGGGGTTAACTTGCTCCATGCCAGGGGTTGCAGGTCCACAGCGCTCCCGGAATCTGCACTTCCGGGTAGCGCTGTGTGTGCACTCTGAACTTCCCTGACAGACGCTAGAGGTAAAGGAGTACCTCTAGTGTCTCTCTCCTACACAGTGGTGGCCATATTTGGAGGCGCGCTCTGCACCATCGACCATTCGTTTCCCGTGCCCGCCAGCCCCGTTTTCCTGTTCCCTGCTGCCTAGAGCCCCCCCCGTGCACCTGCGCACCCCCCTCCCCGATTTAACTGAGTTAAATATTTTAATCGCAGTTAATGTGCCGGAACGTTAACGTGATATTAACACGTTAACGTGCCCAGCACTAATTTTGGCTCAATCACATGTGGCAAAATGTTAATTTTGTCTTAATCTGTGTGGCATAACGTAAATTTTGACTCAATCTGTGTGCCATAGTATGAATTTTGACTCAGTCGGTGTGAATTTTGGCTCAATCCATGTGGCATAATGTGTAGGAGGCAAGTACAGTATAAGTGGGTTACTATTGTGTTGCATGATTTGTATAAGGGGTATATGGTGTGGTAAACTTAGGTGACCACATAAAAGGTGCTGAAATGTTTTCTACCATATTGTTTATATGACTGGAGTGCTGCATCACCCCACAAGTATTTTAAGACATTGGCGTCCTGCGGGTGCACCTTTGGAGGGCACCTGCCAATATATCTCCCTGCATTTTTCCTACGCCAGTCCCCTGCCTTTTGCAGGCCTGTTGGAGAAAGTGCACTATATAAAAAAAACTTATTTACTTACATAATTAGTTGAAAGTATTTACAGAACACTGGTCACGCCCCCCACATTATTAGGTGCTGGACACAACTCCTATTATTGCGCATAATAGGCCCTTGATAATTTTCAGCTCCAGGCCCATTTAGACCTTAATCTGGCACTGGACCCGCGCATCGCTATTACTCCGGCGTTTAATATCCAGCATGCTGGATAAATCTAGTTAATCGCTGGGGTCAAAATTGGTTGGCACATTGCTGTGTGCTGTGCGATCTTGCTGAGCGTTCTGAGCAATCTAGCATCGCTCAGAATGCTCAGCAGTGTTGCTACGTGTGTAGGCCCCTTTAGGTTTGGGTGAGTTATTTTGTTTCCCCACCCAAATCTAACTCTCTGCACAACTCGTGATGATGGTCAATGAAATGAAAAGATCAGAAACCCTATTTGCTGATGATCAACTTGCTAATATTGTTGACACTCCACTGGTGTCACTCCGTACAATAATGACTGAATTCCAAAGATTTGGCTATTTGTAATTTCTCAAGATTAATTTGCCAGAGAGTGTGGCAAAACTCAAACATCCATGACCTGGAGGTTCAACCTGACCAAAGATATCTCTAAAGTGGTGTACACATGGACACGCAGGCAAAGACATTTTGATCCAGCCGATTTGGGCTTAGCCAATAGGTGATTTTGACCAAGCCCATGGGCAATTTTGACAAGGCCAATTAGGCATAGGCCAAATAGACTCTATGTGCGACTTTGCACAGTCTATTTTGCCGGGCTACAGTGACCCCCACCCCAGGGCCATGCCCATAGCTTACACACATTTAAAAAAAATCTTTAGGATGCTATTACAGGATTTGACTCTGGAGGGAAGCAGAGGGGTATTTATAATGGGTGCGCACGGGCCCAGGAATCCCAGGGGAACCCACACCGGACATGGAGGTCTGGGCATGTGCAATAGAGTCTAAGAGCTCTAGTGCTCAGAGTCCATTGTGGTGGACAGAGTGGCTCTGTGGTCGGAAGGGAGGAGGGGGCTTGAAAGGAGGAGGCTGCACATGGGCCTTCTCGTCTCTTAAAGCCCCTCTGGAGGGAAGGGAGTAAATTTGCCATTCCAATCTTGAGACCACAAACAAATTACTAAGCCTTTCTTCTTTCACTCCTGAAACATTTATTCATCTTGTTTCTAACCCTGGTTATCCACCCAGACTCTTGCCCATACATCTGACTGAAGAATGACATATTTTTCAGATAATCAGGACCATTAATTTTAGTTATATTTCCAAATACACCATATTGTAAACTCCCTCCCAATCCCTGAGTTTTATAGAGCTCCATTGGGATCCCTTCGTTTAACGATAGATTCCACCTTCTCCAGACTCTCTACCAATTGTGTACACAGGTGTCCTCCTCGCCTCTGCCTGGCTTTACTCTAGCTTGGAGCATAGAATGGGTAAATGACATGGTCTGTGGGTGGGGGGCGGGTCCAAATGATGTCTTTTAGCCCTGCCCCTAGCACCATCGCTGAATTTTCAGTGTACATTTGTCTTCACCATACCCACTTCACTTAGGTGGATGCAGAAGACCCACCAACCCACCTAGGCAAGTTTGAGTTTGACTAATCACCATTAAATTGTCTCACCTGCATCATGAAAGCATTATCGCCTAAACTGCTGCTCAGTGACGGAGTCTCAGAAAAATCATCTAAGTTTCCTGTAGAGAAAAATAATACAATTAGGTTAAAATGTGTTTTAAGACTATTATTTAAATTGCAATTCAAAAACCATGACCGAACAATCACTTCAGAACAAGGTAGATATATCAGTAGACATTTTATATGCCTATTCGTGTTTAGTAAACAAAAGAATTGTCTTCCTGTTAGTAATAAAGTTATATTTAAAAAAAATTACTTTATTAGTATTATTATGTTTTTATACCACCAATATTATCAGCCGTAATAATGAGATAAAGTTATTAAGGCACATCAGTCAATGCCCCAGTGGAACGTACAATTTAATTTCCCTACAACAGACACACAAACACACAGCAGAGCCAATATAGCCTGAAGTCAATTAACCTACCAATATGTCTGTGGAGCATAGGACACTAGGGCACCTGGAGGAAACCCATGAAAGCGCAATACAGCTAAGTACATGCAGATATCACCCCGAGCTGGAGCTTTGCCCAAGTTCTAGTCATTATGCAAACCAAAACAATCATAACGATTTTTCTTTTTCATTGTAAGAAACTAAAAAGATTGGAAGTTTCAAAATAAAAAGAAACAGGAACAAAATGAATAAATATAATGGATCTGTGTTTTGGTGATTTTAAATTGAATTCTTCTAGTTTAAGATCAATTTGTATGAGGAAAGCAGCACAGTAGTTTCTTGCTGCCACGGAGCACTATACCCGACTAAGGGCTAGATTCTCTAAGCTTCAAAAGTGATAAACTGGAGAGTGATAAACAGCCAGCCAATCAGTTCCTGTCTGACATTTTTCAAACACAGTCTGTGACATGGCAGGTAGGAGCTGATTGGCTGGCTGTTTATCACTCTTCAATCAGCACAGACTGTGTTTGAAAAATGTCAGACAGGAGCTGATTGGCTGGCTGTTTATCACTCTCCAGTTTATCCCTTTTGAAGCATAGAGAATCTGGCCCTAATACTCCAACCAGGTCACTATCTGTGTGTGGAGTCTGTGGGGGAAATTTACTGGAGTTCTATTTCACATGAGATGTTGCTATGGGTACCCAATCAGAATCTACTTCTTTATTTAGCACCTTCCAGAAGATAATAGATAGTAACTGATTGGTTGCCCAGAGCAACATCCTATCTGAAACAGAATGTTCACTGTAGTAAATTTCCCCCTGTATGTTCTATTAGTTTTTGAGAGAATTTCCCCTGGGTTCTCCATCATTTTCCTGCAGTACACAAACAGATTAATTTTCTGCTGCCAAAATTGTGTTGTAGGGAATTTAGTCTGTATGTCCCAATGGGGAGGGACAGATGTGGATGATTAAAGATATTCTCTGTATAGTTGTGCAACAGGATGGCACTATATATTGTAAATTAATGACAATTAGAGTTCTCATAATGGGCGGGATGCTCTAACACAAAAGTGCGGTAAAAACCCCAATATCGTATGCGATTAAACCCGCACGCCGGGTTACCACAGCAGGGGTATCGCCAGCAAAAGCAGTGATACCGCATAGAAGCCTATGGGCTTCTTTTCAACACCCCCGTCGCCCTGCACCGCCCCCCACACTTCCTGTGCCCCTCCCCCTCACCTCCTGATGTGCTGAACAGAGCAGTGACCACCGTACTTAGGAGGAAGAGCCGGCAAGGTCCCTGCAAGCAGCCGGGCACAGAAGGAGGGGGGCCGTGCACAGTGTATCGATAATCGTTGAATTCGCACATCAGCGGTCAGGTCTGAATCGTGCCCTTCATGAACATTAAGCCAGAGACGAGCAATTCGGATTTACTTGGTTATTTTCGACGAATTACTAGTTTATCTTATTGGATATACAAAACATGTGACTACCGGTGAACCAGTAAATCCGAAACCGCTCATCTCTACATTAAATGTAAGAACAGCAGTAGTGCGGACGTACACAAAATAAATTATTCTGTTTTATACAGAGTGCACCATGAAAAAACACTTATGTAGTGTCCTGGAAACCAGATTCTCTTTGTCATAATGGGGCCTTGTGCTTAGTCTCAGGTAAGTGTAATTACTATGAGATTGAAGCGGAGTACCTTGTAGCTGCGTACCAAAGCTGACTGGCTGCCCCCTGTCTATACGAAGGACAAACAACCATTCTTTGTATTGTGTGCTGAATTGTCAGATGTCGTGCAGTTAGTTACATCCCCCTCTCTCTTCATATGTATTGTTCTGAATCCCAGAGCGTGTTCACTAGGTCATCATTGACAAAAGGTTGACACAAGCAAAAGGACGACATTAGCTTTTCATTATTATTTTTTTAAACCGACTTCTTCATGGTCTTACTTTAGCATCCATGTGGGCAGGGCCGTTTCTAGACAATTTAGCTCCTAGGGCGAAGAAAAAAAAATGCGCCCCCCCCCCCCCCCCCCAATACATAACATGGGATAATAGAAATTACGCGCGCCGTAGGCGCGCGCCGAAATAGGGGGTGTGGCTTAATTTTAAAAGGGGTGTGGCTTAATGTGAGGCGTGGTCTAGCAGGAAAACAATTACCTTATATCACACTTTTGCAACCTGCATGACCAGACATTGGTTGCTGCAGGAATTGTTATTGTCCTCCCGCACTTAGGTTGGCCGGCTGAAGGCCACACACAGTGACCTAGTACGCCTCACAGATCAAGGCCAAACAATGACAGGCTACTTAAATAATTATACACTATTTATCCGTGATGCCAATTACACATTACGCCGTACACTGTGATGACGATTACATATTACGCCGCACACCATGATGACAATTACACATTACACCGCACACCAAGATGCCCATTAGACCCCACGCTGTGATGGCAATTACACAATACTCCACACATCGTAATGCCCATTACACATTATGCCCCATGTGCCGCTGCCGCACAACTGATGCCGTTTACTAATATGCCCCCACAGTGCCAGATATGCCCCCACAGTGCCAGATATGCCCCCACAGTGCCAGATATGCCCCCACAGCGCCACACATATGCCCCCACAGTGCCACACATATGCCCCCACAGTGACACAAATATATGCCCCCACAGTGCTACACATATGCCCCCACAGTGACACAAATATATGCCCCCACAGTGCTACACATATGCCCCCACAGTGCCACAAATATATGCCCCCAGTGCCACAAATATATGCCCCCAGTGACAGAAATATATGCCCCCACAGTGCCACACATATGCCCCATGACAGAAATATATGCCCCCACAGTGCCACACATATGCAACCAGTGACAGAAATATATGCCCCCACAGTGCCACAAATATATGCCCCCACAGTGCCACACATGCCCCCAGTGACAGAAATATATGCCCCCACAGTGCCACAAATATATGCCCCCACAGTGCCACAAATATATGCCCCCACAGTGCTACACATATGCCCCCACAGTGCCACAAATATATGCCCCCACAGTGCTACACATATGCCCCCACAGTGCTACACATATGCCCCCACAGTGCCACAAATATATGCCCCCACAGTGCTACACATATGCCCCCACAGTGCCACAAATATATGCCCCCACAGTGCCAAACTCACTTTTTCGTTTTCCATGGTGCTTCCTAGGGGAGGGGAGCACATACTGCCTCTCTCCTTCCCCTTCAGTGTGTGTACCTGAGCTGAGCCGTCAGCCATTCATATCTCGCGCCCGAGATCTGATTGGCTGACAGCGGCAGCCCAGTGACTTGAGCGAGGGGACGGAGAGACGCACGATGCGTTCCCCTCCCCTCTCCAGCGTGTAGTCGGGCCGGCCGGGGAGACAGCGGCGGCGGCTGCGGCGGCTATGGTAGCTGCGGCTGCGGCGGCTACAGGGTTTTGGGGGGGGGGGGTTGGGGGGAGACTGCCGGGCGCCCTGGCTGTTTCAGAGGCGGACAAGCCGTGCGGCGCCCCGGGCTGCTGCACGGCTTGTCCGCCTCTAGAAACGGCCCTGCATGTGGGCACAGTGGGCCTTATTCTAGTTCACTCTTTCTGACAAAATTCTTCTTAGATGGACAAAACCATGTGCACTGCAGGGGGGCAGATGTAAAGTGTGCACAGAGAATTAGATTTGGGTGAGTAATTTTGTTTCTGTGCAGGGTAAATACTGGCTGATTTATTTTTACACTGCAATATAGATCTCACTTTGAAGTAAAACCCCACCCAAATCTAATTCTCTCTGCACAAGTTACATCTGCCCCACCTGCAGTGCATATGGTTTTGTCCATCTAAGAAGGATTTTGTCAGAAAGAGTGAACTAAAAAAAGGCCCAGAGTGAGATTGTAATAACCATGACCGAAGCATGGCAAGCGAGGGGAGCCATGCGAGGGGGTCCATGTCTACACATGTTGACCAAGACATTTAAAAATATGGAAAACACGTCAACCCTTTCCTGTGTTGTCTATTTGCTTATGTCAGCCTTTTTCCATGTCGATCTAGTGCATGTCAACCTTTCTGATGTCTCGTCCGTGTCAACCTATTGACTGAATGTAAGATTTGCACATTTCCTGCAGCATTTGATATGGTAAGATCTTGAAGAGGAGTAAAAAAAGTAAAATAAAAAAGGGGTCTACACCTTGTTCATGCCGTTCTTCATAGGTGTTGTAAACAATGGGTAATTCAGTGTTGGATGCTCCCCATTCATTTTGTAACTCCATCGGTGGCAAGCTTGTAAACTGGGGTACCCAGTTGCTGTCATGGCCGCCCCCATCCTCTGCATTGTGGGGTGCAGATCCTGTATCATACTCTTGATACGCTTGTTGCTTTACATCTGAAGTGGAGACTTCTGAGAGAAAAGAAGGAGCATTGCAGTTAAATACAGTGCACTTCATGCAGTATCCATATGTAATCATTGCAAATGGCTTCGGAATATTACCGTATGTTGAAAAACAATAATGTGGACATGGTTGTTATGGTAACAACGTACACATTAATATATTAGTAATATCAGTGGCAGACCGTACCTATTGGGGGAGGGGGCTGCCTCTGGCACAACCCCTGCAGCCGACACCGCCACTGCAGCCACCACTCCTCCTGGTCCCCGCAGCATTCCCGGCGATTGTGCTATGATCACAGGAGCCGGGACTGGCGCATGTGCAGTACAGACCATTGTACTGCGCATGTGGCCAGCTTCTATGGGCTACTTTGGCAACAGCCCATAGAAGGGGAATCATGGTTACGGCGCATGTATAATACAGATGACAGGCACCGGGACCCGGGTGTACCCATGAAGGTACTGCGCATGCGTAATGTTAGGATTTTCTTGGCAGCCCGTAGAGAGGCGTCCCGGAGGGAGGGAACACCTCCCAATGGGATTGCCTTGGTGACTGGCAGGTTGGACTTCCAATAGGAAGTCACTGCCAGTCACAGTGAAGCCAGGACAGTTTCACGGGCTTCATCTGGCTTCACTACAGTGGTGGATTTTACCTGGGGGGGGGGGCTGCAGCCCATAGCTAAAAACTGCCACTGAGTAATACCAACACTGATCAGGTCAACAAGGATGTAATGCTGACATGTTTGGAATGTTGAAACGGTCTTTTAAATGTCAGATTACTTTAGCCCTAACTTTATTCCTAATCCTCCAAAAATGCAAATATGACATTTGATATGTCGACAGTCTGTTAATGCCGACACTTGCATCAACATTTTCACCATGTTGTTATCATTACTTTGACATTCAACCAATAACATTATATAGTCAACATTGTCAATGTCAACATCATGACTGCATACCTCACCACCTTGGGAGTAACATACTGCACAGAGCATTGATCTGCTTTAGTGCTTAGCAACCAGTCAGGTGATATATTTACGCAACCTAGTATCCTTCCCCTGTATAACATATAAATTCACCATCGGTACTCTCATGCTTAAACCCTTAACACTTAAACTACAACTTATCTACAAATAATGACACGGACACAAGTGCTGGCGTTTCAATATAACGAATGTCAAATTTATTTCGACAACAGACTAATGGCTATAAATATTGGTGGCGGCACTAAAGAACGGTCATACTAAAGAAAGGGGGTGGGGTAGGATCACCATAGCATTCACACACCGCTGGTGACCAACTCTCCCAGCCAACCACCCGTGTCGGTGGTGACAGCCATCTTCCGTGCATAGAAGTATGGCTCGTGACAATCGATGCCTGGAGAGCGCACCCACTATCTACACACATTCCATCTACACCATTGACCGTTCTTTACCGCCGCCTAATGAAGAAAAATAGAGACAGAAGAATAGGGATGGGAGGGTGGGAACATTTTCCAAGAGAGGCTGAACCCCAAGACCCTTCTCACCCCTTACTCCTCCCCTTGCACCCATTGGCTGCCAGACGCAGCACACTGTCTCCTTTATTAACTGTTTCCTAGCTGGCAGCATGATAGCCCTTCGGTGATTTATGTCACCTCCTGCCTAATCAGCCATCGGTGTTACTTAAATTCACCATCGGTACTCTCATGCTTAAACCCTTAACACTTAAACTACAACTTATCTACAAATAATGACACGGACACAAGTGCTGGCGTTTCAATATAACGAATGTCAAATTTATTTCGACAACAGACTAATGACTATAAATATTGGTGGCGGCACTAAAGAACGGTCATACTAAAGAAAGGGGGTGGGGTAGGATCACCATAGCATTCACACACCGCTGGTGACCAACTCTCCCAGCCAACCACCCTTGTCGGTGGTGGCAGCCATCTTCCGTGCATAGAAGTATGGCTCGTGACAATCGATGCCTGGAGAGCGCACCCACTATCTACACACATTCCATCTACACCATTGACCGTTCTTTACCGCCAAGCTAGGCCCTAAGCCGCAGCACCGCTACCAACCAGGAAAAATTCTAGCACCAGCACCTTAACCATAAAAATATATCGGCCAAAAACATTGCCACACCTTCCGGGCTCAAATGCACACTGTCTTCCCTGTAAAGCTCTTCCCTCCGGAAAATGATGCCATCATGGCGTATGACACCACCCCCATTTTCCAACATATATCTTTCTACGGCTGCATTCACCTTCTTGCGGGAGCTATCGACCCGTGGGCAAGATCGCGCTGATCTCCATACACGCCTGGGAATCATGGCGGACCAGACTAGTTTACAAAATGGCCAGGCCTGCGCCACGATATGCAGGTCCCGGATGATAAGGGACCGCAACTCCAGTGTCGAAGACTGTCCGACATCATTGCCACCTAAATGTACTATCAGCACTCTGGGGGTGCCGAATCTCCGCATTGCCCCCGACAGCTGCTCCCGCAATGCACACCAACGCATCCCTCTCACACCTAGCCACCGCACCGTCCTTGCTTCCGGATACATGCACACATCTGAGGCCAAAGGTGCCATCGAGGCCCAATGGACGAACGAATGTCCCAAGACCCACACGCTCCTGACATCCTGCCGACCTGCAACAGGTTACAATGATCACGACCAATACCAACAAATACAAACTCAAACAATCATACAAGGGAAAAGAGAAAAGTTGTTTGGACCATGGCACCAGATCTTGAGGCACAAAACACACAAACCCCCGGAGTAATCTATCAAGTACGCCATGACAAATTAGAGATCAGCCGAATTGTGCCCCCGGGGAAAATGTGAACACACCTCAAGACCCCCACAGTAGGTTGACGAGTGCTTATGCATCCAGTGAACCATGATCCGGCAAAGTGACAGAGAGAGTTGGCCGAATGTACCTGCGAAAGACTGCGGAGCGCCATCGGCCCAGAGACTGAATCTCTGCGTCGGAGCGGCCCCCCGCAGCTGCAGACGTAGCAGCCCCGATCCGAAAGTAATGAGACCCAAACTCCTTTGGATCGAGGCCCAAGGCCCCCAGCGCCCGGCCCAGGACATGACAGAACTGGTATCTAGTAAGCGGGGACCCGTCTTCGTGCATCAACCATGCGCCCGGGCGGTCGGGGCGTACCGGCTGGAAGGCCAGGGCCAACTCCACCGGGCACGCCCCTTCCACTGCACATGGGAGCAGAGACAGCCACCGCCCCCTCCCAGCCTGATCGGTCTTGGACCGTCGCATATGACACAACACAGCATCCCCCTGGACCACCACATCGGTCACGTCCAAAGGCGACGGGGCAGTCCTGGACGGTGCCACCAGCTCTCCGATCCTAAAGGCTCCGTGATATGCCATTGCGTATGCCAACCGGAACAGCAGCACCTCGTAACGAGGGTAGCATATTTCCCGGAGGGCACCCAGCAGCGGTGGGAGCAGTGCGATATCGATCGGACGCCTTCGGTCGGATACTGCCAGAGTGGCTCGCTGCCAGCCCCTCAATGCTCTAGAAACCAAAAATGACCTAGACGGGTCAGCACGACCATACAAAGAAGAAAAGAAAGAGACCCCAGACAATACCCGCCTAACCGCGGCAACGGAAAAATTCAGTGAATACATGTGCCAGACAAAAGCCACCATAGCCGCCCCAGGCGTCTTACCTGCCTGCTCGGAGGATAGCCTGAATTCCTCCCACTCATGCCACCCTGCTTGGTAGCATCGCAGAGTCCTGGGCGCGATGGCCCGCATGGCTAAACCCTCCATGCCGGCCTGATCATCTGCCAAACATAAGGGGGACAGGGTTCACCAATCAAACTCGCATCAGGGGCCAAGGTACGAAACCGGGCCCAATCCCCCCTAGAGAGCGCATCAGCAATGGAATTCTCAACCCCAGGTACATGCTTCGCCACAAACTGGATGTTCAGCAGCAAGCAACGCAAAACTAAGCGTGAAAGCAAACGCAGCACTGGGATAGAGGATGAGCCCTGACGATTTATCGTCTGCACCACCCCTAGGTTATCACACCAGAAAACTATGCAGGAATCCTTCAGGCTATCCCCCCACAGTTCAAGAGCTACCACTATGGGGAACAACTCCAGCAGTAGCAGATTTTTCGTAAGGCCTTCAGTAGCCCAGTCCACAGGCCATGTGGCGGCGCACCATGACCCGTGGAGGTATGCTCCAAAACCCGCTCCGCCAGCAGCATCCGTGAACAGTTCCAATTGAGCACTGCTACGCCGAGGAGCCGGCCATATCAGTACCCCATTGAAATGTTCCAAAAAGGAGCTCCAAATCCGGAGATCCCTCTTTAATTCCGCAGATAAACGCACAAAATGCAACGGATGTCGGATCCCGGCCATGGCGCGCTCGAGTTTTCTGCAGAAAACTCGACCCATGGGAATCACCCTGCAAGCAAAGTGTAGTAATCCGAGCAGCGACTGCAGCTGGCGCAACCTAAGCTTGCCTGCGCACAAAGCCACCGAGACAGCCCCTTGTAGCCGTACGAGCTTATCAAGGGGGAGCCTACAGCAGCCGCATAACGTGTCAATCTCTATGCCCAGAAATGAAAGACAAGTAACTGGTCCTTCAGTCTTTTCGGCGGCTATGGGCACCCCGAAAAAACCAAACAGCCTCTGTAACACCCCTAGTAGCGCTGCGCAACGCAGGGAACCAGCCGGGCCCACGCACAAGAAGTCGTCCAGATAATGCGCCAAACCCCGCTCACCCGACTCCCTCTGCGCGCACCAGTGCAAGAAAGTGCTAAATTGCTCGAAATAAGCGCAGGATATCGAACAGCCCATGGGCAAGCACCTATCCACGTAATAACCCGTGGGTAGCCGAAAGCCCATGAAACGGAACGAGTCCGGGTGCAGCGGCATCAGCCTAAATGCCGATTCTATATCGATCTTCGCCAGCAACGCCCCTGCGCTGAAACTTCGCACAATGGCCAAAGCCTGCTCGAACGATTGATAAGTGACCCGGCACAACTCCTCAGGAATCGCGTCGTTCACCGATGAGCCCGGCGGGTGGGATAAGTGCTGGATAAGCCGAAACTTACCCGCCTCCTTTTTCGGGACCACCCCCAGCGGGGAGAGCACAAGCTCCCCGACAGGGGGAGCCGCGAAAGGTCCCACCATCCTCCCCAAACCTACTTCTTTAGACACTTTTTCGAGCACTACAAGGGGCATTTCCATAGCTGACTTTAAATTCCTGGGGGATGCCGTGTTAACCAAGCCTCTAATGGGGAGGCGGAAGCCAAAACGGAATCCCTCCTCCAGGAAAATTGCGCTGGGCCTATCCGGGTACTCGCTCAACCATCCGGTCATGCGATCCACCCGAACTGGGGAGGGGGCCTTACTGAGGAGCGGCCCCGGCACCAGGCCTGGGGGGAGCCCCTCCCTGTCTACCGCAGTTGCAATCCTTGACGGGGTGAGGACCCCAACAGCGGGCGCAGGCGTGCTTGAATCTGCAGCGCATTCCCAAGTTACAGCCGACCCCATTAAACCCAAAACATCTACCCGCGGGTGCTCCACCCGCGCCTCCTCGAAAGGGGGGAGTGGCCCGTCTAGCCACCACACCAGCAGCTGGCGGCGGAGGTGTAGGTGCAGGAGGGGGGGGGTGTTGGGGCGGAGGACACGGGCCTTTTCCCCACCCACAATTCTACATCCTTACACCCGAAGTCTATGATGGCGGACCCCGACTGCTTATGACGGAAATCCTCATTATAGGACTTCCATGCTGTGCCGCCATCTGACATGAACATTTTGTGTATCATGTGCATATAGCGCACCATGTTCATGTGCTCTTGCGGCCTGGTTTCAAGGTAGCAGGCGGCAAACATGAACAGCCCTGACTGCCAACGCTGATAAGTGCAAAAAGCCGCCTCCCCTATACCCCCTTTTCTTTTCGCCGCGCGATAGTCTTTCTCCGCTTGAGCTGTCATCGTGAAGAAACTCACATATTTGCCCTCGATGATCCGCTCCCGCACGCTCTGACGCAAACCCCTGCACACAGCTGTATAATCGCAGCGGACAACATTACCTTTGGGGTAAAGCGGCGAGCCAGAGCTCCCGCTGGTCGACCGCGAGTAGCGGCGTCGCCGCCTCGAATGTCTATGCCTACAGCGCGACCTATGACCCCCTTCCTCCCCTGACGTCACTGAATTGGACCCGGAGGAGGATGTGTGTGACCTACGCCTGCGACGCTTAGCCTTACGCGCGGACCCACCTGATGTTCCTGCCACAGCGACCGCCATCGTCTGGACCAACGGACTGGACGTGCTTCCGGAACCGACCTGCAGACCGGACGTCGATGCCTCCTCGACCATGGGAACCACTGGCACTGCCGCGGACGGCGCAGGAACCACACCTTGTTGAAATGACACACGGGGGAGCAGCGCCGGGGAGCTAACCGCTGGAGGGGAGCGCTGTGAAGGCTGGCCTAGCAGGGGAACTAATACCGAGACCAACTGTCTCCACCTATCCTCTGCCTGCATAGCCTCCTCCGGATGCCGTGCCGGCGTAGCGGCAGCCCCTGACGCTGTAACACCCGTGGGACCTGCCCTTCCCCCGAGCCTAGGCAGTAGCCTGGCCCTCCTCAGCCGTTGACGTCTGGCAGCATGCCAAGGGGACATACCCAGCCTAATAGGGGGTGGGGGGGATTCACCACCTCCCCACTAACCCCAGCAACCCCTATGAGTTGCCTACTCCTAGGCCCACTATTGGAAACAATGGCAGCAGGTGGAGCACTGCTCCTTATGCCTGCTCTGCCCCCAGTTAGCCGGCTAGCCAGCAGGGGAATGCCAGAGGGGCGCCCTGCTCCTCCCCCAGGGCCCCCGCCATATGTACTACCCCTGCCAGCCCGCCTATCGCTGGCCGTCTGCCCTGCAGTACCAGCCACCGGCTGTGTCACGTGCTGCGCTTGTCCCACCGCGGGCCTAGCGCCCGCAGCAGCATTTCTTCCAGCCCTACCGGCTGTACCACTGCCCCGCGCAGCACTGCTGCGAACCCCCCTTGCCCCGCGTCCCCGCCTGGACGCCGCCGCCGGGTGTCCGACCGCGCTGTTCACGTCAGAACCCCCGGCCGCGTCATCAGCGGGGGACGCGCGCGCACGTGTCGCACCCGCGGCAGCCCGCCCGGCACCCGCCCGACCTCTCCGGCCACCGCGCCGGGAGCCTGGTGAAGCTCCGGCAGCGGGGGGACGCGTCACACGCGCGGGACGCGGCATTTGTGCCCTAAAGGTCGCAGCTATGCAGGTGAGAGACAGGGATAGCTAAAGGAAAGAGGGACAGAGTAGGTAGATAAGAAGGTGGAAGAATTGAAGTTAGAATAAGCTAAAATAGAAAAAGCAAGGAGCCAGCAAGTGATTGCGACTTACCAGTCCTTAAAATTTTCCAAGAGAGGCTGAACCCCCTGGTCACAAGACCCTTCTCACCCCTTACTCCTCCCCTTGCACCCATTGGCTGCCAGACGCAGCACACTGTCTTCTTTATTAACTGTTTCCAAGCTGGCAGCATGATAGCCCTTCGCTGATTTATGTCACCTCCTGCCTAATCAGCCATCGGTGTTACTCAAGTCTAGCATCTGACTAATGACAGCTAAACATACTCCAAAATCATACTGGTATGTAATAAATGACAGGGACTCATGGATATAATGGCATATTTCAGCTTTAAAGTTGTATTATGTTGTGTGATAGGCAACAGTCCCCCACTCCCTTGAACTTGTGAATGTCTATTCCAGCAGCGAGGGGCTGGGGGCATTGTCAGCAGCTCAAAGAACCTCTAGCCATGCCCCCAAAGTGGCAAAACAGGGGCCTGGCCTCGTGGCAGGGTGATGAGCACAGGCCACACCCCCTTACCACTAGGCTTTTCATTCTGCCAAAGTTGGGAAGTATGTTACTGTACGCATCTCCTTGCATGCTACCGGGTGGATTTGCGCCACAGGCGGGCGTTTGGCCAGGTGGCGTTTACCTGTTCGCTAAGCTGCAAGTACAACACAGCCTAGCAAACAGGTCTGAATCAGGCCCATTTTCCAGGCTAATTGCAAATCAGAACACATGTCTCTTTACATGCGTATAACCACAGAGCAGAAAGCAGACAAGCACATAAAATACATTTATTTGCAGCCGTAAATTAACGTTATTGAGTGCAGGGACGCTTACACAATACTGAAATATTGACTGGTGATAACGGTTACACTCACAAATATTATACATTGGTACAAAGGTCAAGCTGTAAAGCTGCATTGATTTGTTTGTTATAGCGAATGTTATACAACGTGTGAATTCGGCATCTTTCACTTACCTTGGACAATTTCTGTTTTGCTTATTTGGTTATCAAAAGTCACTGGGCTGCTGGTACCCACTCCGTGTGCTGCCTGCTAAAAAAGAATAGATATGTGCATTTCAGCTGTAATACATATACCATGGGCATTTAACTGATCGGACAATCCTGACCATCAGGACTCCGGGGGTGATTCTGGTTTCATTTCCACCACTGCGCATAGTCAGTTATGCACATGTGCAGCTGCTGTGTGCGAGCGGGCACGATGAATAGATTAATCACCGGGCGCTCGCACACAACAGTGCGGGAAGGGGGTGTGGGGCAGCAGGCAGGGTGATCCACCCATGGGAAAGCCCAGCGTTTCATGGGCGTTCCCATGAAAACGTTGGGTATTCTCATGGTAATTCCCCAATGACGCGGGTGCAGGGGGCGAGCAGTTGGCATCAGCGAAATGTCAGCTGCATGCCTGCTTCCAGCACAGGGTGCCCGCAGATTTGAGACACCACAATGGTGTCTCAGATCTGCGAGCGCTTGAGAAATCATCGATGGTTACAAATCATCGAATGATTTCTCCTCCGCACCCAAGGCTGCGAATGGATGTTGATGCTAAACATCCATTCGCAGCTGTGCAGGGGATCACGGTGTGAGTGCGGGTGGGCGGCGTCTGGGGGACGCGCAAGGCTGCGAACTTTGCAGCCTTGCGAGTCAACCAGAATAACCACCTCTATCCCCTAGTGTCTGCTCCTATCTGCAGCCACCTGGTGGCCACATAGAAGGTGTGAGATGTAGCAATACAGGCCTGATATACTGTAGGTGATACTTCTGCAATCTCCTTGAATTATATATTTTTTTTAAGTAGGCAACTATTCTTTGATGTTAAGCAGCCCATCACTGCCTTATTCACCCACAACATCACTATACAGTAAAGGGGCCCATACACCTACACTGTCCCCTGACTGCTACATTGGGGGATTGAAGATATTAAACATGTCTAAAAATCCCGATTCCCCCGTTCCTGCCGTGGATTGCAGAATCTGTACTTTTTGTACATGCTTAATGCCCCCAATCTGTCAATGGAACGCTCATAATCACTGGCCACCGATTGGGGCATCGGGTTTGTGGAACATAGGTTCGGCATATCGGAAGACACCCCCCCCCCCCCCCCCCACCGGCTGGTGCCACTCACCATAATTTGCTCAAATACAAAACCGTATACCAAACATTGCCTGATTAAGTAGAACGTCTTTAGGCCATCGAGACCAATCTATTTTACGTCACGTACTGTATGCGCTTTGAAATCATAGTAATTCTATTTATAAATAAACTAACGTACAGTGGTCATAACATTCTGCCCTCTTACTATTAAATCACATGGGATTTTATTTCATATAAGAGAGACATCTGAAACCTAAATTACCATACCAATTATCATATTAATGTGCAACATATATATATAAACAGCAAAGCTCGTCAAAAAAGGCGACAAGAGCGTAGAACGAAAATTACTGTAGAAAACTGCCCAAGAGAAAGGATTTTTTTTTTTTGAAGCGTTGCATCACTTTCAAATGTGTCATCCTAGACAACTGTCATGAGTAGGATTTTAATTAGTCCAGGAAACAGAAAAAGCCCAAAGAAAAGGCCTCATTTTTCGCAGGAAGCATTTAAACAAGTTCAGATGTAGTTTAATTAGAAAAAGTGCACTGAATGCTGGTTCCACACCTTGACACACAAACATCTCATTCCATTGTTCTACGTGAGGCCGAGAACAAACCCGCCGTAAGTCTTTCAATATCGCTCTCACCGTGGCAGCCATCACTGTAACGGCTTCACCTACTGTCCCTGAGCCTCCTGTCAGAGGCCCTTTTATGCTTTTGTGATTGCTTGTTTCTGAAGCCACAGAAAGCTTGTGCCAATTACAAGAACTAACTCTTAATACGTGTAGACCCCTCACCTTTCACAATCACTGGTTTTTAAATCTAAGAACACTACCACAGAGAAATGGAGACATCGAGAGAAAAATCATGATGGTTAAAAAGAACGCTTTATTCCTTCTACAAAGTGAAATGTAATTTATTTCCCCGCAAGTCACGGGCTAGTTTCACAAAAGGTGGATAGAACCGGATTTAGGTGCCATGTTGAAAAAAAAACAAAGATGACGGGTGACGGGTTTTTTTCCCCTACAATTATCATTGCTTTCAGTGGGGTTGATTCAAGGTTGGTTTATAAAAGCAAACTCCTTCTTTAATGGACAAAACCATGCTGCACTGCAGTTGGGGCTGATGTAACATGTGCAGAGAGTTTAATTTGGGTGGGGTGTGTTCAAACGGAAATCTAAATCGCAGTGTAAATGGGTGTACACACGCTTCAATTTTGAATGGTTCACATTTTCTCGGTAAAAATAGACTGTGCAGGCAAGGAAATATCGTATTTGATCCAGTAAATCGAATGTGTACACTGTGCCTTGAATGTAAATCAAATTCAATATCGATATTGAATGCAAAAGTGCAGATCGAATGTGAAAACGAATGTAAAAGCAAAGGCCAAATCGAAAGGGGGTGGAATAGGTGAAATCGAAATGAAATCGAAAGTAAAATCAATGCGTGTGTACCAGGGGCGGATTGGCCCACCGGGAAACTGGGCCAATTCCCAGTGGGCCGGTTTATATTGCCACCTGGCCGGGCCGCCGACCCTGCTATCAGGGCTGGTGCTGGCATCATCCTATGCAGCTATGCTGCGGCCGCATAGGATGACGTCACCCGACTCCTGCATCAGCGGGTACCTGGAGCTGGCCAGCACAGCTCCTGTGGCAGGACTCGGTGAGTAGCGCTCTCCCTCCCACCCCCCGGCAGTAGAGGTGGCGGCCATCCCTCCCATGCCCCGGCAGTAGTGTCCGCCCTCCCTCCCCTATGGTGTTACATCAGCCCCACCTGCAGTGCACAAGGTTTTGTTCATTAAAGAAGGAGTTTGCTTTTGCAAACCAACCTGAATCACCCCTTTATAGTCATATAACTGTCCTGCAAGAAAACTGCATTAATACATAGAACACTAATGATCGCATAGCACTGGAACTTATATAAATCAGAATTAATCAGTTCTGTCAGTGCATTAAGGGCGAGAGAGACTGAGGTTCGTTCTTCTATTGTGTTTAACAAGCCTCGATGGCAGACATTCATTTTTTACACCTCCCGATTCCTCGGCAGAACCTCCCGTGCATTGTGAGAGAAAGCATTATGTGATTACCATATGACACAAACAACCCAGTTGTAATAACAGTCTTTTATTAACGCAAGCTGTCAACTCTGCATAGATTTATAATTGGCCTGCTGAAAGTGCTACTATGGAGTTAATATACGGTATTAAGAGTCTGTGTGCTGCTTATGTTATACACTTTTATAGCAATTATTTATTATAGCTTATACATAAAGATGCAGCACATTTTATATACAAAAGATTCTAACTGCGATAATTCCGCTCTCTGCAAATGGGTCACCTTGTTCTATACTCCTAATTTTCATTATACGGGATCATGGATTCTATTTAACAAGACACAACTGTGACAATCATTATGTATCACTGCACAGCGGAGCAATGTAGAGATTTCCTGGCCTCAGCGACCAAGCTGCGGCAGCCGGTCTGCAAAGCATCATGGGTTACTCAGCCGGCCAATGGTGTCACAGGTGATCCGTTGTTGTGTCCTCGGGCGCAGTAGAGGATCACACATTTATGCATGCAGGAGGCACTCCTTATACTGGATGCTTCCTTCTGCATTACCATATCTTCCAAGTAAGCAGCAGGGAAGCTCTTTCCATCCACATCACAGTCACCCCCTGAGAATGAGGATCCAACAAAGTCTCTCTATCTAACTGAGATGGATCTAGCTAGTGGAGACATTCTGTTACATAAAGCCTATGGGAATTTGGGGGGGGGGGGGGGGGGGGGAGTCTGATCTCTCCAGTGATGGTGAATTGGAAAAAATGTGTAATAGTCTTTTGCTGCTGTAAAGCCAATGATGTTTTTGCAAAATACTCTAAATAAATAGACCTCTATATTCAATAGTTTTTTTTATAAATGAGACTGGGGATATTCCACCCTCCAGCTGGCTAAAGAGTGGAAACCCAATCATCAGGATCCTCAGTTTGGTATATACAAAGGGTGTTGTATGCCTGACACTCATTGACCAGTTCTGTCTGTAGTACTACAGGTGCAGAACATACCTACATGATGAGATGCCCAGATAAAAGCCTAAAGACAAAGAAACATGTGCATTAATCTAACCGCTGAACGGCTGACTTTCTAATTTGGTCACAAAGCGTATGGCTGCATTAGAAGAGATCCAAGCAGGGCCCTCCTTCCTTTTAACTACAGTATCTGTAAATACCCAGTTTTTTGTACCGCTCTCTCCAATTGTAAAGCGTAACAGAATATGCTGCGCTGTTATTAAATTAAAATTTCTGTTTTGATTCACCCAATTACATATTTACCTCCCCTCCTGCATTCTGCAGGAGACTCCCTGAAATAGCAGCAATCTCCCTCTCTCCCTCATTAGTCTAACAATCTCCCTCATTTCACCAAGCCCACAATACACTGTTACATATTTGGGGAAAAAAGAATGAGAAACAGATACATTTACATTGAATCATCAGCATCATTTCCCAGCACTTTAGCAAGTACAGTAGCTCTTACTAACTGCTTTGGGGATCATCTACATTTGGATCATTGTAAAAGATTCCTCTCAGATGTAGCAGTACACACCCACGCTTCTAGGTGCCACGTTCACAATCTCTTTTTACAATCTCTCCATATATGGAGCTAGACATGCCCTTTGAGTGGAGCATGACACGCCCCCTCAGTGGGGCGCTGTGCAAAATTCTACTACCAACTATAATCTCCCTGAAACTAGTTTTCCAAACTAGGCAAGTATGTCCCATTACATTTCCTGTATTATGGTTGTATTCTTTACTGACATATTGTTGTCTGTTTACATAATGTGCTGCAAGATTTTCTATTCATGTGGGTTTTAAATGCAGTTCTGGGTTGGAGCTATTTAAATGACATCACTCGATTCTTGTGGAACAGGGTGTAAACTATTTTCCTAATTTTATGGTTTAGATTAGAATTTGCTGGAGATTGGTTTCTCTATCAGTACATCCTAAATATTCTCACAAATAGTAATCAATACGACTAGCAAGGACTACATGTGTAAAGTTGTTACATGAGGTGCTGGGATTTGGTGAAAAACCCATCAAAGTGCAATTAGCTGTTAAATCATTTTCATGCTGATCTGCATAAACTGAAACAGTTACAATAAATCAGGATTATATTAAAGTGTTCAGCTTTTAGTACTAGCAATGTGCTTAAAAGTGAATAATTACCTTTATTTATGACCTGTTCCTTCTCTTTTCCCTTTGCTGAGATCAGACTCTTGTCCGCATCTTAGTGCCAAGCAGGCATTTAGCTGGACTTTCTATACTATAGTATAATCTTCTTTATACAGTAAGACTCAACATTGAGGCTATACCACTAAGCCTACTATAACTTTACAGTAGGCAGGTAAAGACAACAGGCAGAACAATGAGCAGTCAGTTTAGGGAATATTGTGTTGCATGGGTGTTGCCAGTACCATAGGTGCCGATGTATGTTTTTGCTGGTGGGTGCTCAAGCCAAAAACATAGGGGAGTAACTTCATGGGAAAGGGGCGTGGCCACAAAATAATACTGATTTATATTACGCAGCACAGTTGTCTCCAATATTCAAATTATGGCAACAGTGCCAAATAAATAAATGCCCCCACAGTGCAGGTACAAAAATCCCCCCCACGGTGCCAAATACAAAAATGCCCCCACAGTGCCAAATACATAAATGCCGCCAGTGCAGGTACATAAATTACCACACAGTACCTGTGCCAGCGACGAGGGAGGGGGAGTGCAGTGGGACACGGGCGGGTGGGCCGCTGCTGAGCGGGTGGGTGCTCATCAATTTCTGGTGGTGCTCGGGCCCTCAAGCACCCACAGCATCGGCACCTATGTCCAGTACCATGTGGGCAAGGATGTAGCTACCATAGGGGCAGAGAGTGCAGCTGCTATGGGGCCCAGAGCTGAGAGGGGCCACCTTCTCTGCCACAGCTTCATACCCTCCAACAGTAACGATTTAACCAGTACAGTAACATTTTTTAATGGTCTGTACTGGCAAATAAAGTCTGTACCGAATGTACCGATTTATTGCCCCCCTCTGGCTCCTGTCAATCAATGCTGCGCTCTCCATGTCCCGAATCCTCCTCCTGGAACCGGGCTCGGTGTCAGCCACTGGTGCGCCATTCTCCCCTGCCCAGCACACGTTCCCAAGAGTGCATTGCGGGTGGTCCCGGCCAGCATACGATGTGTCATGACATCACGTGCTGGCACCACAGACCCTGCACACTCAGGGGAAAGGACTGTCAGCCCTCTCCACATGCTGCCTGAGGGTGAGCAGCACGTGGGATGCGGTGACCAGCACATGGCGGGGGATCGGATCATCAGATGAGCCAGTGAAGCAAGCACTGCACAAGTAAGGTGGCTACATTTATTGATTCAATAATATTTACCCTCCAACTTTACCATTGAAAGTATAGGAAAGGAGGCTTTGCCACACCCCTTTCCCAGTGGCCACGCCCCCTTTCCTATTGTGTAATGAGTTCTTCCCCTCAGATGTTGGAGGGTATGCAGCTACATGTGTCATACACAAGGGCGCTATGCATTTGCAGGGAGTGCAGCTGGGTCCCAGAGCTGGGAGGGGCCACCTTCCCTGCCACATCTACATGTGCAACACTTTTGTTGGTAAGCTGCTCAATCAGAGGTGTGTCATTCAGGTGCCAAAAGGGAGGGGTAATTCTGTCTAGGAAAAAAAACATTTTGTATCCCAATTGCACACTGAGTGAGTGAGAGTTAATAACTACATATTAATCAGATAATACAGAGATCTTGGTTGCATATATCTGCAGATATAGGGCTATGCCCCCAGGCCGTACGTCAAGGCCTCTCTGTCACTGGGGGTCCCTAATACTGGGTATGGGCCCCCAACATGCCAACACAGGCTGAGTACTCCAGGCCAGCACACAAATGAAAATTAGTAAGGGTTAATAAGAAGCACATAAGTGCTATGTAGGGAAGTAGTAGTAGTAGTAGTAGTACGTTTATTTATAAGGCGCCACAAAGTGTCCGCAGCGCCGCACATAGCAAACAAAAAACAAATGACAAGGTAACGTACATGGTGTGTTGAAAAATACAGTATAAATAGGGGTATAGCTGGTAGAAATAAAATCAGCTTCAGTTCAGAAGTAGGTGTCAAAATTGTCGAGGAGACTGAAGATGAAGTAGAGGAAGGGAAGAACAGGACAGGAGCACAGGTGAGGTAAAGAGGTAGGGTGAGTACATGAGGCAGGAGGACCCTACTCATAAGAGTTAACATACTAAAAATAGGTGGGTGGACGAACGAAAAACAGCAGGATAAGTAGGAACGGAGGGGAAGTGAAGGTGGGATTAAAATACAAAATATATACAATGTGATAGAAAAATAAGAGTTAATAAAGTGTTAGGGTGTGCTAACCTGGAGCAGACCAGCCCTACCAACACAGGGGGCACCACATTCCCAAACCCATCCCATAAGCATAAGTATTTTAATCCCACCTTCACTTCCCTACATAGCACTTATGTGCTTCTTATTAACCCTTACTAATTTTCATTTGTGTGCTAGCCTGGAGTACTCAGCCTGTCTCGGCATGTTGGGGGCCCACACCACAGACCCATACCCAGTATTAGGGACCCCCAGTGACAGAGAGGCCTTGACGTACGGCCTGGGGGCTTAGCTCTATATCTGCAGATATATGCAACCAAGATCTCTGTATTATCTGATTAATATGTAGTTATTTTCTCACTCAGTGTGCAATTGGGATACAAATTTTTTTTTTCCTACACATCTACATGTGTCATACAGAAGGACATACTGTAGCTACAATAGGGGCAGAGCGTGCAGCTGTTACAGGGCCCAGAGATGAGAGAAGCCACCTTCCCTGCCACAGCTACATATGTCATACACAAGGTCGTAGCTACCATAGGTGCATGGAGCGCATCTGATATGGGTCCCAGAGCTGGGAGGGGCCACCTTACCTGCTACATCTACATGTGTGATTAGGGTGACCAACTCATCCCTTTAATCCTGGACACATATTAATTAAACAGGTTCTGTGGCTGGCTTTCACCTGGTTTTAAACTGCCACACCTCAAGACTCCATTTCACCTGGTTTTAAACTGCCATACCTCAAGACTCCATTTCACCTGGTTTTAAACTGCCACAGAACCAGTGTAATTAATATGTGTCCCGGATTAAAGGGATGAGTTGGTCACCCTATGTGTGATACACAAGTGCATAGCTACCATAGGTGCAGAGAGAGCAGCTGCTACAGGGCCCAGAGATGAGAGGAGCCACCTTCCCTGCCACAGCTACATGTGTGATACAAGGTCGTAGCTACTATAGGTGCATGGAGCGCAGCTGATATTGGTCCCAGAGCTGGGAGGGGCCACCTTACCTGCTACATCTACATATGTCATACAGAAGGGTGTAGCTACCATAGGTGCATGGAGTGAAGCTGCTACAGGGCCCAGAGATAAGAGGAGCCACCTTCCCTGCCACAGCTACATGTGTGATACACAAGTGCATAGCTACCATAGGTGCATGGAGCGCATCTGATATGGGTCCCAGAGCTGGGAGGGGCCACCTTACCTGCTACATCTACATGTGTGATTAGGGTGACCAACTCATCCCTTTAATCCTGGACACATATTAATTACACAGGTTCTGTGGCTGGCTTTCACCTGGTTTTAAACTGCCACACCTCAAGACTCCATTTCACCTGGTTTTAAACTGCCATACCTCAAGACTCCATTTCACCTGGTTTTAAACTGCCACAGAACCAGTGTAATTAATATGTGTCCCGGATTAAAGGGATGAGTTGGTCACCCTATGTGTGATACACAAGTGCATAGCTACCATAGGTGCAGAGAGAGCAGCTGCTACAGGGCCCAGAGATGAGAGGAGCCACCTTCCCTGCCACAGCTACATGTGTGATACAAGGTCGTAGCTACTATAGGTGCATGGAGCGCAGCTGATATTGGTCCCAGAGCTGGGAGGGGCCACCTTACCTGCTACATCTACATATGTCATACAGAAGGGTGTAGCTACCATAGGTGCATGGAGTGCAGCTGCTACAGGGCCCAGAGATAAGAGGAGCCACCTTCCCTGCCACAGCTACATGTGTGATACACAAGTGCATAGCTACCATAGGTGCAGAGAGAGCAGCTGTTGTGGGGCCCAGAGCTGATGGGATTTGCAATGCCCGAGGCATGAACAGGGGGCTGTGTGACACAAAGGGTATGGCTATATGCTAGCTACAGTGCCCACAAAGCTTGCATCGGTCTTGGCTAGCAGGTCCTTAACCACTCGCCTGGTGTGGTCACATCAGATTAGACCGCACCAGCTTGGGCTTTCCATGACATTGTCGCAGCTGATATGACCTTCAGAACGTCTTTCTGCAGCTGCAGCTGTCATATGGACCTCACAAACCCTCTGCTTCCTGGTTCTCAGTGTGCCGCCATGCTGGTGGTCACCACTGATCGATCAGCCTGGCAGCACCCCCCATCCTGTCCCTGAAGATTTTAGCAATTGGTGGGGAAATAATAATTAAACAGAACGTTCTTTTATTCTTGACCCCCAGAGACTTGACTGTATAGAGAAGCAGGCACTAAAATAATCACCATGTTCTTGATGTTGCAATCATCTATGTTTGTAACGATTTTTACTAATAATAAATTATTATTTTTATATTCGATTTGGTGCAGAGACCTGCACCTTGATAATTATTTTTTAATGAAAATTATTAGCCAATTAAGTGGTTAAGAGATGCTTTATATAATGTTAATGTTAATCATTTTGTGTATGTATTATTTTTCCATTCGCGCAACTTTTTTTTATATCAGCATTCCGGCACTTTTTAAAAAGCAGAGGAGTATTCACGCAAATGTAACTAGGGCCCAATTAAAAGATATAAATACACACACATCCGCGGGTGTGTGTGTGCCTATCCATTACATACATATGTCCAATAAACTGAATACATTTAAATAATTATAAATAAAACAACAATATATGTTTTCATGTTATTTTGTAACTGTATTAATAGTATCAAAATGGAACAAGTCCTGCTGAATTCAAGCTTTTTCTTTTTTTTTTTTTACAACCAATCAGAAGACAGCTAAAACTACTGTAGGACAAATACAAGGTATACCAAGTGCCTCTATAAGTTACAGAGAAGGACCCTTTAAACTGATTTTACTCCATTCACTGTTGAAAAAAGCACAATTGTAACCAACAATATACATAAGTACACACAATTCACTGTTACTTCATGAGCAATATTTTTTTTTAATTAAAGTATAAAATCACACTTATCAGTGAATGGAAACAAGGAAATCAATATAAATTGTTATCACAATAGCCGCCAAGTCTGAGTCGTACCTGCAATAGGCTTAACATGCTGACAGTAGTCTTGACATGCTGTGTACAATATATCTCCTACATGCCTGTGCAATCCAAACTTACACATAACACAACATTTTCGTGTTTGACATAATTACATCCTATTACAGATGTTTCCATAGTTTTTATAAGAGAAAAAAAAATAAATAAAAAAAAACTAAAGTAATTTATTCCCCCTTAACTATAGTAGATCTGAACAATTTTGGAACGATTCAGACCTGCTCGCTGGGCTGAATGTGTTCGAAGCCCAGCGAGCTGCTTAACCCCACCCCTCTGATGCATGCCTCTCCCCGCCAGTCTAGCCAAGTATAGGGCTGCCAACGGCATTTGTTAGTGCCTGCACAGAGGTGAAATATTTCGATGGTTACTTACCATCAAATGATTCCTCTGCTCAGCGCTCGCAGCCTCTGTGTGACCCAGAAGTCACTTGGCAGCTGCTTGTAGCGACGCAAAATCGGGCTGGGCGCCAATGTCATCCGCCCAACATTTTTTACGGGTGCGCCCACCATTTTCGTGGGCATGCCAGTGAAATGCCGGCGGTACAGTAACCCAGGAAAGCCCTCTGTCTGTCAGTCAGGCTGCGAGAGCCTTTGCGAAAGAAAAATTTGCCATTAGAGACAATGTGAATGCGCAGAACCCCTCCATTGGAAGAAGGGCAGAATTGGGACCTGTGCGAACAGGTCTGAATCAGCCCTAAGATCAACCAGTCCTCCTATTGGCCTTTATTCAGATCTGATCGCAGAACAAATTTGTTTGGAAAATGGGCAAAACCATGTGCACTGCAGGTGGGGCAGATGTAACATGTGCAGCGAGAGTTAGATTTGGGTGAGTTATTTTGTTTCTGTGCAGGGTAAATACTGGCTGCATTATTTTTACACTGCAATATAGATTTCAGTTTCAGCACACCCCACCCAAATTGAACTCTCTCTGCACATGTTACATCTGCCCCACCTGCAGTGCACATGGTTTTGCCCATTTTCCAATCAGATCTGAATAAGGGCCAATATGTGAATAGAAAGCAGAACAAAATACATTTGTTTAGAGTTCTATTGAAATGGGATGATGCCCATAGCAACCAATCAGATTCTACAGATGGGGCAGGCCTTATTATTGCTGGCGGAGCGCCAGGACCGTGTCCCTGGCGATCCGCCAGCAATCTGGCGCTCTGGCTGAATGAGACGCTCGTGCGTCTCCCACGCACGAGCGTCTCAATAGCCGGGCGGCGAGGCGGCGCGGCGGGTGCAGTCCTGCCCGTCTCCAGCCTCAGTGAGACCGACAGGGCTGCGGGGGGCTGCGGGGGGCTGCGGGGGACCGGCGGGGACCCGGGGAAGCCGGCGGGGACCCGGGGAAAGGCACCGTCGGAACGGGACGCGCGTGCACCTCGTGCACGCGCGTCCCCTTCCGACATACAGATGGCGAGGGGCGGGGGATGGCGGGTGGCGAGTCCTCCGCCATCCCCAGCAACGACAAGCCCGGCGCTATCTGTACATCTTCTTTATTTAGCACATTCTAGATGATAATAGATAGAATCTCATTGGTTGCTATGGGCAACATCCTTTCTTCAATAGAACTACATTTACCCCGAAGTGCCATGTACCTGAACTTGTAGACATAGGGAACGAAGCTGGGCAAGCCAAACTGGCTCCTGGTTCTGTTCCAGCTCAGGTCGTTCTAGAATCTGGGGATCCGAGTATCTCAGACGTTCCGCTAGCTGTAATACCAAAGACAATACATTCAGGACATGCATAATGCTCCTTACCGGCCATGTAATGATTTGTGGTTCCAGCATGTTTTAATCACATTTCTTAAGATCACAGTAAAGGTCACAAACTAACCACAGAATATGTTTACATGCAACACGTCAATTTCACCTAAATACATTGTTTAGAAATGAAAATTGTTATAAATGCATGCACAGCATATGCAGAAGGAAGGGGTCCGGTGTCTTGATCATGATCACTTTAGCAGTAGTATGTAATACATGCAATGTGGCAGCAGCTTCTCCTACCAGGGGCAATATGTCATATCCTCCGAGGTGCAGACTGTTGGGGAATTTCTATGAGTCTGTCTGCGTTTTTCAAGGGGCAATCATTTACATGGTTTTTGCCTTGTCAATGATTTCAGCTTTGAAATTACAGCAACATTTGTAGAAAATGGATCTCAGTGCTCAAAAACTGCAACGGACCAGAGAGATCAGGGAGCAGCTGCCAGCAGGAAGAGACAGGCATCTTACCATAAGGTGGGAAAAGCCCAGTTCTGTCTCCTACCAGTTATATTAAGTACAATATGTACATTTATTATGGAATGTTTCCATTTTTTCATGACCACCAACTTTTTATGAATTAAATGTTTGATACAGATCCTCTTTTTATTAGACTGTACCTTACAGCCTATAAGCCTACGATAAGATATCTATATAGTTAATTTAGACTGGCTTATGAACTAGACAATATATAGTATACAAAGAGAATACTGTACATACATATATGTCTAGGTCCAATGTTAGGTTCTTTTGCTGCTGCCCCATATTCCTGCATTGCTCCACAGAGCAGGGTACATGGATTGTGGTAGGAAATTTAGGAAAATAATCAGCTGGTCCTCCTGCCTCCTCGAATGACATAATGTGATTGCTTGCTTTGTACACCTTGGGTGAAATGTAATAGAATGAGAGATTCAGAAAGTGAGAGATTTGGTGAGAAATCTCCATTTTTTTTAAAGCGGCAATCATTTACACTGCAAAATCAAACTGGTTTTTGCAGTGTACTGTAAATGATTGCCGCTTTAAAAAAACTGGAGATTTCTTACCAAATCTCTCACTTTCTGAATCTCTCATCCTATTAAATATCAACCATTGTGTATGATATATTTCATACAATGCACAATGTACTGTATGTGGTATACTATTGCTGGCATCCAATGAGCACTGATAATTACCACCGATAGCTATCCTATTATCCCCGATGCCAGCACATATCGGGTATTTGGTTTCACTTGCCTTCGTCAGGTGAATTTGCTGCCAGAAACTAGGGATGGCCTTTGTTGCCATTGCCATCAATGGTTGTCATCAATGGCAATAGTGCAACTGGCCATCGATAGTGGCATACTATGGTGAGGATGACAATCAATGTTTTCACCTATCAATGATCATCCATTTGGCCTGTGGGCCAATCAAAACACGGGTGTTGGGGGCGGAGCTATGCTCCATGTCCCAGTCCCTTAGAGAAAATATGCAGCGAGCCCGGCAGCATTAAATACCGCCCTGTGCGTCTACTGCTAACCCAAATGGCAGGGCACACACACACACACACACACACTACATTCCCAATGTAGTTATTCGTCTCTAGGTTTCTAGCATGGAAACCGGTTGTCAAGTCTAGGGGCTATTCCCATCTAATATTAATAACAAATCAGAGCCTCGGGTCATAGCTTGTGTATTTGCATCACAAGGGGAAAAAAACCCATTTGATTCTAAAATGCACTTTGTTCCTGTACCCGATAATGGTATAAGAACATGAGTATAGAAAACAAATACAGTATCCTCATCCTCAGTGAAGTAGCTGCTTCTATTCTGACGTACAGTACAGTGCATACAGTATCTGGCCACTGCATTACATTAATGTTCACACTTAAAGGAAGAATCAGGAAAAGTATTTTTTCCCCATATAAGGGAATTATTCTGGTTCACTCAGAGGCAAATTCCTTCACAAATGAACAAAACCATGTGCACTGCAGGTGGGGCAGATGTAACTTGTGCAGAGAGAATAAGATTTGGGTGGGGTTTTACTTCAAAGTGAGATCTATATTGCAGTCAGTATTTTCCCTGCACAGAAACAAAATAACCCTCCCAAATCTAGATCTTTCTGCACATGTTGCATCTGCCCCCCCCCCCCCCCCCCCCCTGCAGTGGACATGGTTTTGTCCATTTGAGAAGGAATTTTCCTTTGTGAGTGAACCAGAATACGGACCAATGTCTGTAAAGATAAAAACAGTTATTTATTTCAGGATGTTTCAGCTGAAACATGTATTTGTGCGATTGGAATATCAATGTAGCATTCACTATTGTACTGTAATAATAAAAAGAATGTTGCCTGTGAATCTAGCACAGAATGTGAAAATTAGCCTATCATGGGGCAGGAGGCATCTGTTTTTGGAGAGCTTGAAGAGGTGTACACAGAAACAGGATCATAAGAAGTAATGAAGTCAGGAACAAGACAAGAGGGGGAGGATGCAGTTAGATAACACTACCATTAAGTAAGCTGCTGATTGCATAAACCTCTAAGTAAATGTATGCATAATAACAGCTATATGAATTTTCTTCCTTATAATGTTATCGTAATGGTATTTACTTCTGCATTAGGAAACCAGGTTCAAAAAAGTTCACTGGAATCTGCAGATAAATAGGTACATAGTAGGTACTGCACTCTGGGCCTTATTCTAGTTCACTCTTTCTGACAAAATCCTTCTTAGATGGACAAAACCATGTGCACTGCAGGTGGGCAGATGTAACATGTGCAGAAAGAATTAGATTTGGGTGGGGTTTTACTTCAAAGTGAGATGTATAATGCAGTGTAAAAATAAAGCAGCCAGTACTTACCCTGCACAGAAACAAAATAACTCACCCAAATCTAATTCTCTCTGCACATTTTACATCTGCCTCCCTTTGTCCGTCTTAGAAGGATTTTGGCAGAAAGAGTGAACTAGAATAAGGCCCGCTGTCCCTTCTATACATACCTCGCAACACATACTGTACCTCCCAACATCCCACGCAAGGAAAGTGAGCGCTTGGCCGGAATATTGGGGGTGTGTGGTCTAACATAAAGGAGGCGTGGCCCTCTGTCTCCGGGAATAGACACTGTGTGCATTAGCACAGTGTCTATTCAACACAGAGCATCGACGGGCAGGCGGTTCTCCCAACTGCCTCCACCATGGGACATTGCCGGCCCCGGTTGGGATGTGTGACCGTCCCAAAAATATGGGAGAGTTCAACGAAAATAGGGACAGTTAGGAGGTATGCACAACATGACCCATTTCAGGAGGGACAAAATGCTCTGTTCCCGGACTTCCTCTTGCCAGTGGCAGATGTAGAGGCGGGGCTGCAGCACACTCCGAAATTCATATAGGGGAGCCACACCAACTGCCATTAAGTCCCATGTTTGGCAGTGGCAGTGGAGGCAATGGCTGCCCTATTTGAATTTTGGACTGTGCTGCAGCCCCTCCTCTACACCTGCCACTCTCAAACAGAGGAAGATTGTATATATATATATATATATATATATATATATATATATATATTAATAGGTATGGCTTGCCTTACAGACATAAAAAGAAACACACCCTGGAGACCTGAAGCTATCATTTACTAGTTTTAACCAAAAATGCTTGTTCTTCAGCTTGAAGCATTAAACACATTTCACTGCAGGCCATTTGAGCAGAGAAGTCATTAATGATTAATGTTTATTCCCAGAAGTTTTATGTCAACAGGGAAATGGCAGAATTTCTGCTAAAATGTGCATACGGCTTCTCTCTGAAATAATGTTTAGCTTTAAAAGCATTGGGCTTTATTATATATGTACAGAAAAACAGATGGGCTGTTTTCTACAGTTATCTCCCATTGACGGCAACGGATATAAAGAAGAAACTGCTTATTGGCTCATATGGAATAAAGACTATAATCTGAACAGCCAGACTGCCAAGTCTGGGGTATGTTAGGATCTCTGTAAGAAAGTGTCACCTTGATTAACTCCGATATCAGCACGAAAGATCCAAAAGATCCAGAGTCGGAATAGAGTAAAGCAGAGGCGATGCACTCGCAGTAATGCAGAGCTACAGATGTTAAGCCGTAATCCAATAGCCGAGTGGCATAGACCAATTTATAAATCTGTAAAGTTAGAAACAGCAGCATTAAGGCCAATACTTTTTACAGGGTGCAGTACCTTCTCCAACCACATGGAGATGCTGATGTGCTGTACATTTTTATGGGAAGACAATAACACTACTGCTGGCAGAAAGAAGGTACTGCACTATAAAAACTTTCAACAAGAAACTGATTACAATAACAGTCACCAATTAGTAGGCGGTCTAAATAAGACTAATAAATTATTAGAATAAAATGACATATAGGCATCTGGTTGTCTATATAATATAGTTTGTTGTGAACCGCCACAAAATAATCTCTACATTTAAAAGATTGTTAGGAACCAGCATTAAGGTGCCCATACACGTTACAATTATTGTATTACAATATCTCATCGCATCTGGGTTTTACGATGAGATGAGATAAGATGAGATCTAGTACAAAAAGTATGTGCTGCACATACTTTTTTTACTAGATCTCATCTCATCTCATCGCAAAACCCAGATGCGATGAGATATCGTATACAATATTGTATACAATAATTGTAACGTGGTATGGGCACCTTTACTCATACTATAGTATGCATGACTATTGCTGATCATACTCCTGCAAGAACTGTAGTGTATATTGTCTCAGTTTGACATTGGATAGCTGCCATCAGGCGAACTGTGCTTAAAAACTAAAATAATATATTTCTCTAATGGGAAGACAGTTTGCAAAGCTATATCAAAAAGCTATATCTGGAGAATGGAAACTTCTATTGTCTCGTAAACACCAAAGAAGCAAAGCACTAAACTCAATTATACACTTACAAATTAATTACTCTCAAGCTTTAGATTTCATTATTGGATGCTTACAGTAATTCCATAATATTGAGGCATTGATAAATGAATAACCAATACCATTATTAACTGCTGCTAAATACTGGTATTTGACACATCAGCAGAGAGTTTTAATTTGCTTCCACAAGGGGTGTGGCCCTGAGAGAGATCAGTGATACTGGCGCAATAGATCAGTGTATATTTTGTTGCAAGTATTAAAAACTGTTTTGGAATGTAGAGCACAGCACTGTACTTTCTGATGCACTTTCTACTGCAATACTACGGTGCAGGCTATAGTGGAAATAGAGGAGGTCATATGGAAAAGCTGGGTGGAGGGGGGTTAAAAGGTGCTCTGAAATACCCTCCTCTTGGCAAGTGGCACAAATTATGGCAACAATAGTAATGGTATATAATACAATTGCTAAAATTGCTGCACCATCGTGCAATGTACCGTACAGAGCAGAGCTGCTGCACGTGCCCACTGATGGCAGCTTCTTCTACTAGACTTGCTGTGTGTGGATCTGAGTCCTCAGTCATTGCACTGGACTTGAGAGCAGCTTCCAGGAAGAAGAGACTGGGGTTTTACTGTTAGGTGGGAGAATGTGCAAAACTGGTTCTATTATGTATGTGTGTGTGTGTGTGTTTATTTATGGCAGAGAGACTGGCAATGGGTTTTATATCTTAACCCCTTCCCTGATTGACTAGCTGGATCATGCATCCACTGATAACCTTCAATGGTCTAAACCAGGCATGTCCAAACTATGGCCCTCCAGCTGTTTTGAAACTACAAGTCCCATCATGCCTTGTCAAAGTTTTACTCTTAGGGAAGGTTAAAACTATGGCAAGTGGTTTCACAACAGCTGAAGGGCCATAGTTTGGACATGCCTGTTCTAAACCATTGATGGTTTCCTGTTGATAGTTTCCTGCCATTGATATAAAACCAATGATGGTTTTATCAAAAAAGACTATCGATGGGAGCAGGGGTACCTAAGGAGGTACGAGACAGGTTGAGGGCCCAATGGGGGTTCGGGGCATTTGCAGTGGAGACACCGCTCCCCTATGCTGTGCTGCTGATGCAGTGGTGGATCCCGGAAGTGGGTGATCAGTGCGATTGCCCCCACCTGACACACTTCTTTCTGTATTGTCTTGTATTCTAGCTGTGCAGCCACAGTGGAACATCCTGGTGAGAGAGAGATGACTGCTGCTGCCCAGCTGGACTGCAGAGGGTCAAGGGAAGCTGCTGCTACAGAACGGTGCCAGTCTAATTTCTCTCACTGCTTGATGTGCTGCTGCGGTTGCACAGTTATACAGGTGTGGACAGCGTTAGTGGCCAGAATGAATATTTTTACAGGTAGGGGCGATCGCACTCACTCCTTTACCTTGAGCCACTAAAGGCTCTGGATGAGAGCCCCATAGATAGACCTCCATTGAAACACCCACAATGACATAGTCATTCCTGTATCATGCTGCCGCCATGCCCCCCTGTCCTGATTCACAGATCTGAAATGTTGGGAGAGAAAATGTTGAAACCTAACAGGTGTCTAGTTAGTAGACAAGAGAAAAACATATGGACAATCATATGTGGATCAAGTTAAATCTTGTAAAACATGTCTTTAAATCTTTCAGTGAGTCACACAAATACTGTACACCTAAAAAATGTTTTACAAAAAGAAAAAATGTAGGGACATGCAGGGAGGCAGATGGGATGTGCGGCGAAATGTCAGTACGGATATATCTAGAAAACATGAATGTTTTACTGTTCTGTATACTGGTAGGAAGTACCTGGAAAGAGGGGATACAATAGTTGGATTTTCCCAAACTTTGGCAATATTCCAGGACCTCAGTGCGCTGGATGTTTGCTGTGCAGGCAAATTTCTTAAACGTCTGGCTGAAAAATAGCAGCAATAGTCATCACATAGAACTACAGAGGGAAAGGTGGATGTTGGAGAGAATGAATCGGACATAAAGAACACAAGAAGGAAATAAATAAGAACTCTCAGAAGAGAGAAATACAAATATGACATAAAAACCTTCTCAAATCCATTTTCTGATACTACTTTCTATAGAAAGACACTGCCCTCCAGTGGTAAAAAGAATTAGTGCTAGTCTAATGATTTTCTTTCCTATACTTAAGCTAAGCAACAAACAAATGTATTTAAGACTATTCTACAGATCACAATCAAATCCAGAACACTTTTCCATATTGTACCTATCACCCCTTAATCACTGAGGGTTTTATTATCTTCTAAAATCCATCAATGCCTACACTCTATTATTCAACCCTGTCATTCGAACCGCGGTTGGCTGAAATCAATGGGAGATTTCACATGTGAACAGCTTGAACAATCATTTTGGCGTTTATAGAATCCGGCCCAAAATAGAGCTGTGAGCTAGAACATGGAATTATGCCCCCACTGAGTCTGATAACAGAGACACCACTGTGATGAATAGTCCGACAGAGCAAAACCAGGGCCTCGGCTAGAATCCAGATTTTTTTTAATATCCACCTGCATTTCCCTGCCCATTTGCAAGCTTTTAAGTTACAAGGAAGATCGAGGCACAGCGTTATCTTAATTATATGATATGACTAAAAAATGTGGGTGCCTATAATGAACTCAGGGTATAAGGTCGATACGCTAAGTTGGAAGGGGGTAAGCGATCTGACAGATAATGGATCTGGGTTAGCTGAAGCATGTCTGTAAATATACAGTGGGGGAAATTTACTAAGCTGGGAGTTAAATTTCACACGGGTCGCTGCTATAGAAAACCAATCAGAACCTACTTATTTATTTAGCACCTTCTAGAACAGGGGTAGCCAACTCCAGTCCTGGAGAGCTACCAACAGTTCACGTTTTCCAGCTCACCTCGCAGGTGCACAGGTGCACTCATTACTGACTAACACATTTTATAAGAGCCACAGGTGGAGCTAATTGCTTCACTTGTAATTCTGTGAGGTGAGCTCGAAAATATGAACTGTTGGTAGCTCTCGAGGACTGGAGTTGGCTGCCTCTGTTCTAGAAGATAACAGATAGTGGGGCAGATGTATTAAGCCTTAACAAGAGATAAATGCAAGGGTGTTAAAGAGAGATAAGCGTCCAGCCAATCAGCTCCTTACTGACTTTTTTCAAACACAGGCTGTAACATGGCAGTTAGCAGGTGATTGGCTGGACGTTTAGCTCTCCTTATCACCCTTGCATTTATCTCTTGTATTAAACAGCATTATAATCTCATCAATTTTAATAAGATCTCCAGTAACAAACATCAATGGCATTCTTCCAATGAGTAATATACTTACCTAGACTTACTGCCCAACAAAACCAAACGGTCAGATTTCTCATAGAAATGGCCAAGCGAGATGCCGGCAGTCAGGAAACAGCAGTGTCCAGCCTCTATAAAGCCTTTATGGACTGAATAAAAACAGAACACAAGAATGACAGTCAGTGTTGTGCTACAGTGGTTTCTACTACTGTCGCTGTCTTGTTAGTATACGGGCTGTTAGTATATGGATATATCCTTTTAGTGCCATTTCTCACACGTGCATGCTCACTAGATAAACAACTATGGGTGATTCCCAGGCGCATGTGAGGGAGAGTGGATATCACTGGGGGGCAACTGAGTGTTCACACATTGGCTACTTCAAAGGTGCGTAGACTTAATTGTAGCCAATGCAGAGGTGAACGTACTCAGAGATGCATCTGGCTTAAGGCGGAACTCTTACACCAGGGACAGGGCTAGTGCAAACGCACGCGGATTGTGATAGATACTTTCTCTAGTGCATGTACAGTATATGGGGTGATGCAGCCAGCTCCCAGTACAGATGGGAGAGATCCAAATGAATTATTGTGCGTGACTCTAAATAGGCCCAGCAGTGCTCATGTGCACCACAAGCCACGTGAGTGCTCCCACTGCAAGTTTACATGATCGAATGACTGCACATGCATACCGCATGCATACCGCATGTGCGAGGGGAATTAGCAACGGAAAGTGCGTATGGGTCATAAGCGCAAAAGGGTCGCATATTGACAGCAAGTTGGTGTTTGAGAACGGTAACATGGCATATCTGGGTGTGTCAGAAAAAGCGCAGGTGTGCCCTGGTGTTTTTGAGGAAGGTCTGTGACCACTTCCATTCTGTCTCTGCTACAGATTAGGATTAACCTCAGACCTACTCAGATCTGCACAGATGGCAAAGTCTCCCCATAGTGCTGGGATGTGGGTATGGCTCTGCGAGTGGATTGCGGTTAGCGATCCATTGGCAATTTATTTGCAAGTCTTCATGGGGCGGTTACTTTTTCTGTCTGGGGGGTGGCTTTCTATTCGCTGCAATATCTCAGGCCAAGCTGAATTAGGCCCATAGTACCATGCTACAGAGTAAAAAAGACCGCGAGTATGGACATACTTAGCTCCTCCCACAGACATGTTTACATAGTGTCCTGAGTTAACTGGATGGAGATAATGAAAAAAAACTAGAGCATCAATGACATCACTCTCCCTGTCTAGCTAGCAATCCTCCACAGTACATGTCTCGGCTGAAAATCCTTCTAGCAGTTAGTCACTGTTCGTTTAGATAGAGAAGCACCAACTTACTTACATGGTAGAGTGACAGAGAGCATGGCAGACATATTTAACATGTATAATATATAGTTATGTAATGCACAGTCTTTGATATAAACAGGGCCGGTGCAAGGCACCGGAGCGCCCCAGGCGAGTCGGGGTGGGGGCGCCCCGGTGCCAGGGGGGGGGGGGGGTAGGTACCTGTCCTGCGGCGCTGTGTATTTAAATCTGGCGGCGGAGGCAGCGGGGGTCCCTGCAGTCCATTAGAAATCACAAGCGCTATCCGCCGGGCTATGCGGAAGCGCTTCTAGTGTGAAAACTCTGGCAGCACGCTGATTGGCTGAGATCAGCGTGCACCGTGCTGCCAGAGTTTTCACACTAGAAGCGCTTCCGCATAGCCCGGCGGATAGCGCTCGTGATTTCTAATGGACTGCAGGGACCCCCGCTGCTTCCGCCGCCAGATTTAAATACACAGCGCCGCAGGACAGGTACCAGGCGGCACAAAATGCCGCCCTCCAGTGGCCGGCGCCCTAGGCAAATGCCTAGATTTGCCTAGTGGTGGCGCCGGCCCTGGATATAAAATGGCTGCTCAGATCCGTAGCAACATTTGCTTTTGTTGATAAGCTTTGCATATTGGGGGTTATTCAGGTTGGCTGGTAATGAGACAAATTTGTCCAGGGACTGATTGTGCAGCTCTGCGCATGCATATATGCGAATATATATATGCATGTTCAGGGCTGCTATACAAACGCCTTTGGCAACTTTGACTGATGTCACATGACACCAGCGCCCGCCCCCTGTTCAGCTATTTCCGGGCCAGATAAAAGTCAGACGAGACTGACTTTTATCTAACAGCAGGTGAAAAATCATTTAATAGCTGGTGACCATAGAATGATTTTTCACCTGTACGCCCACATGTGATTGGATGTGTCAGCTTACACACCCGTTTGCATGCCGGGCCAGACATTCGCACAGTGGCTCCGGGACGGGCGTTCGCTTACAGCATTTCATCGCTTGTTTCCAACCTGAATCAGGCTCATTGTCCCCTCATTATCACTAAAGGCTGCAAATATCACTCACTGAAAACACTGGACATTGACAAAGAAGGTTCGGACCTGGGCCCTTATTCAGATCTGATCGCAGTACAAATTTATTCTCAAAATGGGCAAAACCATGTGCACTGCAGGTGAGGCAGATGTAACATGTGCAGAGAGAGTTAGATACTGGCTGCATTATTTTTACACTGCTATTTAGATTTCAGCTTCAACACACTGCACCCAAATCTTTCTCTGCACATTACATCTACCCCACCTGCAGTGCACATGGTTTTGCCCATTTTGAGAACACATTTGTACTGCAATCAGATCTCAATAAGGCCATGGACTGTACATTTTGCATTAAGCTGCTATTTATTTCTTGTCTGAGTGTAGATGGCCTGATTGAAATTCTATCATTCAGTCCAAAGAGACCTTTGCTTAGATTCCACTGTTTGTAGTAGGGTAGGTCTACTTTGGGTACCGGACGCGGTCCTGACAGTCGGGATCCCGACAGTCAGGGCCGTTTCTAGACAATTTAGCTCCCAGGGCAAAGAAATAAAAATGCGCCCCCCCCCCCCCCCCCCCCCCCCCAAATATATAACATGGTACAGAAAAAATTGCGCGCGCCTAAGGCGCGCGCGCCGAAATAGGGGGTGTGGTTTATTTGACGAAAGGGGCGTGGCTTAATATAAGGGGTTTGGTCTAGCAGGACAACAATTACCTTAAATCTAACTTTTGCGACCTGCATGACCAGACATTGGTTACCGCAGGAATTGTCATTGTCCTCCCGCACTTAAGTTGGCCAGCTGAAGGCCACACAGTGACCTAGTACACCTCACAGATCAAGGCCAATGACAGCCTACTTAAATCATTATACACTATTTATCCGTGATTCCAATAACACATTACGCAGCACACTGTGATGACAATTACACCTTATGTCGCACACCATGATGACAATTACACATTATGTCGCACACCTTGATGACAATTACACATTATGTCGCACATCATGATGCCCATTAGACCCCCACACTGTGATGCCCGTTACACTCCACACTGTAATGGCAATTACGCAATACTCCCCACACCCTAACGCCTATTACACATTCGGTACTTGTGTAATATCTGGGCGCCCGATTTTTTCATTGTATTGCATCGCATCACATGCAATATAGTGGCATTCAATTCATGCGATGTGATTTTTCATTGTAAAGACCCGATTTTTAATTGTATAGTCACCCATGGGTGATTTCATACCCCCACTATCCAACTACGCATGGAGTTGATCTTATATAGTGTGGCGAGCGCAGCGAGCCACCGAGCCGTAAGCGTGGCGAGTGCAGCGAGCCCCACGAGGGGACGCAGAATACATGTAAAGTAATCTGCGTCCGCTCGCCACACTACAGTATATAAAATCAACTCCATGCTTAGTTGGATAGTGGGGGTATGAAATCACCCATGGGTGACTATCCAATGAAAAATCGGGTCTTTACAATGAAAAATCGCATCACATCGCATGCCTTAAGTAGTGGCATGCGATGAAAAAAATTGGGCGCCCAGATAATACACAAGTACCACACATTTTGCCCCACGCACCGCTGCTGCCGTTTACTAATATGCCCCCACAGTGCCAGATATGCCCCCACAGTGCCATATATATATATATGCCCCCACAGTGGCAGATACGCACCCACATTGCCACACATATGCCCCCACAGTGACAGCTATGCACCCACAGTGCCACACATATGCCCCCACAGTGCCACAGATACGCCCCCACAGTGCCATACATATATGCCCCCACAGTGGCAGATATGCCCCCACAGTGACAAATATTCCCCCAGTGCCACAGATATGCCCCCACAGTGGCAGATTTGCCCTCACAGTGCCACACATATGCCACACATATGCCCCCACAGTGACAGCTATGCACCCACAGTGCCAAATATGCCCCCACAGTGCCACAGATATGCCCCCACAGTGCCATACATATATGCACCCACAGTGCCAAATATGCCCCCACAGTGCCATACATATATGCCCCCACAGTGGCAGATATGCCCCCACAGTGCCACAGATACGCCCCCACAGTGCCATACATATATGCCCCCACAGTGGCAGATATGCCCCCACAGTGACAAATATTCCCCCAGTGCCACAGATATGCCCCCACAGTGGCAGATTTGCCCTCACAGTGCCACACATATGCCCCCACAGTGACAGCTATGCACCCACAGTGCCAAATATGCCCCCACAGTGCCACAGATATGCCCCCACAGTGCCATACATATATGCACCCACAGTGCCAAATATGCCCCCACAGTGCCATACATATATGCCCCCACAGTGGCAGATATGCCCCCACAGTGCCACAGATACGCCCCCACAGTGCCATACATATATGCCCCCACAGTGGCAGATATGCCCCCACAGTGACAAATATTCCCCCAGTGCCACAGATATGCCCCCACAGTGGCAGATTTGCCCTCACAGTGCCACACATATGCCACACATATGCCCCCACAGTGACAGCTATGCCCCCACAGTGCCAAATATGCCCCCACAGTGCCACAGATATGCCCCCACAGTGCCATACATATATGCACCCACAGTGCCAAATATGCCCCCACAGTGCCATACATATATGCCCCCACAGTGGCAGATATGCCCCCACAGTGCCACACATATATGCCCCCACAAAGCCACATATATGCCCCCACAGTGCCATAAATATATACCCCCACATATGCCCGCACAACTCACTGTGTCTCAGCTGCTGGCCTGCTGCTGATGCGCTGCTGCTGCTGCTGCTGCTGCTGATTTCTTGGGGACTCGGAGGGGAGCGGAGCGCACATCACGCGCCTCGCCTTCACAGTGTGTGCCTGAGCCGTCAGCCATTCATAGCTCGCGGGCTGGCTCCTGATTGGCTGCCGCCCGCGAGCTCTGATTGGCTGACAGCCAAGTGAGCGAGGGGAAGGAGAGACGCGATGCGCTCCCCTCCCCTCCCCTGGGAAATTGCTGAGCTGTGGCGCCGCGGACGGGGATAGGGGGCAAAGGCGGCGCTGGGGGGAGCTGCCAGGCGCCCCTGCAGTTTAACAGAGGCTGACAAGCCGTGCGGCGCCCCGGGCTGCTGCACGGCTTGTCCGCCTCTAAAAACGGCCCTGCCGACAGTCATTTACCTGACATCGGGATCCCGACTGTCAAAACGCCGACAGACGGGTGCCCGATGGCCATCCGCTATTTTCCCTCGTGGGGGTCCACGACCCCCATAGAGGGAGAATAGAATAGGTGGCGAGTGTAGCGAGCCACCGTGCCCACAGCGTGGCGAGCGCAGCGAGCCCGCAAGGGGCTTTGTTGCGCTCAGCATGCTGTCTGAGTCAGGGCAGTCGGGATCCCGACGTCAGGCTAATGACTGTCGGGATCCCGACTGTCGGAACCCTATACCCAGGGCTATTTTTCAGTAGGCTCCAGCAGGAACTGAGGCCCTTATTCTAGTTCATTCTTTCTGACAAAATATTTCTTAGATGGACAAAACCATGTGAACTGCAGGTGAGGCAGGTGTAAAACCCAACCCTCACCTGCCTCACCTGCAGTGCACATGGTTTTGTCCATCTAAGAAATATTTTGTCAGAAAGAGTGAACTAGAATAAGGGCCTCAGTTCCTGCAGGAGCCTACTGAAAAATAGCCCTGCCTATACCACACCCGTCTACTTTCACTGCCTAGTTTTGGTGTATGGTGGGGCAAGACTAGGCAAGGTGATCTGGATTGGCTTGTGTGGGTCTAACTAGAGCAGGGGTGGCCAACCGGTCAGAGGTAAAGAGCCGAAAAATATCGGTAGTCAAGCTAAAGAGCCGACATCATGCGCGCGCCGAAGGCGCATGCGCCAAAAAAAGGGGTGTCGTTTATTTTGACCCCTTGGGTGGGTGTGATACAAATATGCCTCCAATAGTGCAGTGCCATATATACATATGCCCCCAATAGTGCCAGATACACATATGCCCCCCACGGTGCCAGGTATGCACCACACGGTGCTGGGTATGCCCCCACAGTGCCACAAACTGCTATGCCCCCACAGTGCAAATTTCCCAGAAGCAGCACTCACCATTGTTGCTGCTGCTGCCGGGCGGGGAAAGGACAGTCTGGTGTCCCCCTGTCATGTCACCGATGGGAGGAGAGCACAGCACAGCACACCGCGCGTCTCCTTCCCCCTCACTTCCCTGTGACTGGGCTGTCCACCAATCAAAGCTCGCTGGCCGGCTCCTGATTGGCTGCTGGCCCGCGAGCTCTGATTGGCGGACGGCCCAGTCACAAGGATGCACAGTAAGGGGTAGGAGAGATGCGCAATGCGTGCTCTCCTCCCCTCAGGGGGACTGGGACGGACGGTGGGCGGCGGGCAGCAGTGTGAGCAGAAGCCTCACTTTACAAGGGGGAGAGCCGCATGAGGCTCAAGAGCCACGGGTTGGCCACCACTGAACTAGAGTCTGCATTCAGGCAGCAACAGTTACTACTGGTCTCAAGTCTAAAACAACTTGTTGCTTTATTGCTCTCAACTGTATGAGCCCTAATCTGTACCATACTGGGAATGAATAATGCTGGGAATACGTCACTTCAGCTATGTAGTTGTACATAAAAGTTGGGTTAGAAATATGGGCATCAGGGCAGAGCTGCTGCAAATTACTAGCAAACAGATGCAAATTCATTCATGCATTAGCTCAAACGTGCTGCTAATGTATTACGGGTGAGAATGCAGGCATGTAAATGCATGTGCCTGTTTTATGGATCTCTCCCTAGATGTCAGCCATAAACCAATTAATATTGCAGAAAATACAAAATACAGCTCGATAGATCGCCTCAATTAGCTTAAATTGGTGTTTTAAAAAGAGGCAATTCCGACACAATATTGGTGCACTGTGCATGGGATAAATATTGTATATACAACTTGCACAGGCTGCTAATTATCCTCTGGGGTCCTTTATTTGTCCTGGGGTCAAAATCAGCTTCTCAGCGGTTTTCATGTCTCTCTGTTCACAGGGCTAATGACCCATTAGTAATTCAGGTTATTTAAGTCAGGTTTTCTTTTTCAGGGGTCCGCTTAGACCCGTAGCATGAGCTTTTGCAGTGATAATGAAAATATTGGATACCCCAATTAAGGGCCCAATTCAGACATGTATGCAAAGGTCCAAATTGGGTCGTTCTGCAATGTATTGCTCTGTCCCGCTCAAGGGACATCCCGCCTTGTGAATGGCTGAGCTTGGTTTGCGAATGGATGTGTACGTTTTTTCTTGGCACGCCCAAGTAACAGCTGGGAACCGACCCCACACGCCCACTTCCTGTCAGTCATCCTGCTTTCGGCTTGTGAATTATTATTTTTTTTTTTTTGCCAGAGCCTTGCGCAGCTGGGCCTCGTGCATGCGCATTGTTCCAATAATGGTCCGTCGGCCGAATTCGGACCTGTGCGAACAGGTCTGAATTGGACCCTAAATTGGAGGTTTAAACAAATTATTTTGAATCTTGGAAATATACTGAGGGGCCGAAGATTTTCCAAGTCACCATCATTGGCATAGATAACAAAAAATAGAAATGATAACTGTTAAACACAGCATTTTGGCTGTAGGTATGAATTATTAATCTGGGCATCTGAGAATTACTTAGATAGATATAGTATAATGCCTGGAAGATGAGCAGAACACTCACACATATTCATTTTGGAGAAATTGTTTCCCTACAAATCCTACAGATTTTTTGAATATATTATCCCTGCGCTCAGGGCCGGATTAACAATGGGCCTGATGGAGCTACAGCTCCAGGCCCACTCTCCAAATAGGCCCATTTTGTAGCTGAGGGCCATGGCTTTCCAATGAGCCCAGCCCCGCGTCGCTAGCCCCCCGGGAACCGGAGATACCGTCAGGCAAACCTGGAACGTTTTCCCCATAGGATAACATGGGACCCGCTAATTCCGACCTCCACCTGGTTCCAACAGCTGCCAGTTCCCCCTCCGGCATCACAGAAGCTTGAGGTTGATCTCAGTCAAGCTCAAATCGCTGGGCCTTCAATCTGATACCTGGTCCATATGAGTTCATTAATTCTAGAGATATTGCGGGTAAACCAATTTTTTTCAGTTCTGAAATGTAATTTCATGGCTGTTCATGTTGTTTGAGGACAGATTTCTCTGGAAACAAACGGCCCAGTTTCACGGTACCAAAATCATTTGAGGCCCACATGTAAATGGGTCAGTTGGTTCCGAAGATATAGCTGGTTATTTAAAGCGGGCGGGGGTGGTTTTCTCTTGGCTGATGTAAAAGGGGCCAGTCCGGGAATGTCCCTGCATGATCCTGGGACCATATTCCCGGGTATATCCCTGCATTTTCTGGTGTGAAAGGGGTATTATTTCAAATAGCAGTGCTCTAAATAAAGCCGGGCAGCCCCCTGCTCTCTGCCCGGCTTTTAATGGCTGTCATTTCTGCCCAGCAAAGGCTGTGCCCAAGTTACCACAAGCATGTATTCCCCCTTGGCAATGAGCATGTAATCCCACATGGCAACGAGCATGGAACCCCTGGCAATGAACATGGAACCCCTGGCAATGAACATGTAGGTAAGCAACACTTACAGTATGTAGCATACATTTTAATAGGCATTATGGTGTTTGGCATAATACGTAATGAAGATTATCGTGTGTGTCTTAACATGTAATGGGCATTATGGTGTAAATTTTTAATGCGCGCCAATGCCCCTATTTATGAAGCATATTGTGCATTATTTCGCAATCTGTTTGGTATAGCGCAGGCATATCCAAACTATGGCCCTCCAATCTGTGTGGCATAACGTGAATTTTGACTCAATCTGTGTGCCATAGTGTGAATTTTGGCTCACTCGGTGTGAATTTTGGCTCATTCCATGTGGCATAATGTAATAGAGGCAAGTACAGTATAAGGGGGTTACTATTGTGTTGCATGATTTGTATAAGGGGTATATTGTGTGGTAAACTTAGGTGACCACACAAAAGGTGCTGAAATGTTGTCTACCAAATTTCGGCTTTCAGTATTTTTTTATGACTGTAGTGCCGCCTCACCCCGCAAGTATTTTAGGACATCGGCGTCCTGCGGGTGCACCTTTGGAGTGCACCCGTCAATATATCTCCATGCATTTTTCTTATGCCAGCCCCCTGCCTTTTCCAGGCATATATAATTAGTTGAAAGTATATACACAAATACAGACACACCCATGAGCAGATCATCTAAACAGAACACTGGTCACGCCCCCCACATTATTAGGTGCTGGCCACAACCCCTATTATTGCACATAATAGGCCCTTGATCGTTCAGCTCCAGGCCCATTTAGACCTTAATCTGGCTCTGCCTGCGCTGTGGTCAGCCCGTTTACATATTGTTGTTGCACTCACACATATTGCCTACTCTGTTGGAATATTCGAGAAACTCCCATATCTTATATGACTCTCCTACATACCTGGTAATGTAGGCAAGTCTCCCGGAGGATGCCCGCAACCACGCTCTGCCTGATCAAAGCAGGGAGGCTTGATTATGTGATCTGCATTATCAAAGCCTTTTTGGCTTGGTGGTAATTGCAGCACTGTAAAGCGGGGGTGGGCCCACACTGATGTGATCATTGTGTCATCACCCAGTACAGCCCACTTGTCTGTACTCTCCTCCCTTGCACCACCCCCTGGCTTCCTCCTCCCTACCCATCATTGAAATGGATGACCAGCAGCTGGTAGCTTCACAGGTCAGTCTCCAGCACTTGGTTTAAGGGCGCTACATGGAGAAATAATGCTGGTTGTCACTCAATCCGGGTTTTATGGACCCCCCCCCCCCAGCTCCTTAGTGCACAATATAGTATAAGTATCCACATGCACATTCCATATGTCCAGTGGTGGCCCCAGAGGACAGGCTATAGCACAGTTCAAAATTCAAATAGGGGAGAAACACCAACTGCCAGAGACTCACCATATTCGAACTGTTCTGCAGCCCCACCTCTACAACCTCCCCTGCATATGTCCTAGATAAACAGTGCAAGAAGCCATGTGATACTTCCCCCATAGGTATTGAACTTGACTCCTAAAGATCTCCAACTCAATCCTCCCAACAAAAATACTTAGTGTATTATTCCTTACTAGTAGTAAGCCCGCTTTTTTTGTCAATTTATATAAAACTTCATTTGAACCTTTCAAAACACCTCCTGTGACATTTGCAAGCAGAAGCAAAAACTGTGTATTATCCTATGTTAAGATCATCATTTTGTAAGACGTCAAACTGTTCTCTCTCCCTTATTGGTAAAGGTACTATATTGGAAGCACGGACTCATTTCTCTCTTACTTCTGCACTGTCAGAAAGTAGCATCTAACAACTGTAATGTAAACAGGAGAAGCAGTGTGAGAAGTCTGTTGGGTCATTTATGCACAAAACAGTCGTGCTAATCTCATCATAATTAATCTGTCATTCTAAATTGGTACTATAAAAAGTATAGATATGGCCTGGTTGCTATAGCACACTAATGCAAGTAAACAAGTGATAAAATAAGTAATGCTGGTAATTAGAGAAACAGTTGCTGGGAAATCTGGAAACTATGGAAGCCCTTTTTTCACCACTGTGATGGAAAAAAAAAAAACTCCAGTATCTCAAAATATTGATAAACTTTTACAAAATATTGACTTGGTATTTCAAAATATTGAGAAACTTTTTATTGACTTAGTAGCTCAAAATATTGAGAATCTTTTGCAAAATATTGACTTAGTATCTCAAAATATTGAGAATCTTTTTCAAAATATTGAGAAAGTTTTTCAAAATATTGACTTAGTATCTCAAAATATTGAGAAAGTTTTTCAAATATTGACTTAGTATCTCAGAATATCGAGAAACTTTCTCAAAATTATTGACATGGAGTCTGTGCACACACCCACCACTTTGAACTTAGGAAAAATTGTAAAGCTCCCTTGTAAAACCGGGCCCATTCCCATGATGTTCTATTCACCCTACATGAGTTATCATTTTAATAAATTGAACTAATATAAAAGTGTATCAACTAAAGTTAGATGTCGATGGCATCCAGCAGAAACTGGCCGGTCACACACGGTGAATGCTATCTTTAAAGTTAATCTAGCCTAAAATCAATGGTACTTGTGTAGTTTCACGGCGGCAGGCTACGCTACATTTTCAGGGTAGGCTAAGCTACGTTGTCAGCGTAGCCCAAGGGCTGCCTAGCATAGTCAGTGTAGTAACTCTGCGGCAGCCCTGCGTAGTCATCGTAGTGTCCCCGTCAGGCAGCGTAGTCACCTTAATGTCCCCGGGTTAAAATGGTCAATGGTTCCCCCGATGTAATAATAATAAGCGCTGACTGACTACGCTAACTGCATAACGCTGACTGACTACGCTATCTACGTAAGCTCCGGCTGGCCGTGAATGGGCGTGAAAACGGCGCTGATACTGACAGGGACGCCTGACTGACTACGCTAACTACATAAGCTCTGGCTAGCCGCGAATGGGCAGGAAAACTATGCTGATTCTGACAGGGGCGCTATGCTAACTACGCAACTGCCGCCGTGAAACTACACAAGTACCAAATCAAGTAACAAATTTTATGTTACTACATTTTGTTATTTGTACTAGTACACAATACCTGCATCACTCACATAAGATTACCTTGGAGTCCAGAGCACAATACAAAACAGTGCTTCCTCCCTTCTTCTGATTGCAGGATGCTCCCTAGAACAAATTACTTCAGCTGTGAGTTTAAAGTTTTACTCAAAGTAAAGGTGCCCATACACGTGCCGATTCTGGCATGTGTTTTGTGCTAAAATAGCATCGCATCGCATTGCATGTGTTGTGCATGCCATTCGCATGCAATGCAATAAAAAGACAGTACAAAAAGTATGTGCAGCACATACTTTTTGTACTATGCGATGAGATGCCACGGGAGCGCGCATCTCAAAGCAAACATCGCAACGGCAGCATCGGCACGTGTATGGGCATCTTCTCACAAAATATTGATGTAGTATATCAAAATATTGGGAAACTAAGTCAATATTTTGAAATAGCAAGTCAATATTTTGAGACAGTTTCTCAATATTTTTAAAAACTTTTTCAATATTTTGACATACTAAGTTAATATGTTTAGAAAGTTTCTCCATATTTTGAGATATTAAGTCAAAATTTTAGGAAATTATATCAATATTTTGACATACTAAAGGTGCCCATACACGGAGCGATAACTTGTGCATTTTGAACTGGATTGCTTTGCATCTAATTCAAAATGCATGTAAAGCACTATGCATTTTGAACTAGATGCAATGCAATCTAGTTAAAAAAGCACATACTTTCAGGGTTGCCTATCCTCCCGCATTTAGCGGGAGGGTCCCGGTTTTTCAATCATCCTCCCGCTCCCCCGCAAACCCCTCGGTTCCTCCCGGTTTTTGTCCCATTCCATAAAAACCTGACTGCGCATGCGCGACCGCGATGTTCTGGGGCTTGCGTGCGCGAAGTTGTGCTGTCCTTATGTCCCTCACGATATTTGAATGCCTGCCACCGCGGGACTCTACGTGGTGCGGAGAATCTATATGGTGCGGCAGCAGGAACAGGAACAAGAGTGGCGGCGGCAGCAGCAGCTTGAGCGGGAGTGCTAGGAGGAGAGGCAACGGAGAGGGAGAACGAGGTGCGGCAGCGGCAGGAGGGACCAGGAGAGCCGGGCAGCGGGAGCACGAGTGTCAGACTCAGCAGTGTAAGGAGGGGCAGCTGCAGTAGTAAGTCTAACCAACGTACAGCTCCCCCACCCACTAAGCCTGCTTCATGATCTATTACTGTTGTTCCTTTCTCCCACCTACTACTACTGGCACCCAATACCTGCTCCACCCCTCATGTCCTGTCCTGTCATGAACATGTGCCCAGTAATCCACTAGCTGTCTGCCTGCCTGTGTATTCCTACAAGGGGCACTTAAAGTTTTATAAATTGTGTATATATATATATCTATATATATCTATATATATCTATATATATATATATATATCTATATCTATATCTATATCTATATCTATATCTATATATATATATATATATATATATATATATACACAGGGCTATTTTTCAGCAGGCTCCAGCAGGAACTGAGGTCCTTATTCTAGTTCACTCTTTCTGACAAAATATTTCTTAGATGGACAAAACCATGTGCACTGCAGGTGAGGCAGGTGTTACTTGTGCAGAGATAATTAGATTTGGGTGAGGTTTTACACCTGCCTCACCTGCAGTGCACATGGTTTTGTCCATCTAAGAAATATTTTGTCAGAAAGAGTGAACTAGAATAAGGGCCTCAGTTCCTGCTGGAGCCTGCTGAAAAATAGCCCTGTATATATATATGCCCTTTGGTTGAAACATGACACGCCCTTCAATGGTGCGTGCGCTTGGTGCAAATCTCCCTCAAACTGCCTTTCAAAAGTAGGCAAGTATGCATACTTTATATGCTGTGCGATGGGATGTGCATGGGAGCGAGCATCCCATTGCACCTCCTGTTGCTCCGTGTATGGGCACCTTTAGTCAAAATTTTGATAAAGTTTCTCAATATTTTGAGATACTAAGTCAAGATTTTAGACAGTGGCTGAAATGGGCTTCCATATTAAACAGAATGGTAAAAAAGGGGGGAAAAATAAGGGAAGGTGGGAATAGAAAAAAGTAGCTAAAGGGTAAAATGTAAGTTGGGGGCCTTTGCTGACAGCTAGCAGGGTTAGATTTGAACGGTTCAGAAGTTACTCAGCCACACATTCATGTTCTTTCCCTTTATTTTTTATAAATGATTTATTTTCTTTTGGGCCTATTCTTTTTGTGGTCACCTGTCTGGGAGGAAATTTGCTGAATTCAATTCAATATTTTTCTATGTAGCATTTCCTATAAAACAAAGTATGGTTTAGTGTTTACATCTTACATTTGAGTGGGAAATGAAGGTACAGACAATCTTACCTAAATGGTCTCCCATGGTGACAATAGCCCGTTGGTTCACCTCCGGATCTGCCATTGGATTGGAAAGCATTACCGCCAAATGAGGTCTCCAGTCTCCCCACTTTGTGTCTCCACTGCACTGTAGTAGGAAAAGTGTAAGTGATTTAGAGATACATCTTATGGACAACGTGATTATATCTATGGCAAATGGGAACTATTTGTTTTTCTCAGGACAAGGACAAGATATCAAAAATCCAAACCTAAACTGTCCTCAAACACAATGAGATTTATTTGCTAAGATGGGAGTTCTGTTTCAGATGGGATGTTGCCTACAGCAACCAATAAGAATCTAATTCTTATTTATTTAGCACCTTCTAGAAGAAAATAGATCAAATCTGATTGGTTACCCATAGCAACATCCCATCTGAAATAAAACTTCCATCATGGTAAATAAACCACTATGGGTGCAGTTTATTCAGATCAATCTTGGCTTGCTTTGGTTATGGTTGTAGTCAGGGGTTAAAGTGAGGGGGAACTGGGTGGAACTGAGTTCCACCACCTCAAATGGTGAGGTGGAACATTTTAACCTCCACATTGGCCTTGCACAGTAATTCTCACAGAAAAGCATTGTAGTTTGCAGGGGGATGCCAAAACCCTACCACTAGCCCTAATGGGGGTAGGGGAGGGGGTTTAATCAGGTGGCATAGAGAAATGAGTTCCCCCACCTCTGCATGGCCACTTTCAGCCCAGTTTCCAATTGGGAAAGTTGTCAAGGTTACAGCTGTTGCCTACATGAAGAAACTATTTCATAGGCTGCACCATTAGATTGCAGCCTCGAATCTTACTAGTTACCAGTGAGATCACAAGAAGATTCAGAACTTATGTTCATGAGGACTGACTAATATCCTTAAGGCCTCACTAATATTTATGAGGCCTGATTAATATTCATGTCAGCCTGAATTTTCCTAATTTTTAGTTCAAGAAAAGGGACTCAAAATAACGAATACATGGTCATCTTTACTTAAGACAGACTACTGTCTTCAACTTAAAACCAACCTTTAAGAAACAACACTTATTTTTAGATAATTCAGAAATGACACATTGGAACTGGTTCCTATACTTGTTCCACCTTATCCGGGACCTTAAAACACATAATGGGTAGATTCAATGGCCCAAACAAGTTTGAGGTCACACAGTGGCATAAGTTCATCCCAGTTGTACAGATCCCAGAGGCGAGATAATTATTGGTGCCCCCCCAAATAGCTCAACCAGTAAGGTGTCCGTCTCCAGTAAGACAGGTCATGTGTTCTAATACATAGTATGACACTTGCAAAATTGATGTTAGGAGGGGCAGTTAGCCACAGAAGCGAAAGCGATTGCTTTCTATTAATGCTGTGTACACATGGTGAGATTTGACATTAGATTTTGACTAAATAGTCAAAATCACATGCAGATCACATACAGATCGCATGCAAATCACACAGGTTTTTTACCTTGCGATCCCAATGCGCGCTCCCGTGACAGCACAAATCGAAACCCAGATAGACAGGGCAGCAATGACTATATATTGCAGGCATGTCCAAACTGTGGCCCCCCAGCTGTTGTGAAACCACACATCCCAGAATGCCTTGCCATAATTTTAGCATTCCCTAATACAGGGCTGGGCAACACCGGCCCTCCAGATGTTAGTGAACTACACATCCCAGGATGCTTTGCATTAGTTTTGCTATGTGGCCATGCTGAAACTGATGCAAAACTAATAGCAAAACTGTGGCAAGGCATGATGGGACTTGTAGTTTCACAACAGCTGGAGGGCCATAGTTTGGACATGCCTGGTATAGTGCAAATTGAATGTAGATTGTATGAATTGTATGTAAATTGTATGTAAATAGTACAGAGTTAGCAAATCTTAAGTCAAATAGCAAGGTAATCTCACCGTGTGTACACATCATAACTGATTCGAATTGGCAAGGGAGGAGAGGCACCCATTGCCTCCCAGAGTTACGCCTCTGAAATCACATGAGTATTTTTGATTATAAACGATTTAACTCCAATGCTCTTTGTGTCCGTTTCAGTCATTTATGCAGAAAAATACCAAATAATTGTTTTATTTTTGTTTAAAAGAATCTTAAGCAATCTGTATTTTTGAATGACCCTGAAAACCCCTTGGCTTTATTTTTACACTGTTTACCATCTGTGCTCCAATGTACTTTAAGGAACAATTGTGTTATCCACAGTAACCTGCCAAGCAAATGTAATTAAGGAGTATTTTCATCACCTTGGGGTTTTTGAAAGTTTGGTGCTTGGCTCATAAACATATTCTTGAATTTGCCTTATTTAAGGCCAAAATTCAAGATATCGACAAAATTGTTTTTGATGGGAAAATAACACCAACATCTGATATAATAAGTTTTGGAGTAAGAACAGACTCTTGAATCTTATAAACAAACATTCTGCACAAACTCACAAATTTTAAAATATGTTTTCCAATCTATTCTAGCGAGCCATTCTAAATACATTTCTATGAAGCTTGCATTTGCAAAACGGAAATAGCCGGCTGCAAATGGCATGATAACTTGGTGTCGTCAGCTCACCCGAGTCAGGGCTATATCAGAATGTAGAATCTAACTGCTCTAATGTAAACAGGAGCCGCACAATCAGAAAGTCTGATGGCCACATTTATGAAAGCTGTTCCATAAATAAAATATGCTATAACCCATCACAGTCAATCTGTCATTCTGAAACTCTGACATAAAAAAATGATAGAATTTTTTGCAAAGACTTTTACGGTCAAAACATCTATTTCTTTTTTATCTAAGCTATGAACCTGGAAATATTAAAGTAGGCACGCCTCCGGTAACAAAGTCAAGGCCACCGATTGTGGGAGGTATTTATTTGCGCCATATATACTCCAATTTGAATGGAACGGAACTATGATCTTTGCTAGCGCAAGGTAAAATAGGATTTGGTCAAAAAAGAAATTCTAAAAATCAAAAGCTGCAAAAACTAGAGTGGATTTAGATTTTTACTTGCTGTGACATCACAGGACAGATTCGATGTAATTGAACATATTGTCGAAGAGCAACCGTTGTATTCATTCCCACCAAGCAATGACAACAATCTTAACCCTCTTGAATACTCTGTCCCTACACACAATTTGGTGTAAATTTATTGTCTCCATAATGCATATGTAGTTCTAATGGGTAGGCCGACCTAAGTCACCATATAAATAATACATAGATATACCCAGATGCCTGCACACCGCACACCCTGCACCCATATAAGTAATTAATTACATTTTAATGGTCATAATAAGTTTTCTTACTAATAGTCACCCTATATCTCATGACAGCTTGGGTTCCCTACAGAGGAACAGTGGTTGATAGATGAAGGAGAATTGGGGTAATTGTACAGAGCACAAACTGACAATACCAGGTTCACACATAACTTGCTAATATGATGTTTTGGGGATGATTTATCAGTACTAACCCATAACTAATGATTTGAGCAATCCTATATACAGGAATAAATGGCTAGCACTGCTCCTCATCTCTAAGGGGGAAATACAGTAATTTGAGTGCTGGTAGCTAATAGATGGCACCCAACAGATCAATTCAAGTGTTGTTCTATTCGGGCTGGCGCACCAACCATTGCTGAAATTTCTGTTATGTTCTTCAGTCATTTTAAATCAATAAGAACTCCCGAGTGATACCAGTTGGTAATTCTAAGAAGATACTTAGGCTGGATATACACTTGGCTGACCAATCTACCAATTTGTAAGATTCATGCATACGATCTTGTGCATACACACTTTCCAATTGTCGGCCCTATAAGTCTGGCCAGTAGACCAGTTTGACTATGCGTGCCCACTTGTCATGTCATATTCAATTAATCCTGAGGCCCATATATTATTCGTTTGGTCAGCAGATGTAACGATATATCTACATGTGGATACATATGGAAGACTGGTGGTTGAGATGCTAGCGTTCACCGACATCCCGGTGGAGGAAATCCCATAGTTACTTTCCCCCTAAGCCTCCCTACCCACAGCCTAACCCTCTTTGCTAGTGCCTAACACTAACCCTCATACCCTGCCACCTAACCCTACCCCCGCCCTTCAGTCTAACCCGCCTTCTATGTGCCTAACCCTAATCCCCCCTAACCGTAACCTTTCCCACTGCAGTGCAACCCACCTAGTGCCTAAACATACCCCCCCCCCCCACCCCTTCCCCAGCCTAACCCTAACCGACCCTGGCATAGTTACATTTGGCATCCCAACAGTGATGATTCTGGTGCTGGTCCCCTGGTGTAGGCAGTATTGTGAACACCGGCATCCCGCTGAACGTATCCCTCTGCATGAAATATCGGCATCCACCCTGCAGAAGGGCCAACCTGATATGTCTGTGTACAATGATGTTCAGAAATATATCTGCTGTCCACACAGACAGATGCACTTAACAATATTTCATTATTTAGCTGTATGAACAAGATATTATATAGTGTGTATCCTGCCTTACCACTTCGCTGGTCAGTTCAGGATCACTATGTGCATGTGGGACCCAGCTTTGTCATTGCAGCAAAAGTTGCATCCAGTGGCAATTGCAGAGGTGGGAATAAATTCCAATAGACGAGCCACACCAACTGCCCTCCCAAACACCGCCAGCTGGGACTCACTGGCAATTAGTGTGGCTCCCCTATTAGAATTTCGGACTGCACTACAGCCCCACCTCTGGAACGCCCACTAGTTACGTCTTGTATTAAAACAAAGTCTGGGGGATTCTTTTGTAGTTTTTTTTTTATTATTTGTATTGAAGAAAAATATTTAGAGCATGATTGCCACTTTCTTCCTGAGTTACATACAGTGATAGTACCTTAGAAGGTAAGTTATAGATGCATGCTAAACTAAAAATAACACAAAAAACCTTGCATAGGTACCAGGAAGGTCTGGTTGGGATAGAGGGGAGGAGCCTACCTCACTTCAACAGAATTTAAAGTGCCAACTTCTAGTTACACTCACTCTTTAGCCCCAATGTAAAGCAGACTCCAGTGTCTCCCTGTGAATGAAATGGAGAGTGATAAACAGTCAGCCAATCAGCTCCTAACTACCATGTTACCTGCTGGGTTAAAAAAATGAGAATAGGAGCTGATTGGCTGGTTGTTTATCACTTTTTGAAGCTTGATACATCTGGCTCACTGACTGCAGTTTTTCCATAGACCATGATATTGTTCTTTGACAAACAAGCCTATTTATGCACATTGTGTACAAAAACAAATATTTGATGGTGAACAATTTTGTGAAGCACTGTACAGTTATCAAAGGTCACCTTTGACCAAATTATCACTGTATCTGGCGGAATACATGCTTGGCTTCACAAAGAATTACTTTCAAACAGCTCTCAGACAGAGTGTTTAATTCGGCAAGGAGAACATACTGTATGCAAGATTACAAAGGGTAGAAAATAATATGGTCTTGATTTACATTTAATGTTCCGGTCAACACGCGGGATTACCTTGAGCCACAAATTTGCATTTGCTAACATTAATAAAAGCCAATGTATTTGTTTTGCTTGGAGTAAATGATATGCAAAATGCAAGTTATGGAAATAAAAGTATAAACTACTGTAAATACCATATCTGTATAAATGCTTAATTCTTATGTAATATACTGTACAAACAAAATATTATTATGTATATTATTAGTTGCTTTTATACATAAACAGATTTCCTAGGTGACTTCTCAGATACAGTAGTTAGGGCTAGATTTATCAAAGCTTGGAGAGTGGTTGAGCAAAACACAGTGTGTCCCCCCCCCCCCCCCCCCCCCAATACACTGCCTGCGATGTCTTGCAGCATGGTATGGACACCCGATAGCCTGCGAGCCGCCGGGACCTTCCGGGCTGCAGGGCGCATGTGATCCGTTGTGATGGATCGCATGCGTCCCTGCTTCCCGCCCGCCTCACCACCAGCAATAATGGGTGGTCGGACGGCCTGCTGGTCTGACTACCTGGTCGGGTCCGATGCGCACGGGACCACGCATCGGACCCGACGGCATGTCAGGGAGGGACGATTTGGTCCGATTTAACTGAAAGCGGACCAAATCGCCTCAGTGTATGGGGGCCTTTAGATGCAAAGCAGATTCATGCTTATAGAATTATACGATTATTTACATTACTGTGTGCTTTATTCTGCTACATTGGGCATAGGGTGGCCAATTCCTGGATCAGGTATTTTGGGATTAGACTGGGCATGCTTCTCCTGTCCCCAGCTTTGCGCAGTGTGACATGGTCAGAGATCACGCTGCACAGTCTGCACAGCCTCCAGCCTCGCTCTCGCCCATCCAGCTCCCGGCCGCACCGCCCACTCGGCTGCACCACACCACCCGCTCAGCTCCTAGCCACACCACTCTGCCTGCCTAGTGTAAGTAAATATTCAGGGCGGCTGGGCTTTTTTTTATTAGGGAAACCAATCCCAGGTTGAGCATTTTTCAAACCCAAATCCCGGGATTGATAGAATGCCCCGAGATTGGCTTCCCAGAGGTTTGTAGAATGTATCATCGAGATACCAGAAAAAAAATAACTTACTGTCACAGCTTGCGGTGTACGGCCTGCCATAAGCTGGAACAGAGTCTGCAGCGGGTCATTAACAGCCAAAGTACTAGTAAACCTGAAAAAAAAAAAAAAAAACAAGCAGACCCCTCATTAATAATACATTAGGAACCACACTGCGGAGGAAATGAGATGAGATAGCACATACTGAGAGGCTAAACCCATCTGCAAATCACCTCTGATCAATTCCCCACCTGGAATCTAATGTTTACTCAATCATTTCCTGTGCTGTCGATGCTCAATCAATTATATTCTCTACAAGTAATGACTGACCTCAACCAATTAGTTTTTATTTTTACAGGTAATGACCAATCTTTTAGATGTTTCCTCTCTCTTCTAATTACAAGAATGTCAAACTAAGCAAATCCCTTTCTCCGCTAGTAACTCATCACTCATAATCAGGCTTTCCTTTCTGCGGCGGTTATTAGGATGCTGACAAATCAGATAATATCACACTTGCCTCGCCATTACTCCACTGTACGTCCGGGAGTCCATCTTGCTAGACAAGAACAACGCATGTCCCCACAGGTGATTCTTCATTGCCCAGTCGAGAGCCTCCTTCGTAGTAAAACATGAAACGCACTATTAGTACAGCGCCAACTATGTAGATGTCATTTTCAAGGGATGAGAAGTACCAATAGCAGCCAGGGCAGATAGCTGAAAGGGCAGGAGAAAGCAGAGTGCAGATGTTCCAGATGCCTTTTCTCTGAGGGTGATACAAAGGGGCAAATTTACGAAGATGGGAGTTCTATTTCAGATGGGAGGTTGCCGTGGGCAACCAATCAGATACTTTCTATTATCTTCGAGAACGTGCAAAATAGAACTCCCATCTGCTAACTCTGCTAACTCCTCTGTTTCCCCGAGCCTTAATTTGTTGCCATTTTTGCCTATTCATCTGATATTTATGTGCGGGATAAACCAAAATAATTCATGAAGCTGATGATTAACCTGTAATTGGGTAGTCATTAAACTCCCATTGTTATATTTCCTTATACGTCCCCTATTTTATTGAGCACAGAATCAGTGTTTCTTATATGGATCCCACAAGCCCCCTAAAATATAACAGAAAGAGGTTTCGAATGAACAGTTAACATTCAAATGTACTGTAGGCATATTTTAAACTGTCAACCTGGTTATTATTTATTGATGGTTATAATGAGGAGAGGGTTTTTTCTTATCTTTTTTTTACTTGGAGGCCCATTATGCTAGTGCAGACAAGCAAGGTCTCAGTTCCCGGACTACTGGGGAGTGGGAAATCCGTAGACAGAAGGTGAACTGTGGTTCATCTATATCTATGAACATCTAGAGAAAGTAAATTTTTTCAGTAAAAAAACTTGATGGAAATTAAATATGCTCAAATGGGATGTTTTGACAGTAGAGTTAAAAAAAAAAAAAACATTTCCTTAAACAAACCATATGTATGTACTATGGGGAGTCTCATAACAGTCAAACTTGGCAAAGTGTACGGGTATAAGACTTCAGAACCCTAATTTATACGCCTCATGAAGAGCATAGCTTTACACAAGTGGCTAAGAGGTGGATGCAAGGAACAAGTGGTACCTGTAGGCCACTACAGACCTATGGAGGAAAGCCACACAGGAAGTCCAGTAACTACAGTACTTAAGGCCTAATTCAGACCTGCTCACTAGGCAGCATATATTCGCTGCCTAGCGAGCAGGTAGCACTAACCACCAGCCTGATGAACCACTAGCACGCACCTAAGGCCTTGATTGGATTCAATCCGATGCGCACAGTTATACACATTGGTTTGGATCAGATGTCAAACAGGTCCGATATGGCCAGTTTTCATATGATATATCGGCCTGATCTGTAGGAATCTGATGAAAACAGGCCAAATCAGACCTGTATGTGGGCACCTTCAAGCTGCCCATACACAGAGCCGTTCGCCAGCATCCGTTCTGTACTATGCGATGCGCGCTCCCGCGCATCACATAGTACGGTACAAAAAGTATGTGCTGCACATACATTTTTTGTACTAGGTACACATCGTATCGGATCGCAGTGCATGCACACTGCATGCACTAGGGATGCGATCCGATCCGATGTGTGCTGTTTAAGTCCCAAACGGATCCGTTAAACGGACCGTGTATGGGCAGCTTCACAGTAATCACATTCACATAAACATCTAGGATAACAAATAAACAACTCTATAAATCCCTGAAGGTCATACCTCAATACACTCATCACACTCAAAACTATAAAGGGACCCATTCATCACTTGGGCGAATCCCAATGGCCATTCTGAATTCTGTTGATCGTGGTTGTTGGGTGATCATCAAAATAAACATTTAAAAAATCCTGACTCACAGATTCTGGCAATGTTTGGGTCGAAATCAGCAAATCCAGAATTTTCAACATGTTGGATTTTTCCGATTTTTTTTTAACCAAAGCATCAGTACAATGCCAAATTGGGCTGATTGATTGTTGATGTACGGGGCTGAAAAAAGGTCAGATTGAAACATCAACCTACTGATTGTCCCACCTTGCAATAGTGACAGAATAGACACCTACAGTATCTCAAGTTTGACTAAAACCAGTCAAACACTCTACTCGCTGAGCTAGTCGGGAGATTACTTAAATCAGAAAAGGTACTTGTGTATTTTGGCGGCGCCCATCGCATCGCATACCATAACACATACGATGGTATGCGATGCGACGCGATATCGTACTATAGTGCACGATGGCATACAATTTTGAAATTGTATGCCATTGTACATGGCATAAGATGCCATACGATGCGATGCGATTAAACATTGTATAAGCACCCTAATGGGTGCTTATACAATGTTAAGCACCCAAATGGGTGCTTACAATGTTAAATGCACCCCCACGCCACCCCCCACTATAAACGTGAACCCGAAGCGCGGCGTGGAGTTGAGAATAGAATAGTGTGGCGAGCGCAGCGAGCCACCGAGCCCGAAGCGTGGCGAGCGCAGCGAGCCCCGCGTGGGGACGCGGATACCTTCACAGGTAAACGCGTCCCCTCGCGGGCTTCACAGGTGTCCGCGTCGCCACGGACACCTGTGAAGCCCGCGAGGGGACGCGTATAACTGTGAAGGTATCCGCGTCCCCTCGCGGGGCTCGCTGCGCTCACCACGCTTTGGGCTCGGTGGCTCGCTGCGCTCGCCACACTATTCTATTCTCAACTCCACGCCGACGTGGATAGTGGGGGTATAAAAAGGTCGTAGGACGCGTACCGCCGCCCCTCGTGGGCTCGCTGCGCTCGCCACGCTTCGGGTTCACGTTTATAGTGAGGGGTGGCGTGGGGGTGCATTTAACATTGTACGCACCCATTTGGGTGCTCAAAAGCACCCTTTAGGGTGCTTATACGATTTTTGGTCGTATAGGGGGTCAAAATCGCGTCGCATCGCATCGCATGCCATCGGGTGCATGGCATGCGATGCGATGCGATCTGTTCGTCGTACGACGGACATCGGGGGCGCCGCCAAAATACACAAGTACCTCAGAAAATTGGCAAGTGCCACCTGCAGTGCAATGTGTGGTGGCAAACTCCACATCATCCTAGTTACGGTCATGCTGAAATGTATTATTGAATGCTAAAAATTCAGTATGACTACAAAAACCAGAGCACAGTTATTGCACCTGTTGTTGGAAAAATAAGCAACTCAGCTGCTTCGGCAATAACATCATCTGATGCACAGAGACGCCAAGATGTTGGTTACTTATTCAGTAATGATGTTCATGTGTGATAGAAATGCATCATTTTCATGGTCACCTTATAGCTTTCATTTTATCTAGCAAACAGTAAACACTAAAGGCCCGTACACACAGGGCGATTTGGTTCCGCTTTCTAAGCGATTTGACTAGATCCAGGGGCGGATTAATGTCTGTGGGGGCCCTGGACAACAAAATTGTGGGGGGGGGCCCACAGACAACACCCCCCCCCCCCCCCCCCTCACTCCCGCAGACACATCCCCCCTCCGGGGAGGTTGGTACCTGGGCAGCACTGGGGGTCCCTGCAGTGGTCTGAGCAGTCAGCGCCGTGGTCCCTGCAGTGTATGGGAAGTTAGCGGTATTGGCTACTGTGATTGGCTGAGCGCTCTCTCAGCCAGTCAGCAATTGGCTGAGAAAGCGCTCAGCAGCCAATCACAGGCTGCCCATTCATTGTATGGGCTTTTTTTTTTATTTATTACTGACAGCTCCCGGCCGGCTCCCCCTGCCTGGCTCTATGCCGCCTGTGTCCCCCGCAGCGTCCCCAGCCCCCCCTGCTCCCACCAGCAGCCCTGCTCGGTAGCCCTCCCCCCCCCCCCTGCTCCCCGGGTTTTTTACATGTGATAAATCGAGACGATTTATCACATGTAAAAAATGGCACATCAAGTGCCAATCTAATCAAGCTCCCCCGGGGAGCAGCAGGGGAAGCTCAGGGGGAAGTCGGGGGCGACTTGTCCTAAGGACAAGTCGCCCTAGTGTATGGGGGCCTTTAGAGCCATGGTAGGAGAATCAAACCCATGACCTCAGCAACACAGCCTATATGGAAGAAGGAGGAACATCGACAGTAGTTGCATTGCTACTGCTACACAGACTGGATGCAGCAACAGTAATGCTGGTGCCACGTTTCTCTACTTACATGAAGTACACTTACACACCTCAAATATATACCCATGCCATTCTAGTGTTTTTGCCACCACTCCCCTTTAACGACCAATTGGTCCCTTCCTATCAATCACTCACCAATCCTTACTGTGAACCCATTTGCAAAGGTACCTTGACATGTGTGCAGCACATGCGCAGTCTAATGATAATCGCTATATTGCGTGAACATCGATGCACAGTAATCATGCGAGCATGAATTCAGCCCATAGTTCACATTAGATACAAATAATAAGACATATAATATAAACATTCAACACACAAAAATTAAATGATGTCAAATTGCCCCTTCACTCATATTTAAGACATAGGTCTACACCAGGGCTGGGCAATTGCGGCCCTCCAGATGTTGATGAACTACACATCCCAGCATGCCTTGCATCAGTTTCAGCATGGCCACATAGCAAAACTAATGCAAAGCATTCTGGGATGTGTAGTTCATCAACATCTGGAGGGCTGCAATTGCCCAGCCCTGGTCTACACCAAAACGTTTTTTCAAGAGGAAACACATAACATCAAAAGAAAACAGGTTGTTGCAAAGTGATAATAGAAGGACTAAGGGCCAGATGTATAAAGCTTTAAAAAGTGATAAAGTGGAGAGTGATAAACAACCAGCCAATCAGCTCCTACCTGTCATTTTGCAAACCCAGCCTGTAACATGACAGGTAGGAGCTGATTGGCTGGCTGTTAATCCACGTTATGACTTTTTGAAGCTTGCTACATCTGTCCCTTAAAGTGAAGCTATTTCCTTTTTGTGTCCTATTCATTTTTATATGAACCTCTAAACCAGGCATGTCCAACCTGCGGCCCTCCAGCTGTTGTGAAACTACACATCCTAGCATGCTTTGCCAAAGTTTTAGCATGCCCTAATATAAAAACTGTGGCAAGGCCTTCTGGGATGTGTAGTTTCGCAACAGCTGGAGGGCCGAAGGTTGGACATGCCTGCTCTAAACCTTCAATGGACTGGGCAGAGAGTTTTTATGGTGGCATATCCAGTAAGTTTGTCTTTGTTAGGCACAGAGTGATGGAGGACACAATTACTGTAGGTACATTTATCCAAATAGAAATATATTTAATGCTTGTATAGGGTTCTGGTGTAGCAGATCGATGGCGTCTGGATCGACAGTAATGAAATATAGAAGCAAGCGTTAGGTCGACCGCAACTTGATTGACAGTTACTAGGTCGGCACAAGTTTTTCGCATTTTTTTGGTGTGTCTATTTATTATTTATTTATTAACAGTGTCTTATATAGCGCAGCATATTCCGTTGCGCTTTAGAATTTAAGACAGTGATACAACAAACTGGGTATTAACAGACAGTCAAACAGGTATGAGGGCCCTGCTCGCAAGCTTACAATTCATAGGGAAATAGGCATTGATACACAAGGCTAGGTGTTCTTTTGATAAAGTCCACCAGAATGCAAGGTTCCTGGCAGTTAGGCCAGGGATCAGGAGGATGCAGGGCCGGTGCCACCACTAGGCAGCTCTAGGCATTTGCCTAGGGCGCCGGCACCTGGAGGGCAGCAGATCGCCCCTCACCCCCAGCGAGCTGTGGAAAAAACTTGCTGGAGCGGTCAGGGGTGTCCGTGCGGCAGTGGTACCTGCGGTCAGGGGTGTCCGTGCGGCAGTGGTACCTGCGGTCAGGGGTCTCCGTGCGGCAGTGGTACCTGCGGCGCCGTCATGTGTATAAAGCTGGCTGCGGCCGGCGGGGTCCCTGCAGTGAATAGAAAATAACTAGCGCTATGCGCGCGGCGGCGCAGGAAGCGCTAGTTATTTTCTATTCACTGCAGGGACCCCGCCGGCCGCAGCCAGCTTTATACACATGACGGCGCCGCAGGTACCACTGCCGCACGGACACCCCTGACCGCAGGTACCACTGCCGCACGGATACCCCTGACCGCTCCTGCACTGCAGGGACACCCCTGGCAGGGATGCCGCCCGCCCCGCCCCCCCTCCCCCCCCCCCCCGCACCGGGGCGCCCCGACCCCGACTTGCCTGGGGCGCTCCGGTGCCTTGCACCGGCCCTGGGAGGATGAAAAGTGTAAAAAGGGAAGAGAGAGGATATGTGTGGCCTGTACAGTGGGGATGTGATTGGATAAGAGATTTATAAAGGTTATGAGGCTGGTTCTGGATTTTTATATGTCGGCATAGGTCAACATGGACACCCTATAGGTGTACAGTCTGCAGTTGCATGGCTCGCGGCTTCTAACTCTATGCCCACTTGGATGGTAAAGTATTAAAAACTTGTGTTGATCCTATGACTATCAATCACTTTCCCATCGACCAAACGCTTGCGTCTAATATTTGTTACTGATTATCTAAATGCTAATGACTATCTTTAGGTGTCTAATTAGATGCGTTCGACCAAGAGTGGTTGACCACATGACTGTTGATCTAGACACCGTCGATCTGACTATATATGCTTGTATAGGCCTATTTCACAGTACATAGATGATGGTACTTTTAGGGGGTATTCCATCTCGGACGATACTTCTGACAGACGGAAATATAGGCTATCAGTATTTAATCGTGGCCGTTTTTGGATGGGACTTTGTTTAATATCGAATCTGCATTGTCAAATCCACGGCCGTTTTCGACTTTCCAACTGTCAGAATGTACACTAATTCGACCTAATTTTGTCAGAAACAGAGGATATTTCCGCACGGCGGAAATATTGACCGGGATTGAATACCACCCTTCATGTCCTGTAGACATAAATATAAGAGACTGGTCTGTGATAAGTAATAATATATACAGTACAGAAATGTCAACCTTAGAAATGATGCAGAAGAGAACATAAGGTCTCTGAAACAAAATGATCTTTTTACAGTCATTCGCCCACATGCAGAGAATCAGGAGAAAATAAAAATAAATTCAAGTTATAAAGCAAAGTGAAAAAATACAGACAGGAGCAATGAAAGAGTATAGTAAGAGTAAGAAGCCAATAATCAGACAGTTATCAAAGCAGAGTTTGCCAAAGTAATAAGGTTTAGCAGAGTTGTCCAGAACACAAGCGTTGGAGATCCTGTCTATATTGAAAGCCGGGCAACTTGCTTTTTTTCGACCAAAGAATAACAGCTTAGTGAATTTTTCCATGGCCCGGGCAGCTGTGTCCGACGTAAATGGAGACTCCCCGGTCAGAAGATCCACTTGTGCACCATCAGGTATGAGATGTGGTTCCTCGCTTAGATAGATGAGGTCACTGTACTGTTGTTCTTTCTGGTATTTCTCCCGCTTACAGTCTTGGAGCAATAATTCTGCCACATCTGCCCCAGCAATATGCTAAATAAAACACAGAGAACACTCATCGTAAAAAAGACTAACACAGTGGTTCAAAGTTGTTTTACTTTCGTAAGTTCGGTAGCTAAAACATTTTTGGCTTGAGAAATGTAATGCATTGTGCCACCAACAGCACATCAAGGACTAGTCATAAAAATAAGTTATTTTTCCATATTAAGGCCTGTTAGTTCCTACATAACCTACACCTTTACATGCAATAATTATCCTAGTCCAGCTATTGCCCATTTCAGACATAAGCATGAAACCAGGGTCCGGCTTATCACTGAAAGGGTTTACCCTTGTTGAGAGTCCCAGGTCTGTGACCCTGCTCCCTACATAGGATTTTCGACATTTAACGCTTTAAGGCTCATTGAAATACTAATACTTTACGGTGTTATAAAGTTCTTATAGCCTTTCTTAACAAAGAAACCTAGATTTTGATCTCGGATGAGAACCACCTAGTCTGCCCATATATACTTACACACTAGGGTTAATTTTTGTCAGACACCAAATAATCTACAAATATATTTTTGGATTGTGTGAAGAAACCGGAGTACCCAGGGGAAACCCATGCAAGCATTGGGAGAATTTACAAACTCCGCACAGTAAAGGTGGTGGGAATCGAACCCATGACCTCAGTGCTCTGGGGCAAAATGCTAACCATTACACCCGCCGTACAGCCATCTGTTCTTTTCTTGAAAAACATTACGCCTTTACAAATGATCTGCAGTACCATATAATGTATCATAATTGTACTACAGTTTTCACTGAAGGTTTATAAACTTTTAAAATAAAATGCCTTGGGACAGGTGCTGACAATCAACAAGCCGCTAGATCCTCGTTGGTTTAATTCTCCAAATCTCTTCAACTCCATAATGCAAACAGAGCAATTAATTACTACAAGCCAGAACTCTTGGCCGAAAACCACATGCACAAAAGGAATCTGCATAATGTTAATTAAGGAAAACCATATTTACATAATATATGATGGACTACGCTATAAATGTATGTCGAAACAGCACTCTGTGGATGTTGCAAAGTGACATTCTTTCAGTGATAATGAAAGGCAGATTTGTAGTGTTGTGTTCCACGTACCCCATTCTGCCGACACATCTGCAGCAACACCTGCCATAGCAGAGCATCATCGCGGCTCCTTGGGCCCTGTGAACGCAGGCACTGGCTCACATTCTGCTGGCAATAGCTCATTACATCTACTTTATGTAAATCCTCCCTGTAGGGTGCCAAGACAGGGAAGAAAGAGAGACATTAGTCCTTATGGAATACCTACATTTATGTTAAATGTGTAAGTTTATGATGGAATAAACACACCATGCGAAATACGTGATTCTGTTGATCTAATGAGGTAAACAATTATAGCGACATCATCATTCATTATAATACCTTCAAGACAAATGATCTAAGACACTGACAAAGGGGTAAAAAAAAAAAAATCTATATGAGGTGAATTACTGGCAGTGACCACTAGAGACCGCTCGTCAGACCAAATTACTCCTTTGTGTGCTAAAAGATGTCATAACAGAAAGTGAAAGCAATTTTTCTAGGGACACTGGAAAATGGATTGGTTTCAAACTTGCTGGATGGTAGTTGTTAAATCCAAGGGATTATCACATCCAGGGGGAGGAGCAAGGCTGGGGGCCTTGCAGTTTCACTATCTATGCCACCACTGGTGGCATTTAGTAACCAGGTGGCGAGCGAAGTGGCTCAAAGCATGGCAAACAAAACAAGCCTGAGAGGGTCCGTGTGGGACCCTTCTTCCGACCTTACTCCTCCTCCTGTCATGTGTCCTTTAGCTCACTTAGAAAGAGACATACCCTTGCTGGATATGGAGAGAGGGAGCTGTGAAGACAGAGATTGGGGGTGACATTTAATAGGAAGTCGAATTTGACAGAACCATGCAAAGAGCATTGCGATCTGTGCATGGTTCTGTCCAAAAAAATGTGTAAAAGTAAAAACCCAATAGCTTTATCTTTCATTTACAATACCATGAGCCTGGTACCCAAAGCCCAGGGGCACCGGGGACAGCCCTGGGCTTCAGCCTGGGCAGGGGTAACTCTGGAGGGGGGACCCGTTTATTGGGGGGGGGTCCCCACTCCTCCAGGGTTCCTGCCTGGGATGACCAGCCACGGGGATGATGCTTTGGCTGGGGGAACTTGCATAAAAAGTTTTCCCCGGCTGTTTGGGCCTGGGGGGAACAGGACCCCTACTCATTTTGTCCCCCGTATTTTGGGAACCAAGACCGGCCCTTGAGCTTGGTGCTGGTTTTAGAAACCTCTGTTTTTAGGTCCCCTGAATTTCTAAAACTAGTACCGGGGTTGGTTATGCTCAGGAGGGGGGGACCTCATGCTGTTTTTTTTTCTTTAATATACAAAAAAGGCACATTAGCACGTCTAAGAAATCACACATGTCCACTAATTCGCACATTTTCATGACCGAAATTCGCCCCATATCGCACTTTTCACCTGCAAATTCGCATCCCATTAAATAGTCGATTTAAAAAAAAAAAATCAGATTTCAAAAAATGCGATTTTGCGCGATTTTAAAATTTTACTAAAAATAACATCCTTTTAAAGGTCATCCTGGAGGTAGGAGCAGATAGGGACTGGGGGTGGGCTTTTGAGGTTTTCGCTATTGCTTCTGATAAAAGGTATGTGCAATTAGAGGACATTAACAACCCTAGCTACATATTTGTTACTTTGTGATGGCTTTTGTTTCTAATTTTAATTCTCGTTTTAATTATTTACAGAATAAATGTGCTTGCACTGACATGGTTTTGTGCCAAAGTTTCATTGTCAGACATGTGTTATGGTCAGAGTACTAGATATATTCAGAGAGATATTATAAGGAGATGATGATTATAATGATAATATAATACAAAAGGGGAAAGAAACATACGGCGAGGCTGATTTCTGCTATTGACTTGTATTACTGAGCAAAAATTTCTTAATTCATTCTGTCCCATTTAAACTGACTGTTTTGTTTTCATAATGACCATTAAATTAATCAAGAACAAGGTACGTATTTATGGTAGACATATTACATATCTGAAATAAAACAAATAGATTTGTCTGAATAAAGAACAATGATGAGTGTATCGATAGCAATTGATAATAGAATAAGAAATGCCTTGAAGCCAGTAAGGTTTGAACTATGAAAAAGGAGAAGAGTTCATTTATATAAAGGAGGGTGAAAGAGTAAAGAAAGAGGGTTGAGATGCAAGGAAAGGGACTCAAACGGCTTGTGGACATGAGCGTAACTATAGTGAGTGCCATTGCTATGGGGCCCAGAGGCTTAGGGGGGTATTCAATGTGTGTCATGCTCCCGCAGCCATCTCCCGACCGGGGAGAAGGCTGCGGGCCCTAGCTGTTGGGCTCGTTCTGCCAAGAAAAGCCGGAAATAGTCGAGCTCCCGGCCGGAGCTCGTCTATTTCCGTGCTCAGCTCGTGGCCACGCCCCCTTTCTCGCTGCTCTGCGGCCAGGACATTGAATCCCAACCGCCGAGCTCAAGTCGAGCAAAGCGAGAATGGGACAGGGGCACGGCTGTCGAGCTTGCTCGATAACCGTACCCCTGACATTGAATACCCCCCCCTTAGTGGGGCCTGGGCCTAGGTTATAAAAATGTCCATGTTTCTACTAAGCAATTGGTGCTGATCCAATACAAAGCCTGAATTGTGTGGCATTACATTTTCAGTGAGATATGTGTGTGTGTAGTGGATGTTATAATGCTAATGTGTGCCACTGTAATGTGGCTTAATATAAACTGGAGAGCATTGTAATATGATCTGCTCATTATAATGTGGAGGCACTATAATGTTACAAAATAAATGGTTTAACTTTAATGTGGCATAATATGAAATGGAGGCACTATAATGTGGCATAATATGAAGAGGGGACACTGTAATGTGGCATAAATTGAACTGGGGACATTGCTGAAGAGAAGTTTATATCTAGAAGCATTGAGACAAGGGCCCATTCATTATGCTGCTACAGGACTGAAAAGGTTCTGCAAATGGTCAAGGATTTACTGGAAGTTTTGTCAGCGGAAGTGTGAACCAGCCCACAGTGGAATCAGAGGAGTGCAGACTATATTTTGTTGCAGTGGGTGTAAAAGGACAGTGGAAGCCCTACTGTAGGATTAGTAGGGGCTAGAGCAGACCTTAGCATAAGGGCAACAAAAGAAGGCATACGGGGAGAGGGCAGCTGTCTAAATGTTCACCCACTCTTTTGACCCAGGAGGAGAATGGAACTGGCAACACTATGCCATTCGAATAGTACTGACAAATTTGGGAACTCCAAAGCATACAAGGTTTTGTAGGTCTATGAATGACACAAGACAGATCCCTGGTCTTATTCCAAGATAAATTGGGTTCTTATTTTCTGTGGAAAAGAAAAGATATTAACTGGAATTTTTAAAGTTAAGGGTTGAAAGAAATATAGCACACACTTGGCGGGTTACTCATTTAGTCATAATGTGGCTAATCCAGAAGATGGGTATCCGATTTCAGGTGTCCCTTCTAATAAAGGGAAGAAGTGGAGATAAGTTAGCCATGGTAGATTACTTGTGTTTCTGTTAAACTTACATGGAACATTTATAGTTGACTAGTCAACAAATAATGCTGATTATTTAACTAAAAGTGCATAAACACTAAAAGTTAAAAGTTACCGATGTGCACGATAATGATATGGCTATGATCGTGCATATCGTCTAGTATTTCCGCACTATGGGCGGTATTCAATGAGCCTGATTCGCCATGTTTTTATGGCAAATTTGTGCTGTTTGGCGAATTTTTGACTAAAACGGCGAATCACCCTATTCAATGACCAGATGGCGAATACATTTCAAGGTTTTTTTCGCCATGATTCACTGAGTAGCAATCGCTATCTTTTTATGGTGAAGTGGAATGTGAACTTTTAAAATAAAGTGTTTTGTTTTTTACATTTGGTGTCAAAAAATCAGGAATTTTATTCTGAGGAGGGGCATGCTATTTTTATTCATGTGCTGTAAGCAGGGGGCACCAGAGCCGAGCCGCTCATTAGATATTCATATATTCACTGCACCCGATCGTTACATATGCACGATCGGGTGTAGTGAATATACCCGGTCCCCTGCTGGCACCCCCGGGGGGCAGCCTGTGCTGCCTGGCACCCGGGGAGCCCACCTCCCCCCACATACGCTCTGGGGCAGGCAGAGAGACTTCCATCTCCCTGCCTGCCACCGTCCTCAGGCTCCCTGCGGCGTTCGCCGCAGGAGCTCATATTAGCCGGTCAGGGGCAGCGAGCCCCTGATTTATTGAATACCGGAGCCGGCAAGGCTCCGGAACGTGGCGAATGTGCAGTGAATCCTAAACAGGATTCGCTGCACCTTGCAGGTATTCACATTGAATACCGCCCTATATCATTAACCATATGCTCTCATGAGGGTCTTTAATGAGGGCAATGCTGCAGAATGCAGCATGGCCCACAATTCCCCCATCACTCCAACCCCCCGCCATCACTGCTGGCATTGGCAAATATGTATGCAGGTGCCGTTGCACTAGATATCGCTGAGTACACACATTGGGCCCGGATTCAGGACCACTCACTAAGCAGCGGCCTTTCGCTGCTTAGTGAGCGGCATAACACCGACCTAATGACCACCACCCTGCCGCCGAATCCCTTCAGTAACATGCGAGGAGATGTATGCAAACACATCCCTTCGCATGTGGCCGTAGGGGAGAGAAATCATTTGATTGTCGCCAACCATCTAATGATTTCTCTCCCCTTCAGAAATAACAGTCAGTCTAGACTTTGGGTGTACAGCAAAGAGGGGACGGGCACTGACGCCGTTTGATGCCAGCCACCTGCCCGCTCGTGGTAGGCATGGGGCCACCAACGTTCGCAGAGGAACACCCAGCGTTTTCATAGGGAGCCCCATAAAACGTTGGGCGTTTCCCTGGTCCGGCCTGATCTCCCCATCCACCAGCCCCATCTGGAGCAAACGGCTCGACGAGTGTAAAACTCACCAAAGCCGTTCCCTCCGGGGGTCAGGCCCATTATGTAGTGTTTACCCACCTTAATACTGAGAATGTCGATGTTGGTCATAATGTCGACATTGACCACACCAACATTTATCATGTAGACAGGGATAGAATGTTAAAATTCGAGGTCGACATTGTTATTGTTGACCTTTTTTACTACATTCCTCATGACCACATAAGGCCATTATTTAGAATATTTCATTTTCTGGATCAGTTTTCACTAACTGCTTTTGTTCTTGAAACTTGTAAAAGAGATCAGTGATGAGATTTGCAATTATCACATTGTATAGTGGAATTATTTAGGAAGAAAGAGACGCCAAAATATCTATTTTCTAAAAAGTCTATTGGGATTAGATGATTAGAAGAATGTTTTTGTTAAATAGAAGAAACTATGTTATAAATACTGTGACCTTTTCCGTGATTTATTGAAACTTGGATGTCTCTTTTCTCACCCATGCGGGAGAGGTCTTTTACTGAAAAGCAATAATGTTTCCACGAATTTACCAAAATGACTTGATTGAAATTGAAATAGCTCTACTTGAAATAAACCTTTCCCAATAACCAAGGGAGTTTTCCAACTTCCAGACTGTGTTGTAAAAATTGTAGCACACAAGTATTTTGGCCAGTGACTGAATACAACTGATTATATAATACAGAATAAAAAGCATGCGGTAATATTGTTATGGCACTAATGTGATTCAGACAGAAAAGACTGTAAATTGCAATATCAAATATTGCAGATGGTAAAATCATTCAAAACAAAAAACAATGTGCTAATCCCCAGTTAGTAAGGATCAGATAATAATACACAAAAATACATGTGTTTATATATATATATATATATATATATATATATATATATATATATATATCTATATATCTATCTATATATATATATATATATATATATATCTATAGATATATATATATATATATATATATATATATATAAAAGTTTGATAGAAGAAGCAAACGCGGCACTCTGGGAATTTCAAAAACGTGTATTACAGCATAGAAAAAGCTTCCAACGTTTCGGGGTTTAACCCCTTTGTCAAGGATATTAGTGCATTAAAACATACATCAATGTGCTTACCTTTTATCATAAAAGTGAGGGAGTGAGCAGGTCACGCATACAGCAGCGTCGGCATCAAACAGGATGTGGGCGCGGGAGGAAGGTACCGAGCGGCGGATATCCTGCCGCTGGAACGCTGAGTGAAGCGCAAGCTAATAGTTGCTATAGAGATGTAGCGCAGCGTAGCTGTTGCCGCGATGCCGGCGCTGACCAAGCGTGACAGGCTGACTCTGTGGTGAAAAACAAAGTACATGTAAAATTGATAATAGCATAAATGTGAAAATGAAGATGCACCTGAA